>NC_133535.1:53019901-53646456 GCF_048544455.1 Silene latifolia | reverse complement strand
GATATAAACCAACTCGATCCTATCACAACAATAATTGCTTGCTTATAATTTGAGAATATGTTTGTATGATCAATTCCCATGAATCCCCTATGAACCCATGACACCCTAGTGCTTTTAGTCAATTGTTTACATCTCATTTTAGTCATCTTGCTTGTTTACTTTTATTGTTATTTAGTTTAGTGATCTTCATATCTCAACCCAAATTGTGACACCCCTAGACACCACTACTTGCAATCGAAAATCCTACATCAATACCCGTCCCTTGGGATCCGACCTTTACTTGCCTCTTTACTAGTAGTAGAGTTGTTTGTGAAGTTATAAATATTGTTTTGGTCTAGGTTCTCCTAACAACAAGTAACCGAAATCTAATCTCAAAGCGGACTCGACCGCCGAATCGTTTTAGATCGGTCGGTTATATCTCGGTTAAGGGTCTCGAAACGATTCAGAGATGTTCGGAGTCACCACCAAGCAATTATGGGACGCCTGGAAACCGTTCGAGTCCACTTTATACCTAGGTTAATCAAGGCAAAAAGTTGTGCTTGACATAGGTACTAAAGATAAGGAATCGTCCCTCTTTGGCATCTTATTGCTAGAATGACTCTCGTTCGCCCTGGATAAAGTCGTCCACTATCCAAAGTTTATGAATAAGAGGTGAGGGTACGTATTGGGAAGCCTTTTAATCGGACACCCAATCTCACCCGCGGTAGCGGCCTCTACTGATCGATCTTCGCTGGTTAAATGCAAAAGTTGATAAAACGGGTAAATGCATGAATGCGCATCCACAAGTTTAAACCTAACATGTGAAATTTGCTATGTCGGTTATTTCTCCAAATATCAAGTAATTGATGTCAAGTTGGATTTAATGTTGATTTTGCATGTAAGACGGAAATTAAACATCCATTTATTGAGTTAGGTTTATAGTGCATAACGTGATCCATTTGTCTTAGAAAAGTTTTTTGTTAATACAAAGTTTAAAATACGGACTCATCAATCTGATCCGTCCTATATTCGGGTTAACCGAAGTTGGGATCGTCCTAGACGAGTGCTGGAAAGGACACATGAACAACATATGGCAACCTATTGAGGCGCGAGCCATAGAGCGATACAAGGGAGCTTGTCCAGGTTTGAAAACTGGAAATCAAAAGGCATGTTTAGGCACGAGTCAGGCGACGACCTAAAGAGTGCCTCCTGATTGTTCAAAATGTTTATGAAATCATTTTATGAAATTGTTTGTAAAAGGGTGTCAAGACCGTTTTGTTGAATAGGTCATTAAGACCGCTTTGGTGCTAATATGAAGAACATGACTCGGAATAATTATCATTATGTTGATAATATTCGATGTCGGGTTCGATTTTGCAAGCTTGACATGAATAGTTTTGTAAAAGTGGATGTAAAAAAGTTTGTTATGAACTAATTATGTTAAGTCCATTGCTTTGTAAATAAAGTGTGAAAAGTGCTTCATAGGAACTAATTGTATTTAGTTCATTGCTTTGTAAATAGTCAAAGTTTGTCATCGTACTCGGATTAAACCGACATGGTATGTTGAACCAAGGATGATTATGCATTATGACTAATATGGTTTTTTTGTAAATGTAAACAAATGAAAAAAGGCTTTAAAATATCCTTTAAAATGTAATTAACCAAATATTATCATCGAGTCACGGATTAAACCGTCATGGTTTGAGGAACCAAGAGTGAAGATAATTTATGGCTAAAAAATACTCGTCATAAAAATGTTTTGAAACGGTAAAAATCGGATTTTAAATAAGAAATGAAAATGGGAAAGTGATACCGTCGTTTAGTACCAAAAATAAATACCTAAAACTACTAACAGAAGCTAGTGGAAGTAGGGTCGATCTCCACAGGGAGATGGGAAAATGTATGCTGCACTAAGTCCGTCTGAGTAACTATTTCTTGGGGGTTTTAAATGATTTATTCTAACTACGGAGATTAAAAGAGAAAGAGAGTAGAGAGAAATAAAGTAGAAACTTAATGAGTTTACCAAAAAAAGAGAAAAAACTAAGACAATTGCTTCACCATGACTCTCAAGAAAACTAGTCTAAGGTCTAGGGTCAATGCAAATTCGCTCTGTGGGGTAGTGAAAAAGGTCCTTCCGGTCCGCTATTCACCCTAAAACATCACTAACTTAGCTTCCGCCCTCATTAGAATGCTATAATGTTCACTGCAGGTCTTACCCTTTCCAATCTTCCGATCCAGGTCAAGGTATACCAAAACTAATCATCTAATTGTGTCGACTCAAGTAGACAAGTACAGTTAATTGCAGTGATTAACAACTCAAATCTAATTTACACTAAACCCTAGTCACCTATTCATAATCCCTTAAAATCATGGATCCCTTATGTCCTAGCAAATGAGTTTATCTATGCATAATTATTGAATAAACAATAACAACACATAAACTAAAAGAAACAAGCATAATAAATAATCTAAGAAGAGAATAAAAAGAGTAGAGAGATTAAAGGAATAAGAACAATAAAGCAAAAGTAATTAATTCAAATAAAAAGTAGAGAGTACCGAATACAAGAGAGTAGCAATGGAGAATTAGGTTTTTCAGTGTAAAGTTCTAAGAGAAAGAGTAATAATACCAAAAGGAGAGAAGAGAGAGAGTTAATAACTGCCGTCACTACCTATTTATTCCAAATTCCAAAAGAATATCTCGAAATTAACTTAAAACCCACCTAAACGACCAAACCTCTCGATCGAGTGAAATGAAACCACTCGGTCGAGGACAAAACCCAGCAAACTTATCGATCGAGTAACATAAGTACTCGATCGAGGACTTCAACAAACGGCCATCTCGATCGAGTAAAGAAAGAACTCGATCGAGGAACTTCAGCAGGATAAAGCATTCGATCGACTAGTTTAAGCAGCCAACTTGGTCGATCGAGCTATATTAGCACGGGTGGACTCCTTCAACACCTTCCGAAGCCATTCACGCATCTCTAAGTGACATATTCCAAGCTCCGATTCCTCCTTTTCCAAAATGCATGAGATTGGGACATGTTCAGGCTCGATTTCGCTCTTTTCTGGCTCAACCTGCAATTAATACAAGACAAACTAAAGTAGACTATTCGGGGCATTTGTATCTAGATTCCACATAAATAACATAGAAATGCGTGTAAATATAGGATAAAAACCTTATATAAAATACACGCATCAAATCTCCCCAAACCAAACATTTGCTTGTCCTCAAGCAAACTATGAATGCAACTAAAGACAACTAACGGAACGGGACGAACGCATCAGCTAAAAATCGTCCACCCAAGCCAATTTAATGCAACAACTAACAAAGTAGCGATAAGTAAGTGCAAATGAGTTAAATCAATGCTTCAAACTATTGAACCGTCGACTTGCAAGACTCGTACATATCAGACTTTCACGGGTCGTACATCACATAAATTAAGCACGGGGTGGGTATATTAGTAAGAGATAGAAAGAAGTAGAGACAATCACCTAACTCGACCTATAAGAGCATGCATGCAACAGACATGAAACCGATTTCTACCGACCGTACATATACATTCCAACCAATCAGAACCGAGACACACGCCAAGGACTTATGTATGATGTGAAGTGAAGTTAATGGGTAGAAAGGGGCAAAATTGATTTGGATAAGTGGAGGTAAAGTCGAGCCAGTACAACCATAACCAAATAAGAGAATCATCCCGCGTCACTGCTCAATACATAATGTAGAACTGTGCCATTGTGGCAAAACATCACTCACATCAATGAAGGCCTCCCCATAAGAAGTAATGATAAGCATGGGAGTACTATTCAACGATCTCATTCGCATATGGTTTTTTTCTTTTCGTTCTTTTTTTCAACATTTTCTTTCTTTCATATTTCTTTTTCAATCTTTTTCTTTTAATTCATTTCTTCAGTTCATACCACCAACTTCAATTCTTTCAAAGCGAGCCAAAAAGATAAGAGTAACAGCATACCCGCAAAAACCACTGGAACTAGCTTGACAGGGCAGGCTAAGTTTGGATGTAGTTAAGGGGTCAAAAGGCAGATTTGGCTATTGTGAAGTGCATGGGTAGTAATGATAGAAGTTATTGTAAGTTACCTCTCCACGTTTGTCCCCACCACAACCGAATGCATACAGGTACCGAAAGGGCGTCATGCACGTGCAAATTGATGTTACATGCCTTATAGAGAGTACTACTCACATCCTATATGAAACTGGTCATGAATGTCACCAGTTTGTCAAGCTCTAAACCTTAGAATGTATATGTAGCTTGCCAATAAAAGAGTCAAGTCTATTCGTTCAGATAAGTTTGAAACAAAACTCGTAGATTATGCACATTACCATGCCAGCAAAATGTTGAGAAAATGCAAGGCAAGGGTCAAAGACTCAAAGTAGCATAAAAGTTCAACGTTTTGACTCAAACAAAATACAAAATTAAACGTGAATTTATTTGAATTTTTTGTGAATTTTATACGATTTTTGAATGAAAAACAACAACGCATGCGAATAATAAGTAAACGTGTAAACAAAAATGCAATAAAACAACATGCAGACACAGATATGGATGCATACCTCCCCAAACCAAAACGTACAATGCCCTCATTGTACCAAAAATAGGGAAAGGAATGCAAACTGAAGAGAGAAGAAGAATGGGACTCGGAAAAATTACAATATAGGCGTGAAGTAGGGACCTCCCCAAACAAACCATGAACATGGGAGGTGGTAAGTAGCCTCGTGACATCACATCATGTGAAATAAATCAGCGTTACTCGATCGAAAGGAGCAGAGGACTTGATCGAGTAGTATTGGTGTCAGAAGTTCTCGATCAACGAGGAACACCGGTCGATCGAAAAGGTCTATTTTGACGGCATTCGATCGAAAGGAAAGGGAGTTCGATCGAGGAGAATGAGCAACAAAAACGTTCGATCGAGCAAAAAGAGCTCTCGATCGAACAGTTCACGTAAGGATCCTGCAAAACGCAACAAAAATTCTACGGAACTAACAAGATGGCTTAAATGTTCAGCCTAGTGTTTGTAAAACTAGCATCTAAAGCACACAAAACAGTTCAAAAAGTTTAAACAAAATTACAACAAAATACAGGCCGGGTTGCCTCCCGGATAGCGCAGGTTTAAGAGGTCCTGCGCGATCTTATAACTTCAATTATCTGGTTCATCAGGGTTGTCAAAGTACAGAACTTCAACTCTGCCACCCACGTCATTTGCCTCATGGTAATGCTTCACATATTGCCCATTGACTTTAAACCTATTGCCCTCGGAACTTTCTAATTCAACGGACCCAAATTTGCTGACTGCAGTCACTGTATAAGGGCCACTCCACCCGGACTTCAGCTTACCAGGATATAAGCGCATACGGGCATTTAACAGCAACACCTTCTGCCCAACATGGAATTCTCGAGGTATGATCTGTTTGTTATGCCATCTCTTCGTTTTCTGTTTATAAATGCGCGAGCTATCATAGGCATTTACCCTAAACTCTTACAGCTCATCTAGCTGCAATAAACGATTCTGATCGCATAACTTAGGATGATAGTTTAATTCACGAACAGCCCACTAAGCCTTACACTCTAGCTCAATAGGTAAATGATAGGACTTCCCATAAACCAACCGATATGGTGATGCACCAATCGGTGTTTTAAAGGCAGTCCGATAAGCCCATAATGTGTCATCCAATTTAAGACTCCAATCCTTCTGTGATTTAAAAACTACCTTAGACAAAATATCTTTCAGTTCCCTATTAGAGACCTCAACCTGCCCACTAGTTTGGGAATGATACCCCAAACCACGACGATGTTGGACATCGACTTTAAACAATATAGAAGTAAGTTTCTTTTCTTTAAATTGCATTTTCCCATCACTAATGACGACCCTAGGGACACCAAATCGGGGAAATATGATCTTTTAATACATTTTAATCACGGTCTTGGCATCACAGTTAGGTGAAGCAATCGCTTTCACCCATTTAGCCGCATAATCTACTGCTACCAAAATATACCTGTTACCTTTACTAGATGGGAATGGTCCCTGGAAATCAATGCCCCAGACATCAAAAACCTCGACCTCTAGAATGCCATTCTGTGGCATCTCATGTCTCTTATATATATTCCCAGAGCGTTGGCAAGCATCACAAGTTGAAACAAACACTTTAGCATCGGCAAATAAAGTAGGCCAGTAAAAACCAGATTGAAGTACCTTAGCCACGGTTCGCGACGGACCGTGGTGACCACCATAAGAGGATGAATGACAACCTTTTAATATTGCTTTGGTCTCCCACTGCGGAATACACCATATATAGAGACCATCTGCACACTCCTTAAATAAATAAGGATCATCCCAAAAGTACTGCTTTGCATTATAAAGAAATCTCTTTTTCTATTGATAAGAAAGGTCGGGTGGCAGCTCGCCACTGACGACATAGTTAGCCAAATCTGCATACCATGAATCATGGTTATAATTAACAAGAACATCAAATAAGGAATCATCAAGAAAAGAATCATCAATAGGTAAAGAATCCTCTCCCTCCTGCTGCGATAATCGCGACAGATGATCAGCTACTACATTCTCTGCACCCTTCTTATCCTTGATCTTCAAATCAAATTACTGCAGAAGAAGTATCCATTTCACCAATCGTGGTTTAGCTTCCTTCTTAGTAAGAAGGTGTCTCAGCGCTGCATGGTCAGTAAAAACAGTGACTTCTAACCCTATCAAATAAGAACGAAATTTCTCCAGCGCATAAACCACAGCTAACAGCTCCTTCTCGGTAGTGGTGTACTTCACTTGAGCCTCATCCAGAGTTCAGCTCGCATAATAGATTGCACTCAAAGCTTTGTCTTTCCGCTGGCCTAACACCGCTCCTAGTGCATAGTCACTAGCATCGCACATAATTTCAAACGGCAACTCCCAATTAGGAGGCTGAATAATCGGTGCTGAAATCAAGGCCTGCTTCAACCTGTTAAAAGCAGAAAGACTCTCATCAGTAAATGCAAAGGGGGCATCCTTAAGCAACAGCTGCGTAAGTGGTTTAGCAATTTTTGAAAAATCCTTAATGAACCGGCGATAAAAGCCGGCATGACCAAGGAAACTCCTAACTCCTTTAACATTAACAGGAGGAGGTAATTGCTGAATCACTTGCACTTTTGCTTTATCAACTTTGATGCCCCTATCAGAAACCAAGTGCCTTAAGACAACTCCCTCGTTGACCATAAAGTGGCACTTCTCCTAGTTAAGCACAAGATTAACCTTAATGCAGCGCTGCAACACTTTATCAAGGTTAGACAGACAATTAGCAAAATCACTTCCATAGACACTAAAATCATCCATAAAGACTTCCATAATAGACTCTATATATTCAGAAAATATCCCCATCATGCACCTTTGAAAGGTGGCAGGAGCATTACACAAATCAAAAGGCATCCTGCGATAAGCAAAAATACCATGAGGACAGGTAAAAGTAGCCTTTTCCTGAACGTCTAGATGAATAGGGATCTAAAAGAACCCTGAGTATCCCTCTAAATAACAGAAAAACTTATGAGAAGCTAACCTTTCTACCATCTGATCAATGAAAGGAAGGGGGAAGTGATCTTTCTTTGTGGCGGCATTTAGCTGTCTGTAGTCTATGCAAATCCGCCAACCAGTTACTACTCTAGTAGGTATCAATTCATTTTTATCATTCATGACCACAGTAGTTCCTCCTTTTTTAGGAACCACCTGAAATGGACTCACCCACTTAGAATGACCAAAAGAGTAGATAATACCTGCATCGAGCAGCTTCATCACCTCAGCCATCACAACATCCTGCATCTTCTAATTCAACCTGCGCTGACCCTGTCTGCAAGGCTTGTGATCTTCCTCTAACTCGATTCTGGGCATACAAATATCAGGACTGATGCCCTTGATGTCATCTAATGAATAACCTATTTATTTCCTGTTTTTCTTAAGAACAGCTAACAAAAGCGGTCAGCTGATCATCATCCAATTTAGCACTAATAATAACAGGATATCGCTATGTATCATCTAAAAATGCATATTTAAAATGAGAAGGAAGAGGCTTACGCTCGGGTACCTGTACCTCTATAGCGCAGAGAGTATTTATCATTTGTTCCACTCTCTCTCCTTCAGCGTCGGTGAGTTCACGCTCATCTAATGCAGCTTCAAGCAAATCCAACACAACGTCATTGTTCTCTGGGTTATCTGCACACACTCATCTAACAACATCAAAGCTTCTAGTGGATCCTTTATCAAGGAATCCGACCAGAATTCATAAACATACTCGTCAACGATATCAATTAAATAACAGGTATCCTCTATCATTGGGCGAGCAAGTGTACCAGGCAAAGTGAAAGTGATGGCGTCATCCCCTACTATAAGAGTCAAACGCCCTTGTTTGACATCAATAATGGCCTCAGTTGTACATAAGAATGGTCTTCCTAGTATAATTGGGGTACGGGTATTGTCAGCTATGTCTAAGACAATGAAGTCCACTGGTAAAAAGAACTTACCTACTTTAACAGGCACGTCCTCTAGGATACCTATGGGTTGTCTAACTGATCTATCAGCCATCTGGAGGGTGATATTAGTCATTTTAAGGTGACCCATATTAAGTTTCTTGCAGACAGAGTAGGGCCTAACACTGACACTGGCTCCTAAATCACAGAGAGCCTTATCTATCACTTCATTTTCTATGGTACATGTAATAGAGAAACTACCCGGGTCTTTCATTTTAGGTGGAGCTTTATTTAGAAGTAAATTACTAGACTCTTCCAAAAATGCAACAATCTCGAATTCACTAAGCTCTCTCTTACGCGTCAAAATATCTTTCATAAATTTTGCGTAAGTGGGTACCTGGGTAATTAATTCAGTAAAAGGGACGGTTACCTGAAGGTTCTTGACCACGACCATGAATTTACCGTACTGTCGCTCGACCTTAGCATCTTTCAGACGTCCCGGATAAGGAATTCTAGTAATAATAAGTGGGTCTGCGACTTTCTCTTTACCTTTATCTGAACGAGGCATCTCCGCAGCAGGGGAAGATGACTCGGCAGCAGGTTTAAGCATTGAAATAGAATCTCCGCTGGTATAAGTACTCGATCGAGTACTATTTCTACTCGATCGAACGTTTTCTTCAGGTGAATCACTCGATCTAGGATGAATACCTCTCTATCAAGAACATCGGATTTGGCACAATTCGATCGAAGGACTGAGTTACTCGATCGAAGGTTTTTGTTGGACATATCACTCGATTGAGAACCACAATCTTCTCGATTGAGAATATCAGAATTAGCACTAGTCGATCGAATGCTTGGAGTACTCGATCGAGTATCTTCGGAGGACAATGCTTTCGATCGAGATGAATAATAACTCGATCGAGTGATTAGATGATGCTCAGCAGGGACATCTTCAATTAACTCCTCCAAAACGATTTCCGGGATTTCGTCAACAATTATATCATCATTTTCCGGCATTTTCGGTCCATCATAGGTAAGACCACTTCGTAGATTTATTGCATTGATCGGATGACATTGAGGTAGGTGATTCACTTGATTTTGCTCGGATGTAAGTTGCGCGACTTGGTCTTGCAACTTTTATATAGAGTTGCCAACTTTGTCCGACTTTCTTTCAAGTTGAAGTGCTAAAATTAGCACCAAAGACTTTAACTTCGCAATTTCCACATTTGTAGAGGATGAATCAATTTGTTGTGGCATCGGTTTAGGAGGATTAGAGATACTTGACATGGTCAAGTCTTCATAAAATTTAGAAAAAGGAACTCCTTGCTTGAATTGTTGGTAAGCACGGACCCGCTCTACATCCGCCATGCAAGTAATAGGATCGCTACCACAAATTACCTCTTGCTCAATTATAGCATGGACTTGCTCATGTGCACCCGAAGCTTGTAAAATCTCCGCATTATCAAACCTTCCACTGGCACTTTCCACTTAAGCCACTAAAGATTCATTGATCCGTCTACCGCCTCTGGGATTCCCATATTCAGCTACATGAATGGCCATATCCTCAATAAGGCGCCATCCCTTATCATCTAAAATATTTTTCTGGAATCTCCCTTTGGCTGCTTTGTCCAACACAGCTCTTTGATCATCATACAACCCATTGTAAAATTGGGTGCATAAGAACCATCGTTGGAAACCATGATGAGGTACGGAACAAACCAACTTCTTGAACCTAGTCCAAGCTTCATTCAAATCTTCAGTGGCCAATTGTGTAAAAGTGGTGATTCAGCCTCTCAGCGCATTGGTGCGTTGTGGTGGAAAATACCTCTTGTAGAAGGCTAAGGTTAGGGAATTCCAGTCAATAATACCGGCAGCTTCTCTATCCAAATCTCTCAACCATTCCGGGGCGTCATCAGTCAAGGAAAAAGGACTCCCTTGACCCTATCATGTGTCACCCCAGCAGATAAAGGAATGGTCGAGCAATACTCTGTGAACAACTCTATATGCTTACATGGATTCTCGCCAGGCACCCCCTTGAAGGAGATTTCTCTCAACTAACTGTATATAGGATGGGTGAATCCCAAAGGTGTCTGCATCTGTAGTGGGAAGCACGAAACCTTTAGGCAAAGAATCCACCGTAGGTTCTGAGTGACTAGCGATATTCGGCATCTTAGCAAGCAGAGTTAATAGAACGACAAGTATGACAATGTCCTCTTCTACAACATATTTCTTGCAACACTATTAATGCACTAGAAAAATATGAGATCAATCTCAAAGAATAAATTCCCTGAGACAAGAGACAAACTTAAAATAAAGCAACAAAATTACGCCACCTCCCCGGCAACGGAGCTAAAATTTGATACCGTCGTTTAGTACCAAAAATAAATACCTAAAACAACTAACAGAAGCTAGTCGAAGTAGGGTCGATCTCCACAGGGAGATGGAAAAATGTATGCTGCACTAAGTCCGTCTGAGTAACTATTTCTTGGGGGTTTTAAATGATTTGTTCTAACTACGGAGATTAAAAGAGAAAGAGAGTAAATGGAAATAAAGTAGAAACTTAATGAGTTTACCAAATAAAGAGAAACAACTAAGACAGTTGGTTCACCATGATTCTCAAGAAAACTAGTCTAGGATCTAGGGTCAATGCAAATTCGGTCTATGGGGTAGTGAAAAAGGTCCTTCCAGTCCGCTATTCACCCTAAAACATCACTAACTTAGCTTCCGCCCTCATTAGAATGCTCTAATGTTCACTGCAGGTCTTACCCCTTCCAATCTTTCGATCCAAATCATGGTGTACCAAAATTAATCATCTAATTGCTTCCACTCAAGCAGACAAGTACAGTTAATTGCAGTGATTAACAACATAAATCTAATTTTCACTAAACCCTAGTCACCTATTCATAATCCCTAAAATCATGGCTCCCCTATGTCCTAGCAAAGGAGTTTAGCTATGCATAATTATTGAATAAACAATAACAACACATAAACTGAAAGAATCAAGCATAATAAATAATCTAAAACGAGAGTAAAAAGAGTAGAGAGATTAATGGAATAAGAACAATAAAGCAAAAGTAATTAATTCAAATAAAGAGTAGAGAGTACCGAATACAAGAGAGTAGCAATGGAGAATTAGGTTTTTCAGTGTAAAGTTCTAAGGGAAAGAGTAAGAGAGCCAAAAGGCGAGAAGAAGAGAGAGAGCTAATGACTGCCGTCACTCCCTATTTATTCCTAATTCCAAAAGAATATCTCGAAATTAACTTAAAACCCGCCTAAAAGACCAAACCTCTCGATTGAGTGAAATGAAACCACTCGATCGAGGACAAAACCCAACAAACTTATCGATCGAGTAACATAAGTACTCGATCGAGGACTTCAACAAGCGGCCATCTCGATCGAGTAAAGAAAGAAATCGATCGAGGAACTTCAGCAGGATAAAGCATTCGATCGACTAGTTTAGACAGCCAACTTGGTCGATCGAGCTATATTAGCACGGGTGGACTCCTTGAACACCTTCCGAAGCCATTCACACATCTCTAAGTGACATATTCCAAGCTCTGATTCCTCCTTTTCCAAAATGCATGAGATTGGGACAGGTTTAGGCTCGATTTCGCTCCTTTCCGGCTCAACCTACAATTAATACAAGACAAACCAAAGTAGACTATTCGGGGCATTTGTAGCTAGATGCCACATAAATAACATAGAAATGCGTGTAAATATAGGATAAAAACCTTATATAAAATACACGCATCAGAAAGAATGAACTCATACACATTTGAGTTCTGACCTGGGCAGCCAGAATAGGCGCGAGCCACCTAGTTGTGACTAGGGGCTCCTGCTTCAGGTCAAAACTCAGTTTTGGCACATACAATCCGTATTTTAGACCATGTTATGCATGTTTTAGCATGGTAAGGTCATAAAAACAGATAAAAGAACATGAAAGAAGGGAATTAATTACACCCTCATTCTTACATGCTAGGTTGCTTGACGAGAAATCGACCAAAGTGTAAAAACTTGTCGAGTCAGAAAACACGATTTAAAACCGTTTTTGTAAAGTAAGGAGTGTTGCTTTGTTTAGTGATAGTGTAGTTGATCGAAGTGGTAAGTCAAGTGATTTAATGCACGATGACGGTACCAAACAATGTGTATGGCTCGTATTTTCGATCGGTAGGTCGAAAGTACATGTCGTTTGTTGACTCGGGAAGTCGAGGTCTAGAATTTTAAGAGAGAAAAGAGGGGACGGACACTCGCGTACCTTCAAATGTTAGCATTTGAGAGGTATTTATAGAGGATTGTGTGGTTGTGTGCTTTTTGAGCGACGTGGCCACCTGGGCTACTCTAAGAGGTGCGAGCATGCCCGCATGTCTTCGAGCTATCTTGTCACTATCACGCATTTGGATTTATGCTTTGTTCTATCCTAGGTTTTGGATGTCATGATTGTTATACTTGACCATCAAGTATACCGTGTATACTTAGCATGGAAGGTTTTGTGATGTTTGTTTTTTGTGTTTGACTGGGTTTGACCTGTTGTTGGAGTCGGGATTTGAATTTCGAGTCGGTTTTTGGTTCGGTGTCGGTTTTAACTCTAGTTAGTGTCATCGCAGCCCCGTCGTCATGCATAAAACACTCCAGGTACTTTTGAAATGTTTTGAAAATCTTTTGTTTTCGAAATCGTTTTGAGTTTTTCGACGCGTAATTTATACAAACTGTCGATCAAAAGTAGCGATTCCTAAGCATGTTGTAGTCCGATAATCATCGGGTATTTGTTGTGGATTCAACAGATACTGGGTATCTACATCCATCAGTTGGAAAACTTCTTCCAAATGTTTCGAATGCTCTTCTGGAGAACTACTATATATCAGTATATCATCAAAGAATACTAGTACACATTTCCTTAATAGTCTCTAATAAACAAAGTTCATCCATCGTTGAAAAGAAGCAGATGCATTTGTTAAACCAAAGGGCATTACCAGAAATTCATAATGACCCTCTTGAGTTTTAAAGGCTATTTTATATACATCCTATTTGTTCATTCTGAGTTGATGATAACCAGCCCTTAAATCCAATATACTGAAGATACTAGCTCCAGATAACTCATCACCCCCATTGTGACGGGAGCCACAAGAGGCGAACATGAGGTTGGAACATCTCCCGAACATGGTCTCATCACAACAATACCAATCATAATATTACTCAACCAATCTTAATCCAACGCAGCATATTAAATATTAATCAATCAATCTCAAATTAATTACACAATCGACTGAATAGGGAAACCCTACCTTTTCGCAATCGACATAAAACATCCATCATACCACGTCAAGCAAGACTCCATATCAAATCCTACAACAACAATCATACTCTATCATTAAAGTATTTAAGGACTAGTGCAAAAAGGACAAGTAATCACAAACTCACCTTTAAGAACAACTGTTGCCGATGACGGCGAAAAATCGACTCGATGACCTCATGCATAGACCGTCTCCCTTTCCGGGTTAGTGTTCCAAACTATTCAAGAGGTGAAGAGGGTAATGAGAGAATTAGAAGAGAGGGAAAAAGTGTTTCGGTTTTGGAAATGATAAAATAAATCTCGAAATGATTTATGTTTCAGCCATCGCGTTTTATAATAACACGCTGGTAGACAAGGTACTCGGTCGAGTATGGACATACTCGGCCGAGTACGACCCACTCGGTTGAGTACCCGATCTACTCGGCCGAGTGACTCCTACTAGGTCGAGTTTTGCAGAGCAAAGACGGCATAACCTCCCTTTGTCTCCTTTACCAAAGACCACCCAAGATCAATAGGTCAGTCAACGGGTCCCTAAAAGAGCGGGTATTACACGTAGTCTCAAATATGGATTTTTATGAACTTCTTTTATACCATTCTTATTGAAAATGGCAGTTCATTAAACTCATTCATTGTTAATCAAGAAATAAAGAAATTGGAATCAATCCCAACATAGTACGTAGTACCTTCTATGAAAAATTAGCGCAGTTGTCACTTACCATTTTTCATACGTGGATATGGAAATATATGTTGTCTTTCTAAAATGCAAATCAAATATTCCAAATATAAATTGCATCATTATAAGAAAACAAAACAAATAACCACTAATTATAAAAGTGAGAGAATGCGATAAAGATTGCATAAGAGAATAACTAAAAAAGTAATAGCGTAAAAAAAAATTTAATACACTACGTACTCGTCAAGTTGTTAATTGGTGGCATGGGACATAAGTTATCATCCAGGGTTGAAAAAAAAAATGAATTTGAAATGTATTGGTAAGTATTCATCATATTAAAAAAATGAGTTGTAAAAAGGACTTGTAAAAGAAATTGGGTAAAAGGGAGGTGAACAGAGTATTTAATTGCAAAGTAATAATAATGGAATGAAAAAATTTCACTAAATGAATAAAGTAAAAATGAGGGAGATGATGGGGCTTTAACTTCCTACAGTTATTTGTATAACGATAATTATAATGAGTTGGTAATGAAGATGTAATAAAGGGCAATTAATTGTGAAATTTAATTTGAAATTTTAGTTTTTTTTATTGTGTTAATACAAAGAGGTAGAGAAAATGAAAGCAACAATTATGTAGGTTTCTTATTATTTTTTGTTAATTATAGAGGTGATAGGTGGCAAGAAGTTGAGAGGTGACATGTGTCACTTCTATGGAGGCTCAACAAGCCTTTTAATGTTATCGTAAGACTAGTGTAGATCCCGTGCAAATGCACGGCATTTTAGATGATAATGTATGAAAATTTTAAATATTATAGTTTATTTTTTTTTTTGGTGAAATGTGAAAATTATATTAATAATTAAGAGCTGAAGTACATTAACACCAATACAAGCAAACATTAGTAACCCTATGACACATAATTAAGCTAAACATTTTTACATCCAAGGTGACCAGTTCAAACATTGATACTTGCATGTCCATTTCCAAGTTTGTCCTCTGCCCTGCACAATGCTTTGAACAGTCTTGAGTACATATGAAGGCATAAGAAGCTGACTCTCCACCCTGCACAGGTTTCGAGCCATCCAAATCTGATATATCATGGCCAAAATAGCTTTAATGACAATCTTCTTTTTCATTAGGGACCTGCATCTCCACAAGCAACACCATTCTAAGATCCCTGTACTAGGCAAATCAACACCCAACCAATCAGCTAACAAGGTCCGACATTGAGCACTAAACCTGCACTGGTACATCAGATGGGTATGATCCTCTGGCTGATCCATACACATATCACAGATGCTATTCTGAATAATGCCAAATCGAAGTAGTCTATCCTAAGTCATTAGCCTCCCTTGGATAGCCAGCCATCCAATAAACGAGTGCTTGGGCAAGTTGAGTCTGTTCCAAATAACTGGGTGCCATGGAACCTTAGTCTGAACTCCTTGCAACCAAGAGTACCCCACAGAGATAGTATATCTCCCTGTATTAGTACTCCACTGGCCATTACAATATGCAGCCGTGAACTGATCCTTGACCTGACATATTTTTCTCCATGTCCAGCTAGAACTTGCAGTAGGAACATAGTCTAACCAGTTCTGACCTTTAATATACATGTGATTCACTCATCTAATCCACAAATGATCAGCCTTCTCTGCTAGCCACCAGACATATTTGCCAACCATTACTACATTCCATAGCTTGCAATTTAAAATACCAAGCCCACCAAACTTCTTGTCAGTGTAAACCTTATTCCAAGCCACATGAGATGTTTTGTGAAAATCTTCAGATCCACTCCATAGGTAGTTCCTACTACAGATAAGCTCAATTCTATCCATCATTGTAAGGGGAATGATAAAAATACGAGACAAAAAACTGTGGAGTTGAGATAACACAGCCTGAACAAGCACAAGTCGACCTGCATAGCTGAGCTTTCTAGCACCCCATCCACGTATTCTCATCACCACCCTCTCAACAAGTCTGGAACAGTCCCCTACTGCCATTCTCTTATAAGAAATGGGGATTCCAAGATATCTGAAAGAGAAGTGCCCCTCTCTAAACCCTAAGACTCCCAGAATAAACTGGCTATCCTCATTACTCATACCATTAAAATAAATGTCAGACTTCTCTCTATTCATTACAAGTCCAGAAGCCCTAGAAAATGTGGCAAAAGCTCTTAGAATGGTGCAAATAGAATACTTGTCCCCCCTTCAAAACATTAGTAGATCATCTACAAAGCACAGATGAGTTAGACTAAGTTCTCTACACAGAAGGTGGTAGTTGAACTCCATAGTGTTTGTCACTGAGATCAAAATCCTACTAAGGTATTCCATGCCAAGGGTAAATAATAAAGGTGACATGGGATCACCTTTTCTGATCCCTCTCTTGCCTTGGAAATAACCAAAGTTAGAGCCATTAAGAGAAAGAGTAAACCAAAGAGTTGTGATGCACTCCATTATCCACTGAATCATCTCATGAGGGAAATCCAGAGCATACAACATTTGTCTAATGAATTACCATTCAACTGAGTCATATGCCTTCTTGAGGTCCACCTTCATAAAACACCTAGGTGAGCATGCTTTTCTCTTGTACAGTCTAACCAAGTCATGACAAATCAGGATGTTATCAACAATGTCCCTCCCTTTTCAAAAAGCACTCTGATTCTCACTAACTATATCAGGCAGTACAGAGGCTAATCTAGTACATATCACTTTAGAAATAACCTTATAGACCACATTGCAACAAGCAATAGGTCTAAAATCAGCCACATTCATAGGTCTTTCCTTCTTAGGAATTAAGGTCAGAGTGGTAGAGTTTACTTGCTTAAGCATTTTCCCAGCAGAGAAAAATTCCTTCACAGCTCCACATAAATCACCTCCAATAATATCAAAAGCATCCTTAAAAAATTGAGAGGTATACCCATCAGGTCCAGGTGCTTTATTAGCAGGAATGGAAAATAAAACCTCCTTGAACTCCTTATCAGTCACAGCTCCAGTTAACAACAGTTTATGCTCATCAGTCACCATTTTGCCTTTCTGAACAATGCCCCTATGAACCTTAACCACTTTTGTTTGAGTTCCCAGAAGATTCTTGTAATATTTCATAAAAGCTCCTTCAATGGCATCAGGGGTGGTGTGATTATTGCCATCCATGTCACGAATCCCAAGGATCCTATCCTGCATCCTGCGTGCTTTGATGACACTATAGAAGTAGTGAGTATTGTCATCACCATCTTTTAGCCATTGAGTTTTGGCTTTTTGAGCAAGAAAGCTTCTCATAACTACCTCCCTTTCTTTATAAAGAATATCAGCATCCTTTACTGCCTGCTGCAAAGTAGTATTAGTTGGGTGATTGGGTCTGCATACTGTGGAGATGCATCAGAGCTACCTTAGTAGTGGTCTCAATATTTGCATAGCCAACACTGTTAAGCTCTTTCAATGGCTTCTTTAGTAGCTTCAGTTTTTTTACAAACTGAAACATTTTATACCCATACAAAGGTAATCTCCAAATATCTTGAACAGTATTCTGAAACCCGGGGTCTTTTCCCCACATATTGAAGTATTTAAAACATCTTTTGTGTTGACCTACTTCAGCAGTGAGATTCATAGTGCACAGGCAATGATCAAAAACTCCCTCAGGGTGATACACATTAATGGTATTAGGGAATTCTAACAACCAGTTATCATTAACAAGTGTTCTATCAATTCTGCTGAACTTCAAGTCCCAAACCTCATGTTTGTTTGTCCAGGTGAAGAATGCTCCCTGAGCATGTATATCACACAAACCACAAAAATCTACACATTCCTGAAACTCCCTTACCTCAGCATCAGTAACAACAGACCCAATTCTTTCATTCATAGCCAAAACATTGTTAAAGTCTCTCATGACAACCCAAGGCCCCATGATAGAAGTCTTCATATTTTTAATAGAATGCCATAAAGAAGTACGATCAGCAAGTCTATTAAACTCATAGACCATTGATAACCACCAAACACCCCTAGTTGGTAAATAAGTAATTTTGCTATGCATCACCTGAGCCTCACTTCTCAATACCTCAACATCATAATTACTAGCATCATGTAGGATCCATATCCTACCTCCATCATGGCTATCATTGTTATGGACCAAGGACCAGTGAGAACCAATCCCCTGATGTACTTTATTAATAGCAGAAGTTTTAACTCTAGTTTCTAATAACCCACATACTCCTAATTTATTTGAATGCAAAAACCACCTAATATCTTTATGTTTATTTACACTATTCATACCACGGACATTCCAGAACCCAATACTACCCATTTTCAATGACAAGGCCTGGCTCCCCCGTATCCTCCTCAACCACTTTACTATACTGCACAGAAGGCTCAAGGACTTCAAAGAATGTTCTTCTGCCACTACCAACACTTATACCTCCTTACCTAGTGAATTTAGTAAGGACCCTTGCCGGAGAGAAGGGGGTAAAAGACACAGGGATAGGAGTGACTAAACCTCTGGAGATATTTAAACTTTGCCTTGGTTGGACCCTTAAAGAACTGACAGGTGGTGGGTTAACAGTAGGCTCAGGTACAGCAACAGGTTGTTGCTGAACCCTCCCCTTTGGTACCCATTTTTGCCTGACATTTCCTTGCCCATGCTGTTGCTTAGTCCTAAAATATCTAGCCATATGACCCACACCCTGACACTCCGTACAAATGACTGGTTTCCATTCATAGTGCATAATCTGTCTGTGAAGGACATCCAATTCATCAGTAAACTCTATCACATCAGGAAGTTCTGCCCCCATTTTAACCTCAACCATCACCCTAGCATGACCTATAAATGTTTTCAATTGAGTATTACTGTCACACCTCACAGGAACCCCTACCAGACCTGCAATCTTTTTCAATGCATTCCCCCAAAACTTAAGAGGTAATCCATAGAATCTGATCCAGATTGGTACCATATCAACAGCCTCACGAATCAGCTTAGCAGTCGGAGTCTATTCCTTGACAACAACAGGTTTGTTATCAAAAAAGACAGGCCAGACTGAAAGACGCGTAACTTCATAGCCTCTGTTTTGAAACGAACAAGGAATATACCATTAGAATTAAAAGAAATTTGATCATATTCAGTATACCCCCAAACCCGTTTCACAAACCCATCAATTATCTTAAACGGAGGATTCGCACCAAGAACGTAGCAGTAGACATCAGTCGACCAGTACGCTAATTCAGAATCAGTACCAGTAGAAGTCAAACGAAGAGGACTTACTCTTTTAGAATCTGACCCTGATCGCGAATTCACCTCAGTCCAAACAATCCCGCCATCATCCGATTCTTCTTCAGTGATTGAATCCATTCCATTACTAAAATTGAACGGCCTGATTTCATCATCCTCATCAAGAACGCGATCCTCAAGCTGGATATCAACCTAAGAATCATCGATTTCTTGATCGAGATGTTGAAACCTAGAACCAGAATTATTATTATGTGAAATATTATTACTAATCTGTGTTTTTGGAGTTTTTTGAGAATTATTATGATTTATAAATCTAACTACTCTACTAGATTTAGGTCGATTACGTTTTTGACGAGCCATTACTAATGAAAGATGAAGCTTACCTAAATCATTTCTCTCTCTAAGTTGTTTCAATATTAGAGTTTAGTAACATGCTTTAGCGGTATAACCGTATAAGAGAGAAAATTTGATAATTTTCAAACAAAAAAAATTGATGTGTAACCTGAACCTAGTTATATAAATTATTTAATTATTAAAAATAATATTATTATGCTATAATAATAAATTTAATCAACTTATAGTATCTTTATATCAAAAATATAAAAATAAAATTATGAAAATGATTATGCAAAATATTTCTCATATTATACTGTATTATCAATGCAATTACACTTGTGTAACAAAATCAAAATACTTATTAATGTGGTTTTGCATATTGAAATTAGTAATAGTTTGACATGATTGTTGAACCAATATCATTTTTAAGATGTACAAATGGTTTGTTTGATGTGGATTTGGTAATTTACTGTGGGTTTCAACAAGAAGAACAAATTGTTTGCTGATGAAGCCGAGGATGATGTGTCAATCTGGAATCAAGATGCCCTTAAAAAGAAAAAAAAGGAGGAAAATTCAATTAATGAGAGGTAATGAAAGGGAAAATGAAAGAAATTAAGTAATGACTGAAGTTGAGAAGATGAAACAAAGGGAAAACTTATATTAAAAGAATTATCAGAGTATAACAATGATAAAAGGGTCTAGGTGGCGGAAAAACCTGACCAATCCGGATCGATACTAAATCAAAACCAATCTATTACATTATTCAAAGGTTCTCAAAACATAAAGCAAAGTCCTAATTCATTATCCAGCTCGCCGCACAGTACTTCCCCAGCAAGATATCATCCAAACAGCAAAAAATCTGAACAACTTGAGAATGGGGGTCGACAATCAGTCGGGAGTAACTAGATGCTCTCCCAGTCATGTTTATGACAATTGAATATAACCAACAATCATTTACAATTGAAATGTATAACCAGTAAACATGTGAGACCATCTATACTCATAAAAACCCAATAAAGCTTACCATGACTTTATGAATCTTAGACGGATGCAATCATGAAAACTAGACCAGATGCAACCATTAGACCATATACCCTTACAACCAAAGTAGCACACGCCCCATAACAAATTAAGGCACAATGCTAGCATTAAAGCATAGCAAATATGGTGTCACACAATCCACAGTAACAGAAGGCACAAAGCTAGTAACAAAGCATAGCGAATAGAGCGAACACCCGATAGAGCGTATAACCACTGCCTCCATCGGTGTGGAGCCTATAACCACTACCTATATGTCTAAGACCTGGACAGACTCTCGGTGCAATAAATGTACACCGAACAACACTCGGGAACCAGAGCGTATAACGATGCACTGCCTCTGGCTAGTTCCGAACACAGACCAAAATATATCCCACATGAACGGGTGGCGTTGGTTCATTCAGATAGTATATAACTGATACTATACCGTTATCTATTCAGACTAGCAAACAACAAATGCATAGTATAACTGACTGTACCACATGCTAGAACAACATCACGACTCAACTCATAGGATAGTATAATTGACCATCCCACTTATCATATGAACAAGAGTATCCAAAGATATATGCAAACACAACGTCAAACAATATAACTAAACACCACATAACATGTGATACAAGTCTTAACGATCAATATTATAGTAACCTTAACCATAATATCGACTGTGGATGCGAGGTTTTAGTTATGATGCCCGTCCTTTTAAGGATTCATTGACCGTCGTTGACTTACCTTAGTCACTTATCTAGACCCTTGGAAGCCTTACGAGTTAACCTTGTGACATAGTAACCCTTTGAGTTTAGGAAGCTCGATCTAGCGGAAGTTACTCGATCGAGTAGCTCAGTGACTCAATCGAGTAGAGGTCACTCGATCAAGTAAGTTACATACTCGATCGAGTAGCTGGAGTTCAGCGCTAAAATATAAATCGTGGAATCGTGAAACCAAAATTATTTCGTATCATTTTCTTCTAAACTTAACTTACATCATATATCTATCCTTCACCCATTTTCATCCTTTTGGAGCCTTTAAGATTTGGGACACCATGAGGATGGAAAGCATGAGTCGGGTAGCGGTCTTATCGCTGGAATGCTATGTATAGGTACGTTGTCATCATCATCATCATCATCGTCTTCCTTAGTTCTGCTTATGGTTATGATAGTAGTAAACTAGTAAATGATTGTCATACTATTTGTAATAGGTAGTTATAGTGGTTTCTTGTCGTCTTCTGGTCGTATACGGATTGCTAAAGGTAGGTTTTCCTACTTAGTACTGGTGGTTGATTAGTGTGTTGTTTGTAGTGTCTGATTTTATTGGTATTTTCATTGGTAGTGTGGATTGGGTGTAGTAGGTGGTTGTGTGTTTGTCTCTGGTTCACGAGGCGTGTCCTCGGCTAAGTGGAGTCACTTGTGGGAGTGGCTTCACACCCTTGATTCGCCCCTTATGGAACTCGCCACAATAGGGGATGCGCACATTAAAAAACTTGGGTTTTCGCTCAGTTTCGATGAGCGGGGAATTAGTGGGTACGGCTGCGGTCCCCCACTAGTGGCGAGGATTACTGCTTGCGATTGGTAATCTGGCAGGACTGGTCCTTCGGGCAATCAGAGGAGTGTTGGTGATTGGAGGATGTGTGGGGTGTATGTTTGTTGTATTTGGTTTATGTGTTCCTGCAGTTACTGACCTTGTGTGGTGTTGTTTGTGTTTTCTTCTTGTGATGTGTCTGCCGTGATCCATTAAGGTGAGCAGTCAGTCTTAGTAGGTTGATATGTGGAGCTTAGCTGGGTGCGTTGGAGGGACGAGTCTACCACGAGTCATGGCAGAGATAGTATCACGTAGTTGTTAGATGTCACAAATTGTATCTTTTATTTGTTGAAATCTTGTAAATATAAACATAATTGTTCTTTTATCGACATTTGATATTTACTGCTCCTCGGGTAACCGAGATGGTAACGCCCTTATCTACTGAATAAGGTCTTGTTAAAGTTCCTTGGTAGATGGGGGTGTTACAATAGCAACCTCGACTATAACTTCAACATATACAACTTGAAGTTATACCTACCTCAACCATAACCTTGACACAAAACTCAAAGTTATAGCAATTCCAACCATAACCTTGAGTCATAATCTCGGGGTTACGTTAGTCTCAGCTATAACCTTAACTCGTACTTCAATGTTATAGTAGATTCAGCTATAACCTGGATTCATATTTCCAAGGTTATACCTCAAACAGCCATAACTAGAGTAACGACCCAAAATTGTACTAACTTCAGCTATAACACTCGAATCATCATCATCAAGGTTATACTAGATTTAGCCATAACTTTGGAGATCACTCTTAGCCGCCTAACATGCCGCCATTAAGGTTTATTCGTAAAACCTAGTTGCGCTCATGACACCCATATTTAACGCATAAACAACATATGATATATATTTAATACATTAAATCATATACAAACATGCGAAAACATAGTTAACATGATAATAAACAATCAAACATGTACCAATTATAGAAAACAATCATTAAATCATATTAATTACATCAATTGACATAAACACAATTAAAAGAGAAACACCTAGTTACCTTTTTAGCAATTAAAGACCGCAATAAAGAAAACCTCATGAAAGACACGTTCATCAAGACTTGTCTCCAACACGTGTCAACATCCCAAAAATCGACTTTAAAGAATAAATACCCGAATCCAAATCCATAAATTCACCATAAAAGATTCTTCTTCTTCTTTACCCATTAAAATAAGAGACCCAAAACGTAGGTCTAAAGGTCCATACAAATAATCCCCATAAAAATATTTGGAGATAAATATGTTGGAAATAAAAGAGCAAGGATTGTGAAAATATAATTTGTGTATGAATTTGGAAGAAGAAAAGATATAAAAAAATGGAGTCAAAGGGAGAAAAGAGAACAAAAGAGAGGACAAAGAACTTGTGCGTGAGAAAATAGGTTGAGCAACCTACTTGTGAGCTTAGGGTTTTCTTATATAAGGGGATTACCTAATGGGTTTTGAGTCCGTTAGCTCATACAATGATTTATTTGATTATAAATTGGATTGAGTTATATTAAAACGCTTGGACAGCTCATATAAGAAAAGTAATTATTAAATTAAAATAGTAAAATCGTGCACAGACATTTTAAACCATCCGAAAGTAGGTCAAAACGAGAAATAAGAAAATAGAGAACGGAAACGATAATTATAAATATTCAAAATACATTATTAAATTCCGAAATAATCAATTTAATAAATACGTTTATGATAAAATATTATTAAAAAATAAGGGGTTTTACAATCCAACCCCTTAAAAAGAAGTTCTGTCCTCGAAACTTGAAATACACAGATAAGATCAAAAGAAGGTAAGAATTACAAGTGATCATCAACAAAAGTCATCTCGGAATCCTAACCGCTGCGCACTGTGATCCTTATTCAAACTCAAACCAAAGAAAATATCTGAACCCTTTAATGTTATTATCATCTCCACTCACTCTAAAATCTCAAAAGCCACATCAACTCAAACCCTCGAAGTCCAAAATGATCATTAACCCAACTTCTAATACTCATATTTCAAACACTCATCATACTACCATTAACCATCATTCCAAGCATATATGCTCTCTCATACTTAGTGAGAAATTATTACTATTACTTCAAGTCCACATAACCTTTAACCAATACTTCAATTCCAGTTTACTATTCATCCCAAGATCTAACATCAGTCAAATCCCCAAACAGATAATCTCTAAACTAAAGGTATCTCCCAAATGAGAACCTCTTACGCTCATGAGTGCCATTAGAATCACTCCGGCCTACTCTAATATCCTCAAAGCGAGTAGTGCTTACTACCATTCACAACTCTGAAGCTCAAAAGACTTTAATAAAACTAAATGATTCTCAATATATATCTACTTTATAAAATCATCAATCTCAAACATCAAACTCTGACTAAACTGTCAAAATCCTATTCAACCTCAAACTCATGGCAACATTATCAGTCGCACTCGCAAGACTTAATTATTTGCTTTAAACACTCATGATTACGGCATTCCTATGCACCAAACGAAACATAAACCATAGGCTAAGCTAGTACTTATTGTACCACAACGCACTTATCCATCGATAATGGAATTCCATCAATGCAATGAATAATAATATCACCGTACAATTCTTATCATCAGTGCCCACATAACGACAAAGCTCATAACCTCAATTTGTAATCACATTCTACTATCCATGTACATTATCTTTACATCACGAATCCACCACAAGACTATAAGAATCTATATCCTCTAAGTAATCCCACATACTCATAAATAAAAAATCATTAACCCCAGATAGAACAAAAAAACATCTATATACCCTCAATATAAAAACACCCTCAAACCTTCTTAACTCAGTATAAAACCTTTAATACTCCTTCTCCAAAACTCTATACGTTGTCCCGATTCATACTCCCATTCAACTCTCTTACCATGCTCTAAGCCACAAATAACCAAACATCAAACTCGAAGCGTCTAACAATGCTCGCCAAAGGATCCAAGCTTCCACTAAGAGATGATCACAAGTAGCTCTAAAGAGGGAATTCAAAAGTTTTCACGTTATCATGAAAGAACAAATAGTTCACAAACCAAAAGGAATCATTTTCGTGCAATACCACAAGGCAAAAGAACACATCTTTTTGGGAAGTAAAAGTTTAGATAGAAATCAATGTGAAAAGGATAAATACAAAAGTTCAAAGAAGAAGGAATTGGAGTTGAAACAAAGAACAAGTAGTGAGCAACGATAGATGAAACAGACAGAGGACAAAGATAAGAAACCTTTGGTCCGAAGGTTCAAACAAAAAAGGTATGGTTAACACTTGCAAGGATGACAAGAATAGACGACTCCAAAAACTAGTTTATCTACACGAACATGACACCTTTAAGATAAAATAAATAAAGCACGATAACCAAGGTGTTACAAGTATTGTACAATCGTCACTCTAGGTAAAACGTCTCGTAACATCCTTCTGTCATATCTCCAATACCTCAGGACCAACAAATCTCTATATAATTTCCCCTCAACAATCCCTATATTCCTCAGATCATCAACTCTCAAGATCATCAACTCTCAAGGCCTTCATCTCTCAAGTCCTTCCACTCTCAAGAACTCAATCTAATCACACATACGGGGTGTTTGGTTGGGGGTAAGGGAATGGAATGAAATGGATTTGAGTGATTCTAGTGTTTGGTTGGGACATTTTAGAATGGAGTTAGAATCCTGATGGATTCTAATTCCACCTCAACCCCTTGGAATCCCATACCCACCTTCCCATCAGGTTTCTAACTCCATTTCCCCTCCATACAATTTTAGAGTGAACCAAATAATAAATAATAGGTATGGGGTTCTAAATCCATCCCCTCATCATATCTCATTCCATTCCAATCCATTCCAACCTTTTGAACCAAACGGCCCCTTAATGGATTAATCCATAGCAATCTCTGTACCCTTAAAAGATGAACACCACGATACATTATAACCATCGTCAACATGGTCGTTCACTAATTTAACTCAAGAGCACTTTAACATTAACATCTCACAAGTCCATAAATTACAGTTCTTCTCTTCCAATCAATCCTTTAAAATATACGATCAGTAAATAACTCATCAAAGGATAAATCATAAAATCTTTCATAACTCACTAACTGTCATTAACGATTATTCTTACTCGTCAAATATGATATTCCGATTAAAGACAAGCATAGTCTCCCAAAATTCCCAACGTGCTCAACCTAAACTCCACAGTAACATTCAATTCATACTCCTTAATTTATCCTCGGTCCATAAATAACTCGCGTAACTTTTCCCTTAACAGAAGACAAAAATCCAAAAATTCCAACGGTTAAGAGCATAAGCCACAACATTCCCAAATAATACCATAAGATAAATCTACTCATTATGTCTCTCACTTCTTATGAACTATGAAACCACAATCATATATCTCACATCACATATCATCACCCTCTATCATCTATAAGGATTTCCTCAATCACATAAAAGGACTTAACAAGCACTAATCCAAAAGGAAACTCCATCTTCACAACCTCTAATCCCAAAGGAAACTTCATCTCAAAACCTCTAATCCCAAAGTAAACTTCCTCGTTCCCAAACCCATAATAATAAATTCTCTTTTATTACATACTTGAACATCCCAACCTGCCAATCAATCTTAGCTTGTTGCCCCAAAATCCAAACCACGAGGAAGCAACTTCGAATTTACCTCAAACAAGGACAACACCACAAAAAGATCCAAAAGGATGAAAGTACGATAAGAGTAAATCTCGAGTTATCAAGGATTAAAAGTTTTGCCGACATATAACCAAAATGTACGACACGTAACATGCAAAGGACATTTTTAAAATTGACCGTCTTTAAAATCAACAAAGCATGCTCGAAAAAGTCATACATGAACAACACACTTTATACAATTAAAGAAGAAACAAAACACTAAGTCATAAACAACACAATACATAAACTATACATTTAATATAATTAATAACGATAAACATTAAGACATAAACAAACAAATACATGGACAAAACATGTAATAATACTAATGACGATATGAAACATTAAGACATAAACAAGCAAGTACGTGAATAACACATGTAATACAATTAATAACAATGCAGATATTAAGGCATAAATAAATAAGTCCTTAATTGTTTCTACCCCATTTACTCTCACTCATTTACTAAGTCAATTTATTTTAGTCATTAACCACGCGAGAGTTGGGACCGTGTTCACTCTGATACCAACTGTAACAACCCGGATTATAAAACAAAGGGAAAACTTATATTAAAAGAATTATCAGAGTATAACAATGATAAAAAGGGTCTAGGTGGCGGAAACACCTGACCAATCCGGATCGATACTAAATCAAGACCAAACTATTACATTATTCAAAGGTTCTCAAAACATAAAGCAAAGTCCTAATTTATTATCCATCTCGCCGCACAGTACTTCCCCAGCAAGATATCATCCAAACAGCAAATCATCTGAACAACTTGAGAATGGGGGTCGACAATTAGTCGGGAGTTACTAGATGCTCTCCCAGTCATGTTTACAACAATTAAATATAACCAACAATCATTAACAATTGAAATGTAAAACCAGTAAATATGTGAGACCATCTATACTCATGAAAACCCAATATAGCTTACCTTGACTTTATCAATCTTAGACAGATGCAATCATGCAAGCCTAGACCATATGAAACCACTAGACCATATACCATTACAACCAAAGTAGCACACGACTCATAACAAATTAAGGCACAATGCTAGCATTAAAGTATAGCAAATATGGTGACACACAATCCACAGCAACAGAAGGCATAAAGCTAGCAACAAAGCATAGCGAATATGGTGACACACAATCCACATCAACAGACGGCACATAGCGAGCATCAAAGAAAAGCGAATAGAGCGAACGCCCGTTAGAGCGTATAACCACTGCCTCTAACTTGCCTGAGCGTATAACCACTTCCTCTAGCTGAAGGAGCGTATAACCACTGCCTCCATCGGTGCGGAGAATATAACCACTGCCTATATGTCTAAAGACCTGGCCAGACTCTCGGTGCAATAACTGTACACCGAAAGATACTCGGGAACCAGAGCGTATAACCATTGCCTCTAGCTAGTTTTGAACAAAGACCTAAATAAATCACGCATCAACGCGTGGCGTTGGTTCATTCTGATAGTATATAATTGATACTACCGTCATCTATTCAGACTAGCAAAAAACAAATGCACAGTATAACTGACTGTACCACATGCGTGAACAACATCATGACTCAACTCATAGGATAGTATAACTAACCATCCCACTTATCATATGAACAAGAGTAACCAAAGATATATGCAAACACAACGTCAAACAATATAACTAAACACCACATAACAAGTGAAAAAAGTATTAACGATCAATATTATAGTAACCGTAACCATAACATGAACTTTGGATGCGAGGTTATAGTAACCTCGACTATAACTTCAACATATAAAACTTGAAGTTATACCTACCTCAACCATAACCTTGACACGAAACTCAAAGTTTTAGCAATTCAAACCATAACCTTGAGCCATAATCTCAGAGTTACGTTAGTCTCAACTATAACCTTAACTTGTACTTCAATGTTGTAGTAGATTCAGCTATAACCTGGATTCATATTTCCAAGGTTATACCTCAAACAACCATAACTAGAGTAACGACCCAAAGTTGTACTAACCTCAACTATAACACTCGAATCATTATCAAGGTTACACTAGCTTGGAGAGCACTCTTAGCCGCCTATCATGCCGCCATTAGGATTTATTCGTAAACCCTAATTGTGCTCATGACACCCATATTTAACGCATAAGCAACATATGATATATAATTAACACATTAAATCATATACAAACATGCAAAAACATAGTTAACATGATAATAAATAATAAAATATGTACCAATCATATAAAACAATCATTAAATCATATTAATTACATAAATAAGCGTAAACACAATTAAAAGAGAAACACCTAGTTACCTTTTTAGCAATTAAAGAACGCAATAAAGAGAACCTCATGAAAGACACGTTCATCAAGACTTGGCTCCAACACGTGTCAAAGTCCCAAAATCGACTTTAAAGAATAAATACCCGAATCCAAATCCATGAATTCGACATAAAAGACTCTTCTTCTTCTTCTTTACCCATTAAAATAAGAGACCCAAAACATAGGTCTAAAGGTCCATACAAATAATCCCCATAAAAATATTTGACGATAAATATTTTGTAATGATAAGAGCAAGGATTGTGAAAATATAATTTGTATATGAGTTTGGAAGAAGAAAAGATATAAAACGATGGAGTCAAAGGGAGAAAAGAGAACAAAAGAGAGGACTGAGAATTTGACGTGCTGCGGCACTTTGTCCGTGAGAAAATAGTTTGAGCAACCTACTTGTGAGCTTAACGTTTTCTTTTATAAGGGGTTATCTAATGGGCTTTAGGTCCATTAGCTCATACAATGATTTATCAGATTATAAATTGGACTGAGTCATATTAAAACGCTTGCACAGCTCATATAAGAAAAGTAACAATTAAATTAAAATAGTAAAATCGTGTACGGACATTTTAACCTATCCGAAAGTGTGGACATGGGCCACCCGCGGCGAGCGCGGAAGCGCTTGAATAAGCGTGCATTTCTAGAGTCGGCACCAATTTTTATGGGAAATTGGAACCGTTCAAATACCCCGTGCCATGTCAAGACACAAAGTAGTGACATGAACACTAAGAACTCGTTACCCTTAGCATTCTATGTCTAGAATGACTCTCGTGGATGCCAATGAACACGGATGTTCACAAAGATCTGGAGTAAGGGGTGAGGGTACGTATTAGGAAGTCCTTTTACTAAACACCTAATCCTGCCGACCTCGATAGCGGCCTCTACTAATGATTAGGGAAATCGTTCATATTTGATATGTTATCGATTATATGCATGCAATGCAGCATCCAACGTTTTAGTCCTAGCATGTGAAATTAGACTATGTCGGTGAACAAATAATTTAGCAATTAATTATGTCGAAGTTGGAATTTAAGATTGGTTACATGTGAGGAACAAGTAAATAAATCATACAAAAAACGATAAATAAATAACGATAAATAAAATTACAATGAATAACAATGATTTAATTGATTTACGTCAAAAATACACTCGAAACGGAAATTTGAAGAAAAGAAAAGTTTAGAAATTAAAGTGACAAAATAGGACAGATTAAGGGTGATATTACGATTATTAGTTAATTAATTAAGTAATTAAAGGCTACGTCAAAGCGAGAATGGAAGTTCAGGGACAGAGATCATCTCAGAACAGGCGCAGCATCTGCTGCGTCCCTTAGAAGAGGCGCAGCTATTCCTGCGTCTGTTCTTGAGTTGAGCTCTAGCTGTGAAGTCAGAACTGCGGGTAGTTAATGTTCTTTGGTATGTTTTACGATCAATTATCGACATTAGACTCAAGTGAAAGTGATTTAGCAGGTCAATTACTTCTGGAACCGTCATAAAAGCGATACACACGGATTAAAACAAGTTAAAACCAGTTAAAAACTAATTAGATTTATTTACGATGAAGGAATGAACTTTGAAAGAACTTGACAAACAGAAATCAAACAAAGAAGACATGTACAAAAGACAAATTCCAGAAACTTGATATGGACATATCGAGTCTCTAAAATCCGAGTTTGATTTAATGACGAAAACCCGCAAATATCGATTTATAAGGGATTTAAGTCGAAAATAAACGTTATAATTGAAAAAGAATATTAAAACATGGTTTATATACAAAGGAATGAAGGGAAATAAGAAAAATAAGACAAAAAGAACAAATACCACAGAAACCCGACGAAGAAGAAGAATAGCAGGAGCAGCGGCAGCTTCTGGAAGAGGCGCAGCAGGTGCTGCGACCCTTCGAAGAGGCGCAGCTGCTGCTGTGTTTCTTCTCGACGTCCGGTAACTGTTGTTTCGCAAAAACAGTTTGTAATAAAGGTTTTTAAAATGGGTTTTACATGTATTTTTGACGTGGATCTTACATTAATCGATACAAAAATAAAAATACAATAAAAAGATGGGATTTAACACCCTCGGACTTACATGTTTGATGAAACGAGATTAACTAAGTTAACGTTAGTGATTGCTCGACTCAAATGTATGTAGAAAGAGCCCTCGTTGGAGGATTTTAGATTAATTGATTGATTGATGTGTAGTGGTCAAATTGGTCGGTCATGCAAGGTGACTGGTACTCAGAATGATCTGAGCTTACATGGTTGATTGATCAAGCACGTAGGAGTCAAAAGCATAGAGTGCGGTTTAGAATGCAAAAACAGAGGAGAAGAGCGGACACTCGCAGGAAAAATATAGAGACCGGAGGTCTCTGTTTATACTAAACATTGTGAAGAGTTTTGGAATGACCCAAACTTTGGAAAGAAATCACGGAAATATTCCGTAAACAGCAAAAGAGGGCTGGAGAAGAGGCGCAGCAGCTGCTGCGTCATTTCCCCAGAGGTTTCCTCCTGCGGAAGAAAGATTTCCGCATTTCTATTATGGAATTGCGGTAGATCTATACTTCCTTATTCCGTAAAATATGATTTATGGATAATATTTTACCAAAAGATATAAAATTTATTTATGGAATAAATATCCGGAATATTCTAGAACATTCCGACTCGGCATTTTAAACGGTTTCTTTGAAAATAAAGCGGTTTTTGACCCGTCCTCCAAATGAACTCTAATAACTGTCAAAACGACCGTATCGGTACGTAGATGACGACCAAGGGGTCGACACAAGTGTTTGAGCTATCACTTGATGATAAACTTACGGTCTGTCATAAATCGTTCCGTGTACCAAACATGCGGCCCAATCATCACTGGGTGGTTGGCAGAAGGTGTAGAAATGAGGTATATACAGAGCCCCCACTTTGACTGAGGCTTGGACAAGGAGAAAATCAAAGTATAGCCATCAGGCCAATCGAAGATTACAACCTGACGACTATGGCGACGCGAGGCGGTTCAAGGGGTCTAAACCAAGGACCTGTCGTCGGGAACATTTTATAGTCTGTCGACTATCGGGGAGGGTCGTTTAAAGTCCATTAGACTACGTAAGGAAGCTCGCCAGCCATAAGAAGAAATCATACCTGGGGAATCTTTCCCAAGATATTTAATGATTGTGCTAGGGTGTGGGACCCTAAAGGAAAACATCGACGGGAAAGAGGCCAAATATAAGTTCAACCTAAGGGGTAACCAAGGTTTGGGTTTACGAACTCGAAGAAAAAGTGATCCTAAAGGATTATGATCCTAAGGGTAGAAGCGTATGAACTGTAGGGAGTTTGGGAACCTAAAGAACTGGGTGTATGAAGATGGGTATATAAACCTAAAAGGACAGGCTGGTATGGGAACTTAAAGGCTTGTGAACCTAAGAGGAACTGGGATCCTAAGGTTAAGTTTAGGAACTTACTGGGATATTAATTTTGGTTTCGGACACATGCATCCAATCTTTCTATGGTATGGGAACTTCAAAAGGATTTATGGGTTTATGAACCTACGGATATTTGGTGTGAGAGTATGCATGTGTACGAACCTAAGGGAAGCTATTTTGGGATCTAAGAATCAAAGGGTATGAATCCTAACTTTGGGTTTACGAACCTAAGGAAGGAGGCTCTGGTTTGGGAACTTCTGGAGAACGACACCTTTGCTGAACTCTGTGAGGAAAAAATAATATTGAGGGTAGCAGGACGTCGGTAGAAAATACTGGGGAATCTGCTTGCGTCGGTCTCAAGCGAACTCTGGCAAAAACTTGAAGTTGAATCTGCTTTCATCGGTCTCATGCGAATCGAGCTTCCGATAAATACGTGGGCTGTAAGCGGCAACGAAATCTCGCTGGGGAACACATTGACGATTAGGAACATCTCCATTGTCATGGAAGAAACCTTGAGCATCACTACTGCAAAATACCACTGCGGAGAACATATATATTGACGACTAGGAACATCTTGATCGTCATGGGAGAAATCTTGAGTAAGCAATACTACAAAATACTGCTGCGCTGGAACATATATATTGACGACTAAGAACATCTTGATCGTCATGGGAGAAATATTGAGTGAATAATACTACAAAATACTGTTGCGCTGGATATAACGATTTGAGCAATACTGCAAAATACTGCTGCGCTGGGGAGAATGAAGACTTGAGCGAAGCCCCCAGTTGGAGCGAGCACTGCTTCTGATACTTACCTGCATGGTTAGTAGACATACAAAGATGCGATCTAATAGCACATAAACACATATGCACGTAAGCAATTATCACAAGGACCTCGAATGAGGAAACACATAGGTTTTGCAAAAGTTGTTTCTTTATAAAAGTTGTTTAAAACTTGCTCAAATAAATTTGTCGTTTGTAATGTGTTATATATATTCAATAGACTTTAGACACATGACTAACACGGACACACACCTACTAGGATGCGACACGAGTGTGGATACCCAGTATCTGCACCTTCCAAAAACCACCCGATGATGATCAGACTGTCACATGTTTTTGATATGCGTGCGTGGATTGGCTAAACATGAGACGTTTTAATGCACTACTCGAATATGAAAAATGATTTCAAAAATGGTTTTCTAACTTCATTTGCATTAAAATAACACTATTTAGAGTTAAAACCATCTTCTGACCCAAAACCGACTCAGAAACCCGCAACTCGAGTCAACTCAGTCAACCCGAGTCAACCCAAATCCCGAATGTCAAAAATAATACCATGAATGTCTTTATCATGTCATTTTCATTAAAATGACCCTAATTAGAGTCAAAACCGACACCGGGCGAAAAACAACTCAGAAACCCGCAACTCGAGTCAACCTGAGTCAAACCGAGTCAAACCAAATCTCAAATGTCGAAAATAATGCCATGAATGTCTTTATCATGTCATTTTCATCAAAATGACCCTAATTAGAGTCAAAAACGACACCGAGCCAAAAACCAACTTGGAATTCAAATCTCGACTCACACGGGTCAAAATCGAGTCAAGCACACAAAACACCTACCGCAAGTAACACCCAAAATCATCTTATTTTATGCCTTTATTGTTACACGACATCTCATTTCAATACCACAAACCAAACAATTGATGGAGCAAAGGTCACGTCCAAATTGAAAGGGACAATACACCCACTTGTATCACAAGGTAGCTCGCGCCTCTTTAGGGTGTCTGCTTAGCCTCTAAGCAAACTCAACCGACCTACCTCCCCACATTTCTCTATAAATACCAACCATCACACAACACAATCCTCACGCGAGAGTCCGCCCCCTCCTTCTCCCTTAAACTTCTAGACCCGGCTTCCTCAGTCACAAAATCGACCTGTGTTTACGACTTACCGATCGTAAACACAAGCCTTACACATTTTGTTTGGTACCGTCGCCATGCATTCGACCGACCCATTAGACCAACTCAACATTAATCAACATTTTTTAATTAACATATTTTCAACATATTTCCAAACAAAATCCTTTTTTAAGGCACTCTTTTAAACTTCTTTGATCGTGAGTAGTCACAACGAGAAAACCGTCTCTAAAATTGTTTACCACGCAAACATCAATACACGTAAGTTATCATAAGGGTGTAAATATCTCATTTATTTCATGTCTTTACTGTTTTCATGAGTTTATATGCATGAACAATGCATAACACGATTCAAATACAGGTTAGACGAGCCAAAACCAAGTTTTGGCACGAGACAGAAGCCCTTTGCTATGCAAAGAGGCTCGCGCCTCTTGTGGGTTATCGGGTCTGACTCATCCGTGTTTGTTCTCGTCTTTCCTCTTTATTTCTTTCTTATTTGCAATCGGTTTTTACCATTTAAATGTTTCAAATCATTTTTATGACAAACTTTTTAGCCATAAATTATAATCACCCTTGGTTCCATATACCATGACGGTTTAATCCGTGACTCGGTGATATTAATTGGTTAATTACATTTTAAGGGAAATTCTTTTCTTTTATTTACCATTTTAATTCATTTTTACGATAAACATATTTTGACCATTACAAAAATCATCCTTGGTTGTTTATACCATGACGGTTTATTCCGTGACTCGATGATATTATTGGTTAATTACATTTTAATGGGTATTTTAGAATCCCTTTTCTTTTATTTACCATTTTTCTCATTTATTTACATTTGCAAACATATTAGTCATAATTCATAATCATCCTTGGTTCTACATACCATGTCGGATTTTAATCCGAGTAAGATGACAAACTTGACTAATTAAAAAGAAATGAACTTAACATATTAGTTCATATCAAACATTTTACATTTTTATTTTAAACTATGCTTTTCAAGCTTGCAAATCCGACAATGAATATTACTAAGATAATAGTAATTATTCCGAGTCATGCAAATCATTTAATCACAAAACGGTTTTAAATAACCTTTTTAACAACCTGTTAAAATGGTTTTAAACAAGCTTTTTTACAACCAGGAGAAGCCTCTTGGTTCGGCTCATGGCTCGCGCCCCAAGTCCTTCTGTTTTCATCTTTTATAAACTTGGGCAGATCCCCTTCCCTCGCCAATAGACTCGCGCCCCAATAGGGCTGCCTGGCACTGTTCTGCCTTGTTTTTAGCACTTGTCTATGACGATTCCGATTACGGTTAATCCGAATACATGACGGATCAGATGACAAGTTTACATTTTTCACACTTTGTCACTTGACACCCTTTTTCAAATAAAAGGGGGACGAGTCCTTATCTTTAGTACCTATGTCAAGCACCGCTTTTTTCCTTGATTGACCTAGGTATAAAGTGGATTCGAACGGGTTCCAGGCATCCTACAAATGCTTGGTGGCGACTCCGAACATCTCTATATCGTTTCGAGACCTTTATCGAGACAAAACGGACCGATCTAAAGCGATCCGGTCGAAAGCATTTTACGCTGCCGAGCGTGGCTTTCAAGAGACCGATGTACGTCCACAGATTGGCTTGGCGTGCATGTGGCCCATTTCCACAGATTGGCGACTCCGTTGGGGAAAACTAGGACACTTGTGTCTTTGTGATCCGGCCTTAGAGGTGAAACTCGAACGAGGTCGTGGTTAAAGTGCATTAATTGATATTACGGTCATAAGTCGGGTTCCTTGTCCGGGCCCACAACCTAACCCTTTTCGACCAATTGGCTCGTCTCGTCGGCGTGAGTTTTCTCATCCCCGCGTTTCGAATCGCGATTGAGTCAAGCATACCGTTGACGTTACACATTTCTGTTTCACCAAAGAGCTTTCATCACCTTCGAGCACGAGGCTAGGGCACCCTCCTTACACATTTTGTTTGGATTGGTATCCATCTCGCAAATCGGGGTTTGATCGCTTGGTGTGTAACCCACCCTTTTAAGCCAAAACCCGTGTCAGCATTATGCATAATATAATGAACTGCGAGTGCTTATGTGTTATGTGATCATAAGTCCTTCCGTGTCATTTTCAAAAACACCCTTTCGTGCCGTCATAGTGGCCATTTCAAACCTCGGTCTTTCGCCGACCGTTGCATTTCAAACAACACGCCTTTCTAGGCCGTCGTAGTGACGACTTTCAAACCCGGTTTCCTACAACCATTTCAACACGCCTTTCTAGGCCGTCGTAATGACGATTTTCAAACCCGGTTTTTACAACCATTTCAAAGCACCTTTTTATGCCGTTATAATGGCTATTTCAAAACCAGGTTTTTTAAAACCGTTTCAAAACACCTTTTTATGTCGTTATAATGGCCATTGGAAAACCTGGTTTTTATAACCATTTCAAATGCCCTTTTTACGTCGTCGTAATGGCCATTTCGAACCTCGGTCTGTCGTCGACCGTTGCATTCTCAAACAGCTTTTTTACACCGTCGTAATAACGAATTGTACCCGCGAATTTTCAAAATTCGAAATCAGTTTTCAAACAAAAACGTTCTTAAAACCGTCGTAATGACGATTTCAACCCGTGCAACTTTCCAAATTTCAAATCTCGTTTTCGAAATCAAATTTGGCTTTTCTATGCCGTCGAAATAACGATTTCAATTCTCACACTTTTCGGATTGCATACCATCTTTCAAAGGTTAAAACGGTTTTATAACCCATCGTAATGACGAATTCAATCCTCATAATTTCCAATTTTAAATCATTGAAAACAATTTAATCTATTTCCAAATTTCCAATCAACACTTCATCATTTAAAAACAAATTTAATCGTTTTCAAATTTCAATTTAAAATCAAATCATTTTAAAACAAATCTAACCGTTTTCAGATTTCAAATCCAATTTCAAATCATTTGAAAACAAAATTAACCGTTTTCAAATTTCAATTCAAAATCAAATCTTTGAAAACAAATCTAACCGTTTTCATATTTCAACTTAAAATCAAATCATTTGAAAACAAATCTAACCGTTTTCTAATTTCAATTCAATTCCAAATCTTTGAAAAAAAATTTAACCGTTTTCATGGCCATTGTGATGAGAACTCCAAATTCTTCAATTCTCAATTTTCAAATCCGTGATTCGGAATTTTAAAACCGGCTTCGGAAACAACAAAATATTTTCAGAGCCGCCGCAATATTAACTTGAACCGTCTTTTGAAAACAAACCTAAGACAACCCTTTCAACTGGCCGACCTTCTGAAGATCCCTACTCTTCGAAGCCGTCTATAAAACGACAAACGAATCTTTTTGAAAATTTCTATTTTCGAAAATTTTAGTCCACCTTTCCGATTCAGCCTCGAGTCGATTAGAGTCCAGTCGATTTCAAGTCAAGTCGTCTAGATAACGTTGAGTCTCCGGGGAAGTTAGTACCTACCTTCTGGTCTAGGTCGTGTCGCTCAATTGTCGAGACATCTTCAAGGGCGTTAGCTGAGTCAAAACCCCTTAGGTTTTAAACCCGCATTTCCCCTACATTACGGGTCAAAGGTCAAGTTTGTGTACAGGTCTTGTCCAACGGCAGCACGCCATCAACACACATCCAAACTAAGTCAGAAGTCGTCTGTCTAGGCATCACTATGCCAAAGTTGACACTGTCTAGGCATCACTATGCCAAAGTTGACACTCGAGTCTAAGTTCAAAGTCATGCACCAAGAGTTCAAACACAAGTGGTCGTTCACGATCTTTAATGAACTCATAACCTAGTCACACCGTCGCGTCTTCACGACAAAACTGCCTTTTATACATATGTGTCGTACTTGTCTTTGTTCGTGCAATCCCTTCCCAAGACACGTTATAACGCTTATCGTTATGTCAAATAGGAATCCCTTGGGTGCCATCGATCGCCAACCAGAAACTCAAGAAGCTGATCAACCTTCATCCGCCATGACTTCTGCAGAAACCAACAACATGGTCCTTCGACTCCTAAACACCGTGGAAAACTTGAGCACTCGTCTCTCCCAGGTTGAGGACAAAATGATACCCGAGAATTTTCCCTCTTCTGATATTGAGCAAAGGGTTAAGCTCCTTGAAAGCTGGCTACTTGCCAACGACAAAGTTAACCTTAGTTAGAAGGCAACCAAAACCACTGAAGCCAATTCCTTAGGTGCTCCACCAACCAAAACCAGAGGACCTCATAGGTCCTTCCCTAATTTGGGTATGCCTTATGCCACAGCCTTGGAAAGGCTAATCTCCAAAGGAGAGCTCAAACATATTGGTCCAACTCCAGACCCTCTACCAAACAAGCGAGGATGTAGATAGGACGGAAAACTATTTTGTCAATATCACCAAGGTCGCGGACATAACACTGAAATGTGTTTCCCCCTAAAAGGTGTCATCAATGATATGATCGAAAAGGGAGAATTACCATTACCTCCCTCAGCAAACAACAAAAACAACCCTCCAGAAAACCCTGTTGAACACAGCCAGGAGTCTTCCCTAGACTGCTCTCATCTCATCTCTCCTGACGATGAGAAAATTCATGCAATTGACGAAGATGGCATACAGAGCGGTATAATGATGCTCTCCATCTCTATCAACAACATATTCTCAAAGCTCCAAGTTGCTATCGATGACTTGAACACCCGGGTAGCTAATTTGGAGAAAAGGTTTGTTAGTACCGAAAATGAACCTGGCCATCAAGGAGAAAACCAACCCTCCATTCACCAACCAAGAGCTGCTAAAAATGAGGAGTCATCCGACGGTTCCCACATCCACGAACCTACCAACAAAGAAATCACCTCACCAAAATCCCTTTCAAAATATCATGCAACATCCCAAAAACTTCCCACTGACAACAACCAAATCCTTTTTCCGCCCAGGATTGACAAAAACAAAACTCATAAAAACATCCCCAAAAAATACCAATGTTGGCACCTTGGGAAAACATCAAAGGGTTTTCACAGATCTGGGAATAACATATTACACCGCTCTGCAGATACTTGCTTCAGAAGGAATGCTCCAACCCATTGGTCCGACTCCGGACAAACCCGAACACAAAAGAGCCCGATCCTAGGATGGTAATGCCTATTGCCAATATCATCAAGGCAAGGGCCATGACACCGAAACCTTTTTCAAACTCAAGCATGCCATTCAAGATATGATTGAAGCTGGCAAGATCATAATTGCACCTCTCAGTCAAGACAATCCTCATGGATGTCTCAAGTCAAACAACAAGGTTGAACGTTCTCAAAGGACATTCACTAGACTCAACACAACCTATGTCGCAGCTCTTCAAGAGCTTGTGACTGAAGGGAACCTACAGCCAATCGGGCCCACTCCGGACCCGTCTGAACAGAGGAAAACCCGTTTCTGGGACGGCAGTGCCTATTGCCAATATCATCAAGGAAAAGGTCATGATACTGAAACATGCTTCAAACTGAAACATGCTATTCAAAATATGATCGACAACCATAAACTGGTTGCTCCATCCTTAGGCCTTCCAATTGATGAAAACAACCCTCATGAACATCTCTTTCTGCAAGGAGATGAGAGCCTCATTGACTATTATCCTCATATCATTCCCAACGACGAGAGTGAAGTGCTCAAGTGGGTTAATGCTCAAGACCAGACATTCAAGCCACTGGATATTGCAAAGGAGACCTACGAGAAGGAAAGTGATGATTAGGAGTCTATATCTACGATTGAGTCTGAGTCCGAGTCCGAGTCTTAGGCTTTCTCATATCTATCCTAGTGCATGTCCTTTTATTCCTAAGTGACAAACTGGGGGCTGCCCCCATGAGTCACACGTACTCATCGAGTCTGTGCTAACATCTTATTTATCTAAATAAAAGCACGATTTTCAACTATCATATATTCTTCCCTTTACCATTTCCCGTTGACAACGAGAATTGATTTGAGAATTGATTTAAAACAAACAATATGTTCCAATTCAATGTGAGTACACTCGAGTGACGTCCCGTACCAAGTAAGTAGAGGACTCGAAACTCTGTGTCCATTCTCTTTACCTATTCCATGTCTGGCAATAGAAACCTTTCATTAGCACCCGACCTAGAACGAGCTCTCAAACAAAGGGATCCTACGACGAACCCAGATAATAAACCATAACATCTCCTTGTTCATGATCAATGACGGAAGGCAAGCCCATTCCCCACAAAAACATCCCATCACCAAATATCAACCTCTCACTAATGGGTACATCCCCGTCTGCACCTCTACCTTCCTCGAACGAAAGACGGCAAAAAATCAATATATCCAAAGCAAAACCAAAGCGAAAGGCCAAAATCAAAGACCCAAGTCAATAGCCATTCACCCATAGCCAAAGCGAAAAGGCCAAAATCAAAGGCCCAAGCCAATAGCCATTCACCCGAAGCCAAAGCGAAAGGCCAAAATTAAAGGCCAAAGTCAATAGCCATTCACCCGAAGCCAAAGCGAAAGGCCAAAATCAAAGGCCCAAGCTAATAGCCATTCATCCGAAGTTAAAGCAAAAGGCCAAAATCAAAGGCCCAAGCCAATATCCATTCACCCAAAGCCAAAGCTCAAGGCCAAAGCAAAAACCAAAGCCAAAAGCAATTCACTCAAAGCAAAAGCCAAAGCCAAAGGCTACTCACCCAACGTCAAGGCCAAGACCCAAGCCAAAATCAGAACAAAACAAGATTGAAACCCTTTTTTCAAAAAGGCCAAAATCCAAAGAAAGCATCCAACACACAAAATCCTGGACAAGTGAGTACAAAATACCAAGTCCAGGACCAACAAGTCCAAATCCTAGGACCAACGAGTCCAACACACCAAATCTCGGACCGACAAGTCCAAAACGCCAAACAAGTCAGTCCAAAACACCAAGTCCAGGACCAACAAGTCCAAAGCCCATGACCAACGTTTCTTCCCTCCAAACTCCGGGATCAACAAGTACAAAACACAAATACCAAAACCTAATGTTAAAGAGCTAAAATAAGAGCTCAAGACTCGTCAACTAAAACCAAAACCAACACTGCTTCACCCTTAAGTCCTTCTAGAGACTGTTACAGGGAGACCTATCAAGGATCTTGGGCATTCCCCTCAAGATCGTAACCAAAACTGCTTCACCCCTAAGTCCTTCTAGAGACTGTTACAGGGAGACCTATATAGGCTTCTGAGGATTCCCCTCAACATCGTAATATCATACCTTAACCTTTAAGGTCCAGACATGGGAATCTGATCCCACATTATTTACCAACCATTTCGTGCTCAGGCCATATCAAGCTGGAGACCCCATTCCGCACCACATTACAAGTCGTAACCCACCGGCCTAAACACCAAAAAATACAAATTCCATATTATTATCTGTCAAACAAACCTTTTATTACCAAGCTTCACATTCCAAAATGCCGAAGCCATTTTCACCTTGACTCAGATTCGGAGTCTTAAAAAAAAACATCGCTTTCTTAGGGTCCAGTTTTTAGTGTGCTCACACAACAAGAAACGTTTTCACAAGCTATGCCTCTTTGATTCATGATCAAGGGGTATTTCTCTCCAATCAACTTTCGAGTCACCAAACGGAATTCACCGTCGTGACCCTAAACTACATATTTTTATCTGTCAAACAAACCTGTTATTACCAAGCTCCACATTCCATAATGTTGAAGCCATTTTCACCTTGACCCAGATACGGAGTCCTCGAATGCTTTGCAACCGAGAACGGGACATACCTAGTCTACCCTTAGGGTCCATTTTTTAGTGTGCTCACATGATAGGGAACATTTTCACAAATTACACCTCTTCGATTCATGATCAAGGAAGAATTATCTCAAATCAATTTCTCGAGTCACCAAACGGAATTTACCGTCGTGACCCTCACACTTTAAGGTCCTAACAACTCGCTTAGGCACACATTCAGACGAGTCACCAAACGGAATTTACCGTCGTGACTCTCACACTTTAAGGTCCTAACAACTCGCTTAGCCACACACTCAGAACTACGATCTGGTTTGATTTCACTTCACGTGAATACGTAGGCAGTCCTTCAAGGACACAACCATACACCTCAAAATCAATTAGCAACACACATTCAGAACTACGATCTGGTTTGATTTCACACACACACGAATACGTAGGCAGTCCTATTACGAGGGCACAACCACACCCCCATACACATTCAATTTTCAAACCTTCAATTTGCAAACCATTGCATACACACAGCTCAGAACTACGATCTGCTTTGATTTCGCACACACGCGAATATGTAGGTAGTCCTATTACAAGGGCACAACCGCATACTCCTTTCACAACCTTTCTAATTTTTAATCCTCAATAACCAGCTCAGAACTACGATCTGGTTTGATTTCGCAAACACGCGAATACGTAGACAGTCCCCCAACAAGGACACAACCACACACCCATTTCAATCTCAACCATCAACATCAATCCTCAAAAACAGCCCACCCAGCTTCAAAATATTAGTCTTATACCTCTTTACTGGGGGCTTCTTCCTTAAGCCGTCGCCCATTCCTCGTTTTGCCAAATTCCAGACTTCTCACTCTGGGGCTTCTCTTTCAAGACGCCACCCGTCCTTTGTCCTCAAACATCTTTTGAGTCTCAACTACGGTCCAAAATAAAACCACCCATAGCCTACTGCTCGGTTCGGACAATGACAAGGTCTTGGTTCCGCTCTCCGAATCATCAAAACTCGAGAAGGGATCTCAAACAAGCAAACAAGGGCAAAGATGTCTGGAGAAGATAAGCAATTCGTGTTCCCCAGCCGAGCGGACCTTCTACCTCAGGGATCCGATATGCGTTGTCACCCTTTCTTGGCTAAGGAGTTGCACCTACAAGAGCAAAGTCTGTCAGAGTCACCCCCGTGTTGTCACTGACTTTGTGTCACGTTCAGGACTGCCCATTTGTCAGTCTGTTAGTGTGCGTCTGTGTTAGTAAGTATCCCAACGGTCACGTGTCTCCAATCTGTCAAATCACGGATCTGCGAGCAATAAATTCCAATACTTAACAGATTTTAAGCTTCACAACTTTCGAAACCTTTATCTCCCCTCGCGTGAGATATTACATGCTGGTTACTTATATGCTAACTGCTCACACGCTTATGTGCTTATGTGCTTATATGCTTTCATGCTACGTGCTTGTCTATGCAACTGTGGATTTGTGTGGTCACTAAGCATGCAGGTCATATTGAGTAGGCAAACTCACTCCAACTGAGTACCGGGCTCTTCCCAACAAACACCGACCCCTCAAGAATAAGGGCTTTAACTGCGTCGATTACATTGCATACGCTACCTCCCGACGAGCGGCAACTCATATCCCCGGCAAGTCCTGAGAAGTTTCTAACTCCTCAGCGAGTGCCGATTTTCAAATAGAAGTCACGCAGGTCTTTTAAAGATCCTTACAGCGTCGTTCATGATCCCGATGCACCGCTCTCCCTAAATGGTTTTCCAGAGAACCTTGCTCAAATGCTTTATCCCCACGGAGTTCATTTAGAACCCCGTCAAGTTGGAGTTCGTTGCTCCCTAGCCGAACCTATTAACGCCAACCTGGTTGGAAGTCATTACCGGACAATATCTCGAAATAAGCCCGATATTTCAGGCTATTTCCCACAGTCGATCATTCGACCATCAACATAGCTAGCGAGCCTTTGCACGCACATAAGAAGCAATTCAAAGACATATCTCGAATATGCCTCAGGTATGACTCCTTCCTATGGTTGGCGAGCCTCAAAACGCACATTCAACATGGCTCGCGAGCCTTTGCGCGCAAGAAATTCAAGGACATATCCCGAAGATGCCTCAGGTATGACTCTTTTCTATGGCTGGTGAGCCTCAAAATGCACCACCTTCAACACCGGCTAGCGAGACTTTGCACGCAAAAGATTCAAGGACGTATCCCGAAGATGCCTCGGGTATGACTCCTACTTATGGATGGCGCGCCTTTATACGTAGTCTAATGGACTTTAAACGACCCGAATAGGAAGTCGATAGACTCTAAAATGTTCCTGATGGCAGGTCCTTGACTCGATTCCCCAAGTCGCCTCGACGTCGCCCTTCCCGACGGCAGGTCCTTGGCTCAAACCCTTTCGAGTCACCTCGACGTCGCAATGGTCTTCAAGTTGTAATCTTCGATTGACCTGGAGGCCATACTTTGACTTTCGATTTACGGTTTAATGCACTAATCGAATATGAAAAATGGTTTCAAAAATGGTTTTCTAACTTCATTTGCATTAAAATAACGCTATTTAGAGTTAAAACGGTCTTCGGACACAAAATCGACTCAAAAACCCGCAACTCGAGTCAACCTGAGTCAACCCGAGTCAACCCAAATCCCGAATGTCAAAAATAATTCCATGAATGTCTTTATCATGTCATTTCCATTAAAATGGCCTTAATTAGAGTCAAAACCGACACCGGGCCAAAAACGACTCAGAAACCCGCAACTCGAGTCAACCTGAGTCAAACCGAGTCAAACCAAATCTCAAATGTCAAAACTAATGCCATGAATGTCTTTATCATGTCATTTCCATCAAAATGACCCTAATTACACTCAAAACCGACACCGATCCAAAGATCGACTCGAAATTCAAATCCCTACTCACACGGGTCAAACCCGAGTCAAGCACTCAAAACACCTACCTCAAATAACACCCAATATCATGTTATTTGATGCCCATATTGTTACACGACATCTCATTTCAATACCACAAACCAAACAATGGATGGAGCAAAGGCCACGTCCAAATTGAAAGGGACAATACACCCACTTGTATCACAAGGTAGCTCGCGCCTCTTTAGGGTGTCTGCTTAGCCTCTAAGCAAACTCAACCGACCTACCTCCCCACATTTCTCTATAAATACCAACCATCACACAACAAAATCCTGACGCGAGAGTCCGCCCCATCCTTCTCCCTTAAACTTCTAGACCCGATTTCCTAAGTCACAAAATCGACACGTGTTTACGACCTACCGATCGTAAACACAAGCCTTACATATTTTGTTTGGTACCGTCGCCGTGCATTCGACCGACCCATTCGACCAACTCAACATTAATCAACATGTTTAGTTAACATATTTTCAAAACAAAATCCTTTTTTAAGGCACTCTTTTAAACTTCTTTGATCGCGAGTAGTCACAACGAGAAAACCGTCTCTAAAGTCATCTACCACGCAAACAGCAATACACGTAAGTTTGAGGATATAAATATCTCATTTATTTCATGTCTTTACTGTTTTCATGAGTTTATATGCATGAACAATGCATAACACGATTCAAATATAGGTTAGACGAGCCAAAACCGAGTTTTGGCCCGAGACAGAAGCCCTTTGCTATTTAAAGAGGCTCGCGCCTCTTGTGGGTTATCGGGTCAGACTCATCCGTGTTTGTTCTCGTCTTTCCTCTTTATTTCTTTCTTATTTGCAATCGGTTTTCACCATTTCAAATGTTTCAAATCGTTTTTATGACAAACTTTTTAGCCATAAATTATAATCACCCTTGGTTCCATATACCATGACGGTTTAATCCGTGACTCGGTGATATTAATTGGTTAATTAAATTTTAAAGGAAATTCTTTTCTTTTATTTACCATTTTAATTCATTTTTATGATAAACATATTTTGACCATTACAAAAATCATCCTTGGTTGTTTATACCATGACGGTTTATTCCGTTACTCGATGATATTATTGGTTAATTACATTTTAATGGGTATTTTAACACCCTTTTCTTTTATTTACCATTTTTCTCATTTATTTACATTTGCAAACATATTAGTGATAATTCATAATCATCCTTGGTTCTACATACCATGTCGGATTTTAATCCGAGTAAGATGACAAACTTGACTAATTACAAAGAAATGAACTTAACATATTAGTTCATATCAAAAAATTTACAATTTTATTTGTAAACTATGCTTTTCAAGCTTGCAAATCCGACATCTAATATTACTAAGATAATAGTAATTATTCCGAGTTATACAAATCATTTAATCACAAAACGGTTTTAAATAACCTTTTTAACAACATGTTAAAATGGTTTTAAACAAGCTTTTTCACAACCAGGAGAAGCCTCTTGGTTCGGCTTATGGCTCGCGCCCCAAGGCCTTCTGTTTTCATCTTTTATAAACTTGGGCATAGCCCCTTCTCTCGCCAATAGGCTCGCACCCCAATGGGGCTGCCTGGCACTGTTCTGCCTCGTTTTTAGTACTTGTCTTAGACGATTCCGATTACGGTTAATCCGAATACATGACGGATCAGATGACAAGTTTACGTTTTTCACACTTTGTCACTTGACACCCTTTTTCAAATAAATGGATCCTGTTAAGCATCATAACCCGAATTTGGTAAATGGATGTTTAATTTCTATTTCACATGCAAATCAATCTAAATCCAACTTGGACATCAATTTCATGCTATGTGGATAAACAAACCGACTAAGCAAACTTTCACATGTTAGGTTAAACTTTTGGATGTGCATTCATGCATTTACCCTTTTATCAATTCTTGCACTTAAACAACCACGATCGATCAGTAGAGGCCGCTAACGCGGGCGGGATCGGGTGTCCGATTAAAGGACTTCCCAATACATACCCTCACCCCTTACTCGGAACTTTTGGATAGTGCGTGGTTGGCCTTATCCAGGGCGTACGAGAGTCATTTTAGGCATAGAATGCTAAAAGGGGGACGAGTCCTTATCTTTAATACCTATGTCAAGCACCGCTTTTTGCCTTTATTGACCTAGGTATAAAGTGGATTCGAACGGGTTCCAGGCATCCCACAAATGCTTGGTGGTGACTCCGAACATCTCTATATCGTTTCGAGACCTTTATCGAGACGAAACCGACCGATCTAAAGCGATCCAGTCGAAAGCATTTTACGCCGCCGAGCGTGGCTTTCAAGAGACCGATGTACGTCCACGGATTGGCTTGGCGTGCATGTGGCCCATCTCCACAATGGGGATAAATCTGACAGACTTTGCCTAGGTATGCGCAACCCCTAGCCAAGTATGGGTGACAACGCGTATCAGTTCCCAAGGTAGAAGAATTGCAAGAATGATGGGGACATATAAAGGCAAGGCATGAGCCGTGGATCAGCTGTCTACTTGGACACCCTTTGCCGCCGCATGCTCTAAAAGAGACCCTTCTTGAGGCACGATAACTTAGAGAATCGATCTAAGACCTTTGCCATTGTCCAGACCGAGCACTAGCTTGACTCAAATGAGACTCGAAGACCAAAAAAAGGATGAAAGAAGGGTGGCATCTTAGAAGAGAAGCCCCCGGGATGAGAAGATGACTCTATACTTTGGTACAAAAAAAAAAAAAAAAAAAAAGAGACTGTGCGACAAGAAGGAGCCCTCAGTAAAGAGGTAGAAATTGAAATTGTGGTTGGAAGGTTGAAATTGAGGTTGAAAGTTGATGTTTGAGGTGGTTGATAATTGAGGTTAAAAGTTAAAAGTTGGGACGGTTGTGTCCATGAGGACTTCCTACGTATTCACATGAAGTGAAATCAAAACAGGTCGTAGTTCTGAGGTTTGGTTAATTTTATTTGGGTGTTGTGGTTGTATCCTTCTTGTGTAAGAAAGGACTGCCTACGTATCCACCTGAAGAGTTAAAATAAAACAATGCTCGTAGTTCAGGTGTGTGCCTAAGCTTATGTTTTCAGGACCTTAAAGTGCAGGGGTCAGGAGAGTATATTCCTTTGGTGACTCGAAGAATCGATTTGAGATAACTCCCTCTGATCATCGACCAAAGAGGTATAATTAAGTTTGTAAAAAATTTCCTTGTCGTGTGAGCACACCTAAAAGTGGACCCTAAGGATGAATTGGGTATGTCCCGTCCTAGGTAGCAAAGTATTTGAAGACTCCGTGTCTAGGTCAAGATGAAACTGGATTGGATATTTGGGATGTGGAGCTCGGAAATAAGAGGCTTTGGTGAACAAATCTCTGGAGCTTGATTTTGTGGAGTTTAGGCTTTATGGGGTTATGGCTTGTAATGTGGCTTGGAAATGGGGTCTCCTGGCTTGATTTAGCTTGAGCACATGAATTTAGGTTAATTGATGATGGATTAAGTTTCCATGTTTTGGCTCTAAAGGATGGGTATACTTGACGAGCTTGAGAGGATTCTCAAAAATTCCTAACTATCTCCTTGTAACGGTCTCGAGAAGGACTTAGGGTGTGTGATGTGTGAAAGGCTAAGTGAGGGTGTGACACCCCTCGTTGAGGTAACTAAAAGTGACTAGTAAATCGTGGCGGAAACACGAGATTTTTAAAACTTTTAAGGCTTCCATTAAAGTCCAACGCGAGGTATCACTAACACGATAAATAAGTCTAGATAGTTAAGTTTAAGTTTACAATACAAGTCAATTTATTGGGGAAAAGATATCCCACGAATTAACATAGTTCAAAAGTAGGTGAGTCTATTAAAAGATAACTAAATAAGGTCCGAGGTAAGAACTCGCTAGCTCACACGGTCTTCCCCACTTAAGCTTCATCACAAACCTGTCATTCATAATAAATATGAAAGCCACGGTCAGTGGGGAGTAACTCGGGGTTCTCCACCACAATATGTCAAAATGCAAGTAATTAAGAATTTAATTAAGCAAACAAGCATAAGAGTAAATACTTACGGTATTAAGAAAATCATGATTTGTGGGCATAAGAAAATAGGAATGGTAAAGCACAAATGAGAGAAGAATTATTAGGTCAAACTGTCACATATCAACTCGACTCAAATGTAAGACAATTACAAAGTATAGACTCAAACAAGACAACCCTCAAGACTCCAACCTCTTGGTAGGACGACGATCATAATACGGTCCTAGTCTAAACCTGGCCAGACTCTCGGGATGGACGACACCCGATTCGACAAACGATACCAAATCGTATCCAAGACTCGAAATATGGTACACCTAACCGTGCCCGAAAGTCGAGTAACCTCAAACGGAACCTTGTCACCTAACCGTGACCCCCGGTCCGAAAAAGGCGGAAGGAAAAATAGCCCAACTCGGAAACAATGGCACCTAACCGTGACCCAATGTCCGAGGGCAAATAAATAGGGAATGTCGAGTAGTCTCACAATGTAAAACGTCACACTCGGGTCCGAACAAGAACCATAACCATTATGCATGATCATAACATTAAGGAGTCTTAAAGTAACCAATTATCGATAGGAAAGAAGATGCATGCATAGCTCAATCATTATTGGAGGTCGCAAGTGAAATAGAACAAACAGGGGACTCCCAGTAGGGTGGTGTACGGCTGCCGGCCACCGGCGGGACAACATGCCAAAATCGAAATTTAATAAAACTTACAAGTGCACTCCCGGCCAAGAGACCGGCCGCCGTCATCCCGGTGGGACTACTGACCAAATTTCAAAAACTCATAAAACCTTGAGTGCACTCCCGGTAGGTCGGTCAAGAGACCGGCCGCCGGATCACCCTACTGGGAATACGCCCAAACTCAAAATCACCTAAAATCCTCGGTGTACTCCCCCGGTCGGTGAGACCGGCCGCATCACCCGCCTGGGACTACAGGCTTTCTAAAATGTGTCCAAAACTTACAGGATCTCCCGGTAGGTCAAGAGACCTGCCCACGGATCACCCTACTGGGACTACAAACACGCAAATTCCATGCAAAACACTTCCAAATCATTTGAAACCAACAAAAATCGTTTCTCATCAATTGTTTACGTATCCTAGCATGATTCTAACTCGGAAAAACAACATATTTGAGCATGTGAATGGGTAATTTCGGATTCAAGAGATGTAGCATGAGATTTTCATCCAAACATGTGAGAATTGCAAACAAGCATGACATTCAACAACCAAATTAGCACCAATCATGAAAGATACAACTTTTAACATTCATATGAGATTATAACTACATAAAACCACACAATTTTAACATAAAAGTCGAGTAACCCATCACCGTTACCTTTTTCCACTTCAATCTTCTAAAGACTCGTCAATGATGTAGCTATCCTCCTCCGGGTTGTCCAAGTTCTCCCCTAAACACAAAAATAAAGATATTAAGTCAAGAATCCACATCCTTGAAAGATGAGAATTTCGAAAAAGAGGAAAATATGGCAACTTTCTTACTTAGAAACAAGGGAAATGAGAAAAGGAAGAGAATGGCGCGAAAAGGAACGAGATTGGTGAAGAATTGAGTGAATTATGGTGATTTTAGGGTTGAGAGCAAGGGTTTGACAATGGTGGAGTGGTTGTTGGGAAATTTCAGAAATTACAAGTGAGGGAGATGAAGTTGTGAGGGTTTAGTTGAGGTTTTGTGTAGAGAAAAGAGGGGGAAAAAGGCCCATGAGTCAAGTTAAGCCCAATAACTCAAAATGAGTCGGTATCCACTAGAATTATCGTCCCAAGTCTACTATAACTCGAGACGGAGAATAATATTATTAAAATCTACACTATTATTACCGTTACACGGCTATGACGATATTTTATGAAAATAAGCTTTAAATAATAATTATTTAATAAAAATTACTTAAAAATTTATTTAAAATATAAGGAAAGCGCGGGGTGTTACAATCATCCCACCTTTAAAAAGTTTCGCCCTCGAAACTTGAAACGAAAAGGTATTACCTTAAGAAAACAAACTAGGGTACTTGACACGCATGGAAACTTCCGGCTCCCAAGTCTCTTCTTCTACATCACCACACTTCCACAAAACCTTCACCAAGGGCACCACTTTGCTCCTTAGCTTCTTCTCCTTCTTATCCAAGATACGAATCGGTCTCTCCTCGAAAGAAAGACTAGGCTCAAGCTCGGGAATCTCATTTTGCAACACATGACTAGGGTCGCTAATGTATTTCCTAAGTTGAGAAACATGAAAGACATCATGAACTTTACCCAAACTTGGGGGCAAATCCAACTTATAAGCCACGGCACCAATCCTCTTTATCACTTCATAAGGTCCAATGTACTTTGGACTCAATTTCCCTTTGACTCCAAATCTCTTTACTCCTTTCATCGGGGACACTTTCAAGAATACTTTATCTCCAACTTCAAACTCCAAGGGTCGACGGCGAACATCGGCATAAGACTTTTGTCGATCTTGGGCGGCTTTCATTCTCTCACGGATGAGCTTCACTTGATCAATCGTCTCGGCTAACTTGTCGGGTCCTAGATCACGAACATCACTTGCTTGATCCCAACAAATCGGACTACGACATTTCCTTCCATAAAGGGCTTCATAAGGGGCCATCTTGATAGAAGCATGATAACTATTGTTGTAAGAAAATTCCACCAAAGGTAAGCTCTTCTCCCAACTAGAATGAAAATCAAGGGCACAAGCACGCAACAAGTCTTCTAGAGTTTGAATTGTCCTCTCGGATTGTCCATCGGTAGCGGCATGAAAAGCGGTACTCATCAACAACTTACTACCCATAGCATCTTGCAAAGCTTTCCAAAATCTTGAACAAAACCTCGGGTCACGATCCGAAACGATCTCCTTAGGAACACCGTGGTAACGAACGATCTCATCAACATAAGCACTAGCAAGACGGTCTAAACTCCAAGTCTCTTTGATAGGGATGAACCTAGCACACTTGGTCAACCTATCCACAACAACCCATACGGCATCTTTTCCACCAACGGTCTTGGGCAAAGCCATCACAAAATCCATGGAAATGGACTCCCACTTCCATAAAGGAACATCCAACGGTTGTAGCAAACCATCGGGTCTCTTATGCTCAATCTTTACTTGTTGGCAAGTAAGACATCTTCCCACATATGACACAATGTCATTCTTCATGTTAGGCCACCAAAACTGAAGCTTCAAATCCTTATACATCTTGTCTCCTCCGGGGTGAATCGAATAAGGTGATAGATGAGCTTCATCTAGAACTCTCTTCCTCAAGTCAACGGCATCGGGCACATACATGCGTCCTCGGTAACGGAGGTAACCTCTAGCATCAATCTCACAATCCTTTGCTTTCCCTTCAAGAAGCTTGGCTTGAAAACTTTTAAATGTAGCGTCGTCCACAAGGCTATCTAGAATCTCACGGTGAAGAACGGGCTCGGCAACCATAGCACCAAGATAATCAAAACCACTCTCTACAAGTTGCAAACCTAACCTACGAAACTCGGCACAAAGGTCATCAGGGAGCACACGAATAGCACTCAAGGGATGAGTAGACTTCCTACTAAGGGCATCGGCAACCACATTTGCCTTTCCTTCATGATACAACAACTCCATGTCGTAATCATTCACCAATTCCAACCATCGTCGTTGTCTCATATTCAAATCCTTTTGGGTGAAGATGTACCTCAAACTCTTATGGTCGGTGTAGATACGGCAATGGACTCCAATGAGGTAGTGTCTCCACATCTTCAAAGCATGAACGATGGCGGCTAATTCCAAATCATGAGTGGGATAGTTCACCTCATGAACTCTCAATTGTCGCGAAGCATAGGCAACAACTCTTCTATTTTGCATGAGAACACAACCCAAACCCATCTTAGAAGCATCACAAAACACATCAAAATCAACTCCATCCTCGGGCAAGGTCAACACGGGGGCGGTAGTCAACCTCTTCTTCAACTCTTGGAATGCACTTTCACAAGCTTCGGTCCACACAAACTTGGTCTCCTTCTTCAAAAGTTGAGTCATTGGTCTAGCAAGCTTGGAAAAATCTTTCACAAAGCGACGGTAGTAACCCGCCAAACCCAAGAAACTACGGATCTCACCAACATCGGTTGGACTCTTCCACTCAATCACGGCTTCAATCTTCGAAGGGTCTACCATGACACCATCCTTAGATATCACATGGCCTAGAAAAGACACCTTAGACAACCAAAATTCACATTTGGAGAATTTGGCAAACCACTTTTGACGACGGAGGATCTCCAAAATGATACGGAGGTGATCGGCATGCTCTTCTTCGGACTTGGAAAAGATGAGAATATCGTCGATGAAGACCACAACACACTTGTCTAAGAACTCACTAAAGGTCCGGTTCATTTGGTCCATGAAGATAGAAGGGGCATTGGTTAAACCAAAGGGCATCACCTTAAACTCGAAATGTCCATATCTCGTGCTAAAGGCGGTCTTAGGGATATCGGACTCACGAACGGGAATTTGGTGATAACCGGATCTCAAATCAATCTTGGAGAAAGTAGAAGCACCTTTGAGTTGATCAAACAAATCTTCAATTCTTGGTAGAGGATACTTGTTCTTGATGGTAACACGGTTAAGCTCACGGTAGTCAATGCAAAGTCTCATAGATCCATCTTTCTTCTTCACAAAGAGAACGGGAGCACCCCAAGGCGAGGCACTAGGTCTAATGAATCCTTTCTCAATCATCTCATCAAGTTGCTTTCTCAACTCCTTCAACTCGGTTGGCGCCATACGGTACGGGGCTTTAGCAATCGGACCGGTTCCGGGTACAAGGTCGATAGAGAACTCAACATCACGCTCGGGAGGAATTCCGGGCAATTCTTCGGGAAAGACATCGGCGAACTCACAAACCACGGGCACTTCTTCGATCTTTGGTAAGGAAGGGGAGGTAGAAGTCACCACGCATAGAAAGATTTGGTAACCTTTCCTCCTCATACTCATCAACTTCAAAGCGGAAATCAACTTCACACCTTCTTGGGAACGGACTCCTCTATAAGACACACGAGTGCCTAGCGGACTCTTGAGGCGAATCTTTTGGTCTCTACACTCGAATCTTGCATCATACTTTGACAACCAATCCATACCCAAAATTACATCGAATTCCTCAAGAGGAAAACGAAGTAGGTTAGCGGGGAATAAGGTTCCCGAAATAGAGATAGGAATGTCGGAGAAAGTGAGGGAACAAGAGAACATCTCTCCGGAAGGTAAGGATATAGAAGTTTCCTCACTAGGAACAGGTTCAATGGCTAGCTTTTCGGAGAATTTGGAAGATATAAAAGATAAAGATGCGCCGGTATCAAATAAAATGAGGCAAGGTTGATCAAAAATTGAGAACATACCCGTGATGATATCGGGATGAGCGGCGGCTTCGGCTCGACTCATGACAAAGATAGTTCCTCTTGGCCTAGCATTTGGAGTAGGAGCATTCTTCTTCTCGGGGCAATCGGCAACACGATGTCCGGGCTTCTTACAATGAAAGCAAGTCAAGGGCTTGCCATAGCATCCAACTCCGGGGTGTAGAGCTTGTCTACAATGGTAGCACTTACGGTCCTTCTCAAGTTCATTGGTTGGTGTGGGAACTTGTCCTCTAGGTTCTTGAACTCTTGGTCCTTGTCCTCCATGGTCTTGCATCCTTGGCACAAACCTCCTCTTGTTGGCATAGTTGGAAGTAGAAGGCACAAATGGTCTCTTGCCATGAAAGTTAGAACGATAAGAATGAGAAGAGGAGTGGGTTTTGGAATCTTCTTCAATGGCCTTCAAAGAGCTTTCGGCCCAAATAGCATCATCATAAACTTCCACAAAGGTAGTTGAGCTTCTTCTCACCATGCTTTCCACCTTAGGGTTCAACTTGTTCTTGTAGAAGTAGACACGATCTTCTTCATCTTTCACGAACTTGGAGGCATAGTGAGCAAGTTCATTAAACTTGTCGGTGTAGGCTTGAATTGATAGCTTCCCTTGCTTGAAATCCATGAATTCCTTCAATCTTTGTTGCTTGAGCTCCTTAGGGTAGAAGCGAGTCTCCACGAGTGACTTGAAGCGGTTCCAATCAAAGTTGGGGTCTTGAGTAGCGGTAGGACCGGTCAAAGTCCACCACCTATCGGCTTCCTTCACAAGAAAGTGAGAGGCTAATCTCACCTTGTCCTCCTCTCGGGCATCAAAAAGAGAGAAGTTCTTCTCCATATCACGAAACCATTCCGAGAGAGCAACGGGATCCACTTCACCACCATAGGTCCTAGCCTTGTTCCTTGCTAGTTGACTTGCAATCCAAGCATAGCTTCCTTGACGGTTGGCTTCATGTAGAGGGGGAGCGAGTTGAACATTTTGTTGATTAGCAAGCACTTGAGTGAGGGCTTGCATGATAGCATTCTCCACATTGGTCGCTCGTACCATCTTCTTTGCACAAGAGTAAACAAGTTAGAACCTATCACAAAGCATACACAAAAAGGCTACCAACTTAGGTCCTTAATTCTAGCCATCTCTCATTCATTATTCAAGGTCAAGTAAGAATTTTAAGTTGGGGTACACGTGTGTGCGTCGGGAGCAATACATGCTCGATACCAATCTGTGACACCCCTCGTTGAGGTAACTAAAAGTGACTAGTAAATCGTGGCGGAAACACGAGATTTTTAAAACTTTTAAGGCTTCCATTAAAGTCCAACGCGAGGTATCACTAACACGATAAATAAGTCTAGATAGTTAAGTTTAAGTTTACAATACAAGTCAATTTATTGGGGAAAAGATATCCCACGAATTAACATAGTTCAAAAGTAGGTGAGTCTATTAAAAGATAACTAAATAAGGTCCGAGGTAAGAACTCGCTAGCTCACACGGTCTTCCCCACTTAAGCTTCATCACAAACCTGTCATTCATAATAAATATGAAAGCCACAGTCAGTGGGGAGTAACTCAGGGTTCTCCCAGCCACAATATGTCAAAATGCAAGTAATTAAGAATTTAATTAAGCAAACAAGCATAAGAGTAAATACTTACGGTATTAAGAAAATCATGATTTGTGGGCATAAGAAAATAGGAATGGTAAAGCACAAATGAGAGAAGAATTATTAGGTCAAACTGTCACATATCAACTCGACTCAAATGTAAGACAATTACAAAGTATAGACTCAAACAAGACAACCCTCAAGACTCCAACCTCTTGGTAGGACGACGATCATAATACGGTCCTAGTCTAAACCTGGCCAGACTCTCGGGATGGACGACACCCGATTCGACAAACGATACCAAATCGTATCCAAGACTCGAAATATGGTACACCTAACCGTGCCCGAAAGTCGAGTAACCTCAAACGGAACCTTGTCACCTAACCGTGACCCCCGGTCCGAAAAAGGCGGAAGGAAAAATAGCCCAACTCGGAAACAATGGCACCTAACCGTGACCCAATGTCCGAGGGCAAATAAATAGGGAATGTCGAGTAGTCTCACAATGTAAAACGTCACACTCGGGTCCGAACAAGAACCATAACCATTATGCATGATCATAACATTAATGAGTCTTAAAGTAACCAATTATCGATAGGAAAGAAGATGCATGCATAGCTCAATCATTATTGGAGGTCCCAAGTGAAATAGAACAAACAGGGGACTCCCAGCAGGGTGGTGTCGGCTCGCCGGCCACCGGCTGGGACAACATGCCAAAATCAGAAATTTAATAAAACTTACAGTGCACTCCCAGCCGGTCAGTAGACCGGCCGCCGGTCACCCGGCTGGGACTACAGCCAAATTTCAAAAACTCATAAAACCTTCAGTGCACTCCCAGCCGGTCAGTAGACCGGCCGCCGGTCACCCGGCTGGGAATACGCCCAAACTCAAAATCACCTAAAATCCTCAGTGTACTCCCCCCGGTCAAATGGCCAAGACCGGCCGCCGGTCACCCGGCTAGGACTACAGGCTTTCTAAAATGTGTCCAAAACTTACAGGGATCTCCCATCCGGTCAGTAGACCGGCCGCCGGTCACCCGGCTGGGACTACAAACACGCAAATTCCATGCAAAACACTTCCAAATCATTTGAAACCAACAAAAATCGTTTCTCATCAATTGTTTACGTATCCTAGCATGATTCTAACTCGGAAAAACAACATATTTGAGCATGTGAATGGGTAATTTCGGATTCAAGAGATGTAGCATGAGATTTTCATCCAAACATGTGAGAATTGCAAACAAGCATGACATTCAACAACCAAATTAGCACCAATCATGAAAGATACAACTTTTAACATTCATATGAGATTATAACTACATAAAACCACACAATTTTAACATAAAAGTCGAGTAACCCATCACCGTTACCTTTTTCCACTTCAATCTTCTAAAGACTCGTCAATGATGTAGCTATCCTCCTCCGGGTTGTCCAAGTTCTCCCCTAAACACAAAAATAAAGATATTAAGTCAAGAATCCACATCCTTGAAAGATGAGAATTTCGAAAAAGAGGAAAATATGGCAACTTTCTTACTTAGAAACAAGGGAAATGAGAAAAGGAAGAGAATGGCGCGAAAAGGAACGAGATTGGTGACGAATTGAGTGAATTATGGTGATTTTAGGGTTGAGAGCAAGGGTTTGACAATGGTGGAGTGGTTGTTGGGAAATTTCAGAAATTACAAGTGAGGGAGATGAAGTTGTGAGGGTTTAGTTGAGGTTTTGTGTAGAGAAAAGAGGGGGAAAAAGGCCCATGAGTCAAGTTAAGCCCAATAACTCAAAATGAGTCGGTATCCACTAGAATTATCGTCCCAAGTCTACTATAACTCGAGACGGAGAATAATATTATTAAAATCTACACTATTATTACCGTTACACGGCTATGACGATATTTTATGAAAATAAGCTTTAAATAATAATTATTTAATAAAAATTACTTAAAAATTTATTTAAAATATAAGGAAAGCGCGGGGTGTTACAGAGGGTACTAGCTGACCATCTTCATTGATGTCTTGATTCTATATAGACTTCATCAGTATTTCGTTCAGTATTTGATTTCATACTCGTTCTTGATTTAGACTCAGATTTTTTATTTAGGTTTTTTAAGATAACTTTGACTTTGGATAACGATATTGACTTGCTTGTTTGAGCCATCCTCTTTTGACTCTTTTGTCTTGGATTACGGGCATAACTGCGGCCTTGGATATTGATCTTGGTTATTTCTCTTGAGTGAGCCTTTGTCTTTGATCATGGCTCTTATCGTCTTGGATTTGCTTGCTACCATGGATTTGGGTCAGACTAGCACCTTTGGGTGTGAAACGGGTTGGTCTTTAGTAACACGGGTTGTTTATTGTAGGGAATGGGCTTGCCTTTCATCACATATCGTTATAAAGGGAGATGGTTTGGATTCGTCCTAGAATCTCTTGAGAGAGGCTCGTCCTAAACTAGGGTTATAACAAGGGTTTTTTTGCCAAACATGGAATAGGTAAGAAATGAAAATGGAGTTTCAGGTCCTCTACAACTTGGAACAGAACATCGTTTAAGTGTACTCACATTGACTTGGCATGTGTTGTTGTTTGTTTTAAAATGTCTCAAATTAATTCTCGTTGTCACATGAAAAGGTAAAGGAAGAAATAGGATAGAATATGTGGATTGAAAATTGTACATTTATTGAAATGAGGAACAAATGTATAGACTAGAGAAGACATGTGACTCGTAGGACAGCCCCCAGGTTGTCACTAGAAATGGAAATGGACACAAAGAAAGATACTAGAACAATTATGGGAAAGAAAGCCTAGGAGTCGGACTCGGTCATTGACACGATCTTAGATCCAGACTCGTAATCATCGGCCCACGCTTGAACATTTACTCTTCCAGCAACTGGCTTCGGCATCTGGCTTTGAGCATTCACCAGTTTGAGCACCTCGTCCTCATCATTGGGAACACTAGAAGGATAAGGGTCAAGAAGAGTTTCCTGATATGTGGCATATCCATAAGGATTGCCTAAGCTGCCTTGTGGGCTAAAGGTTGAGAGGGACAATTTCCCACTTTCGATCATATCCTGAATGACGTGTTTTAATTTGAAACATTTCTCTTTATCATGCCCTTTGCCCCTATGATACTGGCAATGGGCATTATTATCCCAGAATCTAGACTTCTTTTCTGGATCTGGTGTAGGACCGATAGGCTTCAACATTCGTCGTTCCATGAGTCTCTGAAGGGTATCGGCGTATGTAATACCAATGTTGGTAAATTTCCTAGGAGGCGTATCCTTCTTGTCGGAAGCCTTTGTGAATGACCTCGGAGAGTTGTTAGGTTTCTTTGACGAAGGTCCATGAGATTGCCTTTGTTGATTTTGATTCCTGGATGAGAAGAACTAGAAATAGATTGCTCACTTTTTGCTTTCTCCTTAGGACTGTCAGGTTGAGGGTTTGTCTGGACACTTTTCATCTCAAGCTTCTTAGCCATTTCAGCAAACTGATTCTCCATGTTGGAAAACCGAAAGTTTAGGTTATCAATGGCTCCATATATTTTGGAAAATTTATTATTGAAGGCAATGGAAAGCATGAGCATTCCACTTTGGATATCGTCGTCTTCGAGGACATTGATTTCTTCATTATCATGACGAGCAAGGAGGTGAGAACAATCTAGGGATGATTCTTCATCATGTTTAGTATTGCTAGACCCAAGAGGGCTGATCTTCTTGGATTGCTCGACAGAAGGTGGCACTGCAAACTTGCCCTCTTCGATCATATCTTGGATGCTGTGTTTCAAGAGAAAACACTCTTCAATATCATGGCCTCTACCTTGGTGATATAGGGAGTATTTGTTGCCCTTCCAGAGGTTCACCTGCTTCTCTAAAGGTGGATCCGGAGTCGGACCTATTGGATGTAGCTTACCTTGGGCAGAGAGTCTCTTCAAAGCATCGATATAAGATATGCCTAAATCAGAGAGCACCCTTTGATCCCTCCTAGGTTTTCTTTCAGTTGTTTTCGGGTTTCTAGGGCGACAATTATTGCAAGAGTTAAGCTTTGGACGACCTAGACTAGAGGTTTCTCTAGGTGGTGTGTTCTTTTCCACCATCCCATTTTCAAGGGCAAGGCCGCGAATGCTCAAATCTTCCACTGTAGCTTGAACTCGCAGGACCATGGCATAAACGTCTTGGAGAGACATGATGATTGTGGATTGAGCTACTTCGTGACTTTGCTGACTGATGGAACTTGCTGGATTCCTACTCGACAGAAATGACGCACATTATTGTTAGAAAACGATATCTCAATACTTGACATATTCTAATATGTGATGATTTAATTTAGTCATAAAATTAAACAATGATCTTATGCATGCAAACAATAAAATAATTAAAGAAGAAATCATCATCTCACATTGAAGATTTCGGTTTATATGGGCACAAGTGAGTTCTCCTACTCACTTGTTCTTGAGCTTCCTTAAGTGGATGAACAAGGATTCAAGTAGAGAATCCCTCCCAAGGTATTATACCCAAAGTAACAACTTAATAAAATTAATATTATTATTACTAGAACAATATTAATTTTGTGTAAAAATTGACCCAAAATATTATTTGATCTCTCAATAATTTCGGTTAAGAGAGAGGGAGGAGGGGGAAGATTTTATCTCACTAAAACTCTTATTTTAGATGATGAATAAAATGAATAATGATACACTAACTATTGGTAGTGTATATGGTAAAAATAAGGAGAAAAACCCATGGTTTTCTCCTCTTGAAAACCTGGGCAGAAGGGGAAGGAAGTGGCCAATGCATGCACAAGGTGGTCTTCATAAGATTAAGTAGGGTTGCATGGCTAGGATTAGGAAGAAATGATTATGTTTACCACTAACATAATCAACCTAATATATTCCTAATCATCCCCATTATTTCGGTTTTTATGGATAAAATGGACTCCATTTTATCTTTGTCAAATTGTCAATTTGTCATATGTCACATGTCACATAAAATTGTTATGTATTTTGAACATATTAAAAATCAACGCATTAATAAAAATACGTCATATACAAAAATCGACTTAGTAATTCATAATTACTTGTACCAAAATATTTTACCAATTATAAATCACAACATCTTGTATTTATAATAATTTATTCATTCAAATGCAATTGTTTCCTTAAACAATAATTTCATCTAAGTAATTAAAACAATTCGATTACTTAGACCGTATCTTATTTAATCAAATTACAATGAGACACGTAAATATTACTTCCAAAATCGTCCGTCAATTTTAAGTAATTTAGTTAACCCGTATCGTCATACGATCAATTAAATGATCAATTAAGAGTGTTACCCTTTAGGTATGACCTAAGGGGATCAACTGGTCACCACCGTCGCACGACAGTAATGTCAAACTCTAGTCAGCCAATCATTACCGATATGTGTGGACCAGTTAACAGTAAAATATTACTTCCCAATTGTATTCTTTAAAATGAGACTTAAACATGTGATCATCATGATCAACAGTTGTGATCGCATTATTGTAGGAGGACACATATTCCAACCATCTCCCACTTGTCCTCGACAAGTGTGCGTCACCAATTCTCTTGTCCTATTACTATCTCCCACTCAATGCAAGGTGTCTTTCAGGTCGTACTTGCAAGTGATCATATCGAGAGTGGTTTCCTCGATCTGGAGAATAACTGATTGACCAGATTTATCTACCATAGATATCTTCCGAGCGTGGCCACGCATTTCCAGTTCATTACTCCTCGAGTGGCCCTGAGATATTGTTATAACCCTGACTAGGGGTGGATAATTCCTATCGCACTCATTCCCTTTGACTAGCCACAACCATCATAACCCAAAATATGCCCATTTGACCCCATTTACGAAGGTCGTAGTAACACAAATCAAAGTTAATCTGAAACTGTGCCATATTAGGTGAATAGTCTTTAGTCAAAAGAATCGACTCATTAGAATACTATAGTAGCTCTCGCCACGAACAGGCTATATAAATTTGCCAGAACTCTATAAGCGGTTATAAGGCCCGACAAAATTTTCCTAACAGTCTGCCTATGTGATCGACTAGTCATTCTCATATGACTCCATGGCACTTTAACTTGCCATCAATCGCATCACATTCTAGTCACTTCTAGACGTCACCTCATGTATGTAACTATGGGCGAATACAATGCTAATCCGTGTTCACTTAAACGGGGTTCAATTGTCTCTACAACCCGTTGGATGTAACAAAGTATAAGGTGAGTTAATAATAAGTCAAACGACAAATGTCGACATCACATTCGGGTAGTCAATACCATATTACAACCTTGTGATGCATATCGTAAGTGTGTAAACACTTGTTGATTGCAATAGAAGTTTAACATACCATGTGTCCATGTGTTCAAACTTCTTATAATCGCATTTTCCTTTACGTTCATGTTATCTATCATAGCATGAACCTTACCAAGTACATACACATATAGGTTTTCAACCTTGGTTTGGGTTCTTTATCTTGAAAGAACTTCTCTGTCGATTATCACATAACTAATGAATTTGCGGTGAATGATATAACTTGCACTGATCAAGTACTCCACCCACTCATAATGCACTAGGTAAATGTTTTGAAGAGTCTTGCAACAATTGTCAAGATGATTAGCCTAGCACTTCTCACAAGTCCTAGCATATTAGGAAATATTAGTTTTTGAGTAACTTCTTACATCAACTAAGTACATTTCCAAACCTTTTATTTCTCTTTTTAGCTTGAAAGGCTTAGGAGTTTCATAAATCCTTACGTGTTGTTCGAACTTTAATATGTGCAACCTCTTGACACATAACAGAGTGTTATGTCCAACACTGAAATCGCTCATCGGATTCTCCTCGAGAATTCATGACGTTTATTCTATGGCTTGCCACTTATGCATATGATTCATTATTGGACATGTGCATGATTATTCTAATGGCGGAAACATTAGTAACTAATAATCATGAAATCAACCATTCTTAGGTTCAATGAACGACCATGACTGCTAATGGCAATTCCATTTTCATTGACATTAATAACCTATGTTTCTCGTTGATTCGATGTGTATATCTCAATACTTATCCAACATATCGTGATGTAATTGGATTCATCATAGTCCATTCTCATCCAGAATTGAAAACTCAAATACTTATTTGTGAAAGAAGGTATTAGCTTTTCATTCTCAATGAGTTAGTGAGTTATAAATTTTACAAGATGATTGCTCCCACTAAATTCCATATCTTCACATGATAATTTCCAACTCCCACTTAGTTCCACATGTTTCGTAATCGACTACTCAATTGAAACATTTCAAGAATTGAAATATATATATTGCTTTGCTAAGTTATTAAGATAAAACCATATATGTTCCCATCATATCCTTTCAAAATACCTATTTTGAAGAGGTTTCATCTTAACCTTATGAAAAGAGATTCTAATCTCTTAACTCATTCATATTGTGATGATGCGTAGCAATGTCATTATTCAAATGTGAATTATATCTAATACACGTCCTTCAAGATACCCTTTCGGAAGGAGGTTTAACCATTTCATTTTCATAATGAGGTTAAGTAATGACATTAGCGAGGTTAATACTTAACTCTGCTTTTGTGGATATCGGCATATCAACATTTGCAACCTTTTGGTCATAAATCTCACTTATTTTCGAAGATGCAACTTTGTTTCATTTAGGCTCTTAAGTAAATATCAATATTGAAACTATTGGTCAAAAGTTGTTCATAAACTTAGTCATAACTTATGGTTAAGACTTTAAATTAGTCATTCTTATTCCAAAACTTTCTTTTGGTCTCCTCGTGTAGTTATCTTGAGAACATATTCTTTTGATTACTTCACTTGGTCTCTATTGTCATGTAGATCTATTCGAGACCATAGATCTCTGAAGAGTCTATTGACCCAAAATACTCAAGAGGGGGGGGGGGGGGGTGAATTGAGGATTTAAAACTTTTTAAAGCTTTTTCGATTGTGCGTATGTAATTGATTATTTAAAGTTTATTGGTTAAACTTTTACTAATCAACTAACGATTGTAAGCAAAATAAACGAAACAAACGAAAGAAGAAGAGACACACGGATTTTTGAAGTGGTTCAGTTTCACAAGTCGAAACCTACGTCCACTATTCTCGATTAATAAATTTAGTACCTTTCTACGGATTACAAATTTACTAACCCAACTCGTACAACTAACTCTAGCTGTAACTCAATGAGTACCGTTAAATACTCGAGTGACTAACTTACGCTAATAAGAAAGCACTAATCATTCTAACAAAGGTTCACGTTAATGAACAAGTTAAGAAATCAATCTAAGCACTATTATCTTATAACGATAAACGAATAACAAGTATGCGAGTTTTATAACACACGACCTTTCAAAATTGCAAATCGGTTTTTATGCTTAAAACACACGGTTTGCTTTTTAAATATGAAAACAATTTTTATGCTTAAGGTCTCAATCTTAGATGTTGTAAATAGCAAAGTATTTATAGAAAAGGAAGAGGTAGGCTACACGGTTTCTATACGAACCCTAATAGCCGAAATAATAAAATATAATTACAAATTATATCTTCTTATTATCTCTTTCCTAAAAGCCTTAAAAGACAATAAAGAATATTCTAAAAGATAGAATATAATCTTTCTAAATATTATCTTTACTATAAATTCTAAGATTATGATAAGATTTCCTAAAACAAGAATATCTTTTACCATAAATAAATATATTAATATATATAAGATATGTAAAGATCTTATGATAGAATAAAATCTTTACCTAATATCTCTTAGGTAACACGGCATATCACGGCTCATATGCTCGTGAATCATGCAAACCCTAATCTTAATATAATTAGAATTTAGGTTTTAAAGAGAGGCTATATGGAAACCCTAATTAGTAGTAAATTCCAACTCATAAGTTGATCCATCATAACCACCAATTAACGCTTATCATAAAACCGGACTCCTCACTAAACCGGGCTTTATAAAACAAATACTTTCATTAAAACATTTAAGATAAAGTTTAAACAATAATAAAACGATTTTCGAAAAGTTTATTAGTCGTGTATAAAAACTCAGCACTTCAATGTTATAGTAGAAGAGCTATAACATTGAGCTCTTTAACTAATAAGGTTATAGCTGCAAAGCTATAACTTTACTAATCAAGAACCTCATTCTTGATTACCATTATAAGATAATCACCTATACTAATCTAATCTTCAAGGAGATCTTCGAGTATAGGCTATGTCATCATCCAAGCTTGATAAATCTTTAAACGAATTTCGTCTTCACATAATACTTGAATGAATCTTGAATTTATTTGATCTTGAACGAAGGTTTGAACTTCTCATGCAATTGTCACAATCCTCTTTGTTGCTCGTAATAGGTTAGTTCTAAGATACTCAACAAACGATTACACACAACGAGTATATAAAATACAAAACACCTTGACATCATCAAAACATAAACATATAAGCTATATGGTCCAACAAATTCCCCCTTTTTGATGATGGCAAGTCTCCTAAAATTGTGACTAATTAAAAAGTTCCCCCTCAATATAATACCGTTATCTTGATAATAAAGATTAACGCAAGATCGAGAAAAATTTAACAGAACCGAAACTTTAAGGACTTTAAGACACAATTGGTCTTGACAAGGAGCAAGCTTAGGTAGATGCTTACTATAGACGTTCTTTCCCCCTCTTGACATCATCGAAAAGTTAAGAACAAATCAAAAATGACTAGAATAATATAAGACGAGACAAGAGATAAAAACGTCATAAGAAATAAGAATAACACGCAAAACTAGAAGCATCCAAAAGATAATTAGCATACAAACTAAGAATTAGACATGTTTAAAGCCAAAGTGGGCCGAATGAACACATGTCTAATAGAACACTTGGGCCATAACCTCAAGTGCATTGCCAAAATGGGCCGAATAAGAGTTTGTTTAACACACCACTAAGAAAAATAAAAGAAAAGCTAATTAAGGTAAGGGTGAATGAGGGTAGGACGAGAGAAAATCAGATGTTGCGGGTCTTATACGGGTTCACGTAGTCGGGTCTAGTACGGTGCTCCAAAGTATCCAGACGGTCGAACGAGCTCCGAACCAACTGTGAAAGAGTACCAATGCTCCTTTCAAAATTAAGCACCTTCAAGGAAAGAGCCTTTGTAGCTTCCAACGTGAGAGCTTGATCACCCATCATCGCTTTCTCGTGCATCACCAAAGCACCACCTTGACTCGTAAGGAAAGTGAGACGATCACCGTGTGGGAACACTTCCCCACGAATAGCCTTCAACTCCCTCTAAAAAACCGCTAACCTTTTGTCTACGTCCTCCATCCACGAGTACACCCGACTAGCATCCAAACCCGAGTCTAAAGACCGAGACGGTCCAACCCGTGACAATGCCGTAGCCAAACTAGCCGAATGCTCCTCGAATTTCTCCATTAACCCACTCATAAACCCCTTCAACTTCCACTCCATAGCTCCTAAACCCGAATCCACCGGGGCTTTCTCAACATCCTTTGCAAGAAGCAACTCGGGTCCATCAACAACAAGACCCATTACCTTAATCAACTTGTCACACATACAATCCCGAGCACTAACACCGTAACTGTCAGGCCCTACCACTCGCTTAATTTCCAACAAACGAGATATCCACATACCATACGGCAAATCGATTGTAGTGCTCAACTTATCCTTAGTGACCGTAAGACTAGTCTGAATGATACGATGCAAAACGACACTACCCAAATTCACCTTTTGACCTTCCAACCAAGAATAAACCATTATTGCTTCATTACTTGACACCTTATCACGGCCTCCTCTCCTCGGCACCATTATGTTCCACAAAAAATTTAAGAGGAACTTGATCTTAGCCAAGAGAGGTCGAACCACGATATTGACACCCTCCGTCATCTCCTCAAAATACTTCTTCACTAACAACTCCTTCTCACTCAGAACATTAGACCACTCAAGACTCGGATTTAATTCGATTCCTTCATCGGGAACCGAAAAAGCAGAGCAAAAATCCGAAACAGAGACGGTAACATCGACTTCATTAACAACCGCATGCAAGACACCTTTCTTGATTGACACACTAGCAAAGAATTGTACCACCTCAACCGGGTATATAGGACCCGAAAACTGACTAATGTGACTCCACCCTTGAAAATCAAGAAAATTAACAAAGAAAGCAAGAGCGGGTACACTAACCAACCAATATTTCGGATAGTACCGACCACCATGAATGGAATACCTCAAAACTCGATTAACTAAGATGCTTTCATCATGAGTAAGCCGAACACGATTCAACCCTTCCTTTGTCGCGGCTTTCGAGGCATCCCTAAGCAGAGTACGAGCAACACCATTCCGAATTATCACCTCGGGTTCCTCCACAATAGCTTCACTATCATCAACAACAACTTTATTTTTACCCTTGAAAAGACGGCGTCTTTTGCCTTCGGATACCGATTCATCGCGACTACGAAACAGGGGCGAGTTTGAGTTTAGTTGTGGTGAAGGATGATTCATGGAATGAGGATCATGTGGTGGTAAAGGTGATGTTTGGTTAGGAAAGGGACGGTTTTGGTGGTGACGGGTTGAGGATCGAGTGTTTTTTGCATGAGATGGATGCATGATGATGATGGTGATTTGTTGAAAAAGGGGATGATGGTGATGGTTTGAGTAAAGGAGAGGAGATGTAATGATGGTAAAAATTTGGAAGAATAAAGGTAGGCAAGTGGGGGATGGGTGGACGGGTAACACGCAAGGGTAGATATAGGTGTAGGTTTTAGGGTTAACAAGTGGAGGTGAAATATGGTAAGTGTCTTTAATTAGGAATAGGAAAGTGATAAGTATGGAAATTTATGGTGATAAGACATGAATTAGGAAGTTGGTTTGATATAAGAAATTTGAGCCGTGTACTTGGGAGCTTTATTTGAGAGATTTTTGTGTTTTGGAAATATAAAAAGAATATGGTGTGTTTTATTTATTGTGATAAGAATAAGTTTGTATAACAATTAAATTCTAAATAACAAATAGAATCTTATGATAAAAATATTCCTATAACGAAATTATTCATGAAACGCAATATACGGACACAGTCATACAATCTTAACTTAACTAGTCAGTCATAAAAAGATTGAACAAATATAGAAGCTTAGGTACCACTGATTAAACCAATTTCCAACCGTAAAGTCTCAAATCGTTCTCTAACTAATGATTTTGTCAAAATGTCTGCCCATTGTTTTTCAGTACTACAAAATTCAAGTTTTATATTCCCCTTCTCAACATGGTCTCTAATAAAATGGTGTCTTATTTCAATGTGTTTGGTACGAGAATGTTGTGCGGGATTTTTAGAAATAATTATCGCACTAGTATTATCACATAAAATAGGAATACATCCTACATCAACACCATAATCACGTAATTGTTGCTTAACCATAAAAGTTGAGTACATACCAGTCCTGCAGCAATGTATTCGGCTTCAGCAGTTGAGAGAGCAACCGAATTTTGTTTCTTCGAACCCCACGTGATGATACACGGTCCGACAAACGTGGCGACACCTGACGTGCTTTTTCTATCTAGAGAACATCCTGCGTAGTCGGCATCAGAATAACCGACTAGGTCAAAATTGCATTCCATTGGATACCATAGGTATAAGTTGGCCGTTCCAATTAAATAACGTAAAATCCGTTTTACGGCCGTCATATGCGATTCTTTGGGAGATGATTGATATCTCGCACAAACGCATACGCTAAACGTAATATCAGGTCTACTTGCGGTCAAAAATAACAGTGACCCAATCATCCTACGGTAAGTAGTTTCATCAACTGATTTACCGTTTTCGTCCAATGTCAATTTCTTGTTTTCGACCATTGGAGTAGGCATGGCGTGTGAATTTTCCATTCCGAATTTCCGAATCAATTCTTTGATATATTTATGTTGATGGATCTTAATGCCTTCATCTGTTTGTTGTATTTGCAGACCTAGGAAGAATTTCAATTCTCCCATCATACTCATCTCGAACTCGGAAGTCATCAACTCAGAAAAATATTTGCATTGGCTTCGGTTGGTCGATCCAAAGATGATATCATCGACGTATATTTGAACAACCAAAAGGTCCGAACCCTCCGTCTTTAGAAATAGGGTTTTGTCGACGGATCCTCTACTAAATCCACTGTTAGGTAGAAACTTGGACAATCTGTCGTACCAAGCCCTAGGTGCTTGCTTCAATCCGTATAGGGCTTTATCTAATTTGAAAACGTGATCCTCAAATTTGATATTCTTAAAACCGGGAGGTTGTTCAACGAAGACTTCCTCTTGTAAATATCCATTCAAGAATGCCGTCTTGACGTCCATCTGGAAGAGCTTCATTCCCTTGTGTGCGGCGAATGCTATCAGAAGTCTAATAGCTTCAAGACGATCAATAGGTGCAAAAGTCTCGTCATAATCTATTCCTTCTTGTTGATTATATCATTGGACCACCAATCTTGCTTTGTTTCTGACAATGACTCCGGCATCATCTAATTTGTTCCTGAAGACCCACCGAGTTCCAATGACTGTACGATCTTTTGGTCTAGGAACTAAATGCCAAACCTTGTTTCTTTCGAACTGTAGAAGCTCTTCTTGCATAGCTATAATCCAATCTGATTCAGCGAGAGCTTCATTGATATTCTTTGGTTCTATCATGGATAGAAAAGAGTAGAAAGAGCAGAAGTTGTTCAAGGAACGTCTTGTTTGAACACCCTTCTTAATATTCCCAAGAATATTATCCATGGGGTGTGAGTTCTTATATTTCCACTTCGTCGAAGTGCTTGGTTCTTCATTGTTATTTGAGCTTGACCCGACTCCATTTGGTTCGGAATTAGAGGAAGTTCCCCCTGAATCCAATCCGGGTATAGTGTTTGAGCCGATTATAACCTCAGACACTACACCTTGATTTGGATTCAATGTTACAGTAATATCATCTATAACATTGGTTTGGGAGATCTTGTCTTGAGTCAATGTTATAGTATCATCAACTATAACTTTGCCTTTCTCCTTTTTATCTTTTGAGGAACGATCAAGTTCATCATTTATTCCCTCAATCTCATTATCCTCTAATTCCAAATCCGGGGGATCGTCTCTTGAAAGACGAAAGTCGGGTTCATCCAAGTCTTGTTCCTCATCCAGAAAAGGCTTATCGAACACGTTATCTTCATCAAAGATAACGTGGACACTTTCTTCAATACAAAGAGTTCTCTTATTGAAGACTTTGTAAGCCTTGCCATGATCTGAATATCCTATAAAAATCGCCTCGTCACTCCTAGGGTCGAATTTACTTAAACGGTTCTTACCGTTATTATGTACAAAACATTTACTCCCAAAACAGCGAATATGGGAGATATTAGGTTTTCGACCTCTAAGAAGTTCGTAGGGGGTTTTCTTGAGGATAGGTCGGATCATAGCACGATTATGGATATAGCAAGAGGTACTTATGGCTTCTGCCCAAAAATTACGAGGTAAACCACTACGCAAAAGCATTGTACGTGCCATATCTTCTAAGGTTCTATTCATACGTTCAACAACACCGTTTTGTTGCGAAGTTCTTGCAGCAGAAAAGTTATGTCCTACACCATTAACTCTACAATATTCTATGAAAGTTTGGTTGTCAAATTCGGTGCCATGATCCGTACGAATAGATACGAGATTACTCTTATATTTGTTTTGAACACGTTTCATAAGACAATCAAATTCATCAAAAGTTTCGTCTTTTGAATGAAGAAAGATAGGCCATACATACCTTGAGTAGTCATTTACAAGAACAAAGACGTACCTAGATCCTCCTCTACTCCTTACCTTCATAGGTCCACATAAATCCATGTGCACTAGTTCCAAGGCTTGATTTGTGCTCACTACTCGTTTAGGTTTGAACGATGATCTTACTTGTTTACATCTTGCACATGTGTCACACATCTTTTCTTGGCCGAACTTGATCTTAGGCAACCCCTTTACCAAGTCCCACTTCTTGAGTTTATTCAAGGTTAGTGAGCTGCTGTGACCAAACCGTTTATGCCATAAGCAAGGATCATCAAGTGTAACTTTCATGCATGAAAAAGAGTTAGTAGGCACAGCATTTAAATCTACCATATACACATTCCTTTTTCGGTGGCCTTCAAGAATAACGTTGCTAGTTCCTTCAATAATAATGCGACAACTATCAGTATGAAAAACTACTTTGTTACCTTTGTCGCATAGTTGAGATATGCTTAGCAAATTGTGTTTTAGACCATCCACGAGGTAAACGTCACTGATTGCGTGAGATTTAGAAATTCCAATTTTTCCAACACCAATAACCATTCCCTTTTTGTTATCCCCGAACGTCACTTTTCCTCCGTTGAAGGGCTTGAGTGAAAGAAACAGATTCTTATCTCCGGTCATGTGTCTTGAACATCCACTGTCAAGATACCATTGATTGTTTTCTTTCACTTCTTCCTGCAGAAAGGATTAGATACAGTTTTTAGGTACCCAAGCTAAGTTGGGTCCCTTATGATTAGTTACTCTATAAACTAGTTCCTTTCGAATACACACTTGTGTAATGATCGTTTTTCTAACCCTTGGTTTATTCGTCTTGGGAGGAGTTCTGGGGTTAGAGTTTTTTCTAGGTCTAGGTCTCTCTTGGCTATTTGCCTTGTGAATAGGTTTACTAGGTTGAGATCTACAAGGGCTTTGTGAAGTGCTAGGTTTCTTAGAGTAGTCAAAGGCCATGTCATAGAACCAACGAAATTTATTGTTCCTTTCTTCGTTAGGTTCGTTAGTGGGGATTTACTTATCCTCGACAACTGTGTCAACAGTTTTGGCATGTTCGGCATTTTTTCGTAAGTCATGAGCCTTTTTGACACAATTGATTTGGACATGACCCGTATGACCACAGTAAATGCAAATCAAATATTCAGGAAGATCAGCATACTTCCTTTTTCTGAAATCAAAATCTGAAGGTATTGATTTGCATTTAGAGTGATCTCTACGGCTGTAGCACTCATGTCCTAACCTCATCTTCATATTATTGTCAGATTGTTCGGTTAGGAAGTTTAGGACTTTTGTGCTACCTTCCCACTTGTCATGGACCTTTCTAGCGTGTAGAAGAAGGTCTTTTAGGGTTTTAATTTCCTCTTGACATTTCGTGTGATCTACATCATTGTCCTTTTTAAAGTTGTCACGAAAGTCTTGGAATCGTATATTAAGAATGAACACAACATCGGTGTGGTGTTTCTTAACATTGATCATATCGGTCTTAGATTCTTTCAATTGCTTTGAAAGAGAATCTATCTCTTTCTTTTGATCCAAGATCACTTCTTCATTAGATGTGATCTTAGTTTGCAAGAGTTCTTTGACTTTTCTAAGTTATAAAGTTATAGCTTCATTAGCTATAACGTTGGCTTGAAGGTGCTTGATGTTAAGCTTTAGGTCGGAAGTTATAGCTTCATTAGCTATAACTTTGGACTCTAATTCCTTCTTTTCAGCCATAGTAGAATCTAACGTTGTAGCTTTCTCCGCTATAACTTTAGATTTCAACTTCTTAGCTTTAGCCTTGAGAGTATGATTCTCTTCCGCGATTTCGAGAATTTGTTCCTTTAGATCTTTCAATTCCAAATCCTGTTCGTGACACTTATCAAGAGATTGTTCAAAGAATTCAATTAAAGCACTTTTAGACAATTTTCTAACACGTTTCTTAAGCTCAAGATAACTTGTCTCTTCATCGTCGTCTTCATCTGATTCTCCAAGAAAGCAATAGTTTAAGTGAGAAGTTGTGCTTTCATCGTCACTGTTGGAGATTAGGTCAAGACTCATACTGCTAAGACAAAGATTTGCAACTTCGTCGTCTTCAGATTCCTCGTCATCTTCTGAATCAAGGTCTCCCCAACATGATGCCATCATAACTTGCTTGAATTCTCTCTTTGTCTTCTCACGTTTTGTCTTGTCCTTTATTTTCTCCCATGTTGGACAATCTTTGATCATATGACCAGATTCTCCACACTTGAACCAACCTCTATTTGTGAAGGACGACTTCGAGTCATTAACCTTTTTGTTGAATGACTTGTTGTTATTGTTGTTATAGGATGATTTTGTTTGTTTATTTCGGAAAATCTTATTTTTAAAACGTCGTGCAAACAAAACAGTTTCATCCTCTAGGTCAGAGTCCACTTCTTCACTTTTTAAGGCCATACTCTTATTGCGACTTGGTTCAGCGTCGTCTTTGTTAAGAGTGATTTCATGGGCCATGAGAGCACCAATGAGTTCTTGATAGGATAAGGTTTCAAGATCTCGAGATTCCTCCATTGCGGTGACCATAGCACGCCACTTCTTAGTAAGGCTCCTAAGAACCTTTCTAGCAATGTCCTCGGTTTAGAATTTCCTACCTAGGTTTTTTAATTCATTTATTATACTTGAAAACCTTGCGGACATACTATCTAGAGACTGATTAGGCTCCATGATGAATAGCTCATATTTTTGCATAAGCAAATCAATTCGGTGCTTCCTAACAATGGAAGTACCTTCATAAGCTAATTCGAGCCCATCCCATATCTCCTTGGCCGTGGAATATGAAGAGAACCGATCAAACTCAGTAGAAGTCATTCCGTTTTGCATAAGACTTATTGCTTTGGAGTTTTTCTCGGCCTTCTTGTAGTCGGCCTCGACATAGTCCTCTTCTTTCTTTTCATAGGTAGTGCCTTCCTCGGATGCCACAAGAATTTTGTGCGGTCCGTTTTGAATGATCCTCCAGCACTCCCAATCGTGTCCTTTCACGTAGTGAGTCATCATGTTTTTCCACAATCCGTAATTCTTCCCATCAAAGACGGGACACTTGAGATATTTGGAATCCATTTATCACGTGATAGGCAGCGGAATATAAAACAATAAGATAAATGAAAAACAAAATAGATCAGCCTCTTTACGGTTAGGCAATCAAGAGCACGAGGCTCTGATACCAATTGAAGAGTCTATTGACCCAAAATACTCAAGAGGGGGGGGGGGGTGAATTGAGGATTTAAAACTTTTTAAAGCTTTTTCGATTGTGCGTATGTAATTGATTATTTAAAGTTTATTGGTTAAACTTTAACTAATCATCTAACGATTGTAAGCAAAATAAACGAAACAAACGAAAGAAGAAGAGACACACGGATTTTTGAAGTGGTTCAGTTTCACAAGTCGAAACCTACGTCCACTATTCTCGATTAATAAATTTAGTACCTTTCTACGGATTACAAATTTACTAACCCAACTCGTACAACTAACTCTAGCTGTAACTCAATGAGTACCGTTAAATACTCGAGTGACTAACTTACGCTAATAAGAAAGCACTAATGATTCTAACAAAGGTTCACGTTAATGAACAAGTTAAGAAATCAATCTAAGCACTATTATTTTATAACGATAAACGAAGAAAAAGTATGCGAGTTTTATAACACACGACCTTTCAAAATTGCAAATCGGTTTTTATGCTTAAAACACACGGTTTGCTTTTTAAATATGAAAACAATTTTTATGCTTAAGGTCTCAATCTTAGATGTTGTAAATAGCAAAGTATTTATAGAAAAGGAAGAGGTAGGCTACACGGTTTCTATACGAACCCTAATAGCCGAAATAATAAAATATAATTACAAATTATATCTTCTTATTATCTCTTTCCTAAAAGTCTTAAAAGACAATATAGAATATTCTAAAAGATAGAATATAATCTTTCTAAATATTATCTTTACTATAAATTCTAAGATTATGATAAGATTTCCTAAAACAAAAATATCTTTTACCATAAATAAATATATTAAGTAAGATATATAAGATATGTAAAGATCTTATTATAGAATAAAATCTTTACCTAATATCTCTTAGGTAACACGGCATATCACGGCTCATATGCTCGTGAATCATGCAAACCCTAATCTTAATATAATTAGAATTTTTGTTTTAAAGAGAGGATATATGGAAACCCTAATTAGTAGTAAAGTCCAACTCATAAGTTGATCCATCATAACCACCAATTAACGCTTATCATAAAACCGGACTCCTCACTAAACCGGGCTTTATAAAACAAATACTTTCATTAAAACATTTAAGATAAACTTTAAACAATAATAAAACGATTTTCGAAAAGTTTATTAGTCGTGTATAAAAACTTAGCACTTCAATGTTATAGTAGAAGAGCTATAACATTGAGCTCTTTAACTAATAAGGTTATAGCTGCAAAGCTATAACTTTACTAATCAAGAACCTCATTCTTGATTACCATTATAAGATAATCACCTATACTAATCTAATCTTCAAGGAGATCTTCGAGTATAGGCTATGTCATCATCCAAGCTTGACAAATCTTTAAACGAACTTCGTCTTCACATAATACTTGAATGAATCTTGAATTTGTTTGATCTTGAACGAAGGTTTGAACTTCTCATGCAATTGTCACAATCCTCTTTGTTGCTCGTAATAGGTTAGTTCTAAGATACTCAACAAACGATTACACACAACGAGTATATAAAATACAAAACACCTTGACATCATCAAAACATAAACATATAAGCTATATGGTCCAACAATCTCATCTATTCGTGTATACTATATAAATAGATATACGTTTATTCAAATCATTCTTCCTTGCATAGATCTCATTTACACAAATTTTCTTGCTGTTCTTTGTGTCTTCATTTTTCTCCCACTAACATAATCAATATAATATATTCCTAATCATCCCCATTATTTCGGTTTTTATGGATAAAATGGACTCCATTTTATCTTTGTCAATTTGTCAATTTGGCAATTTGTCATATGTCACATGTCACATGTCACATAAAATTGTTATGTATTTTTAACATATTAAAAATCAACGCATTAATAAAAATACGTCATATACAAAAATAGACTTAGTAATTCATGAAGGAAATGTAGATTCATATACATACTAACATACTCATATATGTCGAAAATAATTTGTCATAAAATTAAAGGTGGATTTTATGCATGCAAACAATATAATAAAATAGAGAAGAAATCATATCCTTACATTGAAATTTCGGTTCAAATGGGCACAAAAGAAATCTCCTTTTCTTTTGTTCTTGAGCTTTCCTTTAATGGAAGAACAAGATCCAAGTGGAGGATCTCTCCCTAAGCTTTATACCCAAGGCTTAACTCTTAATCTAATTAATATTATAAATACTAGTATAATATTAATCTAGTAGAAAATAGACCCAAAAATATTATAGACACTCAATATTTTCGGTTTTCATGGAGGAAGAAGAAGAGAGGTTTTTTTTTTGTCTCTCTAGAATTCTAAATTTTGGATGAGTAAAAAGTGAATGAACAATACAATTACATTATTGTATATGAGGTAAAAATAAGAGAAAAAACCAAATGTTTTTCTCTTCTTAAAAACCGGACAAGGGGAGTGGGAGGGGAGCCAATGCATGGAAAAATTGTTCTTTACAATAAACCATAGGGTTGCATGGCTAGTGACTAGGGTAATCATCATGCCCTCCACTAATTATAATCAACATATAATTAGCTTAAAACTCCTCTAATTTTCGGCCCACTTGAGTTAATATGGATTCCATATTATTTTTGTCAATTGTCAATATGTCACATGTCACATGTCACATAAATTTGTCATGTATTTTTAACATATTAAAAATCAACGTATCATCAAAAATACGTCACATACAAAAATCGACTTAGTAATTTCATAATTACTTGTGCCAAAATATTTTACCATTTATAAATCACAACAGATTGTATTTATAATAATTCATTCAGTTTTGATTGTTTCTTTAAACATTAATTTCATCCGAGTAATGATACAATTCAATTACTCAGACCGTATCACATTTAATCACATTTCAAAATGATACGTAAATTATACTTCCAAAATCGTCCGTCAATTTTCAAGTAATTTAATTATTTTTTTTTTGGTTAAATGTAAGAATATATTAGAAAACGAGTAAATCCATGTACATGCTATACGGGTAACCGTGTAAACCTCGGATCACCCTCATAGAACCTTTTTCCTTAACTCTATCTGATAACAACACAAACCAACAAATTCAGATCCCCTTTTGCGGATCAAAATCCTAACACTCCCGTCTTCTTCCCTATGTCTTCACCAGACAAACATCACTACCCCTCCATTCTTTCAATCATACCTCACCAAATCGCTCTTCATACCACCGTCTATCCTTTGCTGCTAACGGCATCTTGATCAACGTCCCAGATCGACTTTTGATTTCATGGAGGATTCTCTTGGCGATGTTCTCAGGTATCTCCAGCCGTCCTTCAATTCGAGCTTTATTCCGCTGATTCCAGATGTGGTACACCCCCGCCATCATCACCATCATCTGTATTCCCCTTTGGAACTTCGTCCCTCTTCTGTGCTGCAGACCCCAATCCAAGCTCCTGTCACATGGTATGTTCATCTTCCCTTTTGAATTTATTTCATTGATTACTCTACTGCTGTAAGCACATCTCGAGAACAAGTGTTCTTGTGTTTCTTCTGATTGAGCACATAGACAACATATTACCTCATCACAAACCCCTATACGATGTAGTTTTGATTTGGTATTTAGGGATTCATTCAAAATTAACCAAGTGAATATGCTGTGTTTAGGTAAAGACCACCTATTCCACACCATACTCGCCCACCTGACCTTAGGACCCTTTTCTCGCAGCCACTCATAGCAGCCACTTGCTGTGTATCCTTTAGATTCGACACTCCAAGTTCCATTATCAAATCCCGCAGCCAGGTCCTCTCTAGTCTTACAGATCTTTCGCCATGCCCAACTTGACTCATTGGAAGTAATTTAATTAACTCGTAACGTTATACGATTAATTAAATAATCAATTAAGAGTATTGCCCTTTAGGTATGACCTAGGGGGTCAACTGATCACCACCGTCGCACGACAGTAATGTCAAACTCTAGTCAGCCAATCATTACCGATATATGTTGACCAGTTGTGAGAACAATATTACTTCCCAATTGTATTCTTAAAATGAGATTTAATAATGATATTTAAATCATATGATCGCACTATTGTTGAGGACACATTTCCCAACAATCTCCCACTTGTCCTCGACAAGTGTGCGTCACCAATTCTCTTGTCCTATTACTATTTCCCACTCAATGCAAGGTGTCTTTCAGGTCGTACTTGCAAGTGATCATATCAAGAGTGGTTTCCTCGATCTGGAGAATAACTGATTGACCGGACTTATCTATCATAGATACTTTCCGAGCGTGGCCACGCATTTCGATTCATTACTCCTCGAGTGGCCCCGAGATATTGTTTTAACCACGACAAGGGGATGGACAATTCCTATCGCACTCATTCCCTTCGACTAGCCACACCATCATAACCCAAAATATGCCCATTTGACCCCATTTACGAAGGTCGTAGTAACACAAATCAAAGTTAATCTGAAACTGTGCCATCTTAGGTGAATAGTCTTTAGTCAAAAGAATCGACTCATTAGAATACTATAGCAGCTCTCGCCACGACCAGGCTATATAAATTTGCCAGAACTCTATAAGCGGTCATAAGGCCCGACAAGGTGTTCCTAACATCTGCCTATGTGATCGACTAGTCATCTCACATGACTGTATGGCACTTGAACTTGCCATCAATCGCATCACACTCTAGTCACTTCGAGACGTCACCTCATACAAGTGACTATGGGCGGATACTATGCTAATCCGTGTTCACTTTAACGGGGTTCAATTGTCTCTACAACCCGTTTGGATGTAACAAAGTATAATAAAAGAGTTTTAAAATAAAAACTCGAACGACAAATGCGATTATCACACATGAATAGTCAATGCCTGATTACTATTTCATGTTCTATAATCTAATTTGATCTTGTACATAGTTGTTCATTTCAATTCAATTGAAATGACATGACTCATCATGTTTAGCCTTTGAGAAGGCTTTGGTTAGTAGGTTTTATCAATTTCTTGTACCTTACTCATCCTCACTACATACTCGTTTTCCTTTGTAATGTATACATTTGCATTACAATACTTTTTGAGTACGTGTCGAGATCCAATCAAGACATAGGCCCTCTAGCCTAAGAATAGCTCCCACTGTTTTCACAGTGTGCGGGACTCATCTTTCTTGCACATCTCATGATCGCAAGTGTACTTAATTTCCGTTATAAAAATCTCTCATTGTTCTTTATTGCCTAGAACGATTCTAGAAAATCTACTTCTTAATTAACATTGCCACAATGGTATCTTAACCATCCTAGTGTGTTTTGATTATGGTTTTGTCGGAAACCATGCGCAATCTCAATTGTCAATTGTCACTTGTGTAACACCCTTACACAATATTGCATCATAAACACTTTGCTTTACTTCCTTAATGCTTCTGCAAGCACTTAAGGGTAATCTTTATAGCTTACTTGGTAAAGATTACTTAAATTCGATTTTTGAAAACAATTCATCATACTCAAAGCATATGAAGTGTTATACATCATTTCTTTTTAATTGATTCGGCAGCGGAAGCAAATGAAATCAATCAAATATGTTCAATTTAATTGAACTAGTCATGAATCTTATCAACATAAGACTTCTTACTGACGCTAATATCATGTGGATTTATCTTCATAAATCCGGATATTCAAGATGTATTATAATACTCCAAAAGTCTTAAATCATTCGCAATGATCAATATGTCATCCACATATCGGACTAATTAAAATTTCCGTAACTCCCACTAAACTCCATGTATAAACACAACTTCTCGACTTATCGAGAAATGTTTTATCACATGATCAAAATGTTGATTCTAACTCATTGATGTCCTACTTAAGACCCTCTCTTAAGTTTCACATTATCTTAGGATTGCAAGAATCTACTAAACTCAAGACATGTATTGAATACATTCCTTCTATTGAAGAAGTGGGTTTTAGATTCACTCGCTATGTATTTCATAACCTCATGATGAAACACAATCCCTAAGAAGATCCAAATAGACTTAATCATTTCAATTAGTGCAAAACCCTTTGCAACTAACCTTGCTTTGAAATATCTCTTTATTAGTGCAAAACCCTTTCTCACTAATCAAGCCCTTTTGTTTCGGATTTTCATGGGTCTAAGCCTTGTATTGAGTTGTGACTTAAACACTCTTATGTAAGTCATTTGTTCATAACTTTCTAGAAGTAATCAACTTGAATCAACCAATTTCTTTTGTAAGTTATAAGCTCTTTACTTTCTTAAAAGTAGCATGAATTCATCATCTTTAACAAGTGACGAATTTAACCTCCCAGGTTTTGAAGAAACAATGTCTTACACAAAACGTCTCATGTAGCCAAGAAAGACCAGTTTCTTGTGACATAACATTCTCTGTGGCATTCTTTGTGGCTCTTGAATAATTTCTCCCATTCTGTCTTCTAAAATAAACTTGTATTTTAGAAAGACAACATCATGAGCCGCAAACCCGTCGTGCTCGTGATAATTGCAAGGGAAAAATGAGCATTTGTTTCTTGTGAAAAACTTACAACCATGGTACCCTTACCATTTCATATCTCATATGATTCGATTTAGTGGAAAAAATAATTTTAGACAAAATGATAAAATCCCCAAAAGGATCAAGTAACTCAAAGTAACTTGATTGAAGTTCAAACCATATCGAATAGCGTTTGATTTCTTATCCAATCACACATTATTTCATAATGCGTGCTAAGAGAGATTAACTTGTGATATTAGATCACATTTCCATTGGCTTATATCAAAGTCTTCACTTTGATAATCCCATCAAGACTAAATCGTGATTTCTTGAACTCTTGAACCTCTTCAAAGATTTCTCTATTTACCTTATTAAGTGAACATATTAGTGTCAACTTAAATCGTTGGTAAAAGAAAATGATCAACCTATTTTGGATCAATGATTTATAATCTCGATCTCCTTTTCAACCAAAAGGCACGAGACATCTTGCTTTGAATACAAGATACGCATATACCATTAACAATCTAATGGTTTCAAGAGTACTCGATAACTCTTTGCGTTCATCATTCCAAAATTTTAAGGTTTAATCTTGGGTTACCAATTTTGAGTCTTGCATCATCTTCATGATATATTATTCTAGTTTGGTTTAGAATATAATCACCTTGATAATGGGCTAGCCATACATCAAATCGTGGTGTATAGGGTCACAAAAGTGAAACCTCTTTTGTATCTTAACAAGTTTATATTCTTATTTAGAGTTTATGCACTTAATAGTCATAATTAAGTATAACTTTAAATCCAAAACTAGATTGAGTACACAATTACTCTATCTCTCGACATTATTGTTGCTAGTCGTCATATTCTAATCATCTTATGTATCAAGTACAACAATGTAAACCACCACCGGTTTCTAATATTGACGAAGTAGTACTAGCAAAATTTATGTTTAATCAAATAAACATTTAAAGAAGAAGGTCTCATTAGATGTCCCACAACTAACTTGTTGATACTTCAACAATTTGGGGTAGTTTCCTTTCTCGTGTCCAACATTTAAGACAATGGAAACTTTATCAGTCGGGATTGATAGGTTTAGTATCGCTATTCTCAACAACTTTACTTTTAACATTACCTTGTATCAATTCCATTATTATCTTTACTTCTTGAACCTCGTCCTCATCTTAACGGTTTAAGAGAATGCTCCCGCTCATTTCAATGAGTCTTTGCTTTGAGAAGCAAAATTGAATTCATGAAGATTACTCTTCATTTGTTCGTTTTAGTCTTAAAACTTTCATTGAAGTGGTTGCATTATTTTGGTCAATTACGAATTTTGAAAATCTAATCACCAAAACAATTTATTGCTTCAAGGTACTTAATTCAATTAAGCATATGAAACATAGTCCATTGTAAGTAGAAGTGTTAGTCAAGAATCAAAAACCTGTTTGATAATGAATAACTTTAATCTATACTCTTTACAAGAGATCCTTATCAATGGTTCATTTGAGGTTTTAGAAGCAAATTCATATTTGTCTTTAGCTACGATGTTTTAAGGAGATTTGAATCAAAAATCAAAATGATATCGTATATGAATTGTGGTAAAGAAATAGAACAATAATAACGGAATAGTGGAAAACTTAACATTTATCGTTATAATAATACTTGTAAATAACAAGTAAAGCATTTACATAGTGACCTCTACCCAACTATGATAAATGATTCCAAGACCCAAATTCATATTGACTTAGGCACGGTGGGGCGGATACATCCTTTATCAATATAACTCGGTGGATTAACGTTTAATCGATTCTACTTTTAGAACTCTTGGTCGACAATATTACATTAATAATTATCTATAGCCCAAAACACATCGACAAGGGCACGGTGGGGCCGATACATCCCTTATCAAATACTTTTGTTGAGTTCAATCCAAATTTCGAATAAATGTGTCCATGATCCAAACCCACATTAACTTGGGCACGGTGTGGCCGATACATCCCTTATCAACATGAATTCGGTGGATTAACATTCATCACCCACTTCCCCTACGTAACAAGGTTTGTACCCCGGTGGGGCCGAGCGCACTCCCTCGCGAAATAGGTTTTCATGGTTTCTACTATTTGGTAAGGCTATGTCTCAATTAATTGTTTTAGCGAGAGGTCATGTCAATTTATTATCTATCACGTTTTAAGTGAACTAAAGCGGTGAACTACGATAATTCGAATTGACACGGTCGATAAACTCGATAAAATAAGGATGCATGTTTTAGTTATGGCGATTTAGCGATGCATGTGACATAAAATAAAATGCAAGCATAAAGATAAATAAATCCTAGTATGGCCTTTCCTAAAATAGAAAAACTATTTAACTATTACATATTCGGAAACCAACTCCATTGGTCCCTTGAACTTCGGTTGTGGCACGCATCTCGAGGTAACACCGTCTTTATGTATCGCCATTCTTGAAGAAATCCGTCTTTTGGAACTCCGGAATGAATAAAATTACATAATAAATTACATAATTTCCTATTATACATTTGTAACTAAAATAAAATAAATCTATTAAATTACAAAACGGTGATACGAGATCACAATAAAAATTACAACCGAATCGATATTCCCATACATTTCGGGAAATACCAATTAAAATCTAAGGCCATACTAAGTAAAATTACATAATTCAAAAATTACATAAATTAAAATTATGACAATCATAAAGAAAATGCAGCATTATAATATGTATGAACATGCTCAATTTTTATGCTAAATCGCCTTTAATTAGCCAATATCGTATATTACTCGGTTTTTACGGATTTGCGTGATTTCAACATTTTATAATCACAAAAATACATAAACTCATATTTATGCATAAGTTAATTACCCTAACCTCTTAGGACTCAAAATTTAGTCTTCACTAATAATTTGACCATAATTAACCCATATTTTATAAAATTGTTCATAAATGGACCAAAAATTACAAAAATAAGCTATTAAACTTCAAATAAACCACAAAATTTCAAATAAATTCAAAATTTGAAATTTAAACTCATGAACATTCTGGAAAAATTCCATGACACTCATAATGTTCAAAATCTTAGGTTAAAAAATTTCGAAAATTTTCCGGAAAAACAATGTTGCGGTTTATCGATTTTTAATAAAATAATCATAAAAACATGGAAAAATTATTTTCATTAAATTTTCAATTTTAGATCTGAAAAATATAATAAAATGCAACATTAGACGTTTTTCCTAAGTCATAGATTATGTTTTATTAATTTTCCACTAATAATGTCACTATTTATGCTATTTTTCTTCAAAAATTCATAAATCATGCAAAAAGAGTTCTTTATAGCCAATTATTTTACACACATCTTGTAAAATTGCATGTGACAACATATTAATTTGCTATGACCAGATTCTAAATTTAACTCATATTAACCTATTTTTCACTTAAATCCGAATTTAATAATGAAAAATTCATTTTTCGAGCATAACAAGTCCAAAAATTATGAAAATTTACAGGTTATCTCAAAATAATATATGTGACAACATATCCAAAAATCAACTTAAAATTCGAAGTATAGCTAATTTTAGACCAAAAATGACATTTTTACTCATAAAATCATATTTAAATGCCATTATTGTAAATTATGAACAATAAAAATCCGAAAAATTAACCAAAATATCCTAAAACATTTTAGGACCAGAAATATTAACATGCATGTAATAATTTCGTGATATATCATAATAACACAAATTTTACAAGTTTTATTTGTTATTCTTATAACTCGAAAAAACTTTTAACCAATTTGCATGCAAACAACCGTGGCTCTTGATACCGATTGAAGGAAATGTAGATTCATATACATACTAACATACTCATATATGTCGAAAATAATTTGTCATAAAATTAAAGGTGGATTTTATGCATGCAAACAATATAATAAAATAGAGAAGAAATCATATCCTTACATTGAAATTTCGGTTCAAATGGGCACAAAAGAAATCTCCTTTTCTTTTGTTCTTGAGCTTTCCTTTAATGGAAGAACAAGATCCAAGTGGAGGATCTCTCCCTAAGCTTTATACCCAAGGCTTAACTCTTAATCTAATTAATATTATAAATACTAGTATAATATTAATCTAGTAGAAAATAGACCCAAAAATATTATAGACACTCAATATTTTCGGTTTTCATGGAGGAAGAAGAAGAGAGGTTTTTTTTTGTCTCTCTAGAATTCTAAATTTTGGATGAGTAAAAAGTGAATGAACAATACAATTACATTATTGTATATGAGGTAAAAATAAGAGAAAAAACCAAATGTTTTTCTCTTCTTAAAAACCGGACAAGGGGAGTGGGAGGGGAGCCAATGCATGGAAAAATTGTTCTTTACAATAAACCATAGGGTTGCATGGCTAGTGACTAGGGTAATCATCATGCCCTCCACTAATTATAATCAACATATAATTAGCTTAAAACACCTCTAATTTTCGGCCCACTTGAGTTAATATGGATTCCATATTATTTTTGTCAATTGTCAATATGTCACATGTCACATGTCACATAAATTTGTCATGTATTTTTAACATATTAAAAATCAACGTATCATCAAAAATACGTCACATACAAAAATCGACTTAGTAATTTCATAATTACTTGTGCCAAAATATTTTACCATTTATAAATCACAACAGATTGTATTTATAATAATTCATTCAGTTTTGATTGTTTCTTTAAACATTAATTTCATCCGAGTAATGATACAATTCAATTACTCAGACCGTATCACATTTAATCACATTTCAAAATGATACGTAAATTATACTTCCAAAATCGTCTGTCAATTTTCAAGTAATTTAATTAACTCGTAACGTTATACGATTAATTAAATAATCAATTAAGAGTATCTCCCTTTAGGTATGACCTAGGGGGTCAACTGATCACCACCGTCGCACGACAGTAATGTCAAACTCTAGTCAGCCAATCATTACCGATATATGTTGACCAGTTGACAGTAACAATATTACTTCCCAATTGTATTCTTAAAATGAGATTTAATAATGATATTTAAATCATATGATCGCACTATTGTTGAGGACACATTTCCCAACAATTCATAATTACTTGTACCAAAATATTTTACCAATTATAAATCACAACATCTTGTATTTATAATAATTTATTCATTCAAATGCAATTGTTTCCCTAAACAATAATTTCATCTAAGTAATTAAAACAATTCGATTACGTAGACCGTATCTTATTTAATCAAATTACAATGAGACACGTAAATATTACTTCCAAAATCGTCCGTCAATTTTAAGTAATTTAATTAACCCGTATCGTCATACGATCAATTAAATGATCAATTAAGAGTGTTACCCTTTAGGTATGACCTAAGGGGATCAACTGGTCACCACCGTCGCACGACAGTAATCTCAAACTCTAGTCAGCCAATCATTACCGATATGTGTGGACCAGTTGACAGTAAAATATTACTTCCCAATTGTATTCTTTAAAATGAGACTTAAACATGTGATCATCATGATCAACAGTTGTGATCGCATTATTGTCGGAGGACACATATTCCAACAATTATAACTCGATTAGACATGGGATCACGCATACTAAGGCAATAAGAAACGAACACAGGAAGGGACAAGTAACTACGAGGATAAGACGACAAATCTAGACGTCGACTTGTGAATTCATGAAATGTCGTGAGCAACTTCTCGTGTTTGAATTCACGGTGCTTGACTTTAAATTTAGACTCGAGTGTTGACTTTGACAGTGTGAACATTACTGACGGGATTGATGACACGTGTTGATTCTAGGTTCGGGTATAAGTGTAGATACCCGAGGTGTGCTTATAGGTGTTAATAAGACGACTGCATTTTAAGACGTTAGACTCAAATGTGAGGCCCATTGAGACTCGTGTGTTGAGCCTCGGGACATGTTATTAGGAAGATTTTGATAACACGGCTTTGAAAGAAAATGGGTTTGAAAGGTGTGCCCCATTAAGTCTTTTGTGCATGACTCGGGCACATGTGACTCGAGGTGTCGGAAATGCTTTGATCCTAACTAAATTGGGGTATGGGGGTCCAAAATGACGGCGTGACGCCTTAGGACTTGGCTTGAATTTGAAAAGACCCAAAATGTAAAGGAAGACGGGTTCATGACTCGACAGAGTTCCGACTAAGACATGGTCGGTTTGAATTTTGACTCTAACTTAGCCCAATTGAATTTACATATTTACATCTACATGGTTTGAAAATATTTTTTATTTAAAACATTTTTTGTTTTTTTTTTTATTCTTTTTTTACGTTTCTTTTTTTGTTTTTCTTTATTAGATTTTCTTGAACTTTGAAAATGGAATTTTAAAGAAAGTTATTTTTGAAAGGATATGGATTTTACATTTACGGAAATCTGGATATTATTTAATTCACAAAATGGATTTTTGAAGAGGTTTTTTTTTTGTTGGAAAATTCAAATTTGAAAATTGGAAAATTCGGCATTATTTGGTTTACAAATGTGAAATTTAAAATTTTTGAAAATGAATCTTATTTACACAAAACTTTTGACATTATTTTGTTTATAACTGAGGAATTTAGACACGTGATTGATTTGGAAAACACACACAAAAGGTACACATGCAAACAATCATTATAACAGTATGCTGAGTGCATTTAAAAGGTTTTGGCTTAAAAGGTGGGTTGCCATACCAAGCAATCAAACCCTGGTCTGTGGAGAGGTCCATGCCAAACATGAGTAAGGTCGATTCCTAGTCCATTTCCTCAGGTAGTGAAAGCCCTTGATACAAACATGAGTATGTGTTGGAGTATGTGTCCTCGACAATAATGCGATAACATGTTTAAATCTCATAATAAGAATATATGAGGGAAAGTAATATTTTATTGTCAACTGATCCACATTAATCGGTAATGATTGGCTGACTAGAGTTTGACATTACTGTCGTATGACGGTGGTGATCAGTTGACCCCTTAAGGTCATACCTCTAAGGTAACACTCTTAATTGATTAATTAATTAAATTGTATGTTGATACAGATTAATTAATTCCTTAAAATGGAACAAATCACGAATGTGAGTAAGAATATGAAGCTTATTGTAATTCGATTAAATAAGATTCGTTTTAGTAATTAAGATGTTATATTACTAAAATTTTGTTTATGAAACAATTATATTAAGAATGAACGGATAATAATAATTGCAATATGTTGTAGATTATATTAGCATGGACTATTTTATTTACTTGTACTTGGAAATTACTAGTCAATTATTGTATAAAATTAAATTAATATATTTAATGATATTTAATTGTTAAGTATGCATTAATATTATTAATTACATGTTATATGTCACATGTCACACATAATATGACAAATTGACAAAAATAAAATGGACTTCATATTACATGAAAACCGGTTTTATATGTAGTAAGTGGGCTTTGATGGTTTTATAATTTAAATAATAAATTGGACATCATGATGACACCTACTACTAGCTAGCTTATCTTGTGAAGAATAAAAGCAAAATTGGGAAGATTAATTTGTCTACCCCATGCCATTACCACCGGTTTTTCAACCCCCTTGATAGAATAAGAATTGTTCTTATTTTTGTGGGGATTCATTCTTACACCTTGATACCGTCGTTTAGTACCAAAAATAAATACCTAAAACAACTAACATAAGCTAGTGGAAGTAGGGTCGATCTCTACAGGGAGGCGGTCACTATCTACTTGTCAACTCGGTCTGTCTACCGTCACAGTTGGGGGTTTTTAATTGTTTGAACTAAACTAAGGGAGATTAAAGTGATAAAAAGTAATAAGAGGGATTAACGATAGGGGAAAGAGAACTAGGATTATCGGGTCATAAATGAATATCGGTTAATTGCAGCTAAGGTCACAGATCGGTCGCGTGTATCAGTCTAGGGGGCAGTGAATATCTCCTTCCGGTCTCAATTCACCCTAAAATACTATTAGCTTAGCTTCCGCCCTCACTAAAGCATCCTAATGTTCACTGCAGGTCTCACATCTTCCAACCTTCCGGTCTAGGTCAAGGCTTATCAAGGTTAATTAGCTATGTGCATCGATTCAAGTAGCTATTTACAGTTAATTGCAGTGATTAACAACAAAGACATGATAACAACGAAAGATCTGTAACCTAATTAGCAACTAACAATAAATCATCGAATCCCCTAAATCCTAGCAGGAGATTTTGCAATGCATAATAATGAACAAAGAAAGAACAAGAGATGAAGAAGAAACAAACATTGCAAATTAAAGAGAATTAAAGTGAGTAAAGAGAGTAAAGGGAGAATTACAACTTAAGATCCGGAAAAATAGGGAGAAGCAGCGTCCAACAGAGAAAAGGGAGCAAAAAAGGAGAAAAGAAGAGAGAGTTTAGACCTAATGACGTCCTTCCTATTTATAGGAAAGACAATTATTAACCTAAACGATATTAAAACCTTGCGGCAGATAGAAAAGTACTCGATCGAGTGGTTTAAAACCGCTCTATCGAGTAATTTATAGCAAAACCTCTCGATCTAGTAGAAAACCTACTCAATCGAACACTATCTAAAATAAGCTATTCGATCGAGGACTTTAAACTACTCGATCGAACACTATCTACTCGATCGAGTAGTTTCCAGCGCATAATTCCTGCTTCGCGCGCTGAACTTCAAATGGCTGCCATTTCTTCGTTATTTTGACAAACAGAGCGTTTCCAGTGGCGTTGGAAATCTAAGAGGACAAGATTTCATCTCCAACTGGAATCACCTGAAAATCGGTTGTAGAACTCAAGATGTGACTCTTCAAATTAGGCACTAGTAATTTGAAGTTCTTCCTTTGCTCGCCTAGCTATCTTACTTCTTTGCGCATTACAAAATAGTAGTTTCCTAGCTTCGACTTAACTCATCTCCTAAATTCATGTATAGGGACATGTTTTAGGCTTGACTATGCTCCTCTCCAGTTCATACCTGCAAATAATACAAGATAAACGAAAGTAGACTAATCGGGGGACATTTGTAGCTAAACACCACTAAATATGCATGGAGATGCGTGCAAATGAAGTACAAAAAGTCTATATAATATGCACGCATCAAACTTCCCCAAACCAAACCTTTGATTGTCCCCAAGCAAACTATATGCGAAACTAATGGAACAGAAAAGAAAACTCAGAGCTAGCTACAAATTGTCCACTTAAACCAATTTAATGCAGCAAACTAACACTCATAGCAAAACAGTCAGATGTAAACGAGTTATAGGATGTTTATAATAAAGCTGAACCGTCGACCTTGCAAGACCTTTAATGATGGACTCTCACGGGTCACTCTTCTCTCATGAAGCAAAGGGTAAGCATATGAATTGTAAGAGAAGAAGAAAAATAGTCGCTCACCTAAACTACGACCCACATAAACATGCATGCAACTAATATGATAGACAATTCTAACTACCGTACATACATTCCAACCAAACAAGGTCCGTCACAGCTGAGGGCTTACAAAAATATGGTAAAGTGAGGTAATGGGTAAGAAAAGGCAAAACATTTTTGGAAATGTGAGGGTATAGGTGGCCAAGCTAGTACCTGAACAGAACCAAACTGACAACATCCATTTCTCATCCATCAAAATTAAGCACAATGCCCTTAATTGGCATCAACTCTCACCAAACCGAATAAAATCAACTCCTCAAATGATCGAAATAAAACATAGGAGTAAAAACAAACTTATTCAATCTTTTCTTTTCTTTCTTCATTTGTTTTTTTTTTCTTTTCCTTCTTTTTCCCGTTTTTTTTTTCTTTTCTTTTTCTTTTCTTTTCATTCTCTTTTTCTTTCACAAATTACCAACTCCTGACAATGCAATACAAACCAAAATTGGCACAATAAATTATATACCGCAAAACATACACTAACTAGCTTGATGAGGCAGGCTAAATCTGGGTGTAGTTAAGGGTCAAAAGGCAAATTTGGCTAATGTGGAGTTAAATGGGTGAAAATGAATAAAAGGGGAAATTGTAAGCGCCTCTGTACATGTGACACCAACCACTAACCCGAATGTATGCAGGCACAAAGCAGTTGAATTTCATAGTTGTGCAAATTAACGAACATGTTATGCAAGGAGTATACTACTCACAATCCTACATGAAACTGGTCTTAAATGACACCAGTTTATAAAGCTCGAAAACTTAGAATTTATAAGTAGGTTGCCAAAATTTCAGGTCAAGTCTATTTGTTCAGCTGAATTTTTAACATTAACTCGTAGATATGCAAAAAGACAAAGCCAAAGATAGTAGTTTATGCAAGGCTTAAGCAAAAGGACAAATTATAGTGCAATTTCATCATCGAAATCTACCATTCCGACTCGACCTATATGCTAAAATAAACGTGAAATTTTTTTTGAATTTTTTGAATTTTCTAATTTTTATGAGATTTTTGAATTTTATAAAAATAAACAACAATGCATACAGAAATTAAACATGATAACAGAAATGCAATAAAAACATAAATGCAGACACAGATATGGATGTATAACCTCCCCAAACCAAACCGTACAATGCTCTCATTGTACTCAAAAATAAGGAAAGGAAATGCAAACTATAAAGGAGAGAGTGGAGATGCGGAAAACTCACAAGAATATGCGAAGTAGGGACCTCCCCAAACCAGCCAGCAACATGGGAGGTCGTTAAATAGCCCCAGAACAGCGTCACAGGAAGCGAATCTGAACAAATCTACTCGATCGAGCAGGAAAAGGACTCGATCGAGTAGAATGGGCTGCAACAGTGTTCGATCAAGGAAACAGAAGGTATCGATCGAAGGGTCATTATCTGTAGATGCTTGATCGAGAAGAGGAATCATTCGATCGAGAGAGATGAGTACTCGATCGAGTAGCATTATGCTCTATCGAGAGCTCCCTAATGCACGAACTCCTAGGCCTCATACCTGCAAAATATGCGAATAGCAACCAAAAATACGACAAAAGACCAAGCTAAATTCTTTAGAGTCTATGGTTCGAAAACCATTTTTTACACGCACAAAACTGAAATGTAAATCAACTAAAAATTAAAACTCCGGGTTGCCTCCCGGGTAGCGCTAGTTTCAGACAGGTCCCAGCTCGACCATCTTCTCTTCAACCAATTGCTCCAGTTAGTCAGAATCAAAGCAATTCAAAGCCCTTAGCATTAGATCATAAATCTGCGCATGTGCTACACAAGAGCATAAGTAGCACCATAATATAAGAGGATCATATAAAGCAATCTGTAATGTCGTCTCAGCCTAACAAATTTCCGATGACAAATATGGTGAAACATTACTAATTTATTTGTCCACGCGGGAGGGGGTAGAGCATCAAAACAGAAAGCATAAGTCAAATGAGGTATTTTACTACCAGACATAACAATAATGATAAAATTATCATTAACTACCTCAGTTCGGTCACCCCCACCGTCAGAATCATTGGCAAAAGAATATGTTACCTCTACCGCACTAGGAACAGTCACTGACTCAGCTACCTCCTCATGCCCCTCCTTTTCGGGTCATATCCCGTAAATCGCAGCCTCTAAGGCATCCAGCTCGGCTTTGAAAATGGGAGATTCACCATAACCATTGTCTTCTTCAAATTCGTCATTCAAAACGGACCAAAGTGACTCATCAATGCCCTCCGTGGCCAATACGTTCGATCGAGTAAAGATAGAACTCGATCGAAAGCTTTCCTCTTGAATATCACTCGATCGAACACATGTAACTGCTCAATCGAGGTCTTCCTTATAATAGTTGTTCTATCGAGATGCAGTTTCTGTTCGATCGAACACTTCCTCAGATAATCCCCTCGATCGAACACTTTGACTAATTCGATCGAGTATTTGTTGTTGTGCAGCACAGAAATCCTCCTATTATGCTTCGTTTTCAGATAGATCTTCGTACTCCGAGTCATATAAATCATCAGTATCGATAGGCAACTCGGGTCCTTCATGGGAAAGACCACTCTCTGTGTGCCTAAAGTTCGTCTCAGCAGCTAACTGAGCTATTTGAGTCTCAAGCTCATAGATTTGAGCGTCATTAAATGTATCACATTCTTGCAATTGAAGTGCAAGTGTCTTCACTAAAGATTTCAGTTCAGCAATCTCTTCTTTCTGTTTATCAGGAGGAGGAGCTTGTTGTTGCGGTGGCCAGACGAATAGAGGCTTTTGATAGCCTCGTTGATAAGGTGGATGTGGCGGTACAATCGCAGTGGGATGACTAGCTTGTCTACGCTGCTTAAACGCATAGACCTCATCGTTCCCCGCCAAACAATTAGCGGCATTGTGCCCAGCAGCACCACATCTCTCACAGTAAGCCACCTGCTGCGCCATAGGATGGAACATGGGTGGAAGATCAAAGGTACTCAAGCCTTCCCTTTGACGATCTTTTACCTAGAACTGTTTAGGTAGGACCAATCAAAAAACACTATGAAAAAAAGTTAAGAACTGCCTCAAGGAATAAATCTCTTAAGGCTAAAGACAGATAAAAATAAAACAAGCAGATAAAATAGTTGCCTCCCCGGCAACGGCGCCAAAATTTGATACCGTCGTTTAGTACCAAAAATAAATACCTAAAACAACTAACAGAAGCTAGTGGAAGTAGGGTCGATCTCCACAGGGAAGCGGTCATTATCTACTTGTCAACTCGGCCTGTCTATGGTCATAGTTGGGGGTTTTTAATTGTTTGAACTAAACTAAGGGAGATTAAAGTGAGAAAAAGGAATAAGAGGGATTAACGATAGGGGAAAGAGAACTAGGATTATCGGGTCATCAATAAATTGTTAGTTATTTAGACCAAATTAATACTCATCTTATGATATTAAAAATACAAATTAATTTAAAGTGGTCTAAATCTACATGCATACAAATAAAAGTATAAAAGATGGTATTAAACCATCTTAAGACAAAAGTTCCTTACATTGTATAAGGCAAGTAAGGGCACTACAAAGGTCTCCTACCTTTGTAGTTCTTGAGCTATATGAATGTGGATGATCCTCCAAATACACCAAAATTACCAAAATAGGTAATCTCCTAAGGTGGCACCCAAGATAAGCCCAAAATACTACTAAAATTAATAACTAGATAATAGTAGTAGTAACTTTGTAATATGTATATTTGATATACTAATTAATATTATTACCTTGATAATATTATTAGTTTACTTTTATATGTGTTTATTGTAAAAGGATGAACAAAATAAGAAAAAAAATATGGTCTTTTGATGGTGTATATGAACCATCCACAACAAGCACACAAAGACCAATTTTTCTTCAAATTTCCAACCTTGGAAATGATGGAATGATTTAGGTATATATAGGCATGCAAATGTATAGAATTCAAATACAAATGCTAGTGGGAAATGCCTACCTTTTCCACTCATAATGAGTGTATTAGTAGTGTATAAAAATCTGTCCAAATGGTTCCCTTCGTGTCCATTTCGATTTTCGACATTTGCCCCACAAATGCTTATAAATCTTATATTTATTTATCTGACATAATTAAATATTAATTTGATTATTTAACACTTAAATAATATAAATTAACTACCAATGACTACTTAACTATTAAGTAATCATAAGACCATTTTATCAACATACAATGTGTCAATATTAACCTATTTAGCTAATTTTACAACCTCTTGTAAAATTTAATAGCTAATTAATTCCACCTCAAAACATATACACATATCGTATAAAATTAATTAATTAACAATTAATTAATAAATTCTAATAAATTTATTATTTAAATATCACATAATTAAATAACAAATCTCATTGTCCCGAGTTCGTAACCCGTCATCAAATAATACATTTATGTGACTAATTAAAAGTCAAATAATACAAGGAATTAATTATCTCGTATCTCATACAAACAATTAATTTATTCTATTTGGGCGTCATCCTATAGGTGTGACCTAAAGGGATCAGCTGATCACCGCCGTCACACGACAGTAATGTCAAACTCTAGTCAGCCAATCATTACCGATTAATGATGACCAGCTGACAAATAAATAAATAAATCCCTGATATTCCTTTTACGAGATTTATTATGTAAACGCACTTATTGTGGAGGACACTACTCCAACAATCTCCCACTTGTCCGACACAAGTGTGCGTTACCAATTCTTTTGTCCAATAATATCTCCCACTCAATGCAAGATGTCTTTCAGGTCGTTCTTGCACGTGATCATATCATAAAGTGGTTTCCTCGATCAGGAGAATGACTGTCTAACCGGATAATCTACTATAGATCGCATCCGAGCGTGGCCACGCATTCACAGTCATCTCTCCTCGAGTGGCCTTGAGATAAAATATGACTTAAAAGGACAATCTTGTTGACCTATTTTCTTCATTCGATCTGAGATCACAATGACCCAAGTAAATGCTCATCGGCCTCCTTTTACGGTGCGACCTAGAACAAAAACCAAAGCCACCGGAAAACCGTACCAACTCGGACAAATAGTCACCAGTCTAAAGAATTGACTCGAAGGAATAAATAGAAATCCTCGCCACGACCTAGCAACAAAAGGACTCTATAAACGGTCCTTTGTCCGACAAATTGTCTCACAATATGCCTATGTAATCGACCAGTCATCACTATGACCATATGACAGTCGAACCGGTCATCTATCGCCTTACAATCTAGTCACTCCGAGACGTCACCTCATTAAGTAACTAGGGACAAAATACAATGTTAATCCAGTTCACTTAATAGGGTTCGACATTGTCTTTACAACCTATTTGGAGAAAACAAAGTATATAAATTCAGACATAAAACTGAATATAACGATAAATGCAACTTATCATATATGAAATAATAATTATTACATATCATATAATTTACAACAGTTCTGGCATTCGTCTCAATCCCATCGAAACTACATGACTATCATGTTTAGATTGAGACAATGGCTTGGTTAAAGGATCAGTGATGTTGTCAGCTGTCCCAACCTTACAAACTGTAATTTCTTTCCTTTCTATTAAATCTCTAATTACATGAAATTTCCTAAGTACATGTCTAGACTTGTTACTAGACTTGGGCTCTTTTGCTTGAAAAATAGCCCCACTGTTATCACAATACAAAGTGATAGGATCCTCGGCGGTCGGAACTACTTCGGTCCCTCTAAAAATTGCCTAATCCAAAAACGGCTTCCTTTGCGGCTTCGGAGGTCGCAATGTACTCGCTTCCGTTGTAGAATCAGCAGTCACAGACTCTTTGAAACTTCTCCAGCAAACCGCCCCTCCGTTCAACAAAAAGACAAAACCAGCCTGGGATTTCAAATCATCCCTATCGGTTTGGAAACTGGCATCCGTATAACCTCTTACACGTAATTAAAATTCTACTCCCAACACTAAGAATGAATCTTTAGTCCTTCTCAAGTACTTCAGAATATTCTTGACGGCTATCCAGTGACTCTCACCTGGAGTTTTCTGAAAACGACTCGTCATACTCAAAGCATACGAGACGTCAGGACGAGAACACATCATATCATACATGATCGATCCAACAGTGGAAGCATAGGGAATCGATTTCATGTGTTCAATATCCTTAGGCTCAGTAGGACACTGTGACTTACTCAAAGTGATCCCACTGCCCATAGGTAGAAAACCTCTCTTAGAGTTTTTCATATTGAATCGGCCAAGAATCTTATCAATATAGGCTTCTTGACTCAATGCTAATATCCTTTTGGATCTATCCCTATAGATCCGAATACCCAAGATGCGTTGAGCTTCTCCTAAATCTTTCATTTGGAAGTGATTTCCCAACCACTTCTTAACAGAAGCAAGCATATCAACATCATTCCCAATGAGTAATATGTCGTCCACATAAAGAAGTAAGAAAACAACTTTACTCCCACTAAACTTCATGTATAAACATGGTTCCTCAACACTTCGAGAAAAACCATTCTGTTTAATAACATGATCAAAACGATGATTCCAACTCCTTGACGCTTGCTTAAGACCATTAATGGATCTCTTAAGTTTGCATACTTTGTTAAGATTTTTAGGATCCACAAAACCCTCAGGTTGTGTCATAAACACTTCCTCTTCCAGAAACCCGTTCAGGAAAGCGGTTTTGACATCCATTTGCCATATCTCATAATTATGAAATGCAGCAATCGCTAACATTATCCGAACAGATCTAAGCATAGCAACTGGTGGAAAAGTTTCATCATAGTGTAAACCATGAACCTGGGTGAAACCTTTTGCAACCAATCTAGCTTTATAGACATCTTTATGTCCATCCATGCCGATTTTAATCTTGAATATCCACTTACATTGAAGAGGTCGAACATCTTTAGGTAAGTCAACCAGGTCCCATACCTGATTATCGTACATGGAATCTATTTCGGATTGCATGGCCTCAAGCCATAACTTAGAGTCAGAACTCATAATAGCTGCTTTATAGGTCTTGGGTTCATCACTTTCTAAAAGTAAAACCTCATAGTCACCATCTTCCTCGATAATACCAAGGTATCTATCAGGCTGGCGACTAATCCTTTCTGACCTCCTTGGTTCAGAGGGAACAATAATTGATTCAGACGTAGAAAGAACATCTTCCTGTATTGTCATATCAGTTTGTGGCTCTTGAACTTCGTCAAGTTCAAATTTTCTTCCACTCTGTCTTCTAGAAATAAACTCTTTTTCTAGAAAGACAGCTTCACGAGCCACAAACACTTTGTTCTTGTTACTATTGTAGAAGTAATATCCACAAGTTTCCTTAGGGTAGCTTACAAAAATACACTTTTCAGAACGAGGTGCAACCTTATCGTCAGACTTTCTCTTGACATAAGCATCACAACCCCATACTTTCATGTATCGCAGATTCGGGACTTTCCCTTTCCATATCTCATATGGAGTTTTGTCAGTTGCTTTAGTGGGACTTTTATTAAGTGATTGTACAACAGATAAAATGGCAAAACCCCAGAATGACTTAGGTAATTCTGTTTGACTCATAATCGATCGAACCATATCTAATAAAGTTCGATTCCTCCTTTAAGCCACACCATTTAATTGTGGTGTGCCAGGAGGAGTTAACTGAGATACAATACCGCAGTTTATAAGGTGATCTTTAAAGTCATTGCTTAAATACTCCCCACCACGATCTGATCGTAATGCTTTAATCTTCTTATTTAATTGGTTTTCTACTTCATTCTGAAACTCTTTGAACTTATCAATGGCTTCACTTTTATACCTCATTAAGTAGATATACCCATATCTACACATGTCATCGGCAAAAGTAATGAAATAGTCATAATTACCTCTAGCAGTGACTGTCATTGGACCGCATACATCGGTATGTATTAAACCCAACAACTCACTAGCTCGAGATCCCTTTCCTAGAAGGGGTGAACGAGTCATCTTGCCAAGAAGACAAGATTCGCATGTACCAAATGATTCGAAATCAAAAGGTTTAATTACACCAGTCGACACTAGTCTTTTAATGCCATTAATAAGATTGATTAGGATCACCTGTTTTGTGTCTTTTATTATCTAAATGATAAACATCGTTTCAAGTATCTAGAATATAAATACCATTGATTGAAATAGCTTGACTATATACAATCCCATTAAGGGAAAAAAATACAACACTTGTCTTTAATTACAAAGGAAAACCCTTCTGTGTCTAACACAGATACTGATATTATATTTCTAGATAGTGTTGGTACAAAATAACAATTATTAAGATGCAACTGCATTCCTGAAGCTAAACCAAGTACATAAGTTCCTACTGAGATGGCGGCTACTTTAGACCCGTTTCCCATTCGGAGATCGACATCACCCTTGTTTAGCTTTCTTATACTTTTTAGGCCCTGCAAATGATTGCACAAATGAGAACCACAACCAGTATCTACCCAAGTTGTATTTGAAGCATAATTATTTATGTCTATCATAAAATATTCGGTTGAGAAATTACATGTTGGCTTCACAATGCCAGCTTTTATGTCATCCAGGTACTTAGTACAATTACGCCTCCAATGTCCCTTGTTATTACAGTAATTACAAGTATCTTTAAGAGGATTACCCTTTATAGGTTTAGGCTTGGTAGAGCAATTCGCAATTGCTTTACCTTTGCCCTCTACCTGAATGGGCTTCTTACCTGCATTCCTCTTAAACTGCTTCTTCCCCTTCACATTTATCGCAAGCACATCTTTCCTTGTACTCCCACTCAATCCCATGTCCTTCTCTGCTTGCACAAGCAGAGAATGGAGCTCATGTAAACTCTTTTTCATGTTCGTGATATTGTAATTTACCCTAAATTGGGTAAATCCCTTGACGTGCGAGAGAGAGTGGAGCACTCGGTCCACCACAAGTTCGTCGGGGATCTTGCATCCCACCCCCTCTAAAGTTTCCACGTACTCAATCATTTTAAGTACGTGTGAACTTACAGGTTGACCATCTTTGAGGTTAGCCTCAAAAAACGAACTGCGGTGTCATATTGAATTATTCTCGGGGCTTGAGAAAACATAGTAGAAAGCCTCGAGAATACTTCATGTGCATCGCGAAACTTGACACATTGCCTTTGTAAAGCAGGGTCCATTGAAAAAATCAAAACATTTTTTATTGCAGCGGATTCCTTTTGATAATTTGAAAAAACCTCCCTTACATTGGCAGTGGCCCTAGTACTAGGCGAAGGGGGAGAGGGATCGACAAGGTAGCGTAATTTGCCATCACCTGCGGCAGCTAATCGAAGTTGTTCCTCCCAATCTTTAAAATTACTACCGTCGGCTTTTAAAACATATTTGTCCATAAAAGAACGTAGCCATGAATCTCTAGCTATGGTGAGGGTTTCACTAGTAGAAGTCATCGTGATTACTACAAAGAAAATAAAGGAAAGATTAACATTTATCGTCTAGAAATATTTAACTTGTGAAACTATTTAACAAGTTCCCATTTATATAATGCTCTCCCACTGAATTATATAAATGATTTCAAGATCCAGTTTTATATAAACACGGGCACGGTGGACCGATTCAACCCACATTTATATAAATTTGGTGAGTCAAAAACTTTGACTGATTCTACTACTAGAACTCTTGGTTGACGGATTTTCTTAAAATCTATCTTTTAGCCCCAAAATAAATATGGGCACGGTGGACCGATTCAACCCATATTTATCCCGTTGAGTCCAACCAATTTTCACGCGTAATAACTTTTATTACCCTACTTACCCAACGTAAAAAGTGTGTACCTCGGTGATCCGAACCTACCTCTAATGAAGAAGGGATTCATAGGTGCTATTATTTGGTAAGGCTTAATCTCAATTTTAAACAAATGTGGGAGATCTTATCAATTTAATTGTGTATCACTTTTAAGTGAACTAAATTGGTGAATGCTAGGCAATTAAATCGATAACAACAAAAATAAAACATGTAGTGACGATTTGGCATGAATGCATAAATGAATTAAAACAAACAAGTCCTAATATGGCCACCTAGTTAATCTAATTAACTAAAATTATTACACTTCGGAAACCAACTCCTTGGTCCCTTGAGTCTTCATAAATTGGCCTCCTTTTTTAGGATTTCGGAACACCTTTCCGAAAACACCGTCTTCATGAAAACTCCGTCTATAGATGCTTCATCTAATTACTAATAATTAAATTACATAACAATACCCTATTATACAATTTGTAATAAAATTAAAATAAAAACTATTAATTAATTACAAATTAGGCGATACGAAATCGCAATTAATTACAAAACAAGTCGATATTCCCTTACATTACGGAAAATACCAACTTCTACCTATGGCCATATTAGGAAAAATTACATAATTATAATTCTAAAAACCATTCATCTAAATGAATAATAAAATGCATTATGGAAAATGACATGCCAAATCGTCTAACTTACCAACAACGATCATTTGAGCTTGCTTTGACGGAATTTTTACCAATTAAAATTCATAATCAATTCTTAAAACAATTTTAAGACTTACTCATCATACTAATCTGGTCTAATATCAAAATAATTATTCTCAACAATTATCTTGAATTTATATGGGAATTAAAACACAATTATGACAAAAATGATATAATAATTCACAATTATCACACAAAAATTCCATTTAATTTAAAAATTTATAGAAAAATAAATTTCAAAGCCATGAACATTCTGGTCTTACACCAAAAATGCCATGCAAGTGAAAATTTTTGTTTTTAAAATTTATTTAAAACGATTTCACAATTTAATTGATAAACGGACAATTTTTACGATTTAATTCTAAATCAAACCATAAAAAACAACTTTAAAATTAAATTTTATACATTTTGGAACATTTTCCAGGAGCTAAAAATTCAAAAATTTCGAGCCAAAAAATTAAATCAATATTTATTTGCAAAATAACCATTATTTACCAATTTTTTATCAAATAAAAATTAATAAACAACCTAAATTAATCACATTAATTTAAAGTATCTACTGATCTCATAAATAGAACATGCAAGTGGTTATTTCTAAATAAACATGCATAAAATTAACATGCAACCAAATTTTATTAACTCTTAATTAATTTTAATGCATTTTTACTCAATTTTATGCCATTTTAAGTTATAAAAAGTGGAAAAATTTAACAAAAATCAAATTTTCGTCCCATATCATCTTAAGACCAGATTATTTACATGCAAGACCATATTATGTAATAAAACTAATTTTAGTAACATAATATCAATTTTATTAATTTATCTCATAAATTACTAAAATCGTCTTAAAACAACATGCATGTATTTAACAATGCTCTGATACCACTTGTTAGTTATTTAGACCAAATTAATACTCATCTTATGATGTTAAAAATACAAATTAATTTAAAGTGGTCTAAATCTACATGCATACAAATAAAAGTATAAAAGATGGTATTAAACCATCTTAAGACAAAAGTTCCTTACATTGTATAAGGCAAGTAAGGGCACTACAAAGGTCTCCTACCTTTGTAGTTCTTGAGCTATATGAATGTGGATGATCCTCCAAATACACCAAAATTACCAAAATAGGTAATCTCCTAAGGTGGCACCCAAGATAAGCCCAAAATACTATTAAAATTAATAACTAGTTAATAGTAGTAGTAACTTTGTAATATGTATATTTGATGTACTAATTAATATTATTACCTTGATAATATTATTACTTTACTTTTATATGTGTTTATTGTAAAAGGATGAACAAAATAAGAAGAAAAATATGGTCTTTTGATGGTGTATATGAACCATCCACAACAAGCACACAAAGACCAATTTTTCTTCAAATTTCCAACCTTAGAAATGATGGAATGATTTAGGTATATATAGGGATGCAAATGTATAAAATTCACATACAAATGCTAGTGGGAAATGCCTACCTTTTCCACTCACAATGAGTGTATTAGTAGTGTATAAAAATCTGTCGAAATGGTTCCCTTCGGGTCCATTTCGATTTTCAACATTTGCCCCACAAATGCTTATAAGTCTTATATTTAATTATCTGACATAATTAAATATTAATTTGATTATTTAACACTTAAGTAATATAAATTAACTACCAATGACTACTTAACTATTAAGTAATCATAAGACCATTTTATCAACATACAATGTGTCAATGTTAACTCATTTAGCTAATTTTACAACCTCTTGTAAAATTTAATAGCTAATTAATTCCACCTCAAAACATATACACATATCGTATAAAATTAATTAATTAACAATTAATTAATAAATTCTAATAAATTTATTATTTAAATATCACATAATTAAATAACAAATCTCATTGTCCCGAGTTCGTAACCCGTCATCAAATAATACATTTACGTGACTAATTAAAAGTCAAATAATACAAGGAATTAAGTATCTCGTATCTCATACAAACAATTAATTTATACTATTTGGGCGTCATCCTATAAGTGTGACCTAAAGGGATCAGCTGATCACCGCCGTCACACGACACTAATGTCAAACTCTAGTCAGCCAGTCATTACCGATTAACGATGACCAGCTGACAAATAAATAAATAAATCCCTGATATTCCTTTTACGAGATTTATTATGTAAACGCACTTATTGTGGAGGACACTACTCCAACATGAATATCGGTTAATTGCAGCTAAGGTCACAGATCGGTCGCGTGTATTAGTCTAGGGGGCAGTGAATATCTCCTTCCGGTCTCAATTCACCCTAAAATACTATTAGCTTAGCTTCCGCCCTCACTAAAGCATCCTAATGTTAACTGCAGGTCTCACCCCTTCCAACCTTCCGGTCTAGGTCAAGGCTTACCAAGGTTAATTAGCTAAGTGCATCGATTTAAGTAGCTATTTATAGTTAATTGCAGTGATTAACAACAAAGACATGATAACAACGAAAGATCTGTAACCTAATTAACAACTAACAATAAATCATCGAATCCCCTAAATCCTAGCAGGAGATTTAGCTATGCATAATAATGAACAAAGCAAGAACAAGAGATGAAGAAGAAACAAACATTGCAAATTAAAGAGAATTAAAGAGAGTAAAGAGAGTAAAGGGTGAATTACAACTTAAGATCCGGAAAAATAGGGAGAAGCAGCGTCCAACATAGAAAAGGGAGCAAAAAAGGAGAAAAGAAGAGAGAGTTTAGACCTAATGACGTCCTTCCAATTTATAGGAAAGACAATTATTAACCTAAACGATATTAAAACCTTGCGGCAGATAAAAAAGTACTCGATCGCGTGGTTTAAAACCTCTCTATCGAATAATTTATAGCAAAACCTCTCGATCGAGTAGAAAACCTACTCGATCTAAAACTATCTAAAATAAGCTATTCGATCAAGGACTTTAAACTGCTCGATCGAACAATATCTACTCGATCGAGTAGTTTCCAGCGCATAATTCCTGCTTCGCGCACTGAACTTCAAACGACTGCCATTTCTTCGTTACTTGGGCAAACAAAGCGTTTCCGGTGGCGTTGGAAATATAAGAGGAAAAGCTTCATCTCCAATTGGAATCACCAGAAAATCAGTTGTAGAACTCGAGATATGGCTCTTCAAAGTAGGCACTAGTAATTTGAAGTTCTTCCTTTGCTCGCCTTGCTATCTTACTTCTTTTCACATCACAAAATAGTAGTTTCCTAGCTTCGACTCAACTCATCTCCTAAATGCACGCATAGGGACATGTTTTAGGCTTGATTATGCTCCTCTCCGGTTCATACCTGCAAATAATACAAGACAAACCAAAGTAAACTATTCGGGGGACATTTGTAGCTAAACGCCACTAAGGCCCTGTTCTTTCTGGCTTTTTAGAGTGAATCGAATCGAGATGAATCGAAACTAATCGAATGAATCGAATCGAGCTTAATCGAATCGAATGGAGAATCTGAATCGAATGAATGGAGGTGAGTGAATCGAATCGAATGGAGTGAGTGAATCGAATCTGAATAGAGTGAACCGATCAACTAAGTCGATTGATTTGAATTGAACTGAAATAATATTAATATTTATATTATTAATATTAATATTAATATTAATATTAATAATAATAAAAATAATAATAATAATAATAATAATAATAATAATAATAATAATTATTATTATTACTATTATTATTATTATTATTATTATTATTATTATTATTATTATTATTATTATTATTATTATTATTATTATTATAGTTATTATTAATAATAATATTATTATTATTTTTATTATTATTATTTTTATTATTATTATTATTATTATTACTTTTATCTTTATTATTATTATTATTATTAGAAGAAGAAGAAGAAGAAGAAGAAGAAGAAGAGAAGGAAGAAGAACATTAATAATAATAATAATAATATTAATAATAATAATATTAATAATATTAATACTAGTAATTATACTAATTTGAATGATTAACTAGGTAGCGACCATGAACCGCAGTTCTTCTCAATCTAATTAAGTGAAATAATGGAACACCGATTTGCTAGATTGATGTTCAAACTCTAGTCGTTTATCATCCTAATTTAACTGATTAGGTAGCCATCACGAAGCACAACAATCCTAATTTAATTAATTAGATAAATAAAAATTGACAGGCCCTAATTTCATCTTTAACAAACAAATAAAATTTGGTTGATTAATTAAAAAAACATGTCTACTTTATCACGTTTGCCAACGCGACTTTTACGCGGTAAATATCTTTAGTTACGTATTTACAAAAATAATAAAAGTTAGATATTTTTAATGTACTCTTAAAGACGAATCAAATAAGATCCCACATGAATATATTTTAATTTATGTATCGAGAGAAAATTAAAGTTGAATGCTCGCTTGTGAATAGTGTGCAAAAGAGAAACATGCAAAGTGGAGTTTAATAGAGGGAGTAATAATAATAATAATAATGATAATAATAATAATAATAATAATAATAATAATAATAATAATAATAATAATAATAATAATAATAATAATAATAATAATAATAATAATAATAATAATAATAATAAAAATAATAATAATAATAATAATAATAATTATCATAATAATCATAATAATAATCATAATAATAATAATCATAATCATAATCATAATAATAATAATAATAATAATCATAATAATAATCATAATAATAATAATAATAATAATAATAATAATAATAATAATAATAATAATAATAATAATAATAATAATAATAATAATAATAATAATAATAATAATAATAATAATAATAATAATAATAATAATAATAATAATAATAATAATAATAATAATAATAATAATAATAATAATAATAGAGTTCCGGTGAGAACGAGGCTTATCGTGAGAACCGTGAGAACAGCTCTCAACCGTCCATCAAATTATCTGACGGCTGAGATTAGAGGCGCGCTTCTCTTAGAATTTCACGGAAAACAAAAAATAAGACTGTACATGTCAGCATTATCAAGCCTACGTAACAAAATCAAACCACACAAAACAAAACCAATCGATTTCATCATTAATCCTTCCTTAATTTGTAAATTTTTGTTTTTCCATATCAAATTTAGTGATCTAAAATCGGTTATTCATCATCAATTGTTGTGTTCGAAGCGCAAATCAGAGTCAATTTGTTCAAACTTTTGCATTCATCAGCTATTCAGTTATTTCAAGATCAAAACTTTGTAAGGAAAATCGGAATTGATTTCGTCATTCATCTGGAATTATTGTTTTCTGATCAATATTGAGGTATGTTCATTCAATGTTATTTAATTCCTTTCTGAATCGTTGTTGAATTGATTTTATGATGATGTTAAAGTTGAATTTAATCAAATTCAACTTAATTTCGGATTTGATTAAATTTAGTTAACTAGATTTAATGTACAGAACCACAAAAACATTAATTTTATAATGAAAAATGTTAAATTAGGGTTTATAGTTTGTTTGTTTGATTTTAAGAGGATGATAAATACAAATGTACTTTGTGGTGAGAAAAAATGTACTAAAAATAATGAGAAAGTGTGCAATTTGAAGTAACTGAAAAGTAATTTTGCATGTAAAAATAATGTGTTGTGTTGTGTTGTACACGTTTCATAAGGAAATGTCCAATCAGTCTTAGTGAAATTTGCATTATATATAATAAGGATGTGCAAGTAATTATTAACTTTTGCAAGTGGTCTTGCAACTGTTCACAATAAGTCACACTAAGTCAAATGACGGTTTGTAACTTGCATATGTGGTGAAAAGACGCAATTATTCACGTTAATTTGAATATTACTTCTAAATGTACATTATATTAATTATAAAAAAACATGTTCCATAAAATAAATTGTCAACTATCTATATTCGTAATTTGCATTTTCTGATAATTAGGTACAACTAAAATATCATTAAGCACTGTTTGGAAAATGTACATTATATTATATTTAAAGATACATTAAATTATTTAAAAAAGAACATGGAACATTGTTTGGAAAAAGATGTGAATTCAATTTAATTCAAATGTCCATTATGTATTTTCATAATGTGCATATACTGTTTTATGCAATAGATTAAAGTAACATAGATAACTTCACCCAATTTATTAATTACCATGATTATGTTTGTGTCAGTTGAAAAGACACAACTGTTCACAGAATTTAATCTCTTATAATCAATTAATCCACTATATAAACCCAAGAGTACACAACCAGTTTTCCATCCTACCTTTTCCAATAAGCAAAACTTTTAATCTGTCCAGAAAACTAGTTAATTTTATTAAAAAAAAACAATGTCTTACTCCAAATGCACAATAGTACCCTACACGAATGCTGCTTACAAACAAAATTTCATGGACCATTATTGGGAATGGAAAGTAAGCCAGTTTTTTTCAAACTGGTTTGATGGAGATGACATTCCTGTGGAGATGGATGTACCATCTCACAGTCGTCCTTTAAATCCTTTCCTTACTAATCAGGCATTCCTCCAGATTTTTTTTAATTGACTTGGGAGGGAAGAAAAGAGAAACATGGCCATGGTGTGCAAGGGCTGGTCAAAGTGGTTCCTTATAGGGAGAAAGCAAAAGGTAATGGAGAGAGATTATGACCGAGGCGCGGTTCACGGAAATGAAAATGGTGTAATCTATATCACAAAGAATAATCGGCTCCTTGACAGATTCTGCATGTGCATGACTATGTCTAGTCGTGCAGAAATAATTAGACATCACAAAAGACAAGAACGACAATTTTTAAAGCAAAGAGAAGAAGAATATGAAATTGAGGAACAGTCTGGGGATGAGGGTTATTATGACTCCGATTGTTAGATTAGTTTAGAAATATCTTGTGTTATCTTGTGTTTATTGTTATTAGGTATTATCTTGTGTTTTTTTTTTCAGTATAAGCCTTAGTAGGCTTTACCATTTTGAAAGCCTTAAATGGCTTTTGTAAATATTTTTCTAATATTAATGAAATAATATTATGACTATTTCTTTGTTTAATGTCATTAGCATTCAATACATTATATATGCTATATCAAAATGGACAACAATATTTCCTATGAACATTAGCAGTAAAGTAAATGTTCCTTTAATGGCATGATAATGGACATTCGCAGAAATACATTATATATGAACCTTTATTTGTACGAAATAAATTGCCAATCTTTGTAGAGCATATTAGAATTGGATTACTGCATTATTGATGCAATAATATTCAATATACTTACTTACTTAACTACTGTTGAAGCAGACAATGAGTACAAGTGATGCAACTACGTCTTCTTCTACAAATAACAGCTTTAAAACACCAAGGACAAGAATTGAAACATTAAATGCACTCCAGTACATTCCATTCTGTCCAGAGGAGAAGAAACCTAAAGTAGGACAAGTATTCGAAACGCTAGAATCAGCAGAGTTATTCTACAAAGAATATTGCACAATCTGTGGGTTTACGCCAAGACTTGCAACAACAAAAAGGATTAAAGGCAATGAGTTACCAAACAGTTTTGCATTAAGGAATGTTGTCTGCAATAGGCAAGGTGTAAAGGAAATTAGGAAAAGGAAGAGGACTGATACTGATACTAATACTACTGAGAATGATGCAGAATCTGATGTGACAGACATAAGCCGTGTGAGGCCGATTACAAGAATTGACTGTCGTGCATTAGTGCAGTTTAAATACCAAAAAAATGGAACTTATATTGTTACCAGATTCGATGAAGCGTATAACCATCCACTTGCTTCGCCTGAATCTACAATATTCTTGAAAGGAAACCGAAAAATAACAGAGGTACAGAAGCAATTTGTCACAAAGGTAAAGGTGCTAAAACTAGGTGGTGTGAAAGCCTATAAAGGTTGGAAGGAGTTGTGTGGAGGTTACGACAACATTGGGGCTACTGAGGTTGATTTCAAAAACTTTGTCAGGGACATAAAAACCTACATTGGTAATTCTGATGCACAAATGTTTGTTGAAAATCTTATTGGGAGAAAAGACACATGCAGTTCATTTTACTTTGATTTTATAGTAGATGAAACACAAGTGCCTGGCTGAAGTGTTTTGGGTAGATCCGATCTACATAAAGAACTACATGCTGTTCGGTGAGGTTTTATCAGCAGATGCTACATAAGGAACAAACAATTACGATATGGTGTTTGTGCCTTTCACAGGAGTTGATCACCACAAAAGGTTCATAACGTTTGGAGCTGGGTTGATAGGTGATGAAAGTATTGAGTGTTATACATGGCTGTTCAAGACATTTTTGGAAGCAATGGGCGGGTGCCAGCTGAGAATTATAATTACTGATCAGGACAAATCAATGAAGTCGGTAGTCGCGGAAGTGTTTAAGGAGTCAACACACAGACTGTGCATGTGGCACATAATGAAGAAACTAAGAGAAAAAGTCAGTTATCAACTGTTTCAAGATGAGGATTTTTAGACCATGCTCAATAGGTGTGTTTGGAACAACCAACTTGAGCCTGATGAATTCGAAGAAAAATGGGGGAAGATAATGACTGATTATCAACTTGTAGAACACGAGTGGTTTTCAGATTTGTACGATCTCAGGGAACAGTGGATCCCTGCCTATTTTAAAGATGTTTCAATGTCTGGCTTGATGAGGGTTACTTTTAGGTCTGAGAGTGAAAATAGTTTCTTTGACAGGTTCCTCACACCTCATTTGACCCTTGTTGAGTTTTGGGTGTGCTATGAGAGTGCCTTGGAAGCACAAAGACACAAGCAGTCCAAATTGAACAGTGACAACAAACACTCTGAAATCCCACGGAAAGCAAAGTCAAACCTTGAAGTCCATGCTTCTGAAATGTACTCGCACAACATTTTCAAAGACTTCCAAACAGAATTGGTTGCAGCTTTGTCTGATTTTCGTTTTAAAGATGTGGAGAAGATTGATGAGACAAAAATATATATTCTAACAGACTTGCGGATGCCAAATAAGTCATGGAACGTAGCATATTCACCAGATAACATGGAGATTACTTGTTCCTGTTCTATGTTTCAGAGAATGGGCTTGTTGTGCAGGGACTGCCTTTGGATTCTACACAACCAAGATTTTCTTTAAAATACGAGAACAAAGTACATAATGCAAAGATGGACAAAAGCTGCAATAAGTAAGCCTGTCTTTGATAAAGATGGCAACCGATAGATGTCTCTCAAAAGTTTTATGACCAGGAAAAGTTTGAGTACCGAATGCGTGGCAAGAGGTTTATTCTTGTGTCGGCGTAGCTGAATGTGATGATAACGACATGAAGCTTTTGATTGAAAAACCGAGAGATATTAGATTGGATATGATTAGTAATGTAGTGTACCAAGTAAAGAAGAAAGACAAGATGAAAGAAATAGAAAAGTACGTGGGCTGCAAAATACCTCAGAAGTTGGTGATTCATGTTCCTAAAAAATCTAAAAACAAGGGTATGACCAAGGGCAAGAGAATTGAATCACAAATGTTAAAAGCAATAAAGAAGAGAGGAAAAGAGAAGAGGTACTGCAAAACATGTGGCCGCCAAGGACACAACTCTAGGACTTGCAAAGAAACAAACCATATGACAGGTATGTATAATTTGGTTTCTTGTTAAAGCATATTACATTAATGTTAAATAATTATTAAATTATACAAGCATAGCGCATAGTGTTTACCTTCTAAAATCATCACTCTTATATGGAGGCACATAAGCTCTTTGTGCAATGAACATTATGGTTGTTCTGAAGGCACAGATGAGAATTTCAGCAATGTATATTTGGTTAACATTAAATCTATTATCAATTTAGTTGTTCATTTTGGCCATTTTCTCCTTATAAAATCTGATATTTAAATTACATTTTGTTGCATATTCACCAAATATTACCATGAAGATGACGACGATGAAAGAGATGAATCTGATGATGTGGAGGACGACGATGAAGAAGATGAATTTGATAACGAAGTGGAAGGTGCAAATATTTGATTCAAGGATAGACATCCATAATATACACTACGAGAACATTCTTAAAGGCTTGTATGCACCATTCGATTTTACTGCCAAAGTACATTACTCTTATAGGGAAAGTATATTACATTTGTATTAAAGGATCATTATTGTTGTTCTCCAAGGAACATTCTTAAAGGCTTGTATGTACATTACTCTTATAGCCAAAGTACATTACTCTTATAGCCAAAGTATATTACATTTGTATTAAAGGATCATTATTGTTGTTCTGCAAGAAACATTCTTAAAGGCTTGTATGTATATTACTCTTATAGCCAAAGTACATTACTCTTATAGCCAAAGTATATTATATTTGTATTAAAGGATCATTATTGTTGTTTTGCAAGGAACATTCTTAAAGGCTTGTATGTACATTACTCTTATAGCCAAAGTACATTACTCTTATAGGCAAAGTATATTACATTTGTATTAAAGGTTCATTATTGTTGTTCTGCAGGGACATCATCAACTTGATTGGAATTGTTTTCCCAGAGTACAATAATTTTAAGGCGTTTTGCACAATAAACATTATTGTTGTTCTGCAAGAACATAATAAACTTTATTGAAATTTGTTTCCGGAATATAACACTCTCTTGAGTTAAAATTTTTTCAAACTTCAGGTTGTACGACTCGCAGCTTCCTCAATATATGTTACATTATTCACACACATGTCACAAACGAAACTAAAAAATGTTTTTACAACTTCAATTCAGCATCTTCCTCATCTTCATCGTCATATTCTTCCCATGGTAGTGGGTTTGAACGGAAATCCATTGCCTTCTTTAGTACAACATTAAAACATACATTGCCTTCTGTTGAAATGATATATGAAATGTATTTCTTCCGCGGAATCAGTAGGAGAGCACCCTAGCAAAATAAAGAAAACAAGGGGTAATAATGCATGTATCTGTGCTTAGTAAATTACGATTTGCAAGGATGCTCAGAGACTCTGGTTGACTTTTTTTCATGTTCATGAACATTTCATTGTTGATGACTTCGCCCTTGGTAGTGTCACCACTGTCAAGCAGATTATGCTCATTTGTGCTCTTGTCGTTTGTATTACTCACATCTATCATGCTCTTATTCTTCTCACAAGCATCATAGCCATCTGGTGTAATATTCCCTTCTGTACAACATACCTCCATTGTTCTCTTCTTAACCCTAACAGTCTCATTGTTGTCAGGGACACCAATATCATCGGTACTCTTCTCTTTCTTTCCAACTACTTCCTCTTCTATCTTCTCATCCCCAACAGTCTCATCACCCTTATAGAATTTTTCATCAGACGAATCCGGTTTCTTTGGGAAGGGCTTCTCTTGATACTGCTTCACCTTTGTTAAAACGTCATCACAAACAATGTTGCACTTGGATGAAACCAAAGTGCAAAGATATTTGATTCTCAATATTCGAAGTCCATCCATCTACAAAAGTTCAAATATCTTGAGGATAGGTAACTTATAAACAAGAATGTGCTTTTAATACTTTAAGAAAGATCATTTAATTAAACCAAAAGTACATTTACAATTATTGGATATAAATTGTTTAGAAACTTACGTTGTTTTTTGTCAACCCACAAGTCCAATACTGACACCCCTTGTACGTTTCCACGTGTTTCATTGTGTAAATACCACAGTCAACAACATTTTGATGGTTTCTCCAAGGCATTTTCAATACAACATGCTCCATTGCTCTTACTCTTTCCTTCAAATCACCAATGTCATTGAAATATTCTGCCAAAGCATTACGCTGGATGGAAAAATTCAGATCAAACTGTCTAGAGAGATTGTGCAAAAAATATGACATTGTAAAAGAAAAAATAACCAATGAAAGGCAACTGAACAATTACCATATTCCAAGGTTTGTTTCCATAACGAGTTTTTGGGGTTTCATCATGCTGTTGATTATCAAGAATGACAAACTTGTTCTTCTCCATATTGAATACGAACAGGTAAAATTGCTTGTCGGATATTATTGGGAAAAAAAACTGTTTTATATAAGAAAAGATTAGAAGATACAACAGACATAAAATTTGTTACGAGAGTAAATTAGCAGCAGAAAACACTTTGTATTGACTATATATATTGTTTGAGCTAACCATATCAACTTTTGTCACATCAATAATCCCAGCATGATTTAATTCATTTCGAAAATGCCTCTTGAATACTTCCAATTGTCTTTCAAATTTGAATTCTTTCATTTGCCCTTGAAATGTTTGCTGCACACACAGAACATAATATTCTTCTATTAATATACACTTGTATAACATAAAATTATTGTAATATATAATGAAATAAAATTTTACATACAAATACGAGGGTTGAAGCAAAGAATCGACGTGGTGCTGAAGATTTTCTTTCAAGTTCATTGAAATTCGAGTAAGCTGACCAACAATCAACCACAGCATCTGCTATATACCGAGGTGGTTTTAGAGATGCAAAAAGATATCGGGTACCCACGACATTCTTAAACACAAAGAGCTTCTCACTGGTTCAGACGTTACACAAAACAAGTCAGTCAATTACATATATGTACATTATCTTTATTAATAATGCACATAATACCCAAACGAAATGTACAGAATGATTAAATAAAAGAAACATAATGAGTAGAATAAAATATACCTAGCAAGAACAGTGCCTTTTCCGTTGGTGTAGTAGACGTAGTCGCAATACAAATGTTGAAACTCGGATGGCTCATACATGGGTCGATGTCTCCTCTTAGTAAATCAAGTTCAAGACTAATATCTAAGCTTGGATTGGGATTGGTTGCCTTGGGTTCTTCACTATAATCTTCAGATAACATGCTACATACAAGGGTATTTATAAGATTATCCGTATTGGCTTCTTCCTCATTCTCCACGTCACTATCAACATAAAGATGGTTCGAATCATTTCATACATTCTTGTCATCATCTTTCTTGTTGTCTTCATTCCCATTTTCACACTCCCCTTCTGACACCTCTTTCTTGTTGTCTTCATTCCCATTTTCAACCTTGTTATGTTCATTCACATTGTAAACTAATTCACCTTCTTTTCTCAATGCACAAGGCTTCTGGAGTAGTTGAAATGTATCAGATTAAAGAACAATACACTTAAGCACCAAGTTAACATAATATAACAAAAAATATGATCAACAGATTTACCTTTTTGTATGTATAAAAAATCGGCCTCTTCAATGACATGCTTTCAACCTGAATACTATTTTTTAAAGTTATGTTTACATTATTCAAAGCTTCAACAACCAAAGAATGATTACTAACATCATTCTCAGCAAAAGGAACAACATCTGGAATATCAGCAACATTAATACAAACAGAACTTTCACTATCAGCGGAGTTGTGCTCATTTGACAAATTGAGTAAACTAAATGCATGATCACAGAGCTTCTGAGCAGTCTTGTTCTCCTTAATTATTGATACTCCTTTTTCTAACTTAGCCTTAACAGATGATATGTTCTGAGCTAAATTAGTTATACATTTAGCAAGATCAATAATATACTCCTCAGTGTAGTCCTTTGTTTGATAGACAGATTCGACACCTGTATTGTCAACCACCTCCTCCATTGGTGCTTCCAACTTACCATTTCCAAACATACCGCTTTTCATCTCATCCTTCTCTCTCGATGATAACAAACTACTAGTCCAACCTACCAACGTATAATAATCTCTTTCAACTTTTAGTTCCACATGAACAACGCGATCAACATAGATGAGCTGCAAAAAAAAAAAAAATTAATTACAAGAGAATGAAAATGTACCTTGCAATGTTAAATTAATTTATGAATTTCAAATATATTTTTTGGGACTTTTTACCTCCAAAAACAACAGTGGCCCGCCGAAGTGAGTCTTCATTTCCACCCACTCAATCTTGCTTTCTTGCAAACTTTTTAACAAAAAGGAACACCAATTGTAATCTTTGATTTCATCAACATTTATCAATGATTTCAAAACATGATGATTAACCAAAGGCTTTTGGGTGTTTCTCATTAGCAAAGAAATAGCAAACACAACAAAGTTAACCTTGAATTCATCACCACCATGATCATAATTTATCAACCAATTCTCAAGCGTTTTGAGTGGAACTTGTCCATCTTTTATACCAAATTGTTGTTTCCATTTGCCATAAAACTCTTGAAACTCTTCCGATTCAGTATGAGTTTTGGATAATTCAACTGTTTTAGGGCCTATTGGAAATCCAAATGTTGATCTTACATCATAAACCTTCAAGTACAACTTCTCACCATCAAGAAGATCGATACAGTTTTGGTATGGGTTATACTGCTTAATTAACCAGTACCGAAGCTTTAAAGGAATGGAACGAACTCTTAACCAAAATAGCCCACTAAATCCAATCTCTTCTAGCGCGCACCACTGTTTGTATGACAAACGCTCAACTACCTCAACTACTGTTGTAGGAGACATTCTCGTATATGCACTTTTAAACGAAGAGAAATCAAACTTCTGCTTACACTTGGAACCCAATACCATCTTATTACTTACTTTACCCTTTTGAGGACTTTCTTTCTTTGCAGTAACAATTTGTTTATTAACAGAAACAATTTGTTTATTAACTGCAAGATCATCGTCACTTTCTTCATTTATCTTCTTTGCGAAAGATTGTATAGACTTAGATTTACTGTTAATAGTAGCTGATTTACGCTTTCTTGTAAATGGAGCACACTCATTTTTACCATCAGTGCAACTTTCAGTTGGTGGAAAAATAAAAGTAACTTTTCTCCGCTTTTCAGATTTTTTATCTTCCTGCTCCATAGTCTATAATAATAAAATGAAATTACAAAATAAGTAGGGATAATCAGCAGTTATCTAATTTTAGGAAATGTACATTAATCACAAATATAATGGTCTTTTAGATGATTCAGAACAATTTCTATATTAATAACAAACGGCACATTAATTTAAGCTGAATGTACATTATATTATTACCTTCAATTAAAAACCCAAAAATTCACAAGTAGAGATAATCAGCAGTTACCTAATTTTACGAAATGTACATTAATAACAAATCTAATGTTCTTTACATATTTCAGAACAGTTCCTATACTAAAAACAAACGACACATTATTTTAAGCTGAATGTATTATATTATTACGTTCAATTGAAAATACAAAATTGACAAGTAGAAATAATCACCAGTTACCTAATTTTAGGAAATGTACATTAGTCACAAAGATAATGTACTTTTAGATGATTCAGAACAATTTTTATATTAAAAACAATACGCACATTAATTTAAAGCTGTATGAACAATATATATTATTACCTTCAATTAAAAATTCAAAATTAACAGAAACTAGAAAGTAAATGTTAAAAGAATACTTCAGAGATATAAAATTGGGGAAGAACAATGCGAATGTGTTTCTAAAGGTAGAAAAAATAATTCATGCACATTAATCCTAATTAATTTTTAACAGTAAAGCAGTATAAATATCTGAAATCAAAACATCAAAATTATACTGCTATTGAACAATTAAGTGATCCAAATAAAACATTATATTAGAGTTATGATAGAGAAGAAATGAAATTGAAAAGAAAACACCTTAGTATAACGGAGGAAATTGGGCGTAACTTCAAAATTATACTGCTGTTGAACAATTCTCCTATGACAACGTCTATACTGGTAATGTAAAACGACTGACCTAAAAACTGGTTACTACTTTTATTTTTTTACTCCGTTTCTTTTTTCTTGTAGGTAGTTAGTTACTATTGTAATGTAACTGTTAAAAAATAAGGGAAATGATAAATACATTTAATACCCTAAAATAGTTAGTTAGTTACCTTAAAGCTTGGCCACTGCAGTCCCCAAAAGGGGTGGCTTACATGGTCCATGTGTTGGTGCGAGAATGCATGGACCCGGAGGGGATTCAACACCCTAGTCAAAAAAAAAAAAAAAAAGACACCTGACGGACCGAGTAAACCCTTTTTTTTTGTGGGGGGGGGGGGGGGGGGTAATCCTAAAACGGGACGGGAAAGAGTTTAGAGTTGGATTAAACGGATCCTTGCTTCTCATTTGAAGGCGGCAAGACAAAAAGACATCCTAGAGGGGCCGAGTGAACCCTTTTTGCGGGGACCGGGTATCCTAAAACGGGACGGGAAAGGGTTTAGGGTTTGATTAGGCGGACCGCTACCGCGGATCCTCCTTCTCAAACCCTAAACCCTATCCCTTGCTTCTCATTCGAAGGCGGCAAAACAAAAAGACACCCTAGAGGGGCCGAGTGAACCCTTTTTGGGGAGACCGGGTATCCTAAAACGGGACGGGAAAGGGTTTAGGGTTTGATTATGCGGACCGCTACCGCGGATCCTTCTAATCAAACCCTAAACCCTTTCCCTTGCTTCTCATTTGAAGGCGGCAAGACAAAAAAACAAACTAGAGGGGCCGAGTGAACCCAATTTGGGGGGGCCGGGTATCCAAAAACGGGACGGGAAAGGGTTTAGGGTTTGATTAGGCGGACCGCTACAGCGGATCCCCCTAATAAAACCCTAAACCCTTTCCCTTGCTTCTCATTCGAAGGCGGCAAGACAAAAAGACACCCTAGAGGGGCCGAGTGAACACTTTTTGGGGGGACCGGGTATCCTAAAACGGGACGAGAAAGTGTTTAGGGTTTGATTAGGCGGACCGCTACCGCGGATCCCCCTTCTCAAACCCTAAACCCTATCCCTTGCTTCTCATTCGAAGGCGGCAAAACAAAAAGACACCCTAGAGGGGCCGAGTGAACCCTTTTTGGGGAGACCGGGTATCCTAAAACGGGACGGGAAAGGGTTTAGGGTTTGATTATGCGGACCGCTACCGCGGATCCCTCTAATCAAACCCTAAACCCTTTCCCTTGCTTCTCATTCGAAGGCGGCAAGACAAAAAGACACCCTAGAGGGGCCGAGTGAACCCTTTTTTGGGGGGCCGGGTATCCTAAAACGGGACGGGAAAGGGTTTAGGGTTTGATTAGGCGGACCGCTACCACGGATCCCCCTAATCAAACCCTAAACCCTTTCCCTTGCTTCTCATTCGAAGGCGGCAAGACAAAAAGACACCCTAGAGGGGCAGAGTGAACCCTTTTTTGGGGGGCCGGGTATCCTAAAACGGGACGGGAAAGGGTTTAGGGTATGATTAGGTGGACCGCTACCGCATATCCCCCTAATCAAACCCTAAACCCTTTCCTTTGTTTCTCATTCGAAGGCGGCAAGACAAAAAGACAGCCTAGAGAGTTCGAGTGAACCCTTTTTGGGGGACCAGGGTATCCTAAAACGGGGAAGGAAAGGGTTTAGGGTTTGATTAGGTGGACCGCCACCGCGGATTCCCCTAATCAAACCCTAAACCCTTTCCATTGCTTCTCATTCGAAGGCGGCAAGACAAAAAGACAGCCTAGAGGGTCCGAGTGAACCCTTTTTGGGCGGCGGGTATCCTAAAATGGGACGGGAAAGGGTTTAGGGTTTGATTAGGTGGACCGCCACCGCGGATCCCCTAATCAAACCCTAAACCCTTTCCCTTGCTTCTCATTCGAAGGCGGGAACACAAAAAGACAGCCTAGAGAGGCCGAGTGAACCATTTTTTGGGGGGCCGGGTATCCTAAAATGGGACGGGAAAGGGTTTAGGGTTTGATTAGGTGGACCTCTACCGCGGATCCTCCAAATCAAACCCTAAACCCTGTCCCTTGCTTCTCATTCGAAGGCAGCAAAGCAAAAAGACACCTTAGAGGGGCCGAGTGAACCCTTTTTGGGGGGACCGGGTATCCTAAAACGGGACGGGAAAGGGTTTAGGGTTTGATTAGGCGGACCACTACCGCGGATCCCCCTAATCAAACCCTAAACCCTTTCCCTTGCTTCTCATTCGAAGGCGGCAAGACAAAAAGACACCCTAGAGGGACCGAGTGAACCCTTTTTTGGGGGGCCGGGTATCCTAAAACGGAACGGGAAAGGGTTTAGGGTTTGATTAGGCGGACCGCTACCAAGGATCCCCCTAATCAAACCCTAAACGCTTTCCCTTGCTTCTCATTCGAAGGCGGCAAAACAAAAATACACCCTAGAGGGGCCGAGTGAACCCTTTTTGGGGGAACCGGGTATCCTAAAACGGGACGGGAAAGAGTTTAGGGTTTGATTAGGCGGACCGCTACCGCGGATCCCTCTAATCAAACCCTAAACCCTTTCCCTTGCTTCTCATTCGAAGGCGGCAAGACAAAAAGACACCCTAGAGGGGCCGAGTGCACCCTTTTTTGGGGGGCCGAGTATCCTAAACGGAACGGGAAAGGGTTTAGGGTTTGATTAGGCGGACCGCTACCGCATATCCCCCTAATCAAACCCTAAACCCTTTCCCTTGCTTCTCATTCGAAGGCGGCAAGACAAAAAGACACCCTAAAGGGGCCGAGTGAACCCTTTTTTGATGGGCCGGTTATACTAAAACGGGACGGGAAAGGGTTTAGGGTTTGATTAGGCGGACCGCTACCGTATATCTCCCTAATCAAACCCTAAACCCTTTCCCTTGCTTCTCATTCGAAGGCGGCAAGACAAAAAGACACCCTAGAGGGGCCGAGTGAACCCTTTTTTGGGGGGCCGGGTATCCTAAAACGGGACGGGAAAGGGTTTAGGGTATGATTAGGCGGACCGCTACCGCATATCCCCCTAATCAAACCCTAAACCCTTTCCTTTGTTTCTCATTCGAAGGCGGTAAGACAAAAAGACAGCCTAGAGAGTTCAAGTGAACCCTTTTCGGGGGGACCGGGTATCCTAAAACGGGAAGGGAAAGGGTTTAGGGTTTGATTAGGCGGACCGCTACAGCATATCCCCCTAATCAAACCCTAAACCCTTTCCCTTGCTTCTCATTCGAAGGCGGCAAGACAAAAAGACACCCTAGAGGGGCCGAGTGAACCCTTTTTTGTGGGGTCGGGTATCCTAAAACGGGACGGGAAAGGGTTTAGGGTTTGATTATGCGGACCGCTACCGCGGATCCCCCTAATCAAACCCAAAACCCTTTCCCTTGCTTCTCATTCGAAGGCGGCAAGACAAAAAGACACCCTAGAGGTGCCGAGTGAACCCTTTTTTGGGGGGCCGGGTATCCTAAAACGGGACGGGAAAGGGTTTAGGGTTTGATTAGGCGGACCGCTACCACGGATCCCCCTAATCAAACCCTAAACCCTTTCCCTTGCTTCTCATTCGAAGGCGGCAAGACAAAAAGACACCCTAGAGGGGCCGAGTGAACCCTTTTTTGGGGGGCCGGGTATCCTAAAACGGGATGGGAAAGGGTTTAGGGTTTGATTAGGCGGACCGCTACCGCATATCCCCCTAATCAAACCCTAAACCCTTTCCCTTGCTTCTCATTCGAAGGCGGCAAGACAAAAAGACAGCCTAGAGAGTTCGAGTGAACCCTTTTTGGGGGGACCGGGTATCCTAAAACGGGAAGGGAAAGGGTTTAGGGTTTGATTAGGTGGACCGCTACCGCGGATCCCCCTAATCAAACCCTAAACCCTTTCCATTGCTTCTCATTCGAAGGCGGCAAGACAAAAAGACAGCCTAGAGGGTCCGAGGTGAACCCTTTTTTGGGCGGCCGGGTATCCTAAAATGGGACGGGAAAGGGTTTAGGGTTTGATTAGGTGGACCGCTACCGCGGATCCCCCTAATCAAACCCTAAACCCTTTCCCTTGCTTCTCATTCGAAGGCGGGAACACAAAAAGACAGCCTAGAGAGGCCGAGTGAACCATTTTTTGGGGGGCCGGGTATCCTAAAATGGGACGGGAAAGGGTTTAGGGTTTGATTAGGTGGACCTCTACCCCGGATCCTCCAAATCAAACCCTAAACCCTTTCCCTTGCTTCTCATTCGAAGGCAGCAAAGCAAAAAGACACCTTAGAGGGGCCGAGTGAACCCTTTTTGGGGGGACCGGGTATCCTAAAACGGGACGGGAAAGGGTTTAGGGTTTGATTAGGCGGACCGCTACCGCGGATCCCCCTAATCAAACCCTAAACCCTTTCCCTTGCTTCTCATTCGAAGGCGGCAAAACAAAAAGACACCCTAGAGGGGCCGAGTGAACCCTTTTTTGGGGGGCCGGGTATCCTAAAACGGGACGGGAAAGGGTTTAGGGTTTGATTAGGCGGACCGCTACCGAGGATCCCCCTAATCAAACCCTAAATGCTTTCCCTTGCTTCTCATTCGAAGGCGGCAAAACAAAAATACACCCTAGAGGGGCCGAGTGAACCCTTTTTGGGGGAACCGGGTATCCTAAAACGGGACGGGAAAGAGTTTAGGGTTTGATTAGGCGGACCGCTACCGCGGATCCCTCTAATCAAACCCTAAACCCTTTCCCTTGCTTCTCATTCGAAGGCGGCAAGACAAAAAGACACCCTAGAGGGGCCGAGTGCACCCTTTTTTGGGGGGCCGGGTATCCTAAACGGAACGGGAAAGGGTTTAGGGTTTGATTAGGCGGACCGCTACCGCATATCCCCCTAATCAAACCCTAAACCCTTTCCCTTGCTTCTCATTCGAAGGCGGCAAGACAAAAAGACACCCTAAAGGGGTCGAGTGAACCCTTTTTTGATGGGCCGGTTATACTAAAACGGGACGGGAAAGGGTTTAGGGTTTGATTAGGCGGACCGCTACCGTATATCCCCCTAATCAAACCCTAAACCCTTTCCCTTGCTTCTCATTCGAAGGCGGCAAGACAAAAGGACACCCTAGAGGGGCCGACTGAACCCTTTTTGGGGGGACCGGGTATCCTAAAATGGGACGGGAAAGGGTTTAGGGTTTGATTAGGTGGACCGCTACCGCGGATCCCCCTAATCAAACCCTAAACCCTTTCCCTTGCTTCTCATTCGAAAGCGCCAAGACAAAAAGACAGCCTAGAGGGGCCGAGTGAACCCTTTTTTGGGGGGCCGGGTATCCTAAAATGGGACGGGAAAGGGTTTAGGGTTTGATTAGGTGGACGCACCGCGGATCCCCTAATCAAACCCTAAAACCTTTCCCTCGCTTCTCATTCGAAGGCGGCAAGAAAAAAAGACAGCCTAGAGGGGCCGAGTGAACCCATTTTTGGGGGGCCGGGTATCCTAAAATGGGACGGGAAAGGGTTTAGGGTTTGATTAGGTGGACCGCTACCGCGGATCCCCCTAATCAAACCCTAAACCCTTTCCCTTGCTTCTCATTCAAAGGCGGCAAGCCAAAAAGACACCCTAGAGGAGCCGAGCGATCCCTTTTGGAGGGACCAGGGTATCCTAAAACGGGAAGGGAAAGGGTTTAGGGTTTGATTAGGCGGACCGCTACCACATATCACCCTAATCAAACCCTAAACCCTTTCCCTTGCTTCTAATTCGAAGGCAGCAAGACAAAAAGACACCCTAGAGGGGCCGAGTGAACCCTTTTTTGGGGGGCCGGGTATCCTAAAACGGGACGGGGAAAGGTTTAGGGTTTGATTAGGCAGACCGCTACCGCGGATCCCCCTAATCAAACCCTAAACCCTTTCCCTTGCTTCTCATTCGAAGGCGGCAAGACAAAAAGACACCCTAGAGGGGCCGACTGAACCCTTTTTGGGGGGACCGGGTATCCTAAAACGGGACGGGAAAGAGTTTAGGGTTTGATTAGGTGGACCGTTACCGCGGATCCCCCTAATCAAACCCTAAACCCTTTCCCTTGCTTCTCATTCGAAGGCGGCAAGACAAAAAGACAGCCTAGAGGGGCCGAGTGAACCCTTTTTGGGATGCCGGTTATCCTAAAATGGGACGGGAAAGGGTTTAGGGTTTGATTAGGTGGACCGCTACCGCGGATCCCCCTAATCAAACCCTAAACCCTTTCCCTTGCTTCTCATTCGAAGGCGGCAAGAAAAAAAGACAGCCTAGAGGGGACGAGCGAACCCTTTTGGGGGGCCGGGTATCCTAAAACGGGACGGGAAAGGGTTTAGGGTTTGATTAGGTGGACCGCTACCGCTGATCCCCCTAATCAAACCCTAAACCCTTTCCCTTGCTTCTCATTCAAAGGCGGCAAGCCAAAAAGACACCCTAGAGGAGCCGAGCGATCCCTTTTGGGGGACCGGTATCCTAAAACGGGAAGGGAAAGGGTTTAGGGTTTGATTAGGCGGACCGCTACCACATATCACCCTAATCAAACCCTAAACCCTTTCCCTTGCTTCTCATTCGAAGGCAGCAAGACAAAAAGACACCCTAGAGGGGCCGAGTGAACCCTTTTTTGGGGGGCCGGGTATCCTAAAACGGGACGGGGAAAGGTTTAGGGTTTGATTAGGCAGACCGCTACCGCGGATCCCCCTAATCAAACCCTAAACCCTTTCCCTTGCTTCTCATTCGAAGGCGGCAAGACAAAAAGACACCCTAGAGGGGCCGACTGAACCCTTTTTGGGGGGACCGGGTATCCTAAAACGGGACGGGAAAGGGTTTAGGGTTTGATTAGGTGGACCGCTACCGCGGATCCCCCTAATCAAACCCTAAACCCTTTCCCTTGCTTCTCATTCGAAGGCGGCAAGACAAAAAGACAGCCTAGAGGGGCCGAGTGAACGCTTTTTGGGGGGCCGGTTATCCTAAAATGGGACGGGAAAGGGTTTAGGGTTTGATTAGGTGGACCGCTACCGCGGATCCCCCTAATCAAACCCTAAACCCTTTCCCTTGCTTCTCATTCGAAGGCGGCAAGACAAAAAGACACCCTAGAGGGGACGAGCGAACCGTTCTTGGGGGGACCGGGTATCCTGAAACGGGAAGGGAAAGGGTTTAGGGTTTGATTAGGCGGACCGCTACCGCATATCACCCTAATCAAACCCTAAACCCTTTCCCTTGCTTCTCATTCGAAGGCGGAAAGACAAAAAGACACCCTAGAGGGGCCGAGTGAACCCTTTTTTGGGGGGCCGGGTATCCTAAAACGGGACGGGAAAGGGTTTAGGGTTTGATTAGGCGGACCGCTACCACGGATCCCCCTAATCAAACCCTAAACCCTTTCCCTTGCTTCTCATTCGAAGGCGGCAAGACAAAAAGACACCCTAGAGGGGCCGAGTGAACCCTTTTTTGGGGGGCCGGGTATCCTAAAACGGGATGGGAAAGGGTTTAGGGTTTGATTAGGCGGACCGCTACCGCGGATCCCCCTAATCAAACCCTAAAACCTTTCCCTTGCTTCTCATTCGAAGGCGGCAAGAAAAAAAAACAGCCTAGAGGGGCCGAGTGAACCCATTTTTGGGGGGCCGGGTATCCTAAAATGGGACGGGAAAGGGTTTAGGGTTTGATTAGGTGGACCGCTACCGCGGATCCCCCTAATCAAACCCTAAACCCTTTCCCTTGCTTCTCATTCAAAGGCGGCAAGCCAAAAAGACACCCTAGAGGAGCCGAGCGATCCCTTTTTGGAGGGACCGGGTATCCTAAAACGGGAAGGGAAAGGGTTTAGGGTTTGATTAGGCGGACCGCTACCACATATCACCCTAATCAAACCCTAAACCCTTTCCCTTGCTTCTAATTCGAAGGCAGCAAGACAAAAAGACACCCTAGAGGGGCCGAGTGAACCCTTTTTTGGGGGGCCGGGTATCCTAAAACGGGACGGGGAAAGGTTTAGGGTTTGATTAGGCAGACCGCTACCGCGGATCCCCCTAATCAAACCCTAAACCCTTTCCCTTGCTTCTCATTCGAAGGCGGCAAGACAAAAAGACACCCTAGAGGGGCCGACTGAACCCTTTTTGGGGGGACCGGGTATCCTAAAACGGGACGGGAAAGAGTTTAGGGTTTGATTAGGTGGACGCACCGCGGATCCCCTAATCAAACCCTAAACCCTTTCCCTTGCTTCTCATTCGAAGGCGGCAAGACAAAAAGACAGCCTAGAGGGGCCGAGTGAACCCTTTTTGGGATGCTGGTTATCCTAAAATGGGACGGGAAAGGGTTTAGGGTTTGATTAGGTGGACCGCTACCGCGGATCCCCCTAACCAAACCCTAAACCCTTTCCCTTGCTTCTCATTCGAAGGCGGCAAGACAAAAAGACACCCTAGAGGGGACGAGCGAACCCTTTTGGGGGAACCGGGTATCCTAAAACGGGACGGGAAAGAGTTTAGGGTTTGATTAGGCGGACCGCTACCGCGGATCCCTCTAATCAAACCCTAAACCCTTTCCCTTGCTTCTCATTCGAAGGCGGCAAGACAAAAAGACACCCTAGAGGGGCCGAGTGCACCCTTTTTTGGGGGGCCGGGTATCCTAAACGGAACGAGAAAGGGTTTAGGGTTTGATTAGGCGGACCGCTACCGCATATCCCCCTAATCAAACCCTAAATCCTTTCCCTTGCTTCTCATTCGAAGGCGGCAAGACAAAAAGACACCCTAAAGGGGCCGAGTGAACCCTTTTTGATGGGGCTAAGTTATACTAAAAACGGGACGGGAAAGGGTTTAGGGTTTGATTAGGCGGACCGCTACCGTATATCCCCCTAATCAAACCCTAAACCCTTTCCCTTGCTTCTCATTCGAAGGCGGCAAGACAAAAGGACACCCTAGAGGGGCCGACTGAACCCTTTTTGGGGGGACCGGGTATCCTAAAACGGGACGGGAAAGGGTTTAGGGTTTGATTAGGTGGACCGCTACCGCGGATCCCCCTAATCAAACCCTAAACCCTTTCCCTTGCTTCTCATTCGAAGGCGGCAAGACAAAAAGACAAACTAGAGGGGCCGAGTGAACCCTTTTTGGGGGGACGGGTATCCTAAAATGGGACGGGAAAGGGTTTAGGGTTTGATTAGGTGGACCGCTACCGCGGATCCCCCTAATCAAACCCTAAACCCTTTCCCTTGCTTCTCATTCGAAGGCGGCAAGAAAAAAAGACAGCCTAGAGGGGCCGAGTGAACCCATTTTTGGGGGGCCGGGTATCCTAAAATGGGACGGGAAAGGGTTTAGGGTTTGATTAGGTGGACCGCTACCGCGGATCCCCCTAATCAAACCCTAAACCCTTTCCCTTGCTTCTCATTCAAAGGCGGCAAGCCAAAAAGACACCCTAGAGGAGCCGAGCGATCCCTTTTTGGGGGGACCGGGTATCCTAAAACGGGAAGGGAAAGGGTTTAGGGTTTGATTAGGCGGACCGCTACCACATATCACCCTAATCAAACCCTAAACCCTTTCCCTTGCTTCTCATTCGAAGGCAAAGAAGACAAAAAGACACCCTAGAGGGGCCGAGTGAACCCTTTTTTGGGGGCCGGGTATCCTAAAATGGGACGGGAAAAGGTTTAGGGTTTGATTAGGCAGAGCCGCACCGCGGATCCCCCTAATCAAACCCTAAACTCTTTCCCTTGCTTCTCATTCGAAGGCGGCAAGACAAAAAGACACCCTAGAGGGGCCGACTGAACCCTTTTTGGGGGGACCGGGTATCCTAAAACGGGACGGGAAAGGGTTTAGGGTTTGATTAGGTGGACCGCTACCGCGGATCCCCCTAATCAAACCCTAAACCCTTTCCCTTGCTTCTCATTCGAAGGCGGCAAGACAAAAAGACAGCCTAGAGGGGCCGAGTGAACGCTTTTTGGGGGGCCGGTTATCCTAAAATGGGACGGGAAAGGGTTTAGGGTTTGATTAGGTGGACCGCTACCGCGGATCCCCCTAATCAAACCCTAAACCCTTTCCCTTGCTTCTCATTCGAAGGCGGCAAGACAAAAAGACACCCTAGAGGGGACGAGCGAACCGTTCTTGGGGGACCGGGTATCTCGAACGGGAAGGAAAGGGTTTAGGGTTTGATTAGGCGGACGCCACCGCATATCACCCTAATCAAACCCTAAACCCTTTCCCTTGCTTCTCATTCGAAGGCGGCAAGACAAAAAGACACCCTAGAGGGGCCGAGTGAACCCTTTTTTGGGGGGCCGGGTATCCTAAAACGGGACGGGAAAGGGTTTAGGGTTTGATTAGGCGGACCGCTACCACGGATCCCCCTAATCAAACCCTAAACCCTTTCCTTGCTTCTCATTCGAAGGCGGCAAGACAAAAAGACACCCTAGAGGGGCCGAGTGAACCCTTTTTGGGGGCCGGGTATCCTAAAACGGGATGGGAAAGGGTTTAGGGTTTGATTAGGCGGACCGCTACCGCATATCCCCCTAATCAAACCCTAAACCCTTTCCCTTGCTTCTCATTCGAAGGCGGCAAGACAAAAAGACAGCCTAGAGAGTTCGAGTGAACCCTTTTTGGGGGGACCGGGTATCCTAAAACGGGAAGGGAAAGGGTTTAGGGTTTGATTAGGTGGACCGCTACCGCGGATCCCCCTAATCAAACCCTAAACCCTTTCCATTGCTTCTCATTCGAAGGCGGCAAGACAAAAAGACAGCCTAGAGGGTCCGAGTGAACCCTTTTTTGGGCGGCCGGGTATCCTAAAATGGGACGGGAAAGGGTTTAGGATTTGATTAGGTGGACCGCTACCGCGGATCCCCCTAATCAAACCCTAAACCCTTTCCCTTGCTTCTCATTCGAAGGCGGGAACACAAAAAGACAGCCTAGAGAGGCCGAGTGAACCATTTTTTGGGGGGCCGGGTATCCTAAAATGGGACGGGAAAGGGTTTAGGGTTTGATTAGGTGGACCTCTACCGCGGATCCTCCAAATCAAACCCTAAACCCTTTCCCTTGCTTCTCATTCGAAGGCAGCAAAGCAAAAAGACACCTTAGAGGGGCCGAGTGAACCCTTTTTGGGGGGACCGGGTATCCTAAAACGGGACGGGAAAGGGTTTAGGGTTTGATTAGGAGGACGCTACCGCGGATCCCCTAATCAAACCCTAAACCCTTTCCTTGCTTCTCATTCGAAGGCGGCAAGACAAAAAGACACCCTAGAGGGGCCGAGTGAACCCTTTTTGGGGGCCGGGTATCCTAAAACGGGACGGGAAAGGGTTTAGGGTTTGATTAGGCGGACCGCTACCGAGGATCCCCCTAATCAAACCCTAAACGCTTTCCCTTGCTTCTCATTCGAAGGCGGCAAAACAAAAATACACCCTAGAGGGGCCGAGTGAACCCTTTTTGGGGGAACCGGGTATCCTAAAACGGGATGGGAAAGAGTTTAGGGTTTGATTAGGCGGACCGCTACCGCGGATCCCTCTAATCAAACCCTAAACCCTTTCCCTTGCTTCTCATTCGAAGGCGGCAAGACAAAAAGACACCCTAGAGGGGCCGAGTGCACCCTTTTTTGGGGGACCGGGTATCCTAACGGGGGGAAAGGGTTTAGGGTTTGATTAGGCGGACCGCTACCGCATATCCCCCTAATCAAACCCTAAACCCTTTCCCTTGCTTCTCATTCGAAGGCGGCAAGACAAAAAGACACCCTAAAGGGGCCGAGTGAACCCTTTTTTGATGGGTCGTTTATACTAAAACGGGACGGGAAAGGGTTTAGGGTTTTATTAGGCGGACCGCTACCGTATATCCCCCTAATCAAACCCTAAACCCTTTCCTTGCTTCTCATTCGAAGGCGGCAAGACAAAAAGACACCCTAGAGGGGCCGATCGAACCCTTTGGGGGACCAGGTATCCTAAAATGGGACGGGAAAGGGTTTAGGGTTTGATTAGGTGGACCGCTACCGCGGATCCCCCTAATCAAACCCTAAACCCTTTCCCTTGCTTCTCATTCGAAGGCGGCAAGACAAAAAGACAGCCTAGAGGGGCCGAGTGAACCCATTTTTGGGGGGCCGGGTATCCTAAAATGGGACGGGAAAGGGTTTAGGGTTTGATTAGGTGGACCGCTACCGCGGATCCCCCTAATCAAACCCTAAACCCTTTCCCTTGCTTCTCATTCGAAGGCGGCAAGAAAAAAAGACAGCCTAGAGGGGCCGAGTGAACCCATTTTTGGGGGCGGGTATCCTAAAATGGGACGGGAAAGGGTTTAGGGTTTGATTAGGTGGACCGCTACCGCGGATCCCCCTAATCAAACCCTAAACCCTTTCCCTTGCTTCTCATTCAAAGGCGGCAAGCCAAAAAGACACCCTAGAGGAGCCGAGCGATCCCTTTTTGGAGGGACCGGGTATCCTAAAACGGGAAGGGAAAGGGTTTAGGGTTTGATTAGGCAGACCGCTACCACATATCACCCTAATCAAACCCTAAACCCTTTCCCTTGCTTCTAATTCGAAGGCAGCAAGACAAAAAGACACCCTAGAGGGGCCGAGTGAACCCTTTTTTGGGGGGCCGGGTATCCTAAAACGGGACGGGGAAAGGTTTAGGGTTTGATTAGGCAGACCGCTACCGCGGATCCCCCTAATCAAACCCTAAACCCTTTCCCTTGCTTCTCATTCGAAGGCGGCAAGACAAAAAGACACCCTAGAGGGGCCGATTGAACCCTTTTGGGGGACCAGGGTATCCTAAACGGGACGGGAAAGAGTTTAGGGTTTGATTAGGTGGACCGCTACCGCGGATCCCCCTAATCAAACCCTAAACCCTTTCCCTTGCTTCTCATTCGAAGGCGGCAAGACAAAAAGACAGCCTAGAGGGGCCGAGTGAACCCTTTTTGGGATGCTGGTTATCCTAAAATGGGATTTTAGGGAAAGGGTTTAGGGTTTGATTAGGTGGACGCCACCGCGGATCCCCTAATCAAACCCTAAACCCTTTCCTTGCTTCTCATTCGAAGGCGGCAAGACAAAAAGACACCCTAGAGGGGACGAGCGAACCCTTTTGGGGGAACCGGGTATCCTAAAACGGGACGGGAAAGAGTTTAGGGTTTGATTAGGCGGACCGCTACCGCGGATCCCTCTAATAAAACCCTAAACCCTTTCCCTTGCTTCTCATTCGAAGGCGGCAAGACAAAAAGACACCCTAGAGGGGCCGAGTGCACCCTTTTTTGGGGGACCGGGTATCCTAACGGAACAGGGGAAAGGGTTTAGGGTTTGATTAGGCGGACCGCTACCGCATATCCCCCTAATCAAACCCTAAACCCTTTCCCTTGCTTCTCATTCGAAGGCGGCAAGACAAAAAGACACCCTAAAGGGGCCGAGTGAACCCTTTTTTGATGGGCCGGTTATACTAAAACGGGACGGGAAAGGGTTTAGGGTTTGATTAGGCGGACCGCTACCGTATATCCCCCTAATCAAACCCTAAACCCTTTCCCTTGCTTCTCATTCGAAGGCGGCAAGACAAAAGGACACCCTAGAGGGGCCGACTGAACCCTTTATGGGGGGACCGGGTATCCTAAAACGGGACGGGAAAGGGTTTAGGGTTTGATTAGGTGGACCGCTACCGCAGATCCCCCTAATCAAACCCTAAACCCTTTCCCTTGCTTCTCATTCGAAGGCGGCAAGACAAAAAGACACCCTAGAGGGGCCGAGTGAACCCTTTTTTGGGGGGCCGGGTATCCTAAAATGGGACGGGAAAGGGTTTAGGGTTTGATTAGGCGGACCGCTACCGCGGATCCCCCTAATCAAACCCTAAACCCTTTCCCTTGCTTCTCATTCGAAGGCGGCAAGAAAAAAGACAGCCTAGAGGGGCCGAGTGAACCCTTTTTTGGGGGCCGGGTATCCTAAAATGGGACGGGAAAGGGTTTAGGGTTTGATTAGGTGGACCGCTACCGCGGATCCCCCTAATCAAACCCTAAACCCTTTCCCGTGCTTCTCATTCAAAGGCGGCAAGCCAAAAAGACACCCTAGAGGAGCCGAGCGATCCCTTTTTGGGGGGACCGGGTATCCTAAAACGGGAAGGGAAAGGGTTTAGGGTTTGATTAGGCGGACCGCTACCACATATCACCCTAATCAAACCCTAAACCCTTTCCCTTGCTTCTCATTCGAAGGCAGCAAGACAAAAAGACACCCTAGAGGGGCCGAGTGAACCATTTTTTGGGGGGCCGGGTATCCTAAAACGGGACGGGGAAAGGTTTAGGGTTTGATTAGGCAGACCGCTACCGCGGATCCCCCTAATCAAACCCTAAACCCTTTCGCTTGCTTCTCATTCGAAGGCGGCAAGACAAAAAGACACCCTAGAGGGGCCGACTGAACCCTTTTTGGGGGGACCGGGTGTCCTAAAACGGGACGGGAAAGGGTTTAGGGTTTGATTAGGTGGACCGCTACCGCGGATCCCCCTAATCAAACCCTAAACCCTTTCCCTTGCTTCTCATTCGAAGGCGGCAAGACAAAAAGACAGCCTAGAGGGGCCGAGTGAACCCTTTTTGGGGGGCCGGTTATCCTAAAATGGGACGGGAAAGGGTTTAGGGTTTGATTAGGTGGACCGCTACCGCGGATCCCCCTAATCAAACCCTAAACCCTTTCCCTTGCTTCTCATTCGAAGGCGGCAAGACAAAAAGACACCCTAGAGGGGACGAGCGAACCGTTCTTGGGGGGACCGGGTATCCTGAAACGGGAAGGGAAAGGGTTTAGGGTTTGATTAGGCGGACCGCTACCGCATATCACCCTAATCAAACCCTAAACCCTTTCCCTTGCTTCTCATTCGAAGGCGGCAAGACAAAAAGACACCTTAGAGGGGCCGAGTGAACCCTTTTTGGGGGTACCGGGTATCCTAAAACGGGACGGGGAAGGGTTTAGGGTTTGATTAGGCAGACCGCTACCGCGGATCCCCCTAATCAAACCCTAAACCCTTTCCCTTGCTTCTCATTCGAAGGCGGCAAGACAAAAAGACACCCTAGAGGGGCCGACTGAACCCTTTTTGGGGGGACCGGGTATCCTAAAACGGGACGGGAAAGGGTTTAGGGTTTGATTAGGTGGACCGCTACCGCGGATCCCCCTAATCAAACCCTAAACCCTTTCCCTTGCTTCTCATTCGAAGGCGGCAAGACAAAAAGACAGGCTAGAGGGGCCGAGTGAACCCTTTTTTGGGGGGCCGGTTATCCTAAAATGGGACGGGAAAGGGTTTAGGGTTTGATTAGGTGGACCGCTACCGCGGATCCCCCTAATCAAACCCTAAACCCTTTCCCTTGCTTCTCATTCGAAGGCGGCAAGACAAAAAGACATCCTAGAGGGGACGAGCGAACCGTTTTTGGGGGGACCGGGTATCCTAAAACGGGAAGGGAAAGGGTTTAGGGTTTGATTAGAGGGATCCCCGTAAATATGGATTATTTAGGATATAGGTCGGACTTATGATGATTAAAACAAGTTAATGATGATGATTAATACGATACAATATACATGTGAATTATCAATGGCGATTATATCAAAGAATTAATAGACGAACAAATAACAAAACGAATTACAGAGGACGAGGAAGAAGAAAAGAAGCAGGAACTGCGGCAGCCTCACGAAGAGGCGCAGCAGGAACTGTGCTCCTTCGAAGAGGCGCAGCAGTTGCTGCGTCTTTTCTGGACGTCTGTCTACCGGAAATCCACAAAAACAGAGTTTAACAAAGGGTTTTAGAAATCGGTTTTAATGGTGTTTTCGACATAAATCTTACAATGGTGATACGAAAAATAAAGTACAAGAAATAAAAGAGGAATATACACCCTTAGACTTACATGTTGACGAAACGAGATGAACTAAGATATCGACTAGTGAATGCTCGACGCGAATGCAAAGAGAGTGCCCTCGTAAGAGGAAAACGATTGATTAATTAAGTTGATTAAGTGTAGTTGGTCAAATTGGTCGGTCATGCAACGGAGAGGCTGGTACCCGGAAAGATCCGAGCTTACGTGGTCGGAAGTCCAAGCACGTAGGCGCCAATTAGTAAGAACAAAGTCTAGAATGCAAAGGGAGAAGAGAAGGGCGGACACTCGCGTGAGAAATATGAGGAACGAAAGCTCCTATTTATACTAATCACGTGAAGGAATAGGGTTTCGGAGACCCTTTGGAAGTGAATCTCGGAAAGATATGAAAAAGATACGTAAATCATGCAAAGAAGGGCCTGGGAAGAGGGCGCAGCAGCCCATCTGCGTCTCTTGGAAGAGGCGCAAAGACTGCGTTGCGTCCATTCCCGGAGGTTTCCTCTATTTGAAGAAAGATTTCGCGTTTGAGTTATGGTAGGACGGAAATAATTCGATTATCTTATGAATATTACGGGATATTATTTGCCAAAAGATAAAATTTATGAAATATGGAATAGAAATATCCGGAACATTCCAGAATATTCTGACTCGGGATTTAACGGTTATCAGAAATGGGAGACGGTTTTTGACCGGACTCGAATGTACTCTAATTATCGCCAAAACGACCGTATCGGGACGTAGATGACAACTAAGAGGTCGACATTAATATTTGAGCAATCACTTGACGATAATCTTACGAACTGTCACAAATCGTTCCGCGTATCAAACATGCGGCCCAATCATCACCGGGTGGTTTTGCGAGGGGTGCAGAAACGAGGTGTCTATAGAGCCCCCACTTTGACTGAGGCTTGGACAAGGCGAAAGTCAAAGTATAGCCATCAGGTCAATCGAAGATTACAACCTGACGACTATGGCGACGCGAGGCGGTTCAAGGGGTCTGAGCCAAGGACCTGTCATCGGGAACATTTTAGAGTCTGTCGACTATCGGGGAGGGTCGTTTAAAGTCCATTAGACTACGTAAGGAAGCTCGCCAGCCATAAGAAGAGACCATACCTGAGATACCCCTGGGTGAAGCGGGACTGAAGACGCTTCGGCAAAACTCTTTGGTCTGAAGATAACTTGGTGTCTGAAGGCATTAGGGGTCACAGGGAACTTTAGTCGAACTCTGCGGGGAAACAAGAAATATTGAAAGCAGCAGGACGTCAGTAGAAACTGCTGGGGAATCCGCTTGTGTCGGTCTCAAGCGAACTCTTGTTGGGGAAATATTTTGACGACTAGGAACATCTTGATCGTCGTGGGAGAAATCTTGAGTGAGCAGTACTGCAAAATACTACTGCGCTGGATATAATGATCTTGAGCAATACTGCAAAATACTGCTGCGCGGGATAAAATGATCTTGAGCAATACTGCAAAATACTGCTGCGCGGGATAAAATGATCTTGAGCAATACTGCAAAATACTGCTGCGCTGGATAAAATAAGGGCCGGAACGAAAGAAAATCATCGAAACGGACCAAAAGAATATAATAGCGTTGAAGAAGAGGCGCACCAAAGATGGGCCCACAAATAACGAACTTATAACGAATTTTTGAAAATCCGTAAGGAGGGAACACAAGGAAGAGGCGCAGCAAGAGCTGCGTCTCTTGGAAGAGGCGCAGCGCCTGCTGCGTCTTTTCCCCAATTTGGCTATTTCTGCGTAAAAACGCGAACTCAGAAGGATTGTGTTTCATTATTTCGAAACATAATTCTTGCATTTCTCTCTCAAATCTTCACCATTTCCGTCAAGGTTGGATTCAAAAGCTTGCTTTAAACATGACTAATCGAGGTATGTGTCTTAATCTTGCATTAATCTCCTGCATTTGTCGAATTTTGAGCCGCGAAAGCTAGGGTTTTCGACCCTTTTGATCGAAAATTTGGGGCTTTTCCCCCAAATGGATTTGCCTTACCAAATTGATGCTAGAAATGGATAGTAGGTGATGTTAGGAACATAACCATGTGTTTGCTTCGAATTTTCATCGAGTTTTGAGCCTTTGAATGAATTTTGAGACGGTTTCACAGCTAGACCATAAATTGCTTCGAAAATAGCCTTAGGATTGCCCATTGGTGATAAAATTTGATATTTGGGATCCTCGGATGATGGGTAAACTTCCTACCATCTCGGAATTTTGGTTTGTGACAACTTTTTCAGGACACCTTTTTAGGGCATAATCGCCGTTATAACGAAATGCTGCCGAATTTTCGACTCGAACCCAGAACTAGGCTTTGAGTTGGACTTGACTTGACCCAATTTATCACATGAGTGATCGGGTTGGTGGGAATATGGCCAAGGATGGCCAGAAAGGGGCGATTTCAGGGCCTTGAGGGCTTGAAAACCCCTTAACAAAGCTTGTCGTCGTATGACGCGGCCTGAATTTACTTTAACGTTGCAGGTGATGAGACTTCTATTTCTGGGAGAGCTCCAATGGAGATAGACGTTGTTACGGTTGAGGAGGCTTTAGAGCAGGCCTTCACCGCTGCGGTGATGGCTGCTGGAGACGAGACTCACGAGGAGGAGGAGGCTGCCGAGGAGGAGGAGGCCCCGAGACGGGCTAACGTCGGGCGAGGAGGTCGACACCGAGAGGAGCTCTGCGTGGCCGAGAGACCGGGAGAGTAGGCCCCTTGTGTGGGCTGCAGAGGGTCACCTGTCCTACAGGACGGTGAAGAGCTTGGTAAATAAGAATTCACTGCTCATTACCTATTCCCTTTCATTCTTTTTGTCCAAACTTCTTTCAAATTTCATTCAAAACTAAAGATAGCTTGGTTTCAAATCATAATAGGAGGCCGGGAACATCAGGTCGTTCTCGGGTTACACGACAGCGATGGAGCACTACGAGCGGCTGTCGGCGGAGGAGAGGGCCATGATCGAGCGTGGAGTGTTCGGTCGTCTGGTTCAGGTCTGGAGGGATATCGTGAAGAGGAAGTTGCGGGCTAACCTTAGCCTGGTCCGCGCTTTCTTGGATCGATTCTGGGATACGACTTCCACGTTTCACCTGCCTTTCGGTGAGGTGGGAGTTACTCTAGAGGATTACGGCATGATTTCTGGTCTGCCGTGCGGGACCGAGGAGATGGTGTGGCCGGAGACTGCCATGAGGGCGGACTCGGCCGAGGCGAGGAGATTGATCGGCTGGAACTTATCGCCGAAGGTGTTGCGATCTTGCCGGGTTTGGTACCCGCACCTCACGTCCGAGACTACTTTGCGGGGAAGACCCCTACCGGTGACGATTGATGGGAGGGAGACAGCTCCTCCTCCTTGTACAGCTGAGCAGAGGGCTCGTCTGTGGCTTTGGTGGTTCCTGTCTTCGATTTACCTCGGAGACAAGGGCGAGAGGCTATCGACGAAGCTCCTTCCCTTTCTTTCTGACCTGAGTTCCCTAGGGCGTTGGGACTGGGTCACTGCTGGTTTTGCGGTCCTCATCCGCTTTATGAGAGCCATGGTTCGTCCGGAGTTGTTGGAGAAGGGGACTTCTCCTGGCGCTGTCGGACCTGGACTACTGCTGGAGGTATGAACCTTCCTTTAGACCAAAGTAAATTCCTTTCTTTATCAAATCACGAAAGATCGTTATTGATTATTCTGTTTTACAGGCGTGGGTGTACTCTTACTTCCCGAGTCTCGCGCCCAAGAGGACGGAGCCGTTGGAGAGGGCCTATCCCGTGGTGAGGGATTGGGTCATGTGCCGGACGAAGAGCAAGCGTTCTTCTCATAATGTCTACCGGCGGGACGTGAACGCCCTTCAGCTGAGCAGCGTGAGTATCCCATTTGTATTCACTTATTCTTCTTATACTTTGCTTTTTAATTGATCATAGGAATGATCTTTGCCTTTATATTGTCGCAGTGGGAGCCCAGACCTTGGGCAGAGTACGCTAGAGCGCCTCCTTTTGTCACCGAGGTCCTTCGACCTAGGAGCCCAAGTAGGCTGCTGCTGTGGACGTCGATGGGTCCTGTGTGGTATCTGGGCGAGCGGTTGGCCCGTCAGTGCTCTCGGGACGCGTTGACGGTTCCCATCGATCCTCCCAGGATGATGTTTAGGGAGCCTTCTGAGGCTGAGAGGGAGGCGGACTTGGCTGGTGCCAGTGGCGACGACCTTCTTCTCCCTGGCGAGGACTACTCGGCGTTCCTCTTCGGGAGATTGGCGTACTGGCCGGTAGTGGTGAGTATCTTTTACATTCGTTTGATTTGATTTTAGGAGTTACGACGAAAGATCATCGATCAATGAGAGCTATTTGTCTTTGCAGGAGGTTGAGGCGGCGGGCATCGAGCCCCCAGAGTACCCCGAGACCCTTGAGTACACCGACGCGACTGGGAGGACGACGATCTCCGAGTTGCGTGACTTCGACGTAGCTGTGACGGATGCTGGCCTAGACGATTGGCAGCATCTGATTCGGAGGGTAAGCTTCCTGTTTATGTAACTTTTGTGTAAGAACACATTTGATTGACCTTGTTCAATTTGCTGAGAATTTCTTTTGAAAATGTAGGTGGCGCCATCTCGGTTCGTGGCACTATGGAGGGTGGCCAACCGGCTGCGAGCTACTGCCATCGAGGCACTCGTCGGTGGTCGAGGTCGTCAGGTATGAACCTCATTTGATTTCTTTTGATTTTTGGTTTTTTTTTATTTTCGATCTTGCTTGAATTGATTGACATGAGCCAATTTCTTGTTGTTTACAGGGTGACCGCGAGCTGGAGCGAGAGTTGGCCCAGTCTCGGGAGGAGACGGCTCGCTTGCTGAGGGAGCTCGAGTTTCGAGACGCCGAGAATGCCGTTCTTGCGGCAAGAGTTGCTGAGTTGGAGGGCGCCCAGCTGTAGTTTTGTGTAGTTTTGTAGACTTGTACATTTTGGACATTTGATTTTGAAACATTTTTGGACTCTGTTTGGGGCGCAAGCCCCCGCTTTGCTTGGACTTTTGGACTTTGTTCGGGCGCAAGCCCCGCTTGCTTGTACATTTGTATATACGATGGCCCGAGTGCCTTTCTTCCGGGTTGTGTTGCTTGTACCGCAGTTAGTTCTTGAACAGGTTTGGTAGACAACGGTTTACGCCGTCATGCTGCCGAAATTTACATAGAAATTACGCAAAACATACATTTTATACACATATGGCCATTAAATCAGCGCAAAATGAGACTCAAAAGAGCATAAGGAAAAGCAAAAATTTTGCCGGAAATGACCGAAATGACCGGACGGTAAGGAGGGTTACCCCCTAAAAAAAAAAGAAAAAAGGAAATCTATAAGTGTAGAAGTGAAAATGTTGAAATTCGTTAAAAATGAAAACAAAAGAAAATTATTTCCTAAAAAAGAAATTTACTTCCTAAAAATAATAAAAAAAAATTATTTCCTAAGAATAAATAAATGAATTAAAATAATAAAAAGAAGAATTAAGTGTGATGAAAATGGCGAAGGTGTCGACGTCGCCTCGAAATGCGTGCCCGCGAATTTAGGAAACTTGAAACATGGTAAACTGCTCGTATTTAGCAAAATAAAATCCCGTAGGAATAGGAAATTATTCGTTATAGCATTAGGAAAGATCCAAACGCGGAAATCACGGAAAGTGAGCCTAGGGAAGAGGCGCAGCATGAGCTGCGTCCCTTTGAATAGGCGCAGCAGGCGCTGCGCCTGTTCCCAAGCCGGTCTGTTCTGGCGGATTTTTTGGAAACAGCAATTAGTATAAATAGAAGCGTCGACGAAGCTTTAAATCATATAATTCTTCCGTCCCTTCTTCGTCTATTCACATAAAATTCCCAAAATAAATTTTCAAGAGAAAATTATCGTCATGAATACTTTGGAGATCCGCTTGAAGGAATGGACTAATGAATTTTCGAATATTGAGAAGCACGACATGGGTGCTCATAACCTTGGGTCGCTATTGAGTTTGAAACTCATTAAGGTTGTAAAACCGTTCTTGGATGCTTGCCTTGACTATTGGGACCCAAATTATCATGTTTTCGCATTCCCATGCGGTGATATTTGTCCTTTTCCGGAAGAAATTGCTGCTATTGGCGGGTGGGACCCCGAGCATTTACCTGCCATTCCTTCTACTTCACAAGGGTATAAGAGCAAATTCAGAGACTTGCTTGGACTGACCAGACTCGAGGTGGATCGCTTAGTTACCCCGAAAGGCGTGAGAATGCTGGACTTTGTAGACCGATTCATTAACAGGGCCTACCCTACTGTTTCCTATGTTGCCAGGAGGAGAGCATTTGGCTTTTGTTTGTTGCATATGTACGTCTTCCAAGGACACGTTGATGAAGATTTGCGAGGTGACCCTCGTCTTTTGGGTCTCATTGAGCAAATGGAGCTGCGCAGGAGCCCAGCTTGTTTATGCTTAGGGGAGATTATCTTGGGTTTGGATAATAGGAAATCCAACCGTGATCTGCCATTTTTGGGGAGTCCCGTCATCTTACAGGTAAAAGACACATTTTTTTTTTCTCTTTTTCTTTTTTTCTTTTTTCGTTTTTTTTTTTTTTTCTTCGTTTTTTTTTCGTTTTTTTTGTTTTTTTTTGTTTTTTTTTCGTTTTTGTTTTGCTTAGTTTTGTTTGTTTGTTTTTTTTTTTTTCGATGTCTAATACCTGCTTGTGGTAGGTTTGGCTTATGGAACGGCTCCGATTGATCGAGCCCCCAGTTCATGCACTTTCCTATCATTCCCGTATGATTGCGATGAGGACGCGGTTGTACATGGTGGACTTCACTCGGGTCTGCGACTATTGGAAGAACAAGCTGAAGAATGATGATGGTCCGTTGATTAGGTGGGTCGTATCGTGGTGGCACCTCAAGTCTGTCACTGGAGTGTCTTCTTTGGATCCCACTAGGTCCGTGCGCATTCCGGGATTGGAGTTCATGGTATGCATCTTTCCGGAGAGATTGATGAGGCAAGTTGGTTTGAAGCAGACTATCCCGAGGCTTGATACCGTTCCGCAGACTGCTGTGGCGCTTACTACAGAGAGCCGAAGAGAGTGGGCCATCGAATGGGCCCAAAGAAACATGTGGTTCTTGAGCTTCTCCGCCAATGCTTTGTGGGTGTCGGATTCCTATCTGAGGTGGAGAAAGGCTGCAACTTCGGAAGAACGCGAAAGACTGAGGAAACGCGAGCCTGTCGACTACAAGGTGCGCGAGGGAGAGAAAGAGAAGGAGAAGCATCTGACAGAGGGGGAAGAAGAAGCTGGGTTTCAGGTCATTCATCCTTCAAAGAAATCAAAGACTACTCCTGTTGCGGAAATGGTGGTTGGCAAGAACGGAAGAGCCAGGCCTCGAGAAAGACCGTTGGTGATTAGGTCTGAAGTGGTGCAAGAGCGCCCGGCTCGAGGTCGTGACAAGAATGACAAGGGCAAGGGGAAGATGGAGGAATAGCCCGAGTCCTTATTTATTATTTGATTATTATTGTTATTGTTGTAATAAAAAGGAGGGATTTTTAGAATCCTAGCCTATTCTATTTTTATTATGTAACGTACTATTATTATTAGAATCTTAAATGAAATAAAAAGGTTAAATGGTTATGAAACCGTTGTGATTTTCTTTTATTATTCTTGTCGAATTTCAAATGCGATGCAAATGTCCTTCTATTTACATTTTAGATATAATGGGTTGAATCCCATGAAGGATTGCCTACGTATTCACTTAAAAAAGCGAAATCAAACCCTTGCGCGTAGTTCGAGTAAATGTAAAAGAATAATTGTTCGAAGCAAGAGCTTGTAATGAACATAGAAAATAAGCATGAGCTTTTGCTTGCTCTCAAGGTGCGAATTTAGTTTATTTGATGATATGAGGACGACAAATCTGTCAAAATGCAAGAGCATGGTGACACTTAGGTTATTTCAGCTTGGCCAGGGGCCGTTTGTTTAGTGCCACAAGAGCGACACATGGGTTTACGCGAGGCGCGTGTGTGGTCCTATTCTAGGCATAGTATCGTTTCAATTGGTCAAAGTTTGTGGGATTTGAAAACTCATTCCCATCTAGGTCTGTGATTCTAACCGCACCCCCCGGGAGTATGGATTTGACTAGATATGGTCCGGCCCAATTAGGTTTGAATTTTCCCCTTGGGTCGACGGGTAAAAGAGCTCTAACCGATTTGAGTACTAAGTCTCCTTCTTTGATATTTCTTGGCCTAACCCTTTTGTTGAAAGCTCGTTTGATACGTGCTTGATATGTTTGGACATTATGCAAGGCGCGTAGCCGACGTTCATCCAGGAGGATGAGTTCTTCATATCTATCCCTCTTCCAATCGGCTTGTGGATTTGACTTTCGAGTAGAATACGCAAGGATGGTATTTCTAGTTCGATTGGTTGTACGGCTTCCATGCCGTAGGTCAAATAGAAAGGAGTAGCCCCGGTGGGCGTCCCCGACAGATGTACGGTATCCCCACAAAGCAAAGGGTATCTTGCTTGGCCAATCTCTATAGTTGTCAGTCATTTTCTTGAGAATTGTGACAACATTCTTGTTTGCCGCCTCTACCGCGCCGTTAGTCTGTGGTCTATAGGGCGAAGAGTGGTGATGCTTAATCTTGTATTTGGCTAGCAATTGTTCCGTTTCGGCTTGGAAATGTGACCCATTATCGCTAATGATCTCATGTGGGCAACCATATCGACAGATGATGTTGTTTTGTATGAATTTGGCCACATTTTTAGCCGTAAGACTAGTGTAGGAAGCCGCTTCTACCCACTTGGTGAAATAGTCGATCGCCACTAGGATGAAACAGTGACCTCCTGTTCCGGCTGGGGTTATCTTTCCGATTATGTCAATTCCCCATGCAGAAAATGGCCAAGGAGATGTCATCGTGTAGAGCAACGAAGGAGGGACATGTTGTACATTCCCGAAGATTTGGCAATTGTGGCAATGTCTCACGTATTTGATGCAATCGGATTCCATTGTGGTCCAATAATACCCTAAGCGTGTGATTTTCTTTGCCATCACGGGCCCACTCATGTGAGGACCGCATTCTCCGTCGTGGACTTCTTCCATCACCTTTCATGCCTGTGAATGATCGAGGCAACGTAGGACTACACCAAGAGGTGTTCTTTTGTATAATTCTCCTTGCATCAGAATGTATTGGGAAGCTAGTAGGCGTATAGCACGTTGTCCCCTTTTGTCCATATCCGGTGGATAGGTGCCATTAAGCTTGAAATTTAGGATTGCTTGGAACCAGGGTTCCTGTGCGATTTCCTCTTCATCGGTGATTTGATGGACATAAGCCGGCTCCGACCGTCGTTCGATACACAAGGGCATTTCCATCATGTGATCTGGCATATTTATCAAAGATGCAAATTTCGCAAGAGCGTCTGCAAATTGATTTTCCTCCCGAGGTAGGTGTAGGTATGTTACGTGATCAAAGAATTGAGCGACTTGGTCTATCCTAGCCTGATAGGGTGCGAGGCTTTCACTTCGGATTTTCCAGGATCCAGTAACTTGGTTGATGATCAGCGATGAATCCCCATGTACTCGGAGGTTTTTGATGCCTAAGCTTACTGCCGCTTGTAGTCCAATGAGACAAGCTTCATATTCTGCAGCATTGTTTGTCACCTCGAAGTCAAGTTTGACAGTAATCGGTGTATGCTCACCTTCAGGAGAAATGAGCAACACTCCTATCCCAAATCCTCTCAAGTTTGATGCTCCATCAAAGTATAGATCCCAGGAGTCTACGTCTGTTTGAAGTATATCCTCGTCGGGAAATGACCAAGTATCTATGGTTTGTGCGTCGTTGATAGGATTTTCTGCGAAGAATTCGGCGACGGCGCGGCCTTTTATGACTTTCAGTGGCACATATTTGAGGTCAAACTCCGAGAGCATCAGAGTCCATCTTGCCAGACGTCCGTTGAGGACGGGTTTCTCGAAGAGGTATTTGACTGGATCCATTTTGGAGTATATCTTGACGGAGTAGCTAAGCATGTAGTGACGTAGCTTCTTCGTTGCCCACACAAGAGCGAGGCATGTCTTTTCAAGTTGCGAGTATTTGCACTCATATTCCAAGAACTTCTTACTTAGATAGTAAATAGCTCTTTCTTCGTTTCCTACAGTCTGAGCCAACATGGCACCCATGGCGGTTTCAGTTACTGTGAGATATAAACCAAGAGGTTGATCTCGTTGTGGCGGCATGAGCACTGGTGGTTTAGCCAATATCTCCTTGATTCGGTCAAACGCCTTTTGACAATCATCATCCCACATGGTGTGGTCTGTTTTCTTGAGTTTCTTGAAGATAGGCTCACAAATCATCGTGAGTTTCGATATGAATCGACTTATGTACTGTACTTTTCCCAGGAATCCTCTGACTTCTTTTTCTGTTTGGGGTTGTGGCATTTCGATCAGAGCTTTGATTTTAGAAGGATCTATTTCTATACCGCGTTGGCTAACGACATATCCCAGGAGTTTCCCAGATGTTACCCCAAATGTGCATTTACGGGGTTGAGTCTCATGTTGTACTTTCGTAGCCTTGCGAAGAACTTACGAAGGTTTGCAATATGTCCCTCTCTTTCCTTGGATTTGACGATCATGTCATCTACGTATACCTCGACTTCTTTGTGCATCATGTCATGTAGGAGTGTAGTTGCGGTGCGTTGGTATGTAGCTCCGGCGTTGATCAATCCGAATGGCATTACCGTGTAGCAATACGTTCCCCATTGGGTGACGAATGCGGTCTTGTGCATATCTTCCATGGCCATCTTGATTTGGTTATAACCCGCATATCCATCCATGAAGGATAGTAATGCGTGGTCTGCAGTATTGTCCACCAATATGTCAATGTGAGGTAGAGGGAAGTCATCTTTCGGACTCGCTTTGTTCAAGTCCCTAAAGTCAACACAAACACGGATTCTCCCATCCTTTTTGGGCACATGTACTATGTTAGCTACCCAGTCAGAGTACTCGGAAACTTTGATGAACCCGGCTTTGAATTGCTTGTCCACTTCTTCCTTAATCTTTAGAGCCCATTCTGTTCTCATTCGTCGAAGCTTCTGTTTTACAGGTTTGAAACCCGGCTTAATTGGAATTCTATGTTCGGCGATATCCCTGTCGATCCCTGGCATGTCTTTGTAGGACCAAGCGAAAACGTCTTTGAATTCATTTAGGAGGTTTATGAAATCGGCCCTTTCGGTTGAGCTCAAGGTAGTCCCTATCCTAAGTTCTTTGGGTTCTAGTTCGGTTCCTACATTGATGGGTTCGGTGTCCTCTATTACTGGTCCCCCTTCCCCTTCCTGTAGTATTTCTTTGGCTACGTAGGGAGGTATTTCGGTCAAGTCTGGGTCTTGGTCATCCTCAGTATCATCATAAACAGAATTGCACTCGAAAGAACACAGAGAGTAAGCAGAACCTGATTTATTCATATTAAGATTTGAGTAAATTTGAAACAAAGAAGCCAACTGATCAATGGTCAGTGGCGGCAAAGGGACAGTAATTGGGGCATTTCCCGAATTACCGTGACTACTCGAGGCTAAGCTAGGAGAAACAAAGGGAGTGGGGATGACAACAGGAGTAGATTCTCTAATGACTCCTCTAGACTCTGACTCTGACTCCGACTCTGACTCCGACTCGAACTCGTCGTCTTCTGGTTCTCCTTTGAACATCTCTCCTTCTCCAGTAGTGAGCTTGAAGAGTCTTCCTTGGTTGTTGGTCCATTTGATAGATTTTCTCCATCCTTTCTGTTGCTTTGTGTCGATTTCTGTGATCAACGCGGTTGGGTTGAAGCGATCGTCCTGTAGTATCATAGTAATGATCTCATCCTGCGCGGCCCTAATGAATCGATCTTCTCCAAACAATAGGCTAACAGCTTGTTTGTCGAAGTAAGGTGCTTGACGGGTTTTGACGGTAGGAACCGTTTCGGGAGGAATGAAGTAGCAATCGTGAAAGATCTCGATTCCGGCTAACTTCCTCTGAAGATAATGCCAAGGTTCGGGAAATCCATGAAAGGGTTCTGAACTTCCTTCTTGAACAAAGTACCCATTTAGAGTGGGGAGATATGGTCTCATTTGGACTCCCACGTGCTTGCGATTTTGGACTTGGGCTAGCATTTCGAGAACTTCTTCTTTTGTGGGTTTGTACCCTAGTCCAAGTGGTATCCTTGTCGAGTTGCCTTCCTTGTATGGTGCGAAGGTGTTCTTCCGATTTGGGTTTAAAGGCATTCCAGGGAAGTATCCCTGGGATTTGAGTATGTGGTTGACCACCAAGTTAGAGTAGGGATTATAGTATAAGGGTGCCAACTCACTTTCTATGACGTTTACACTTTGGAAGCCCCCAAGTTCGTATATGGGATCCGCAAGGACTTGATTGTTTGATTGCTTTTCGATTATGGCCTTGATGGGTGACGAAGTGATCGTCACTACTTTGCCATTTAGTGGAATCTTGATCTTTTGATGAAGGGTGGATGTTACCGCTTTGGAAGCATGAATCCAAGGCCTTCCCAGAAGTATGTTGAATGAAGCTTCGATGTCCACTATTTGGAAGTTAACCTTTCGTTCAATCGGCCCCGTGGCTATGGTTAGGCTAGCAAGTCCAACCACTTTTTGTCGCGTACCGTCATATGCACGAACACCTTGATTTGTAGGACTCCAATCCGACTCTTTCATGCCTAGTTTGTATGCCGTTTTGAGGGGTATGACGTTGACCGCGGAGCCATCATCTACCAAGGTCATTGGCACATTTTTCTTTAGACAAATGACAGTGATGTATAGAGCAAGGTTGTGACTAGCGCCAAAGGGTGGCAAGTCTTCATCCGAGAAAGTAATAGGATTACTTAGCTTAGGTGATTCTTGGAAGACCAAGTTGACTACATCTTCAGGAGTGGAGTTATGTGCTACATTCAATTTAGCCAAAGCTTGCAGTAAAGCTTGGCGGTGTGGAAATGAGCTTGCCACTAGTTGCCAGACTGAAAGATCAGCCTTGGTTTTTTGTAATTGCTTGAGCAAATGATCAGTGGGGTCATCTTCGTTGTCATTTGGTGTGATGACGTTGGTTGGACCGTTTTGAGTAGTGCTTTGATATGGGCGACCCGAACGAGTTAGGTGATCCGCATCTTGGTCTTCACCATTTTGGACTATTTCCTTGACTAAGGAGTTTTCAATGAGATATTCGTCTTCATCATCATCGGCCCAAACCCCATTGACTGCAGCTAGTTCCTTCATTCTCATGATATCACTTTCTAGTCGTATGATTTGATCGACTAGTTTATCAACCACGGTGACTACTTCTTGCATAGTGGCATTTTGAGAGAAGATCAATGGTACGCGTTCTTTAGGTATTGCATTGGGATTGCGCAAGGCCGTTACCATGTTTTCTAGTTCCCACACTTGTCTATCTACACTCCTTGCCTATGCGATGAAGTCGGAAATGGTAGGGGAGATAGTGGAGTAGAGCCTTTCTTTCTCAATTGCATGAATTTCATTTTCGGTGGGAGAAATGAGGTGTGAGCAATCTAAGGTAGATTCGTCACTTGTAATCACTAGAACTCCAAGAGGATTCTGAGTGTTGTTGGGCTTACCTCCTGGCGGAATTGGAAGTCGACCATCTTCAATCATATCTTGAAGCACGTGTTTCAACTTGTAGCATTTTTCTGTGTCGTGCCCTTTGCCCCTATGGTATTCACAGTATGAATTTTCATCCCAAAACTTGGATTTCTTTTCGGGTTCGGGAGTAGGTCAAATGGGTTGGAGTTTACCTTGTTTCATTAGCCTTTTAGAGCGTTGAGTACGTATCCCCAAGGTTTGTGAACTTCCTTGGTGGGGTAGTTTTCTTGGATGGCTCGAGAAGGTTAACCTAATCGGTCTTGCTAGTAGAGCCGTATGAACGACTTGTGGACCCTTGATATCCTCTTCCTACCGTTTTGGACAAGAGTCCTTTACGGATGTCATCTTCAATTCGTGTCCCTAATACGGTTAAGTCCTTTAAAGTCTTGATGTTTTGATATCTCAAATGACTGGCATAGATGGGTTTGAGATTATCCACGAACTTTTCCACAAGAGTAGCCTCATCCGGGCGTTCAACTAGTTGAGTACTAGTCTTCCTCCACCTACTTAGGAAGTCGGTGAATCCTTCTTTGTCATTTTGGGTAAGAACCTCTAGAGTACGCATGTTGACTTGGATCTTGGCATTATCCGCGTATTGTTTAGAGAACTCGATTGCGGCGTCCTCCCAAGTAGCGACCTTCTTGTGATCTAAAGTGTAGAACCATTGCTTCGGGATGGTGTCAAGAGATGAAGGAAAGATCCTTAAGAACATCTCGGGTTTGATGCCTTTGATAGACATGTAATCTTTGAAGGCACGGATGTGGTTCAAAGGGTTCTCATGTCCTTTGAACTTGGGGATATCCGTCATGCTAAAGTTAGTTGGTAATTTGGAATTGACGGCTTCATACTTGCGATTGTTTTCCCTATAAATGTCATCCCCCTTAAGGTACATCAATTGCTCCTCTAGGTATTGGAGTCTTTTCTCAGCTGCGGTTGTCCCTATGATAGGATTCTCATCTTTAGACTCGTCATCGGAGAAACGTAGTACTTCACCTTTAGGGGGAGGCAACCTTCCCTCTACATCAAAGATACGGCCTTCGATAAGTTCAAGGCGGTCATAGGTTTGTTCTTGAGTGATTTGCATCTGGGCTAGCGCGGCTAGGATTTGATCATTACTCTCTTGAATTTGCTGGAGAATTGTTTCATCACTTGATCCGGGCATCTTGGAAACTGGATAAGAGATCGTCGACGAATCAAAACACGATCGACCATTCTATCACACTTGCTAAAAGAGGAAAAGTTTTGATTCGTGAAGTGGGTGTGTGCCACTTGTGTTGAGTGAATTTTGAAGAAAGACAAGGTCTTTGAAAATGTGTGTCCTAGTCAACTGTAGTGTAGTTGTAGGAGTGGACTCGAAGTGAGGTTTGAAATGGGCTTGTGGCCCGAATTTTGACACGACAAACGGACGGAGTTTTGACCGGATTTTGCGTTAATTAAAGGCCTATTTCGAAATTCTTGTTTGAAATTGGGTTTTTGATTTTTTTGAAAATTCGTCATGGTTTGTTTAGAAATGGTGATCACGCAAGGTTTACACATTTTTATACAAGCATTATAACGGGATGCTGAGTGCATTTAAAAGGGTTTTGGTTTAAAGGGTGGGTTGCCATACCGAACCATCAAACCCGAAGTCTGTGGAGAGGCTCGTGCCAAACAAGAGTAAGGCCGATTCCTAGTCCATTTCCTCAAGTAGTGAAGGCCCTTGATACAAACAAGAGTAAGCATCATGGTATGGATGACGTCAATCTCTATCCATCCTTAGGCCCAAATAAGAATTAGGACCGTTTAGACGGGACGATTGGTTGAATGGGTTGGGTTGGGCCTAGGAAGGCCGAATTAAACGGTCTAGGAAGACCGAGTTATGAAAACCGACAATTGTCTTGTACAAACTTATTCCCCAACCTTGTTCAAGTTTCACCCTAGCTACACGTAAGTGTATTATCCCAATGAGTCGCCAAAGCGTGGACAGCGGGCCGCCCACGGGGGCGCTTGGTGAGAAGCGAAAACAAGCGTTTGCATTTTGTATGGAGTCGCCACCAATTTTTATGGGAAATTGGAACCGTTCGAATACCTCGTGTCATGTCAAGACACAAAGTAGAGACATGAACACTAAGCAATCGTTACCCTTAGCATTCTATGTCTAGAATGACTCTCGTGGATGCCAATGAACACGGGTGCTCACGGAGATCTGGAGTAAGGGGTGAGGGTACGTATTAGGAAGCTCTTTTGATCGAACACCTAATCCCGCCCGCCTCGATAGCGGCCTCTACTAATGATTAGGAAAGTTATTCGTACTCGATATATCGTCGGCTATATGCATGCAATGCAACATCCAAGTTTTAATCCTAACATGTGAGAATTAGACTAAGTCGGTGAACAAGTAGCTTATCATGTAATTAGGTCGAAGTTGGATTTAATGCTCATTTACATGTGAAAGCATACAAGAAATAAATAAAAGAAAATTACAATAATGAAAATTACAATGATTACAACGGATTAGGCGATTTATGTCGAAAATACCTTTAAAACGGATATTTTGAGGAAAAGAAATAAAAGAATAAAAGGGATAAAATTAATGAACAGGAATTAGCGATGTTACGGATATTAGTTAATTAATATGTAAACTAATTAAACTACGTCAAGGCAGAAAAGGAGTTCAGAGGCAGAACTCATCCTAGAACAGGCGCAGCAGGACTGCGCCCTCTGGAAGAGGCGCAGCAGTTGCTGCGTCTGTTCCAAGGGTGAATTCTGGCTGTGAAGCCGGAACTGCAAATCGTTAATGTCAATTGATGAATTTAATGGTTGATTTATAAAATTTACTCGGATGAAAGTAATTAGCATGTTAATTACATGTGAATGATGGTCATAAAAGCGATAGACATGAATGAGACGGAATTAAACGAATTATACATGATGAAGCGATGTTAATGAATGAGTCCTCTATTGAAATCAATTAACTAGTCTAAACATGATGAATATACAACGAATATACGACAAACATGTGAATAAACAAACGAAAACTATATCAATGACGAATCCCAGAAACTCAATATGAACAAATTGAATCTCTGAAATCCGGGTTTGAATTTAATGACGAAAACCCGTAAATATGGATTATTTAGGATTTAGGTCGGACTTATGATGATTAAAACAAGTTAATGATGATGATTAATACGATACAATATACATGTGAATTATCAATGGCGATTATATCAAAGAATTAATGGACGAACAAATAACAAAACGAATTACAGAGGACGAGGAAGCAGAAAAGAAGCAGGAACTGCGGCAGCCTCACGAAGAGGCGCAGCAGGAACTGCGCTCCTTCGAAGAGGCGCAGCAGTTGCTGCGTCTTTTCTCGACGTCTGTCTACCGGAAATCCACAAAAACAGAGTTTAACAAAGGGTTTTAGAAATCGGTTTTAATGGTGTTTTCGACATAAATCTTACAATGGTGATACGAAAAATAAAGTACAAGAAATAAAAGAGGAATATACACCCTCAGACTTACATGTTGACGAAACGAGATGTACTAAGATATCGACTAGTGAATGCTCGACGCGAATGCAAAGAGAGTGCCCTCGTAAGAGGAAAACGATTGATTAATTAAGTTGATTAAGTGTAGTTGGTCAAATTGGTCGGTCATGCAACGGAGAGGCTGGTACCCGGAAAGATCCGAGCTTACGTGGTCGGAAGTCCAAGCACGTAGGCGCCAATTAGTAAGAACAAAGTCTAGAATGCAAAGGGAGAAGAGAAGGGCGGACACTCGCGTGAGAAATATGAGGAACGAAAGCTCCTATTTATACTAATCACGTGAAGGAATAGGGTTTTGAGACCCTTTGGAAGTGAATCTCGGAAAGATATGAAAAAGATACGTAAATCATGCAAAGAAGGGCCTGGGAAGAGGCGCGCAGCCCATGCGTCTCTTGGAAGAGGCGCAAAGACTGGCCTGCTTGCGTCCATTCCCGTGAGGTTTCCTCCTTGAAGAAAGATTTCGCGTTTGAGTTATGGTAGGACGGAAATAATTCGATTATCTTATTAATATTACGGGATATTATTTGCCAAAAGATAAAATTTATGAAATATGGAATAGAAATATCCGGAACATTCCAGAATATTCTGACTCGGGATTTAACGGTTATCAGAAATGGGAGACGGTTTTTGACCCGGACTCCGAATGTACTCTAATTACTGCCAAAACGACCGTATCAGGACGTAGATGACAACTAAGAGGTCGACATTAATATCTGAGCAATCACTTGACGATAATCTTACGAACTGTCACAAATCGTTCCGCGTATCAAACATGCGGCCCAATCATCACCGGGTGGTTTGCGAGGGGTGCAGAAACGAGGTGTCTACACCTTGCTTCTCATTCGAAGGCGGCAAGAAAAAAAGACAGCCTAGAGGGGCCGAGTGAACCCTTTTTTGGGGGGCCGGGTATCCTAAAATGGGACGGGAAAGGGTTTAGGGTTTGATTAGGTGGACCGCTACCGCGGATCCCCCTAATCAAACCCTAAACCCTTTCCCTTGCTTCTCAATCGAAGGCGGCAAGACAAAAAGACACCCTAAAGGAGCCGAGCGAACCCTTTTTGGGGGGACCGGGTATCCTAAAACGGGAAGAAAAGGGTTTAGGGTTTGATTAGGCGGACCGCTACCGCATATCACCCTAATCAAACCCTAAACCCTTTCCCTTGCTTCTCATTCGATGGCGGCAAGACAAAAAGACACCCTAGAGGGGCCGAGTGAACCTTTTTTTGGGGGGCCGGGTATCCTAAAACGGGACGGGGAAGGGTTTAGGGTTTGATTAGGCAGACCGCTACCGCGGATCCCCCTAATCAAACCCTAAACCCTTTCCCTTGCTTCTCATTCGAAGGCGGCAAGACAAAAAGACACCCTAGAGGGGCCGACTGAACCCTTTTTGGGGGGACCGGGTATCCTAAAACGGGACGGGAAAGGGTTTAGGGTTTGATTAGGTGGACGCACCGCGGATCCCCTAATCAAACCCTAAACCCTTTCCCTTGCTTCTCATTCGAAGGCGGCAAGACAAAAAGACAGCCTAGAGGAGCCGAGTGAACCCTTTTTGGGGGGCCGGTTATCCTAAAATGGGACGGGAAAGGGTTTAGGGTTTGATTAGGTGGACCGCTACCGCGGATCCCCCTAATCAAACCCTAAACCCTTTCCCTTGCTTCTCATTCGAAGGCGGCAAGACAAAAAGACACCCTAGAGGGGACGAGCGAACCGTTTTTGGGGGGACCGGGTATCCTAAAACGGGAAGGGAAAGGGTTTAGGGTTTGATTAGGCGGACCGCTACCGCATATCACCCTAATCTAACCCTAAACCCTTTCCCTTGGTTCTCATTCGAAGGCGGCAAGACAAAAAGACACCCTAGAGGGGCCGAGTGAACCCTTTTTGGGGGTCCGGGTATCCTAAAACGGGACGGGAAAGGGTTTAGGGTTTGATTAGGCAGACCGCTACCGCGGATCCCCCTAATCAAACCCTAAACCCTTTCCCTTGCTTCTCATTCGAAGGCGGCACGACAAAAAGACACCCTAGAGGGGCCGACTGAACCCTTTTTGGGGGGACCGGGTATCCTAAAATGAGACGGGAAAGGGTTTAGGGTTTGATTAGGTGGACCGCTACCACGGATCCCCCTAATCAAACCCTAAACCCTTTCCCTTGCTTCTCATTCGAAGGCGGCAAGACAAAAAGACAGCCTAGAGGGGCCGAGTGAACCCTTTTTTGGGGGGCCGGTTATCCTAAAATGGGACGGGAAAGGGTTTAGGGTTTGATTAGGTGGACCGCGGATCCCCCTAATCAAACCCTAAACCCTTTCCTTGCTTCTCATTCGAAGGCGGCAAGACAAAAAGACACCCTAGAGGGGACGAGCGAACCGTTTTTGGGGGACCAGGGTATCCTAAAACGGGAAGGGAAAGGGTTTAGGGTTTGATTAGAGGATCCGCGCACGCGGATCCCCCTAATCAAACCCTAAACCCTTTCCTGCTTCTCATTCGAAGGCGGCAAGAAAAAAAGAGCCTAGAGGGGCCGAGTGAACCCTTTTTCGGGGCGGGTATCCTAAAATGGGACGGGAAAGGGTTTAGGGTTTGATTAGGTGGACCGCTACCGCGGATCCTTCTAATCAAACCCTAAACCCTTTCCCTTGCTTCTCATTCGAAGCCGGCAAGACAAAAAGACACCCTAGAGGAGCCGAGCGAACCCTTTTTGGGGGGACCGGGTATCCTAAAACGGGAAGGGAAAGGGTTTAGGGTTTGATTAGGCGGACCGCTACCGCATATCACCCTAATCAAACCCTAAACCCTTTCCCTTGCTTCTCATTCGAAGGCGGCAAGACAAAAAGACACCCTAGAAGGGCCGAGTGAACCCTTTTTGGGGGACCGGGTATCCTAAAACAGGACGGGGAAGGGTTTAGGGTTTGATTAGGCGGACCGCTACCGCGGATCCCCCTAATCAAACCCTAAACCCTTTCCTTTACTTCTCATTTGAAGGCGGCAAGACAAAAAGACACCCTAGAGGGGCCGAGTGAACCCTTTTTGGGGGCGGTTATCCTAAAACGGGACGGGAAAGGTTTTAGGGTTTGATTATGCGGACCGCTACCGCATATCCCCCTAATCAAACCCTAAACCCTTTCCCTTGCTTCTCATTCGAAGGCGGCAAGACAAAAAGACACCCTAGAGGGGCCGACTGAACCCTTTTTGGGGGGACCGGGTATCCTAAAACGGGACGGGAAAGGGTTTAGGGTTTGATTAGGCGGACCGCTACCGCGGATCCCCCTAATCAAACCCTAAACCCTTTCCCTTGCTTCTCATTCGAAGGCGGCAAGACAAAAAGACAGCCTAGAGGGGTCGAGTGAACCCTTTTTGGGGGACCAGGGCATCCTAAACGGGACGGGGAAAGGGTTTAGGGGTTGATTAGGCGGACCGCTACCACGGATCCCCTAATCAAACCCTAAACCCTTTCCCTTGCTTCTCATTCGAAGGCGGAGAGACAAAAAGACAACCTAGAGGGACCGAGTGAACCCTTTTTTGGGGGGCCGGGTATCCTAAAACGGGACGGGAAAGGGTTTAGGGTTTGATTAGGCGGACCGCTACCATGAATCCCCCTAATCAAACCCTAAACCCTTTCCCTTGCTTCTTTTTCAAAGGCGGCAAAACAAAAAGACACCCTAGAGGGGCCGAGTGAACCGTTTTTGGGGGGACCGGGTATCCTAAAACGGGACGGGAAAGGTTTTAGGGTTTGATTAGGCAGACCGCTACCGCGGATCCCCCTAATCAAACCCTAAACCCTTTCCCTTTCTTCTCATTCGAAGGCGGCAAGACAAAAAGACACCCTCGAGGGGCCGAGTGAACCCTTTTTTGGGGGGCCGGTTATCCTAAAACGGGACGGGAAAGGTTTTAGGGTTTGTTTATGTGGACCGCTACCGCATATCCCCCTAATCAAACCCTAAACCCTTTCCCTTGCTTCTCATTCGAAGGCGGCAAGACAAAAAGACACCCTAGAGGGGCCGACTGAACCCTTTTTGGGGGGACCGGGTATCCTAAAACGGGACGGGAAAGGGTTTAGGGTTTGATTAGGCGGACCGCCACCGTGGATCCCCCTAATCAAATCCTAAACCCTTTCCCTTGCTTCTCATTCGAAGGCGACAAGACAAAAAGACAGCCTAGAGGGGTCGAGTGAACCCTTTTGGGAGGACCGGGAATCCTAAAACGAGACGGGGAAAGGGTTTAGGGGTTGATTAGGCGGACCGCTACCACGGATCCCCCTAATCAAACCCTAAACCCTTTCCCTTTCTTCTCATTCGAAGGCGGCAAGACAAAAAGACACCCTAGAGGGACCGAGTGAACCCTTTTTTGGGGGGCCGGGTATCCTAAAACGGGATGGGAAAGGGTTTAGGGTTTGATTAGGCGGGACCGCACCGCGGATCCCCCTAATCAAACCTTAAACCCTTTCCCTTTCTTCTCATTCGAAGGCGGCAAAACAAAGAGACACCCTAGAGGGGACGAGTGAACCCTTTTTTGGGGAGCCGGGTATCCTAAAACGGGATGGGAAAGGGTTTAGGGTTTGATTAGGCGGACCGCTACCACGGATCCCCCTAATCAAACCCTAAACCCTTTCTTTTTCTTCTCATTCGAAGACGGCAAGACAAAAAGACACCTTAGAGGGGCCGAGTGAACCCTTTTTGGGGGGACCGGGTATACTAAAACGGGACGGGAAAGGGTTTAGGATTTGATTAGGCGGACCGCTACCACGGATCCCCCTAATCAAACCCTAAACCCTTTCCCTTGCTTCTCATTCGAAGGCGGCAAAACAAAAAGACACCCTAGAGGGGCCGAGTGAACCGTTTTTAGGGGCACCGGGTATCCTAAAACAGGACGGGAAAGAGTTTAGGGTTTTATTAGGCGAACCTCTACCGCGGATCCCCCTAATCAAACCCTAAACCCTTTGCCTTGCTTCTCATTCGAAGGCGGCAAGACAAAAAGACACCCTAGAGGGGACGAGCGAACCGTTTTTGGGGGGACCGGGTATCCTAAAACGGGAAGGGAAAGGGTTTAGGGTTTGATTAGGCGGACCGCTACCGCATATCACCCTAATCTAACCCTAAACCCTTTCCCTTGGTTCTCATTCGAAGGCGGCAAGACAAAAAGACACCCTAGAGGGGCCGAGTGAACCCTTTTTTGGGGGGTCGGGTATCCTAAAACGGGACGGGGAAGGGTTTAGGGTTTGATTAGGCAGACCGCTACCGCGGATCCCCCTAATCAAACCCTAAACCCTTTCCCTTGCTTCTCATTCGAAGGCGGCAAGACAAAAAGACACCCTAGAGGGGCCGATTGAACCCTTTTGGGGGACCGGGTATCCTAAACGAGACGGGAAAGGGTTTAGGGTTTGATTAGGTGGACCGCTACCACGGATCCCCCTAATCAAACCTTAAACCCTTTCCCTTGCTTCTCATTCGAAGGCGGCAAGACAAAAAGACAGCCTAGAGGGGCCGAGTGAACCCTTTTTTGGGGGGCCGGTTATCCTAAAATGGGACGGGAAAGGGTTTAGGGTTTGATTAGGTGGACCGCTACCGCGGATCCCCCTAATCAAACCCTAAACCCTTTCCCTTGCTTCTCATTCGAAGGCGGCAAGACAAAAAGACACCCTAGAGGGGACGAGCGAACCGTTTTTGGGGGGACCGGGTATCCTAAAACGGGAAGGGAAAGGGTTTAGGGTTTGATTAGAGGGATCCGCGTGCATCGCGGATCCCCCTAATTAAACCCTAAACCCTTTCCTTGCTTCTCATTCGAAGGCGGCAAGAAAAAAAAAGACTGAGCCTAGAGGGGCCGAGTGAACCCTTTTCGGGGGCGGGTATCCTAAAATGGGACGGGAAAGGGTTTAGGGTTTGATTAGGTGGACCGCTACCGCGGATCCTTCTAATCAAACCCTAAACCCTTTCCCTTGCTTCTCATTCGAAGCCGGCAAGACAAAAAGACACCCTAGAGGAGCCGAGCGAACCCTTTTTGGGGGGACCGGGTATCCTAAAACGGGAAGGGAAAGGGTTTAGGGTTTGATTAGGCGGACCGCTACCGCATATCACCCTAATCAAACCCTAAACCCTTTCCCTTGCTTCTCATTCGAAGGCGGCAAGACAAAAAGACACCCTAGAAGGGCCGAGTGAACCCTTTTTTGGGGGGCCGGGTATCCTAAAACGGGACGGGAAAGGGTTTAGGGTTTGATTAGGCGGACCGCTACCGCGGATCCCCTTAATCAAACCCTAAACCCTTTCCCTTTCTTCTCATTCGAAGGCGGCAAGACAAAAAGACACCCTCGAGGGGCCGAGTGAACCCTTTTTTGGGGGGCCGGGTATCCTAAAACGGGACGGGAAAGGTTTTAGGGTTTGATTATGCGGACCGCTACCGCATATCCCCCTAATCAAACCCTAAACCCTTTCCCTTGCTTCTCATTCGAAGGCGGCAAGACAAAAAGACACCCTAGAGGGGCCGACTGAACCCTTTTGGGGGGCCGGGTATCCTAAAACGGGACGGGAAAGGGTTTAGGGTTTGATTAGGCGGACCGCTACCGCGGATCCCCCTAATCAAACCCTAAACCCTTTCCCTTGCTTCTCATTCGAAGGCGGCAAGACAAAAAGACAGCCTAGAGGGGTCGAGTGAACCCTTTTTGGGGGGACCGGGCATCCTAAAACGGGACGGGAAAGGGTTTAGGGGTTGATTAGGCGGACCGCTACCACGGATCCCCCTAATCAAACCCTAAACCCTTTCCCTTGCTTCTCATTCGAAGGCGGAGAGACAAAAAGACAACCTAGAGGGACCGAGTGAACCCTTTTTTGGGGGGCCGGGTATCCTAAAACGGGACGGGAAAGGGTTTAGGGTTTGATTAGGCGGACCGCTACCATGAATCCCCCTAATCAAACCCTAAACCCTTTCCCTTGCTTCTTTTTCAAAGGCGGCAAAACAAAAAGACACCCTAGAGGGGCCGAGTGAACCGTTTTTGGGGGGACCGGGTATCCTAAAACGGGACGGGAAAGGTTTTAGGGTTTGATTAGGCAGACCGCTACCGCGGATCCCCCTAATCAAACCCTAAACCCTTTCCCTTTCTTCTCATTCGAAGGCGGCAAGACAAAAAGACACCCTCGAGGGGCCGAGTGAACCCTTTTTTGGGGGGCCGGTTATCCTAAAACGGGACGGGAAAGGTTTTAGGGTTTGTTTATGTGGACCGCTACCATATCCCCTAATCAAACCCTAAAACCTTTCCCTTGCTTCTCATTCGAAGGCGGCAAGACAAAAAGACACCCTAGAGGGGCCGACTGAACCCTTTTTGGGGGGACCGGGTATCCTAAAACGGGACGGGAAAGGGTTTAGGGTTTGATTAGGCGGACCGCTACCGTGGATCCCCCTAATCAAACCCTAAACCCTTTCCCTTACTTCTCATTCGAAGGCAGCAAGACAAAAAGACAGCCTAGAGGGGTCGAGTGAACCCTTTTTGGGAGGACCGGGAATCCTAAAACGAGACGGGAAAGGGTTTAGGGGTTGATTAGGCGGACCGCTACCACGGATCCCCCTAATCAAACCCTAAACCCTTTCCCTTTCTTCTCATTCGAAGGCGGCAAGACAAAAAGACACCCTAGAGGGACCGAGTGAACCCTTTTTTGGGGGGCCGGGTATCCTAAAACGGGATGGGAAAGGGTTTAGGGTTTGATTAGGCAGACCGCTACCGCGGATCCCCCTAATCAAACCTTAAACCCTTTCCCTTTCTTCTCATTCGAAGGCGGCAAAACAAAGAGACACCCTAGAGGGGACGAGTGAACCCTTTTTTGGGGGGCCGGGTATCCTAAAACGGGATGGGAAAGGGTTTAGGGTTTGATTAGGCGGACCGCTACCACGGATCCCCCTAATCAAACCCTAAACCCTTTCTTTTTCTTCTCATTCGAAGACGGCAAGACAAAAAGACACCTTAGAGGGGCCGAGTGAACCCTTTTTGGGGGACGGGTATACTAAACGGGACGGGAAAGGGTTTAGGATTTGATTAGGCGGACCGCTACCACGGATCCCCCTAATCAAACCCTAAACCCTTTCCCTTGCTTCTCATTCGAAGGCGGCAAAACAAAAAGACACCCTAGAGGGGCCGAGTGAACCGTTTTTAGGGGCACCGGGTATCCTAAAACAGGACGGGAAAGAGTTTAGGGTTTTATTAGGCGAACCTCTACCGCGGATCCCCCTAATCAAACCCTAAACCCTTTGCCTTGCTTCTCATTCGAAGGCGGCAAGACAAAAAGACACCCTAGAGGGGACGAGCGAACCGTTTTTGGGGGGACCGGGTATCCTAAAACGGGAAGGGAAAGGGTTTAGGGTTTGATTAGGCGGACCGCTACCGCATATCACCCTAATCTAACCCTAAACCCTTTCCCTTGGTTCTCATTCGAAGGCGGCAAGACAAAAAGACACCCTAGAGGGGCCGAGTGAACCCTTTTTTGGGGGGTCGGGTATCCTAAAACGGGACGGGAAAGGGTTTAGGGTTTGATTAGGCAGGCCGCTACCGCGGATCCCCCTAATCAAACCCTAAACCCTTTCCCTTGCTTCTCATTCGAAGGCGGCAAGACAAAAAGACACCCTAGAGGGGCCGACTGAACCCTTTTTGGGGGGACCGGGTATCCTAAAACGAGACGGGAAAGGGTTTAGGGTTTGATTAGGTGGACCGCTACCACGGATCCCCCTAATCAAACCTTAAACCCTTTCCCTTGCTTCTCATTCGAAGGCGGCAAGACAAAAAGACAGCCTAGAGGGGCCGAGTGAACCCTTTTTTGGGGGGCCGGTTATCCTAAAATGGGACGGGAAAGGGTTTAGGGTTTGATTAGGTGGACCGCTACCGCGGATCCCCCTAATCAAACCCTAAACCCTTTCCCTTGCTTCTCATTCGAAGGCGGCAAGACAAAAAGACACCCTAGAGGGGACGAGCGAACCGTTTTTGGGGGGACCGGGTATCCTAAAACGGGAAGGGAAAGGGTTTAGGGTTTGATTAGAGGGATCCGCGTACCGCGGATCCCCCTAATCAAACCCTAAACCCTTTCCCTTGCTTCTCATTCGAAGGCGGCAAGAAAAAAAGACAGCCTAGAGGGGCCGAGTGAACCCTTTTTTCGGGGGCCGGGTATCCTAAAATGGGACGGGAAAGGGTTTAGGGTTTGATTAGGTGGACCGCTACCGCGGATCCTTCTAATCAAACCCTAAACCCTTTCCCTTGCTTCTCATTCGAAGCCGGCAAGACAAAAAGACACCCTAGAGGAGCCGAGCGAACCCTTTTTGGGGGGACCGGGTATCCTAAAACGGGAAGGGAAAGGGTTTAGGGTTTGATTAGGCGGACCGCAACCGCATATCACCCTAATCAAACCCTAAACCCTTTCCCTTGCTTCTCATTCGAAGGCGGCAAGACAAAAAGACACCCTAGAAGGGCCGAGTGAACCCTTTTTTGGGGGGCCGGGTATCCTAAAACGGGACGGGGAAGGGTTTAGGGTTTGATTAGGCGGACCGCTACCGCGGATCCCCTTAATCAAACCCTAAACCCTTTCCCTTTCTTCTCATTCGAAGGCGGCAAGACAAAAAGACACCCTCGAGGGGCCGAGTGAACCCTTTTTTGGGGGGCCGGTTATCCTAAAACGGGACGGGAAAGGTTTTAGGGTTTGATTATGCGGACCGCTACCGCATATCCCCCTAATCAAACCCTAAACCCTTTCCCTTGCTTCTCATTCGAAGGCGGCAAGACAAAAAGACACCCTAGAGGGGCCGACTGAACCCTTTTTGGGGGGACCGGGTATCCTAAAACGGGACGGGAAAGGGTTTAGGGTTTGATTAGGCGGACCGCTACCGCGGATCCCCCTAATCAAACCCTAAACCCTTTCCCTTGCTTCTCATTCGAAGGCGGCAAGACAAAAAGACACCCTAGAGGGGCCGAGTGAACCCTTTTGGGGGACCGGGTATCCTAAAACGGGACGGGAAAGGGTTTAGGGGTTGATTAGGCGGACCGCTACCACGGATCCCCCTAATAAAACCCTAAACCCTTTCCTCGCTTCTCATTCGAAGGCGGAGAGACAAAAAGACAACCTAGAGGGACCGAGTGAACCCTTTTTTGGGGGGCCGGGTATCCTAAAACGGGACGGGAAAGGGTTTAGGGTTTGATTAGGCGGACCGCTACCACGAATCCCCCTAATCAAACCCTAAACCCTTTCCCTTGCTTCTTTTTCAAAGGCGGCAAAACAAAAAGACACCCTAGAGGGGCCGAGTGAACCGTTTTTAGGGGGACCGGTATCCTAAAACGAGACGGGAAAGGTTTTAGGGTTTGATTAGGCAGACCGCTACCGCGGATCCCCCTAATCAAACCCTAAACCCTTTCCCTTTCTTCTCATTCGAAGGCGGCAAGACAAAAAGACACCCTCGAGGGGCCGAGTGAACCCTTTTTTGGGGGGCCGGTTATCCTAAAACGGGACGGGAAAGGTTTTAGGGTTTGATTATGTGGACCGCTACCGCATATCCCCCTAATCAAACCCTAAACCCTTTCCCTTACTTCTCATTCGAAGGCGGCAAGACAAAAAGACAGCCTAGAGGGGTCGAGTGAACCCTTTTTGGGAGGACCGGGTATCCTAAAACGGGACGGGAAAGGGTTTAGGGGTTGATTAGGCGGACCGCTACCACGGATCCCCCTAATCAAACCCTAAACCCTTTCCCTTTCTTCTCATTCGAAGGCGGCAAGACAAAAAGACACCCTAGAGGAGCCGAGTGAACCCTTTTTGGGGGGGGTATCCTAAAAACGGGATGGGAAAGGGTTTAGGGTTTGATTAGGCAGACCGCTACCGCGGATCCCCTAATCAAACCCTAAACCCTTTCCTTTGCTTCTCATTCGAAGGCGGCAAAACAAAGAGACATCCTAGAGGGGACGAGTGAACCCTTTTTTGGGGGGCCGGGTATCCTAAAACGGGAAGGGAAAGGGTTTAGGGTTTGATTAGGCGGACCGCTACCACGGATCCCCCTAATCAAACCCTAAACCCTTTCTTTTTCTTCTCATTCGAAGACGGCAAGACAAAAAGACACCTTAGAGGGGCCGAGTGAACCCTTTTTGGGGGGCCGGGTATACTAAAACGGGACGGGAAAGGGTTTAGGGTTTGATTAGGCGGACCGCTACCACGGATCCCCTAATCAAACCCTAAACCCTTTCCCTTGCTTCTCATTCGAAGGCGGCAAAACAAAAAGACACCCTAGAGGGGCCGAGTGAACCGTTTTTAGGGGCACCGGGTATCCTAAAAACAGACGGGGAAAGAGTTTAGGGTTTTATTAGGCGAACCTCTACCGCGGATCCCCCTAATCAAACCCTAAACCCTTTGCCTTGCTTCTCATTCGAAGGCGGCAAGACAAAAAGACACCCTAGAGGGGGACGAGCGAACCGTTTTGGGGGACGGGTATCCTAAAACGGGAAGGGAAAGGGTTTAGGGTTTGATTAGGCGGACCGCTACCGCATATCACCCTAATCTAACCCTAAACCCTTTCCCTTGGTTCTCATTCGAAGGCGGCAAGACAAAAAGACACCCTAGAGGGGCCGAGTGAACCCTTTTTTGGGGGTCGGGTATCCTAAAACGGGACGGGGAAGGGTTTAGGGTTTGATTAGGCAGACCGCTACCGCGGATCCCCCTAATCAAACCCTAAACCCTTTCCCTTGCTTCTCATTCGAAGGCGGCAAGACAAAAAGACACCCTAGAGGGGCCGACTGAACCCTTTTTGGGGGGACCGGGTATCCTAAAACGGGACGGGGAAGGGTTTAGGGTTTGATTAGGCGGACCGCTACCACGGATCCCCTAATCAAACCCTAAACCCTTTCCTTGCTTCTCATTCGAAGGCGGCAAGACAAAAAGACAGCCTAGAGGGGCCGAGTGAACCCTTTTTTGGGGGGCCGGTTATCCTAAAATGGGACGGGAAAGGGTTTAGGGTTTGATTAGGTGGACCGCTACCGCGGATCCCCCTAATCAAACCCTAAACCCTTTCCCTTGCTTCTCATTCGAAGGCGGCAAGACAAAAAGACACCCTAGAGGGGACGAGCGAACCGTTTTTGGGGGGACCGGGTATCCTAAAACGGGAAGGGAAAGGGTTTAGGGTTTGATTAGAGGGATCCGCGTACCGCGGATCCCCCTAATCAAACCTTAAACCCTTTCCCTTGCTTCTCATTCGAAGGCGGCAAGAAAAAAAGACAGCCTAGAGGGGCCGAGTGAACCCTTTTTTCGGGGGCCGGGTATCCTAAAACAGGACGGGAAAGAGTTTAGGGTTTTATTAGGCGAACCTCTACCGCGGATCCCCCTAATCAAACCCTAAACCCTTTGCCTTGCTTCTCATTCGAAGGCGGCAAGACAAAAAGACACCCTAGAGGGGACGAGCGAACCGTTTTTGGGGGGACCGGGTATCCTAAAACGGGAAGGGAAAGGGTTTAGGGTTTGATTAGGCGGACCGCTACCGCATATCACCCTAATCTAACCCTAAACCCTTTCCCTTGGTTCTCATTCGAAGGCGGCAAGACAAAAAGACACCCTAGAGGGGCCGAGTGAACCCTTTTTTGGGGGGTCGGGTATCCTAAAACGGGACGGGGAAGGGTTTAGGGTTTGATTAGGCAGACCGCTACCGCGGATCCCCCTAATCAAACCCTAAACCCTTTCCCTTGCTTCTCATTCGAAGGCGGCAAGACAAAAAGACACCCTAGAGGGGCCGACTGAACCCTTTTTGGGGGGACCGGGTATCCTAAAACGAGACGGGAAAGGGTTTAGGGTTTGATTAGGTGGACCGCTACCACGGATCCCCCTAATCAAACCCTAAACCCTTTCCCTTGCTTCTCATTCGAAGGCGGCAAGACAAAAAGACAGCCTAGAGGGGCCGAGTGAACCCTTTTTTGGGGGGCCGGTTATCCTAAAATGGGACGGGAAAGGGTTTAGGGTTTGATTAGGTGGACCGCTACCGCGGATCCCCCTAATCAAACCCTAAACCCTTTCCCTTGCTTCTCATTCGAAGGCGGCAAGACAAAAAGACACCCTAGAGGGGACGAGCGAACCGTTTTTGGGGGGACCGGGTATCCTAAAACGGGAAGGGAAAGGGTTTAGGGTTTGATTAGAGGGATCCGCATCGCGGATCCCCTAATCAAACCCTAAACCCTTTCCTTGCTTCTCATTCGAAGGCGGCAAGACAAAAAGACAGCCTAGAGGGGCCGAGTGAACCCTTTTTTGGGGGGCCGGGTATCCTAAAATGGGACGGGAAAGGGTTTAGGGTTTGATTAGGTGGACCGCTACCGCGGATCCTTCTAATCAAACCCTAAACCCTTTCCCTTGCTTCTCATTCGAAGCCGGCAAGACAAAAAGACACCCTAGAGGAGCCGAGCGAACCCTTTTTGGGGGGACCGGGTATCCTAAAACGGGAAGGGAAAGGGTTTAGGGTTTGATTAGGCGGACCGCAACCGCATATCACCCTAATCAAACCCTAAACCCTTTCCCTTGCTTCTCATTCGAAGGCGGCAAGACAAAAAGACACCCTAGAAGGGCCGAGTGAACCCTTTTTTGGGGGGCCGGGTATCCTAAAACGGGACGGGGAAGGGTTTAGGGTTTGATTAGGCGGACCGCTACCGCGGATCCCCTTAATCAAACCCTAAACCCTTTCCCTTTCTTCTCATTCGAAGGCGGCAAGACAAAAAGACACCCTCGAGGGGCCGAGTGAACCCTTTTTTGGGGGGCCGGTTATCCTAAAACGGGACGGGAAAGGTTTTAGGGTTTGATTATGCGGACCGCTACCGCATATCCCCCTAATCAAACCCTAAACCCTTTCCCTTGCTTCTCATTCGAAGGCGGCAAGACAAAAAGACACCCTAGAGGGGCCGATTGAACCCTTTTGGGGGACCAGGGTATCCTAAAACGGGACGGGGAAAGGGTTTAGGGTTTGATTAGGCGGACCGCTACCGCGGATCCCCTAATCAAACCCTAAACCCTTTCCCTTGCTTCTCATTCGAAGGCGGCAAGACAAAAGACACCCTAGAGGGGCCGAGTGAACCCTTTTTGGGGGGACCGGGTATCCTAAAACGGGACGGGAAAGGGTTTAGGGGTTGATTAGGCGGACCGCTACCACGGATCCCCCTAATCAAACCCTAAACCCTTTCCCTTGCTTCTCATTCGAAGGCGGAGAGACAAAAAGACAACCTAGAGGGACCGAGTGAACCCTTTTTGGGGGGACCGGGTATCCTAAAACGGGACGGGGAAAGGGTTTAGGGTTTGATTAGGCGGACCGCTACCACGAATCCCCCTAATCAAACCCTAAACCCTTTCCCTTGCTTCTTTTTCAAAGGCGGCAAAACAAAAAGACACCCTAGAGGGGCCGAGTGAACCGTTTTTGAGGGGACCGGGTATCCTAAAACGGGACGGGAAAGGTTTTAGGGTTTGATTAGGCAGACCGCTACCGCGGATCCCCCTAATCAAACCCTAAACCCTTTCCCTTTCTTCTCATTCGAAGGCGGCAAGACAAAAAGACACCCTCGAGGGGCCGAGTGAACCCTTTTTTGGGGGGCCGGTTATCCTAAAACGGGACGGGAAAGGTTTTAGGGTTTGATTATGTGGACCGCTACCGCATATCCCCCTAATCAAACCCTAAACCCTTTCCCTTGCTTCTCATTCGAAGGCGGCAAGACAAAAAGACACCCTAGAGGGGCCGACTGAACCCTTTTTGGGGGGCCGGGTATCCTAAACGGGACGGGAAAGGGTTTAGGGTTTGATTAGGCGGACCGCTACCGCGGATCCCCCTAATCAAACCCTAAACCCTTTCCCTTACTTCTCATTCGAAGGCGGCAAGACAAAAAGACAGCCTAGAGGGGTCGAGTGAACCCTTTTTGGGAGGACCGGGTATCCTAAAACGGGACGGGAAAGGGTTTAGGGGTTGATTAGGCGGACCGCTACCACGGATCCCCCTAATCAAACCCTAAACCCTTTCCCTTTCTTCTCATTCGAAGGCGGCAAGACAAAAAGACACCCTAGAGGGACCGAGTGAACCCTTTTTTGGGGGGCCGGGTATCCTAAAACGGGATGGGAAAGGGTTTAGGGTTTGATTAGGCAGACCGCTACCGCGGATCCCCCTAATCAAACCTTAAACCCTTTCCCTTTCTTCTCATTCGAAGGCGGCAAAACAAAGAGACATCCTAGAGGGGACGAGTGAACCCTTTTTTTGGGGGCCGGGTATCCTAAAACGGGAAGGGAAAGGGTTTAGGGTTTGATTAGGCGGACCGCTACCACGGATCCCCCTAATCAAACCCTAAACCCTTTCCCTTTCTTCTCATTCGAAGGCGGCAAGACAAAAAGACACCCTCGAGGGGCCGAGTGAACCCTTTTTTGGGGGGCCGGTTATCCTAAAACGGGACGGGAAAGGTTTTAGGGTTTGATTATGTGGACCGCTACCGCATATCCCCCTAATCAAACCCTAAACCCTTTCCCTTGCTTCTCATTCGAAGGCGGCAAGACAAAAAGACACCCTAGAGGGGCCGACTGAACCCTTTTTGGGGGGACCGGGTATCCTAAAACGGGACGGGAAAGGGTTTAGGGTTTGATTAGGCGGACCGCTACCGCGGATCCCCCTAATCAAACCCTAAACCCTTTCCCTTGCTTCTCATTCGAAGGCGGCAAGACAAAAAGACAGCCTAGAGGGGTCGAGTGAACCCTTTTTGGGGGGACCGGGCATCCTAAAACGGGACGGGAAAGGGTTTAGGGGTTGATTAGGCGGACCGCTACCACGGATCCCCCTAATCAAACCCTAAACCCTTTCCCTTGCTTCTCATTCGAAGGCGGAGAGACAAAAAGACAACCTAGAGGGACCGAGTGAACCCTTTTTTGGGGGGCCGGGTATCCTAAAACGGGACGGGAAAGGGTTTAGGGTTTGATTAGGCGGACCGCTACCACGAATCCCCCTAATCAAACCCTAAACCCTTTCCCTTGCTTCTTTTTCAAAGGCGGCAAAACAAAAAGACACCCTAGAGGGGCCGAGTGAACCGTTTTTGAGGGGACCGGGTATCCTAAAACGGGACGGGAAAGGTTTTAGGGTTTGATTAGGCAGACCGCTACCGCGGATCCCCCTAATCAAACCCTAAACCCTTTCCCTTTCTTCTCATTCGAAGGCGGCAAGACAAAAAGACACCCTCGAGGGGCCGAGTGAACCCTTTTTTGGGGGGCCGGTTATCCTAAAACGGGACGGGAAAGGTTTTAGGGTTTGATTATGTGGACCGCTACCGCATATCCCCCTAATCAAACCCTAAACCCTTTCCCTTGCTTCTCATTCGAAGGCGGCAAGACAAAAAGACACCCTAGAGGGGCCGACTGAACCCTTTTTGGGGGGACCGGGTATCCTAAAACGGGACGGGAAAGGGTTTAGGGTTTGATTAGGCGGACCGCTACCGCGGATCCCCCTAATCAAACCCTAAACCCTTTCCCTTACTTCTCATTCGAAGGCGGCAAGACAAAAAGACAGCCTAGAGGGGTCGAGTGAACCCTTTTTGGGAGGACCGGGTATCCTAAAACGGGACGGGAAAGGGTTTAGGGGTTGATTAGGCGGACCGCTACCACGGATCCCCCTAATCAAACCCTAAACCCTTTCCCTTTCTTCTCATTCGAAGGCGGCAAGACAAAAAGACACCCTAGAGGGACCGAGTGAACCCTTTTTGGGGGGCCGGGTATCCTAAAACGGGATGGGAAAGGGTTTAGGGTTTGATTAGGCAGACCGCTACCGCGGATCCCCCTAATCAAACCTTAAACCCTTTCCCTTTCTTCTCATTCGAAGGCGGCAAAACAAAGAGACATCCTAGAGGGGACGAGTGAACCCTTTTTTGGGGGGCCGGGTATCCTAAAACGGGAAGGGAAAGGGTTTAGGGTTTGATTAGGCGGACCGCTACCACGGATCCCCCTAATCAAACCCTAAACCCTTTCTTTTTCTTCTCATTCGAAGACGGCAAGACAAAAAGACACCTTAGAGGGGCCGAGTGAACCCTTTTTGGGGGGACCGGGTATACTAAAACGGGACGGGAAAGGGTTTAGGATTTGATTAGGCGGACCGCTACCACGGATCCCCCTAATCAAACCCTAAACCCTTTCCCTTGCTTCTCATTCGAAGGCGGCAAAACAAAAAGACACCCTAGAGGGGCCGAGTGAACCGTTTTTAGGGGCACCGGGTATCCTAAAAACAGACGGGAAAGAGTTTAGGGTTTTATTAGGCGAACCTCTACCGCGGATCCCCCTAATCAAACCCTAAACCCTTTGCCTTGCTTCTCATTCGAAGGCGGCAAGACAAAAAGACACCCTAGAGGGGCCGAGTGAACCCTTTTTTGGTGGGCCGGGTATCCTAAAACGGGACGGGAAAGGGTTTAGGGTTTGATTAGGCGGACCTCTACCGCGGATCCCCCTAATGAAACCCTAAACCCTTTCCCTTGCTTCTCATTCGAAGGCGGCAAGACAAAAAGACACCTTAGAGGGGCCGAGTGAACCCTTTTTGGGGGGACCGGGTATACTAAAACGGGACGGGAAAGGGTTTAGGATTTGATTAGGCAGACCGCTACCTTGGATCCCCCTAATCAAACCCTAAACCCTTTCCCTTGCTTCTCATTCGAAGGCGGCAAAACAAAAAGACACCCTAGAGGGGCCGAGTGAACCGTTTTTAGGGGGACCGGGTATCCTAAAACAGGACGGGAAAGAGTTTAGGGTTTTATTAGGCAAACCTCTACCGCGGATCCCCCTAATCAAACCCTAAACCCTTTGCCTTGCTTCTCATTCGAAGGCGGCAAGACAAAAAGACACCCTAGAGGGGCCGAGTGAACCCTTTTTTGGTGGGCCGTGTATCCTAAAACGGGACGGGAAAGGGTTTAGGGTTTGATTAGGCGGACCTCTACCGCGGATCCCCCTAATGAAACCCTAAACCCTTTCCCTTGCTTCTCATTCGAAGGCGGCAAGACAAAAAGACACCCTAGAGGAGCCGAGCGAACCCTTTTTGGGGGGACCGGGTATCCTAAAACGGGAAGGGAAAGGGTTTAGGGTTTGATTAGGCGGACCGCTACCGCATATCACCCTAATTAAACCCTAAACCCTTTCCCTTGCTTCTCATTCGAAGGCGGCAAGACAAAAAGACACCCTAGAGGAGCCGAGCGAACCCTTTTTGGGGGGACCGGGTATCCTAAAACGGGAAGGGAAAGGGTTTAGGGTTTGATTAGGCCGACCGCTACCGCATATCACCCTAATCAAACCCTAAACCCTTTCCCTTTCTTCTCATTCGAAGGCGGCAAGACAAAAAGACACCCTAGATGGGCCGACTGAACCCTTTTTGGGGGGACCGGGTATCCTAACACGGGACGGGAAAGGGTTTAGGGTTTGATTAGGCGGACCGCTACCGCGGATCCCCCTAATCAAACCCTAAACCCTTTCCCTTGCTTCTCATTCGAAGGCGGCAAGACAAAAAGACAGCCTAGAGGGGTCGAGTGAACCCTTTTTGGGGGGACCGGGCATCCTAAAATGGGACGGGAAAGGGTTTAGGGGTTGATTAGGCGGACCGCTACCACGGATCCCCCTAATGAAACCCTAAACCCTTTCCCTTGCTTCTCATTCGAAGGCGGCAAGACAAAGAGACACCCTAGAGGGGACGAGTGAACCCTTTTTTGGGGGGCCGGGTATCCTAAAACGGGACGGGAAAGGGTTTAGGGTTTGATTAGGCGGACCGCTACCACGAATCCCCCTAATCAAACCCTAAACCCTTTCCCTTGCTTCTTTTTCGAAGGCGGCAAAACAAAAAGACACCCTAGAGGGGCCGAGTGAACCGTTTTTGGGGGGACCGGGTATCCTAAAACGGGACGGGAAAGGTTTTAGGGTTTGATTAGGCAGACCGCTACCGCGGATCCCCCTAATCAAACCCTAAACCCTTTCCCTTTCTTCTCATTCGAAGGCGGCAAGACAAAAAGACACCCTCGAGGGGCCGAGTGAACCCTTTTTTGGGGGGCCGGTTATCCTAAAACGGGACGGGAAAGGTTTTAGGGTTTGATTATGTGGACCGCTACCGCATATCCCCCTAATCAAACCCTAAACCCTTTCCCTTGCTTCTCATTCGAAGGCGGCAAGACAAAAAGACACCCTAGAGGGGCCGATTGAACCCTTTTGGGGGGGACCGGGTATCCTAAAACGGGACGGGAAAGGGTTTAGGGTTTGATTAGGCGGACCGCTACCGCGGATCCCCCTAATCAAACCCTAAACCCTTTCCCTTACTTCTCATTCGAAGGCGGCAAGACAAAAAGACAGCCTAGAGGGGTCGAGTGAACCCTTTTTGGGGGGACCGGGTATCCTAAAACGGGACGGGAAAGGGTTTAGGGGTTGATTAGGCGGACCGCTACCACAGATCCCCCTAATCAAACCCTAAACCCTTTCCCTTTCTTCTCATTCGAAGGCGGCAAGACAAAAAGACACCCTAGAGGGACCGAGTGAACCCTTTTTTGGGGGGCCGGGTATCCTAAAACGGGATGGGAAAGGGTTTAGGGTTTGATTAGGCAGACCGCTACCGCGGATCCCCCTAATCAAACCTTAAACCCTTTCCCTTTCTTCTCATTCGAAGGCGGCAAAACAAAGAGACACCCTAGAGGGGACGAGTGAACCCTTTTTTGGGGGGCCGGGTATCCTAAAACGGGATGGGAAAGGGTTTAGGGTTTGATTAGGCGGACCGCTACCACGGATCCCCCTAATCAAACCCTAAACCCTTTCTTTTTCTTCTCATTCGAAGACGGCAAGACAAAAAGACACCTTAGAGGGGCCGAGTGAACCCTTTTTGGGGGGACCGGGTATACTAAAACGGGACGGGAAAGGGTTTAGGATTTGATTAGGCGGACCGCTACCACGGATCCCCCTAATCAAACCCTAAACCCTTTCCCTTGCTTCTCATTCGAAGGCGGCAAAACAAAAAGACACCCTAGAGGGGCCGAGTGAACCGTTTTTAGGGGCACCGGGTATCCTAAAACAGGACGGGAAAGAGTTTAGGGTTTTATTAGGCGAACCTCTACCGCGGATCCCCCTAATCAAACCCTAAACCCTTTGCCTTGCTTCTCATTCGAAGGCGGCAAGACAAAAAGACACCCTAGAGGGGCCGAGTGAACCCTTTTTTGGTGGGCCGGGTATCCTAAAACGGGACGGGAAAGGGTTTAGGGTTTGATTAGGCGGAGCTCTACCGCGGATCCCCCTAATGAAACCCTAAACCCTTTCCCTTGCTTCTCATTCGAAGGCGGCAAGACAAAAAGACACCCTAGAGGAGCCGAGCGAACCCTTTTTGGGGGGACCGGGTATCCTAAAACGGGAAGGGAAAGGGTTTAGGGTTTGATTAGGCGGACCGCTACCGCATATCACCCTAATTAAACCCTAAACCCTTTCCCTTGCTTCTCATTCGAAGGCGGCAAGACAAAAAGACACCCTAGAGGGGCCGACTGAACCCTTTTTGGGGGGGACCGGGTATCCTAAAACGGGTCAGGAAGGGGTTTAGGGTTTGATTAGGCGGACCGCTACCGCGGATCCCCCTAATCAAACCCTAAACCCTTTCCCTTGCTTCTCATTCGAAGACGACAAGACAAAAAGACAGCCTAGAGAGGTCGAGTGAACCCTTTTTGGGGGGACCTGGTATCCTAAAACGGGACGGGAAAGGGTTTAGGGTTTGATGAGGCGGACCGCTACCCCGGATCTCCCTAATCATACTCTAAACCCTTTCCCTTGCTTCTCATTTGAAGGCGGCAAGACAAAAAGACACCATAGAGGGGCAGAGTGAACCCTTTTTGGGGGGGACCGGGTATCCTAAAACGGGACGGGAAAGGGTATAGGGTTTGATTACGTGGATAGCTACCGCAGATCCCCCTAATCAAACCCTAAACCCTTTCCCTTGCTTCTCATTCGAAGGCGGCAAGACAAAAAGACAGCCTAGAGGGGTCGAGTGAACCCTTTTTGGGGGGACCGGGTATCATAAAACGGGACGGGAAAGGGTTTAGGGTTTGATTAGGCGGACCGCTACAGCGGATCCCCCTAATCAAACCCTAAACCCTGTCCCTTGCTTCTCATTCGAAGGTGGCAAGACAAAAAGACAGCCTAGAGGGGCCGAGTGAACCCTTTTTTGGGAGGCCGGTTATCCTAAAACGGGACGGGAAAGGGTTTAGGATTTGATTAGGCAGACCGCTACCTCATATCCCCCTAATCAAACCCTAAAACCTTTCCCTTGCTTCTCATTCGAAAGCGGCAAGACAAAAAGACACCCTAGAGGGGCCGACTGAACCCTTTTTGGGGGGGACCGGGTATCCTAAAACGGGACGGGAAAGGGTATAGGATTTGATTACGTGGACCGCTACCGCAGATCCCCCTAATCAAACCCTAAACCTTTTCCCTTGCTTCTCATTCGAAGGTGGCAAGCCAAAAAGACAGCCTAGAGGGGTCGAGTGAACCCTTTTTGGGGGGACCGGGTATCCTAAAACGGGAAGGGAAAGGGTTTAGGGTTTGATTAGGCGGACCTCTACCGCGGATCCCCCTAATGAAACCCTAAACCCTTTCCCTTGCTTCTCATTCGAAGGCGGCAAGACAAAAAGACACCCTCGAGGGGCCGAGTGAACCCTTTTTTGGGGGGCCGGTTATCCTAAAACGGGACGGGAAAGGGTTTAGGATTTGATTAGGCAGACCGCTACCGCATATCCCCCTAATCAAACCCTAAACCCTTTCCCTTGCTTCTCATTCGAAAGCGGCAAGACAAAAAGACACCCTAGAGGGGCCGACTGAACCCTTTTGGGGGGGGGGGGGACCGGGTATCCTAAAACGGGTCGGGAAGGGGTTTAGGGTTTGATTAGGCGGACCGCTACCGCGGATCCCCCTAATCAAACCCTAAACCCTTCCCCTTGCTTCTCATTCGAATACGGCAAGACTAAAAGACAGCCTAGAGAGGTCGAGTGAACCCTTTTTGGGGGGACCTGGTATCCTAAAACGGGACGGGAAAGGGTTTAGGGTTTGATGAGGCGGACCGCTACCGCGGATCCCCCTAATCAAACTCTAAACCCTTTCCCTTGCTTCTCATTTGAAGGCGGCAAGACAAAAAGACACCATAGAGGGGCAGAGTGAACCCTTTTTGGGGGGGGGACCGGGTATCCTAAAACGGGACGGGAAAGGGTTTAGGGTTTGATTAGGTGGACCGCTACCGCGGATCCCCCTAATCAAACCCTAAACCCTGTCCCTTGCTTCTCATTCGAAGGTGGCAAGACAAAAAGACAGCCTAGAGGGGTCGAGTGAACCCTTTTTGGGGGGACCGGGTATCCTAAAATTGGACGGGAAAGGGCTTAGGGTTTGATTAGGCGGACCGCTACCGCATATCACCCTAATCAAACCCTTTCCCTTGCTTCTCATTCGAAGACGGCAAGACAAAAAGACACCCTAGAGGGGCCGAGTGAACCCTTTTTTGGGGGGACCTGGTATCCTAAAACGGGACGGGAAAGGGTTTAGGGTTTGATGAGGCGGACCGCTACCGCGGATCCCCCTAATCAAACTCTAAACCCTTTCCCTTGCTTCTCATTTGAAGGCGGCAAGACAAAAAGACACCATAGAGGGGCAGAGTGAACCCTTTTTGGGGGGGACCGGGTATCCTAAAACGGGACGGGAAAGGGTTTAGGGTTTGATTAGGTGGACCGCTACCGCGGATCCCCCTAATCAAACCCTAAACCCTGTCCCTTGCTTCTCATTCGAAGGTGGCAAGACAAAAAGACAGCCTAGAGAGGTCGAGTGAACCCTTTTTGGGGGGACCTGGTATCCTAAAACGGGACGGGAAAGGGTTTAGGGTTTGATGAGGCGGACCGCTACCGCGGATCCCCCTAATCAAACTCTAAACCCTTTCCCTTGCTTCTCATTTGAAGGCGGCAAGACAAAAAGACACCATAAAGGGGCAGAGTGAACCCTTTTTGGGGGGGACCGGGTATCCTAAAACGGGACGGGAAAGGGTTTAGGATTTGATTAGGCGGACCGCTACCACGGATCCCCCTAATCAAACCCTAAACCCTTTCCCTTGCTTCTCATTCGAAGGCGGCAAAACAAAAAGACACCCTAGAGGGGCCGAGTGAACCGTTTTTAGGGGCACCGGGTATCCTAAAACAGGACGGGAAAGAGTTTAGGGTTTTATTAGGCGAACCTCTACCGCGGATCCCCCTAATCAAACCCTAAACCCTTTGCCTTGCTTCTCATTCGAAGGCGGCAAGACAAAAAGACACCCTAGAGGGGCCGAGTGAACCCTTTTTTGGTGGGCCGGGTATCCTAAAACGGGACGGGAAAGGGTTTAGGGTTTGATTAGGCGGACCTCTACCGCGGATCCCCCTAATGAAACCCCTAAACCCTTTTCCTGCTTCTCATTCGAAGGCGGCAAGACAAAAAGACACCTTAGAGGGGCCGAGTGAACCCTTTTTGGGGGGACCGGGTATACTAAAACGGGACGGGAAAGGGTTTAGGATTTGATTAGGCAGACCGCTACCACGGATCCCCCTAATCAAACCCTAAACCCTTTCCCTTGCTTCTCATTCGAAGGCGGCAAAACAAAAAGACACCCTAGAGGGGCCGAGTGAACCGTTTTTAGGGGGACCGGGTATCCTAAAACAGGACGGGAAAGAGTTTAGGGTTTTATTAGGCAAACCTCTACCGCGGATCCCCCTAATCAAACCCTAAACCCTTTGCCTTGCTTCTCATTCGAAGGCGGCAAGACAAAAAGACACCCTAGAGGGGCCGAGTGAACCCTTTTTTGGTGGGCCGGGTATCCTAAAACGGGACGGGAAAGGGTTTAGGGTTTGATTAGGCGGACCGCTACCGCGGATCCCCTAATGAAACCCTAAACCCTTTCCCTTGCTTCTCATTCGAAGGCGGCAAGACAAAAAGACACCCTAGAGGAGCCGAGCGAACCCTTTTTGGGGGACCAGGGTATCCTAAAACGGGAAGGGAAAGGGTTTAGGGTTTGATTAGGCGGACCGCTACCGCATATCACCCTAATTAAACCCTAAACCCTTTCCCTTGCTTCTCATTCGAAGGCGGCAAGACAAAAAGACACCCTAGAGGAGCCGAGCGAACCCTTTTTGGGGGACCAGGGTATCCTAAAACGGGAAGGAAAGGGTTTAGGGTTTGATTAGGCCGACCGCTACCGCATATCACCCTAATCAAACCCTAAACCCTTTCCCTTTCTTCTCATTCGAAGGCGGCAAGACAAAAATACACCCTAGAGGGGCCGACTGAACCCTTTTTGGGGGGACCGGGTATCCTAAAACGGGACGGGAAAGGGTTTAGGGTTTGATTAGGCGGACCGCTACCGCGGATCCCCCTAATCAAACCCTAAACCCTTTCCCTTGCTTCTCATTCGAAGGCGGCAAGACAAAAAGACAGCCTAGAGGGGTCGAGTGAACCCTTTTTGGGGGGACCGGGCATCCTAAAACGGGACGGGAAAGGGTTTAGGGGTTGATTAGGCGGACCGCTACCACGGATCCCCCTAATCAAACCCTAAACCCTTTCCCTTGCTTCTCATTCGAAGGCGGCAAGACAAAAAGACAACCTAGAGGGACCGAGTGAACCTTTTTTTTTTGGGGGCGGGTATCCTAAACGGGACGGGAAAGGGTTTAGGGTTTGATTAGGCGGACCGCTACCGCGAATCCCCTAATCCAACCCTAAACCCTTTCCCTTGCTTCTTTTTCGAAGGCGGCAAAACAAAAAGACACCCTAGAGGGGCCGAGTGAACCGTTTTTGGGGGGACCGGGTATCCTAAAACGGGACGGGAAAGGTTTTAGGGTTTGATTAGGCAGACCGCTACCGCGGATCCCCCTAATCAAACCCTAAACCCTTTCCCTTGCTTCTCATTCGAAGGCGGCAAGACAAAAAGAGCCTAGAGGGGTCGAGTGAACCCTTTTGGGGGACCGGACATCCTAAACGGGACGGGAAAGGGTTTAGGGGTTGATTAGGCGGACCGCTACCACGGATCCCCCTAATCAAACCCTACACCCTTTCCCTTGCTTCTCATTCGAAGGCGGCAAGACAAAAAGACAACCTAGAGGGACCGAGTGAACCCTTTTTTTGGGGGCCGGGTATCCTAAAACGGGACGGGAAAGGGTTTAGGGTTTGATTAGGCGGACCGCTACCACGAATCCCCCTAATCAAACCCTAAACCCTTTCCCTTGCTTCTTTTTCGAAGGCGGCAAAACAAAAAGACACCCTAGAGGGGCCGAGTGAACCGTTTTTGGGGGGACCGGGTATCCTAAAACGGGACGGGAAAGGTTTTAGGGTTTGATTAGGCAGACCGCTACCGCGGATCCCCCTAATCAAACCCTAAACCCTTTCCCTTTCTTCTCATTCGAAGGCGGCAAGACAAAAAGACACCCTCGAGGGGCCGAGTGAACCCTTTTTTGGGGGGCCGGTTATCCTAAAACGGGACGGGAAAGGTTTTAGGGTTTGATTATGTGGACCGCTACCGCATATCCCCCTAATCAAACCCTAAACCCTTTCCCTTGCTTCTCATTCGAAGGCGGCAAGACAAAAAGACACCCTAGAGGGGCCGATTGAACCCTTTTTGGGGGACCGGTATCCTAAAACGGGACGGAAAGGGTTTAGGGTTTGATTAGGCGGACCGCTACCGCGGATCCCCCTAATCAAACCCTAAACCCTTACCCTTACTTCTCATTCGAAGGCGGCAAGACAAAAAGACAGCCTAGAGGGGTCGAGTGAACCCTTTTTGGGGGGACCGGGTATCCTAAAACGGGACGGGAAAGGGTTTAGGGTTTGATTAGGCGGACCGCTACCACGGATCCCCCTAATCAAACCCTAAACCCTTTCCCTTTCTTCTCATTCGAAGGCGGCAAGACAAAAAGACACCCTAGAGGGACCGAGTGAACCCTTTTTTGGGGGGCCGGGTATCCTAAAACGGGATGGGAAAGGGTTTAGGGTTTGATTAGGCAGACCGCTACCGCGGATCCCCCTAATCAAACCTTAAACCCTTTCCCTTTCTTCTCATTCGAAGGCGGCAAAACAAAGAGACACCCTAGAGGGGACGAGTGAACCCTTTTTTGGGGGGCCGGGTATCCTAAAACGGGATGGGAAAGGGTTTAGGGTTTGATTAGGCGGACCGCTACCACGGATCCCCCTAATCAAACCCTAAACCATTTCTTTTTCTTCTCATTCGAAGACGGCAAGACAAAAAGACACCTTAGAGGGGCCGAGTGAACCGTTTTTAGGGGGACCGGGTATCCTAAAACAGGACGGGAAAGAGTTTAGGGTTTTATTAGGCAAACCTCTACCGCGGATCCCCCTAATCAAACCCTAAACCCTTTGCCTTGCTTCTCATTCGAAGGCGGCAAGACAAAAGGACACCCTAGAGGGGCCGAGTGAACCCTTTTTTGGTGGGCCGGGTATCCTAAAACAGGACGGGAAAGGGTTTAGGGTTTGATTAGGCGGACCGCTACCGCGGATCCCCCTAATCAAACTCTAAACCCTTTCCCTTGCTTCTCATTTGAAGGCGGCAAGACAAAAAGACACCATAGAGGGGCAGAGTGAACCCTTTTTGGGGGGACCGGGTATCCTAAAACGGGACGGGAAAGGGTTTAGGGTTTGATTAGGTGGACCGCTACCGCGGATCCCCCTAATCAAACCCTAAACCCTGTCCCTTGCTTCTCATTCGAAGGTGGCAAGACAAAAAGACAGCCTAGAGGGGTCGAGTGAACCCTTTTTGGGGGGACCGGGTATCCTAAAACGGGACGGGAAAGGGCTTAGGGTTTGATTAGGCGGACCGCTACCGCATATCACCCTAATCAAACCCTTTCCCTTGCTTCTCATTCGAAGGCGGCAAGACAAAAAGACACCCTAGAGGGGCCGAGTGAACCCTTTTTTGGGGGGCCGGATATCCTAAAACGGGACGGGGAAGGGTTTAGGGTTTGATTAGGCAGACCGCTACCGCGGATCCCCCTAATCAAACCCTAAACCCTTTCCCTTTCTTCTCATTCGAAGGCGGCAAGACAAAAAGACACCCTCGAGGGGCCGAGTGAACCCTTTTTTGGGGGGCCGGTTATCCTAAAACGGGACAGAAAAGGTTTTAGGGTTTGATTATGCGGACCGCTACTGCATATCCCCCTAATCAAACCCTAGACCCTTTCCCTTGCTTCTCATTCGAAGGCGGCAAGACAAAAAGACACCCTAGAGGGGCCGACTGAACCCTTTTTGGGGGGACCGGGTATCCTAAAACGGAACGGGAAAGGGTTTAGGGTATGATTAGGCGGACCGCTACCGCGGATTCCCCTAATCAAACCCTAAACCCTTTCCCTTGCTTCTCATTCGAAGGCGGCAAGACAAAAAGACAGCCTAGAGGGGTCGAGTGAACCTTTTTTGGGAGGACCGGGTATCCTAAAATGGGACGGGAAAGGGTTTAGGGGTTGATTAGGCGGACCGCTACAACAGATCCCCCTAATCAAACCCTAAACCCTTTCCCTTGCTTCTCATTCGAAGGCGGCAAGACAAAAAGACAACCTAGAGGGACCGAGTGAACCCTTTTTTGGTGGGCCGGGTATCCTAAAACGGGACGGGAAAGGGTTTAGGGTTTGATTAGGCAGACCGCTACCGCGGATCCCCCTAATCAAACCCTAAACCCTTTCCCTTTCTTCTCATTCGAAGGCGTCAAAACAAAAAGACACCCTAGAGGGGACGAGTGAACCCTTTTTTGGAGGGCCGGGTATCCTAAAACGGGACGGGAAAGGTTTTAGGGTTTGATTAGGCAGATCGCGACCACGGATCCCCCTAATCAAACCATAAACCCTTTCCCTTGCTTCTCATTCGAAGGCGGCAAAACAAAAAGACACCCTAGAGGGGCCGAGTGAACCGTTTTTGGGGAGACCGGGTATCCTAAAACGGGACGGGAAAGGTTTTAGGGTTTGATTAAGCAGACCGCTACCGCGGATCCCCCTAATCAAACCCTAAACCCTTTCCCTTTCTTCTCATTCGAAGGCGGCAAGACAAAAAGATAGCCTAGAGGGGCCGAGTGAACCCTTTTTTGGTGGGCCGGGTATCCTAAAACGGGACGGGAAAGGGTTTAGGGTTTGATTAGGCGGACCGCTACCGCGGATCCCCCTAATCAAACCCTAAACCCTTTCCCTTTCTTCTCATTCGAAGGCGGCAAGACAAAAAGACACCCTAGAGGGGCCGAGTGAACCCTTTTTGGGGGGATCGGGTATACTAAAACGGGACGGGAAAGGGTTTAGGATTTGATTAGGCGGACCGCTACCACGGATCCCCCTAATCAAACCCTAAACCCTTTCCCTTGCTTCTCATTCGAAGGCGGCAAAACAAAAAGACACCCAAGAAAGGCCGAGTGAACCGTTTTTGGGGGGACCGGGTATCCTAAAACAGGACGGGAGAGAGTTTAGGGTTTTATTAGGCGGACCTCTACCGCGGATCCCCCTAATCAAACCCTAAACCCTTTGCCTTGCTTCTCATTCGAAGGCGGCAAGACAAAAAGACACCCTAGAGGGGCCGAGTGAACCCTTTTTTGGTGGGCCGGGTATCCTAAAACGGGACGGGAAAGGGTTTAGGGTTTGATTAGGCGGACCTCTACCGCGGATCCCCCTAATGAAACCCTAAACCCTTTCCCTTGCTTCTCATTCGAAGGTGGCAAGACAAAAAGACACCCACGAGGGGCCGAGTGAACCCTTTTTTGGGGGGCCGGTTATCCTAAAATGGGACGGGAAAGGGTTTAGGATTTGATTAGGCAGACCGCTACCGCGGATCCCCCTAATGAAACCCTAAACCCTTTCCTTTGCTTCTCATTCGAAGGCGGCAAGACAAAAAGACACCCTAGAGGGGCCGAGTGAACCCTTTTTTGGTGGGCCGGGTATCCTAAAACGGGACGGGAAAGGGTTTAGGGTTTGATTAGGCGGACCTCTACCGTGGATCCCACTAATGAAACCCTAAACCCTTTCCCTTGCTTCTCATTCGAAGGCGGCAAGACAAAAAGACACCCTCGAGGGGCCGAGTGAACCCTTTTTTAGGGGGCCGGTTATCCTAAAACGGGACGGGAAAGGGTTTAGGATTTGATTAGGCAGACCGATACCGCATATCCCCCTAATCAAACCCTAAACCCTTTCCCTTGATTCTCATTCGAAAGCGGCAAGACAAAAAGACACCCTAGAGGGGCCGACTGAACCCTTTTTGGGGGGGACCGGGTATCCTAAAACGGGTCGGGAAGGGGTTTAGGGTTTGATTAGGCGGACCGCTACCGCGGATCCCCCGTAATCAAACTCTAAACCCTTTCCCTTGCTTCTCATTCGAAGGCGGCAAGACAAAAAGACACCCTAGAGGGGCCGAGTGAACCCTTTTTGGGAGGACCGGGTATCCTAAAACGGGACGGGAAAGGGTTTAGGATTTGACTAGGCGGACCGCTACCGCGGATCCCCCTAATCAAACCCTAAACCCATTCCCTTGCTTCTCATTCGAAGGCGGCAAGACAAAAAGACACCCTCGAGGGGCCGAGTGAACCCTTTTTTGGGGGGCCGGGTATCCTAAAACGGGACGGGAAAGGGTTTAGGATTTGATTAAGCAGACCGCTACCTCATATCCCCCCAATCAAACCCTAAATCCTTTCCCTTGCTTCTCATTCGAAAGCGGCAAGACAAAAAGACACCCTAAACGGGCCGACTGAACCCTTTTTGGGGGGGGGGGGGACCGGGTATCCTAAAACGGGACGGGAAAGGGTTTAGGGTTTGAATAGGCGGACCGCTACCGCGGATCCCTCTAATCAAACCCTAAACCCATTCCCTTGCTTCTCATTCGAAGGCGGCAAGACAAAAAGACACCCTCGAGGGGCCGAGTGAACCCTTTTTTGGGGGGCCGGGTATCCTAAAACGGGACGGGAAAGGGTTTAGGGTTTGATTAGGCGGACCGCTACCGCGGATCCCCCTAATCAAACCCTAAACCCTGTCCCTTGCTTCTCATTCGAAGGTGGCAAGACAAAAAGACAGCCTAGAGGGGTCGAGTGAACCCTTTTTGGGAGGACCGGGTATCCTAAAACGGGACGGGAAAGGGTTTAGGGTTTGATTAGGCGGACCGCTACCGCGGATCCCCCTAATCATACCCTAAACCCTTTCCCTTGCTTCTCATTTGAAGGCGGCAAGACAAAAAGACACCATAGAGGGGCAGAGTGAACCCTTTTTGGGGGGGACCTGGTATCCTAAAACGGGACGGGAAAGGATATAGGGTTTGATTACGTGGACCGCTACCGCAGATCCCCCTAATCAAACCCTAAACCCTTTCCCTTGCTTCTCATTCGAAGGCGGCAAGACAAAAAGACAGCCTAGAGGGGTCGAGTGAACCCTTTTTGGGGGGACCGGGTATCCTAAAACGGGACGGGAAAGGGTTTAGGGTTTGATTAGGCGGACCGCTACCGCGGATCCCCCTAATAAAACCCTAAACCCTGTCCCTTGCTTCTCATTCGAAGGTGGCAAGACAAAAAGACAGCCTAGAGGGGTCGAGTATACCCTTTTTGGGGGGACCGGGTATCCTAAAACGGGACGGGAAAGGGTTTAGGGTATGATTAGGCGGACCGCTACCGCGGATCCCCCTAATCAAACCCTAAACCCTGTCCCTTACTTCTCATTCGAAGGTGGCAAGACAAAAAGACAGCTTAGAGGGGTCGAGTGAACCCTTTTTGGGAGGACCGGGTATCCTAAAACGGGACGGGAAAGGGTTTAGGGTTTGATTAGGCGGACCGCTACCGCGAATCCCCCTAATCAAACCCTAAACCCTTTCCCTTGCTTCTTATTCGAAGGCGGCAAGACAAAAAGACACCCTAGAGGGACCGAGTGAACCCTTTTTTGGGGGGCCGGGTGTCCTAAAACGGGACGGCAAAGGGTTTAGGGTTTGATTAGGCAGACCGCTACCGCGGATCCCCCTAATCAAACCCTAAACCCTTTCCCTTTCTTCTCATTCGAAGGCGGCAAAACAAAAAGACACCCTAGAGGGGCCGAGTTAACCCTTTTTTGGGGGGCCGGGTATCCTAAAACGGGACGGGAAAGGGTTTAGGGTTTGATTAGGCGGACCGCTACCGTGGATCCCCCTAATCAAACCCTAAACCCTTTCCCTTTCTTCTCATTCGAAGGCGACAAGACAAAAAGACACCCTAGAGTGGCCGAGTGAACCCTTTTTGGGGGGACCGGGTATACTAAAACGGGACGGGAAAGGGTTTAGGGTTTGATTAGACGGACCGCTACCACGGATCCCCCTAATCAAACCCTAAACCCTTTCCCTTGCTTCTCATTCGAAGGCGGCAAAACAAAAAGACACCCTAGAGGGGCCGAGTGAACCCTTTTTTGGGGGGCCGGGTATCCTAAAACAGGACGGGAAAGGGTTTAGGATTTAATTAGGTGGACCGCTACCGCGGATCCCCGTAATCAAACTCTAAACCCTTTCCCTTGCTTCTCATTCGAAGGCGGCAAGACAAAAAGACACCCTAGAGGGGCCGAGTGAACCCTTTTTGGGGGGACCGGGTATCCTAAAACGGGACGGGAAAGGGTTTAGGATTTGACTAGGCGGACCGCTACCGCGGATCCCCCTAATCAAACCCTAAACCCATTCCCTTGCTTCTCATTCGAAGGCGGCAAGACAAAAAGACACCCTCGAGGTGCCGAGTGAACCCTTTTTTGGGGGGCCGGGTATCCTAAAACGGGACGGGAAAGGGTTTAGGATTTGATTAAGCAGACCGCTACCTCATATCCCCCCAATCAAACCCTAAGTCCTTTCCCTTGCTTCTCATTCGAAAGCGGCAAGACAAAAAGACACCCTAAACGGGCCGACTGAACCCTTTTGGGGGGGGGGGGGGGGACCGGGTATCCTAAAACGGTACGGGAAAGGGTTTAGGGTTTGAATAGGCGGACCGCTACCGCGGATCCCTCTAATCAAACCCCAAACCCATTCCCTTGCTTCTCATTCGAAGGCGGCAAGACAAAAAGACACCCTCGAGGGGCCGAGTGAACCCTTTTTTGGGGGGCCGGTTATCCTAAAACGGGACGGGAAAGGGTTTAGGATTTGATTAAGCAGACCGCTACCTCATATCCCCCCAATCAAACCCTAAACCCTTTCCCTTGCTTCTCATTCGAAAGCGGCAAGACAAAAAGACACCCTAGACGGGCCGACTGAACCGTTTTTGGGGGGACCGGGTATCCTAAAACGGGACGGGAAAGGGTTTAGGGTTTGAATAGGCAGACCGCTACCGCGGATCACTCTAATCAAACCCTAAACCCTTTCCCCTGCTTCTCATTCGAAGGCGGCAAGACAAAAAGACACCCTAAAGGGGCCGAGTGAACCCTTTTTTGGGGGGCCGGGTATCCTAAAACGGGACGGGAAAGGGTTTAGGGTTTGATTAGGCAGACCGCTACCGCGGATCCCCCTAATCAAACCCTAAACCCTTTCCCTTTCTTCTCATTCGAAGGCGGCAAGACAAAAAGACACCCTCGAGGGGCCGAGTGACCCCTTTTTTGGGGGGCCGGTTATCTTAAAACGGGACGGGAAAGGGTTTAGGGTTTGAATAGGCGGACCGCTACCACATATCCCCCTAATAGAACCCTAAACCTTTTCCCTTGCTTCTCATTCGAAGGCGACAAGACAAAAAGACACCCTTGAGAGGCCGACTGAACCCTTTTTGGGGGGACCAGGTATCCTAAAACGGGACGGGAAAGGGTTTACGGTTTGATTAGGCGGACCGCTACCCCGGTCCGCCTAATCAAACCCTAAACACTTTCCCTTGCTTCTCATTCAAAGGCGGCAAGACAAAAAGATGACCTAGAGGGGCCGAGTGAACCCTTTTTGGTGGGCGGGTATCCTAAAACGGGACGGGAAAGGGTTTAGGGTTTGATTAGGCGGACCGCTACCGCGGATCCCCCTAATCAAACCCTAAACCCTTTCCCTTTCTTCTCATTCGAAGGCGGCAAGACAAAAAGACACCCTAGAGTGGCCGAGTGAACCCTTTTTGGGGGGACCGGGTATACTAAAACGGGACGGGAAAGGGTTTAGGGTTTGATTAGGCGGACCGCTACCACGGATCCCCCTAATCAAACCCTAAACCCTTTCCCTTGCTTCTCATTCGAAGGCGGCAAAACAAAAAGACACCCTAGAGGGGCCGAGTGAACCCTTTTTTGGGGGGCCGGGTATCCTAAAACAGGACGGGAAAGGGTTTAGGATTTAATTAGGTGGACCGCTACCGCGGATCCCCGTAATCAAACTCTAAACCCTTTCCCTTGCTTCTCATTCGAAGGCGGCAAGACAAAAAGACACCCTAGAGGGGCCGAGTGAACCCTTTTTGGGGGGACCGGGTATCCTAAAACGGGACGGGAAAGGGTTTAGGATTTGACTAGGCGGACCGCTACCTCGGATCCCCCTAATCAAACCCTAAACCCATTCCCTTGCTTCTCATTCGAAGGCGGCAAGACAAAAAGACACCCTCGAGGGGCCGAGTGAACCCTTTTTTGGGGGGCCGGGTATCCTAAAACGGGACGGGAAAGGGTTTAGGATTTGATTAAGCAGACCGCTACCTCATATCCCCCCAATCAAACCCTAAATCCTTTCCCTTGCTTCTCATTCGAAAGCGGCAAGACAAAAAGACACCCTAAACGGGCCGACTGAACCCTTTTTTTTTTTTTTTTGGGGGACCGGGTATCCTAAAACGGGACGGGAAAGGGTTTAGGGTTTGAATAGGCGGACCGCTACCGCAGATCCCTCGACTCTAATCAAACCCTAAACCCATTCCCTTGCTTCTCATTCGAAGGCGGCAAGACAAAAAGACACCCTCGAGGGGCCGAGTGAACCCTTTTTTGGGGGGCCGGTTATCCTAAAACGGGACGGGAAAGGGTTTAGGATTTGATTAAGCAGACCGCTACCTCATATCCCCCCAATCAAACCCTAAACCCTTTCCCTTGCTTCTCATTCGAAAGCGGCAAGACAAAAAGACACCCTAGACGGGCCGACTAAACCGTTTTTGGGGGGACAGGGTATCCTAAAACGGGACGGGAAAGGGTTTAGGGTTTGAATAGGCAGACCGCTACCGCGGATCCCCCTAATCAAACCCTAAACCCTTTCCCCTGCTTCTCATTCGAAGGCGGCAAGACAAAAAGACACCCTAAAGGGGCCGAGTGAACCCTTTTTTGGGGGGCCGGGTATCCTAAAACGGGACGGGAAAGGGTTTAGGGTTTGATTAGGCAGACCGCTACCGCGGATCCCCCTAATCAAACCCTAAACCCTTTCCCTTTCTTCTCATTCGAAGGCGGCAAGACAAAAAGACACCCTCGAGGGGCCGAGTGACCCCTTTTTTGGGGGGCCGGTTATCTTAAAACGGGACGGGAAAGGGTTTAGGGTTTGAATAGGCGGACCGCTACCACATATCCCCCTAATAGAACCCTAAACCTTTTCCCTTGCTTCTCATTCGAAGGCGACAAGACAAAAAGACACCCTTGAGAGGCCGACTGAACCCTTTTTGGGGGGACCAGGTATCCTAAAACGGGACGGGAAAGGGTTTAGGGTTTGATTAGGCGGACCGCTACCCCGGTCCGCCTAATCAAACCCTAAACCCTTTCCCTTGCTTCTCATTCAAAGGCGGCAAGACAAAAAGACAGCCTAGAGGGGCCGAGTGAACCCTTTTTTGGTGGGCCGGGTATCCTAAAACGGGACGGGAAAGGGTTTAGGGTTTGATTAGGCGGACCGCTACCGTGGATCCCCCTAATCAAACCCTAAACCCTTTCCCTTGCTTCTTATTTGAAGGCGGCAAGACAAAAAGACACCATAGAGGGGCCGAGTGAACCCTTTTTGGGGTCGACCGGGTATCCTAAAACGGGACGGGAAAGGGTATAGGGTTTGATTAGGCGGACGCCACCGCAGATCCCCCTAATCTAACCCTAAACCCTTTCCCTTGCTTCTCATTCGAAGGCGGCAAGACAAAAAGACACCCTAGAGGGGCCGAGTGAACCCTTTTTTGGGGGGCCGAGTATCCTAAAACGGGACGGGAAAGGGTTTAGGGTTTGATTAGGCGGACCGCTACCGTGGATCCCCCTAATCAAACCCTAAACCCTTTCCCTTTCTTCTCATTCGAAGGCGGCAAGACAAAAAGACACCCTAGAGGGGCCGAGTGAACCCTTTTTGGGGGGATCGGGTACACTAAAACGGGACGGGAAAGAGTTTAGGGTTTGATTAGGCGGACCGCTACCACGGATCCCCCTAATCAAACCCTAAACCCTTTCCCTTGGTTCTCATTCGAAGGCGGCAAAACAAAAAGACACCCTAGAGGGGCCGAGTGAACCGTTTTTGGGGGGACCGGGTATCCTAAAACGGGACGGGAAAGAGTTTAGGGTTTGATTAGGCGGACCTCTACCGCGGATCCCCCTAATCGAACCCTAAACCCTTTCCCTTGCTTCTCATTCGAAGGCGACAAGACAAAAAGACACCCTAAACGGGCCGACCGAACCCTTGGGGGGGGGGGGGGGGGGGGGACCGGGTATCCTAAAACGGGACGGGAAAGGGTTTAGGGTTTGAATAGGCGGACCGCTACCGTGGATCCCCCTAATCAAACCCTAAACCCTTTCCCTTTCTTCTCATTCGAAGGCGGCAAGACAAAAAGACACCCTCGAGGGGCCGAGTGACCCCTTTTTGGGGGGGGGGTTATCTTAAAACGGGACGGGAAAGGGTTTAGGGTTTGAATAGGCGGACCGCTACCACATATCCCCCTAATAGAACCCTAAACCTTTTCCCTTGCTTCTCATTCGAAGGCGACAAGACAAAAAGACACCCTTGAGAGGCCGATCGAACCCTTTTTGGGGGACCGGGTATCCTAAAACGGGACGGGGAAAGGGTTTAGGGTTTGATTAGGCGGACCGCTACCCCGGTCCGCCTAATCAAACCCTAAACCCTTTCCCTTGCTTCTCATTCAAAGGCGGCAAGACAAAAAGACAGCCTAGAGGGGCCGAGTGAACCCTTTTTTGGTGGGCCGGGTATCCTAAAACGGGACGGGAAAGGGTTTAGGGTTTGATTAGGCGGACCGCTACCGTGGATCCCCCTAATCAAACCCTAAACCCTTTCCCTTGCTTCTTATTTGAAGGCGGCAAGACAAAAAGACACCATAGAGGGGCCGAGTGAACCCTTTTTGGGGTCGACCGGGTATCCTAAAACGGGACGGGAAAGGGTATAGGGTTTGATTAGGCGGACCGCTACCGCAGATCCCCCTAATCTAACCCTAAACCCTTTCCCTTGCTTCTCATTCGAAGGCGGCAAGACAAAAAGACACCCTAGAGGGGCCGAGTGAACCCTTTTTTGGGGGGCCGAGTATCCTAAAACGGGACGGGAAAGGGTTTAGGGTTTGATTAGGCGGACCGCTACCGTGGATCCCCCTAATCAAACCCTAAACCCTTTCCCTTTCTTCTCATTCGAAGGCGGCAAGACAAAAAGACACCCTAGAGGGGCCGAGTGAACCCTTTTTGGGGGGATCGGGTACACTAAAACGGGACGGGAAAGAGTTTAGGGTTTGATTAGGCGGACCGCTACCACGGATCCCCGTAATCAAACCCTAAACCCTTTCCCTTGGTTCTCATTCGAAGGCGGCAAAACAAAAAGACACCCTAGAGGGGCCGAGTGAACCGTTTTTGGGGGGACCGGGTATCCTAAAACGGGACGGGAAAGAGTTTAGGGTTTGATTAGGCGGACCTCTACCGCGGATCCCCCTAATCAAACCCTAAACCCTTTCCCTTGCTTCTCATTCGAAGACGACAAGACAAAAAGACACCCTAAACGGGCCGACTGAACCCTTTTTTTGGGGGGGGGGGGGGACCGGGTATCCTAAAACGGGACGGGAAAGGGTTTAGGGTTTGAATAGGCGGACCGCTACCGTGGATCCCCCTAATCAAACCCTAAACCCTTTCCCTTTCTTCTCATTCGAAGGCGGCAAGACAAAAAGACACCCTCGAGGGGCCGAGTGACCCCTTTTTTGGGGGGCCGGTTATCTTAAAACGGGACGGGAAAGGGTTTAGGGTTTGAATAGGCGGACCGCTACCACATATCCCCCTAATAGAACCCTAAACCTTTTCCCTTGCTTCTCATTCGAAGGCGACAAGACAAAAAGACACCCTTGAGAGGCCGACTGAACCCTTTTTGGGGGGACCAGGTATCCTAAAACGGGACGGGAAAGGGTTTAGGGTTTGATTAGGCGGACCGCTACCCCGGTCCGCCTAATCAAACCCTAAACCCTTTCCCTTGCTTCTCATTCAAAGGCGGCAAGACAAAAAGACAGCCTAGAGGGGCCGAGTGAACCCTTTTTTGGTGGGCCGGGTATCCTAAAACGGGACGGGAAAGGGTTTAGGGTTTGATTAGGCGGACCGCTACCGCGGATCCCCCTAATCAAACCCTAAACCCTTTCCCTTGCTTCTCATTCGAAGGAGACAAGAAAAAAAGACACCCTCGAGGGGCCGAGTGAACACTTTTTTGGGGGGCCGCTAATCCTAAAACGGGACGGGAAAGGGTTTAGGATTTGATTAGGCAGACCGCTACCGCATATCCCCCTAATCAAACCCTAAACCCTTTCCCTTGCTTCTCATTCGAAAGCGTCAAGACAAAAAGACACCCTAGAGGGGCCGACTGAACCCTTTTTGGGGGGACCCGGTATCCAAAAACGGGTCGGGAAAGGGTTTAGGTTTTGATTAGGCGGACCGCTACCGCGGATCCCCCTAATCAAACCCTAAACCCTTTCCCTTGCTTCTCATTCGAAGGCGGCAATACAAAAAGACAGCCTAAAGAGGTCGAGTGAACTCTTTTTGGGGGGGACCGAGTATCCTAAAACGGGACGGGAAAGGGTTTAGGGTTGATTAGGCGGACCGCTATCGCGGATCCCCCTAATCAAACTCTAAACCCTTTCCCTTGCTTCTTATTTGAAGGCGGCAAGACAAAAAGACACCATAGAGGGGCCGAGTGAACCCTTTTTGGGGTCGACCGGGTATCCTAAAACGGGACGGGAAAGGGTATAGAGTTTGATTAGGCGGACCGCTACCGCAGATCCCCCTAATCTAACCCTAAACCCTTTCCCTTGCTTCTCATTCGAAGGCGGCAAGAAAAAAAAGACACCCTAGAGGGGCCGAGTGAACCCTTTTTTGGGGGGCCGAGTATCCTAAAACGGGACGGGAAAGGGTTTAGGGTTTGATTAGGCGGACCGCTACCGTGGATCCCCCTAATCAAACCCTAAACCCTTTCTCTTTCTTCTCATTCGAAGGCGGCAAGACAAAAAGACACCCTAGAGGGGCCGAGTGAACCCTTTTTGGGGGGACCGGGTACACTAAAACGGGACGGGAAAGGGTTTAGGGTTTGATTAGGCGGACCGCTACCACGGATCCCCCTAATCAAACCCTAAACCCTTTCCCTTGGTTCTCATTCGAAGTCGGCAAAACAAAAAGACACCCTAGAGGGGCCGAGTGAACCGTTTTTGGGGGGACCGGGTATCCTAAAACGGGACGGGAAAGAGTTTAGGGTTTGATTAGGCGGACCTCTACCGCGGATCCCCCTAATCAAACCCTAAACCCTTTCCCTTGCTTCTCATTCGAAGGCGGCAAGAGAAAAAGACACCCTAAACGGGCCGACTGAACCCTTTTGGGGGGGACCGGGTATCCTAAAACGGGACGGGAAAGGGTTTAGGGTTGGAATAGGCGGACCGCTACCGCGGATCCCTCTAATCAAACCCTAAACCCATTCCCTTGCTTCTCATTCGAAGGCGGCAAGACAAAAAGACACCCTCGAGGGGCCGAGTGTACCCTTTTTTGGGGGGCCGGTTATCCTAAAACGGGACGGGAAAGGGTTTAGGATTTGATTAAGCAGACCGCTACCTCATATCCCCCCAATCAAACACTAAACCCTTTCATCTGCTTCTCATTCGAAAGCGGCAAGACAAAAAGACACCCTAGACGGGCCGACTGAACCGTTTTTGGGGGGACCGGGTATCCTAAAACGGGACGGGAAAGGGTTTAGGGTTTGAATAGGCGGACCGCTACCGCGGATCCCCCTAATCAAACCCTAAACCCTTTCCCCTGCTTCTCATTCAAAGGCGGCAAGACAAAACGACACCCTAAAGGGGCCGAGTGAACCCTTTTTTGGGGGGCCGGGTATCCTAAAACGGGACGGGAAGGGTTTAGGGTTTGATTAGGCAGACCGCTACCGCGGATCCCCCTAATCAAACCCTAAACCCTTTCCCTTTCTTCTCATTCGAAGGCGGCAAGACAAAAAGACACCCTCGAGGGGCCGAGTGACCCCTTTTTTGGGGGGCCGGTTATCCTAAAACGGGACGGGAAAGGGTTTAGGGTTTGAATAGGCGGACCGCTACCTCATATCCCCCCAATCAAACACTAAACCCTTTCATCTGCTTCTCATTCGAAAGCGGCAAGACAAAAAGACACCCTAGACGGGCCGACTGAACCGTTTTTGGGGGGACCGGGTATCCTAAAACGGGACGGGAAAGGGTTTAGGGTTTGAATAGGCGGACCGCTACCGCGGATCCCCCTAATCAAACCCTAAACCCTTTCCCCTGCTTCTCATTCAAAGGCGGCAAGACAAAAAGACACCCTAAAGGGGCCGAGTGAACCCTTTTTTGGGGGGCCGGGTATCCTAAAACGGGACGGGAAGGGTTTAGGGTTTGATTAGGCAGACCGCTACCGCGGATCCCCCTAATCAAACCCTAAACCCTTTCCCTTGCTTCTCATTCAAAGGCGGCAAGACAAAAAGACAGCCTAGAGGGGCCGAGTGAACCCTTTTTTGGTGGGCCGGGTACCCTAAAACGGGACGTGAAAGGGTTTAGGGTTTGATTAGGCGAACCGCTACCGCGGATCCCCCTAATCAAACCCTAAACCCTTTCCCTTGCTTCTCATTCGAAGGAGACAAGAAAAAAAGACACCCTCGAGGGGCCGAGTGAACCCTTTTTTGGGGGGCCGGTAATCCTAAAACGGGACGGGAAAGGGTTTAGGATTTGATTAGGCAGACCGCTACCGCATATCCCCCTAATCAAACCCTAAACCCTTTCCCTTGCTTCTCATTCGAAAGCGTCAAGATAAAAAGACACCCTAGAGAGGCCGACTGAACCCTTTTTGGGGGGACCGGGTATCCAAAAACGGGTCAGGAAAGGGTTTAGGGTTTGATTAGGCGGACCGCTACCGCGGATCCCCCTAATCAAACCCTAAACCCTTTCCCCTGCTTCTCATTCGAAGGCGGCAATACAAAAATACAGCCTAAAGAGGTCGAGTGAACTCTTTTTGGGGGGGACCGAGTATCCTAAAACGGGACAGGAAAGGGTTTAGGGTTGATTAGGCGGACCGCTACCGCGGATCCCCCTAATCAAACTCTAAACCCTTTCCCTTGCTTCTTATTTGAAGGCGGCAAGACAAAAAGACACCATAGAGGGGCCAAGTGAACCCTTTTTGGGGTCGACCGGGTATCCTAAAACGGGACGGGAAAGGGTATAGGGTTTAATTAGGCGGACCGCTAACGCAGATCCCCTTAATCTAACCCTAAACCCTTTCCCTTGCTTCTCATTCGAAGGCGGCAAGACAAAAAGACACCCTAGAGGGGCCGAGTGAACCCTTTTTTGGGGGGCCGGGTATCCTAAAACGGGACGGGAAAGGGTTTAGGGTTTGATTAGGCGGACCGCTACCGCGGATCCCCCTAATCAAACCCTAAACCCTTTCCCTTTCTTCTCATTCGAAGGCGGAAAGACAAAAAGACACCGTAGAGGGGCCGAGTGAACCCTTTTTGGGGGGACCGGGTATACTAAAACGGGACGGGAAAGGGTTTAGGGTTTGATTAGGCGGACCTCTACCACGGATCCCCCTAATCAAACCCTAAACCCTTTCCCTTGGTTCTCATTCGAATGCGGCAAAACAAAAAGACACCCTAGAGTGGCCGAGTGAACCGTTTTTGGGGGGACCGGGTATCCTAAAACGGGACAGGAAAGAGTTTAGGGTTTGATTAGGCGGACCTCTACCGCGGATCCCCCTAATCAAACCCTAAACCCTTTCCCTTGCTTCTCATTCGAAGGCGGCAAGACAAAAAGACACCCTAGAGGGGCCGAGTGAACCCTTTTTTGGGAGGCCGGGTATCCTAAAACGGGACGGGAAAGGGTTTAGGGTTTGATTAGGCGGACCGCTACCACGGATCCCTCTAATCAAACCCTAAACCCTTTCCCTTGGTTCTCATTCGAATGCGGCAAAACAAAAAGACACCCTAGAGGGGCCGAGTGAACCGTTTTTGGGGGACCGGGTATCCTAAAACGGGACGGGAAAGGGTTTAGGGTTTGATTAGGCGGACCTCTACCGCGGATCCCCCTAATCAAACCCTAAACCCTTTCCCTTGCTTCTCATTCGAAGGCGGCAAGACAAAAAGACACCCTAGAGGGGCCGAGTGAACCCTTTTTTGGTGGGTCGGGTATCCTAAAACGGGACGGGAAAGGGTTTAGGGTTTGACTAGGCGGACCGCTACCGCGGATCCCCCTAATCAAACCCTAAACCCATTCCCTTGCTTCTCATTCGAAGGCGGCAAGACAAAAAGACACCCTCGAGGGGCCGAGTGAACCCTTTTTTGGGGGGCCGGTTATCCTAAAACGGGACGGGAAAGGGTTTAGGATTTGATTAGGCACACCGCTACCGCGGATCCCCCTAATCAAACCCTAAACCCTTTCCCTTGCTTCTCATTCAAAGGCGGCAAGACAAAAAGACAGCCTAGAGGGGCCGAGTGAACCCTTTTTGGGGGGACCGGGTATACTAAAACGGGACGGGAAAGGGTTTAGGGTTTGATTAGGCGGACCTCTACCACGGATCCCCCTAATCAAACCCTAAACCCTTTCCCTTGGTTCTCATTCGAATGCGGCAAAACAAAAAGACACCCTAGAGTGGCCGAGTGAACCGTTTTTGGGGGGACCGGGTATCCTAAAACGGGACAGGAAAGAGTTTAGGGTTTGATTAGGCGGACCTCTACCGCGGATCCCCCTAATCAAACCCTAAACCCTTTCCCTTGCTTCTCATTCGAAGGCGGCAAGACAAAAAGACACCCTAGAGGGGCCGAGTGAACCCTTTTTTGGGAGGCCGGGTATCCTAAAACGGGACGGGAAAGGGTTTAGGGTTTGATTAGGCGGACCGCTACCACGGATCCCTCTAATCAAACCCTAAACCCTTTCCCTTGGTTCTCATTCGAATGCGGCAAAACAAAAAGACACCCTAGAGGGGCCGAGTGAACCGTTTTTGGGGGGACCGGGTATCCTAAAACGGGACGGGAAAGAGTTTAGGGTTTGATTAGGCGGACCTCTACCGCGGATCCCCCTAATCAAACCCTAAACCCTTTCCCTTGCTTCTCATTCGAAGGCGGCAAGACAAAAAGACACCCTAGAGGGGCCGAGTGAACCCTTTTTTGGTGGGTCGGGTATCCTAAAACGGGACGGGAAAGGGTTTAGGGTTTGACTAGGCGGACCGCTACCGCGGATCCCCCTAATCAAACCCTAAACCCATTCCCTTGCTTCTCATTCGAAGGCGGCAAGACAAAAAGACACCCTCGAGGGGCCGAGTGAACCCTTTTTTGGGGGGCCGGTTATCCTAAAACGGGACGGGAAAGGGTTTAGGATTTGATTAGGCACACCGCTACCGCATATCCCCCTAATCAAACCCTAAACCTTTTCCCTTGCTTATCATTCGAAAGCGGCAAGACAAAAAGACACCCTAGAGGGGCCGACTGAACCCTTTTTGGGGGGACCGGTTATCCTAAAACGTGTCGGGAAAGGGTTTAGGGTTTTATTAGGCGGACCGCTACCGCGGATCCCCCTAATCAAACTCTAAACCCTTTCCCTTTCTTCTTATTTGAAGGCGGCAAGACAAAAAGACACCATAGAGGGGCCGAGTGAACCCTTTTTGGGGGGGGACCGGGTATCCTAAAACGGGACAGGAAAGGGTATAGGGTTTGATTAGGCGGACCGCTACTGCAGATCCCCCTAATCAAACCCTAAACCCTTCCCTTGCTTCTCATTCGAAGGCGGCAAGACAAAAAGACAGCCTAGAGGGGCCGAGTGAACTCTTTTTTGGGGGGCCGGGTATCCTAAAACGGGACGGGAAAGGGTTTAGGATTTAATTAGGTGGACCGCTACCACGGATCCCCCTAATCAAACCCTAAACCCTTTCCCTTGCTTCTCATTCGAAGGCGGCAAGACAAAAAGACACCCTAGAGGGGTCGAGTGAACCCTTTTTGGGGGGACCGGGTAACCTAAAACGGGACGGGAAAGGGTTTAGGGTTTGATTAGGCGGACCGCTACCGTGGATCCCCCTAATCAAACCCTAAACCCATTCCCTTGCTTCTCATACGAAGGCGGCAAGACAAAAAGACACCCTAGAGGGGCCGAGTGAACCCTTTTTTGGGGGGTCGGGTATCCTAAAACGGGACGGGAAAGGGTTTAGGGTTTGATTAGGCAGACCGCTACCGCGGATCCCCCTAATCAAACCCTGAACCCTTTCCCTTTCTTCTCATTCGAAGGCGGCAAGACAAAAAGACACCCTCGAGGGGCCGAGTGAGCCCTTTTTTGGGGGGCCGGTTATCGTAAAACGGGACGGGAAAGGGTTTAGGGTTTGATTAAGCGGACCACTACCGCATATCCCCCTAATCAAACCCTAAACCCTTTCCCTTGCTTCTCATTCGAAGGCTGCAAGACAAAAAGACACCCTAGAGGGGCCGACTGAACCCTTTTTGGGGGGACCGGGTATCCTAAAACGGGACTGGAAAGGGTTTAGGGTTTGATTAGGCGGACCGCTACCGCGGATCCCCTAATCAAACCCTAAACCCTTTCCCTTGCTTCTCATTCGAAGGCGGCAAGACAAAAAGACACCCTCGAGGGGCCGAGTGAACCCTTATTTGGGGGAAGTAGGTTATAATAAAACGGGACGGGAAAGGGTTTAGGATTTGATTAGGCACACCGCTACCGCATACCCCCCTAATCAAACCCTAAACCCTTTCCCTTGCTTATTATTCGAAAGCGGCAAGACAAAAATACACCCTAGAGGGGCCGACTGAACCCTTTTTGGGGGGACCGGGTATCCTAAAACGGGTCGGGAAAGGGTTTAGGGTTTGATTAGGCGGACCGCTACTGCGGATCCCCCTAATCAAACCCTAAACCCTTTCCCTTGCTTCTCATTCGAAGGCGGCAAGACAAAAAGACACCCTAGAGGGGCCGAGTGAACCCTTTTTTGGTGGGCCGGGTATCCTAAAACGGGACGGGAAAGGGTTTAGGGTTTGATTAGGCGGACCGCTACCGCGGATCCCCCTAATCAAACCCTAAACCCTTTCCCTTGCTTCTCATTCGAAGGCGGCAAGACAAAAAGACAGCCTAGAGGGGCCGAGTGAACTCTTTTTTGGGGGGCCGGGTATCCTAAAACGGGACGGGAAAGGGTTTAGGATTTAATTAGGTGGACCGCTACCACGGATCCCCCTAATCAAACCCTAAACCCTTTCCCTTGCTTCTCATTCGAAGGCGGCAGGACAAAAAGACACCCTAGAGGGGTCGAGTGAACCCTTTTTGGGGGGACCGGGTAACCTAAAACGGGACGGGAAAGGGTTTAGGGTTTGATTAGGCGGACCGCTACCGTGGATCCCCCTAATCAAACCCTAAACCCATTCCCTTGCTTCTCATACGAAGGCGGCAAGACAAAAAGACACCCTAGAGGGGCCGAGTGAACCCTTTTTTGGGGGGCCGGGTATCCTAAAACGGGACGGGAAAGGGTTTAGGGTTTGATTAGGCAGACCGCTACCGCGGATCCCCCTAATCAAACCCTGAACCCTTTCCCTTTCTTCTCATTCGAAGGCGGCAAGACAAAAAGACACCCTCGAGGGGCCGAGTGAGCCCTTTTTTGGGGGGCCGGTTATCGTAAAACGGGACGGGAAAGGGTTTAGGGTTTGATTAAGCGGACCGCTACCGCATATCCCCCTAATCAAACCCTAAACCCTTTCCCTTGCTTCTCATTCGAAGGCTGCAAGACAAAAAGACACCCTAGAGGGGCCGACTGAATACTTTTTGGGGGGACCGGGTAACCTAAAACGGGACTGGAAAGGGTTTAGGGTTTGATTAGGCGGACCGCTACCGCGGATCCCCCTAATCAAACCCTAAACCCTTTCCCTTGCTTCTCATTCGAAGGCGGCAAGACAAAAAGACACCCTCGAGGGGCCGAGTGAACCCTTATTTGGGGGCCGGTTATAATAAAACGGGACGGGAAAGGGTTTAGGATTTGATTAGGCACACCGCTACCGCATACCCCCCTAATCAAACCCTAAACCCTTTCCCTTGCTTATTATTCGAAAGCGGCAAGACAAAAATACACCCTAGAGGGGCCGATCGAACCCTTTTTGGGGGGACGGGTATCCTAAAACGGGTCGGGAAAGGGTTTAGGGTTTGATTAGGCGGACCGCTACTGCGGATCCCCCTAATCAAACCCTAAACCCTTTCCCTTGCTTCTCATTCGAAGGCGGCAATAGAAAAAGACAACCTAGAGAGGTCGAGTGAACCCTTTTTTGGGGGGGACCGGGTATCCTAAAACGGGACGGGAAAGGGTTAAGGGTTGATTAGGCGGACCGCTACCGCGGATCCCCCTAATCAAACTCTAAACCCATTCCCTTTCTTCTTATTTGAAGGCGGCAAGACAAAAAGACACCATAGAGGGGCCGAGTGAACCCTTTTTGGGGGGGACCGGGTATCCTAAAATGGGACGGGAAAGGGTTTAGGGTTTGATTAGGCGGACCGCTACCGCGGATCCCCCTAATCAAACCCTAAACCCTTTCCCTTGCTTCTCATTCGAAGGCGGCAAGACAAAAAGACACCCTCGAGGGGCCGAGTGAACCCTTATTTGGGGGCCGGTTATAATAATACGGGACGGGAAAGGGTTTAGGATTTGATTAGGCACACCGCTACCGCATACCCCCCTAATCAAACCCTAAACCCTTTCCCTTGCTTATTATTCGAAAGCGGCAAGACAAAAATACACCCTAGAGAGGCCGACTGAACCCTTTTTGGGGGGACCGGGTATCCTAAAACGGGTCGGGAAAGGGTTTAGGGTTTGATTAGGCGGACCGCTACTGCGGATCCCCCTAATCAAACCCTAAACCCTTTCCCTTGCTTCTCATTCGAAGGCGGCAATACAAAAAGACAACCTAGAGAGGTCGAGTGAACCCTTTTTTGGGGGGGACCGGGTATCCTAAAACGGGACGGGAAAGGGTTAAGGGTTGATTAGGCGGACCGCTACCGCGGATCCCCCTAATCAAACTCTAAACCCATTCCCTTTCTTCTTATTTGAAGGCGGCAAGACAAAAAGACACCATAGAGGGGCCGAGTGAACCCTTTTTGGGGGGGACCGGGTATCCTAAAATGGGACGGGAAAGGGTTTAGGGTTTGATTAGGCGGACCGCTACCGCGGATCCCCCTAATCAAACCCTAAACCCTTTCCCTTTCTTCTCATTCGAAGGCGGCAAGACAAAAAGACACCCTAGAGGGGACGAGTGAACCCTTTTTGGGGGGACCGGGTATACTAAAACGGGACGGGAAAGGGTTTAGGGTTTGATTAGGCGGACCGCTACCACGGATCCCTCTAATCAAACCCTAAACCCTTTCCCTTGGTTCTCATTCGAAGGCGGCAAAACAAAAAGACACCCTAGAGGGGCCGAGTGAACCGTTTTTGGGGGGGACCGGGTATCCTAAAACGGGACGGGAAAGAGTTTAGGGTTTGATTAGGCGGACCTCTACCGCGGATCCCCCTAATCAAACACTAAACCCTTTCCCTTGCTTCTCTTTCGAAGGCGGCAAGACAAAAAGACACCCTAGAGGGGCCGAGTGAACCCTTTTTTGGTGGGCGGGGTATTCTAAAACGGGACGGGAAAGGGTTTAGGGTTTGATTAAGCGGACCGCTACCGCGGATCCCCCTAATCAAACCCTAAACCCTTTCCCTTCCTTCTCATTCGAAGGCGGCAAGACAAAAAGACACCCTCGAGGGGCCGAGTGAACCCTTTTTTGGGGGGCCGGTTATAATAAAACGGGACGGGAAAGGGTTTAGGATTTGATTAGGCACACCGCTACCGCATATCCCCCTAATCAAACCCTAAACCCTTTCCCTTGCTTATCATTCGAAATCGGCAAGACAAAAAGACAGCCTAGAGGGGCCGAGTGAACCCTTTTTTGGGGGGCCGGGTATCCTAAAACGGGACGCGAAAGGGTTTAGGATTTAATTAGGTGGATCGCTACCACGGATCCCCCTAATCAGACCCAAAACCCTTTCCCTTGCTTCTCATTCGAAGGCGGCAGAACAAAAAGACACCCTAGAGGGGTCGAGTGAACCCTTTTTTGGGGGGACCGGGTATCCTAAAACGGGACGGGAAAGGGTTTAGGGTTTGATTAGGCGGACCGCTACCGCGGATCACCCTAATCAAACCCTAAACCCTTTCCCTTGCTTCTCATACGAAGGCGGCAAGACAAAAAGACACCATAGAGGGGCCGAGTGAACCCTTTTTTGGGGGGCCGGGTATCCTAAAACGGGACGGGAAAGGGTTTAGGGTTTGATTAGGAAGACCGCTACCGCGGATCCCCCTAATCAAACCCTAAACCCTTTCCCTTTCTTCTCATTCAAAGGCGGCAAGACAAAAAGACACCCTCGAGGGGCCGAGTGAGCCCTTTTTTGGGGGGCCGGTTATCGTAAAACGGGACGGGAAAGGGTTTAGGGTTTGATTAGGCGGACCGCTACCGCATATCCCCCTAATCAAACCCTAAACCCTTTCCCTTGCTTCTCATTCGAAGGCGACAAGACAAAAAGACACCCTAGAGGGGCCGACTAAACCCTTTTTGGGGGGACCGGGTATCCTTAAACGGAACGGGAAAGGGTTTAGGGTTTGATTAGGCGAACCGCTACCGCGGATCCCCCTAATCAAACCCTAAACCCTTTCCCTTGCTTCTCATTCGAAGGCGGCAAGACAAAAAGACAGCCTAGAGGGGTCGAGTGAACCCTTTTTGGGGGGACCGGGTATCCTAAAACGGGACGGGAAAGGGTTTAGGGTTTGATTAGGCGGACCGCTACCGAGAATCCCCCTAATCAAACTCTAAACCCTTTCCCTTTCTTCTTATTTGAAGGCGGCAAGACAAAAAGACACCATAGAGGGGCCGAGTGAACCCTTTTTGGGGGGGACCGGGTATCCTAAAACGGGACGGGAAAGGGTTTAGGGTTTGATTAGGCGGACCGCTACCGCGGATCCCCCTAATCAAACCCTAAACCCTTTCCCTTTCTTCTCATTCGAAGGCGGCAAGACAAAAAGACACCCTAGAGGGGACGAGTGAACCCTTTTTGGGGGGACCGGGTATACTAAAACGAGACGGGAAAGGGTTTAGGGTTTGATTAGGCGGACCGCTACCACGGATCCCTTTAATCAAACCCTAAACCCTTTCCCTTGGTTCTCATTCGAAGGCGGCAAAACAAAAAGACACCCTAGAGGGGCCGAGTGAACCGTTTTTGGGGGGACCGGGTATCCTAAAACGGGACGGGAAAGAGTTTAGGGTTTGATTAGGCGGACCTCTACCGCGGATCCCCCTAATCAAACCCTAAACCCTTTCCCTTGCTTCTCATTCGAAGGCGGCAAGACAAAAAGACACCCTAGAGGGGCCGAGTGAACCCTTTTTTGGTGGGCCGGGTATCCTAAAACGGGACGGGAAAAGGTTTAGGGTTTGATTAGGCGGACCGCTACCGCGGATCCCCCTAATCAAACCCTAAACCCTTTCCCTTGCTTCTCATTCGAAGGCGGCAAGACAAAAAGACAACCTCGAGGGGCCGAGTGAACCCTTTTTTGGGTGGTCGGTTATCCTAAAACGGGACGGGAAAGGGTTTAGGATTTGATTAGGCAGACCTCTACCGCATATCCCTCTAATCAAACCCTAAACCCTTTCCCTTCTCATTCGAAAGCGGCAAGACAAAAAGACACACTAGAGGGGCCGACTGTGTTGGAATATGTGTCCTCCGACAATAATGCGATCACGACTATTGATCATGATGATCACATGTTTAAGTCTCATTAAAATGAATACAATTGGGAAGTAATATTTTTACTGTCAACTGGTCAACATATATCGGTAATGATTGGCTGACTAGAGTTTGACATTACTGTCGTGTGACGGTGGTGATCATTTGACCCCCTAGGTCATACCTAAAGGGCAATACTCTTAATTGATTATTTAATTAATCGTATAATGTTACGAGTTAATTAAATTACTTGAAAATTGACGGACGATTTTGGAAGTAAAATTTACGTATCAAATTGAAATGTGATTAAATGAGATACGGTCTGAGTAATTGAATTGAATCATTACTCGGATGAAATAATTGTTTAATGAAACAATTGAATTTGAATGAATTATTATAAATACAATCCGTTGTGATTTATAAATGGTAAAATATTTTGGCACAGGTAATTATGAGATTACTAAGTCGATTTTTGTATGTGACGTATTTTTATTAATACGTTGATTTTTAATATGTTAAAAATACATAACAATTTTATGTTACATGTGACATGTTACATATTGAGAAATTGACAAAAATAATATGGACACCATATTATGATTGTGCCGAAATTAGTGGGGTATTAGGTTAATATTGTGTTGATTAATTTATTAAGTAAACACAATCATTACCTAATTCTCTAGCCATGCATACCTATGAACTTTGTTAAGAGTAACAACTTCATGCATTGGCTCCCCAAAAACCCCTCCTCTTACCCGGTTTTGAGAAGGCAAATGCCATCATGGCTTTTGTTTTATTTTTACCTAATAATATACAAAATGTTGTATATTGTTATTCATTCTATTCCATCATCAAATATAGAGATTTCTAGTGAGATAAAATCCTCTCTTCCTCTCTCATAATAACCGAAATATATAAGAGTTTTATATTTATTTTTGGTTCAATTTTCTACCTTGATTAATATTATAACTAGTATTTGTAATATTAATTATATTAAGAGGAGCCTTGGGTATAAAGCATAGGGAGAGATCTTACACTTAGATCTTTGTTCTTCCATTGGAAAAGCTCAAGAACAAGAAGAGAAAGGTGATCTCTCTTGTGCCCTAATAGCCGAAATCTACTATGTAAGGACATGATTTCTCCTCTATTTTATTATATTGTTTGCATGCATAAGATCCGTTTTAATTTTATGACAAATTATTTAGACATATAAGAGTATGTTAACATGTATATGAATCTGCTTTTCCTTCAATTGGTATCAGAGCCACGGTTGTTTGCATGCAAATTGGTTAAAAGTTTTTCCGAGTTATATGAATAACAAAATAAAACTTGTAAAATTTGTGTTATTATGATATATCACGAAATTATTACATGCATGTTAATATTTCTGGTCCTAAAGTGTTTTAGGATATTTTGGTTAATTTTTCGGATTTTTATTGTTCATAATTTACAATAATGGCATTTAAATGTGATTTTATGAGTAAAAATGTCATTTTTGGTCTAAAAATAGCTATACTTCGAATTTTCACTTGGTTTTTGGATATGTTGTTACATATATTATTTTGAGATAACCTGTAAATTTTCATAATTTTTGGACTTGTTATGCTCGAAAAATGAATTTTTCATTATTAAATTCGGATTTAAGAGAAAAATAGGTTAATATGAGTTAAATTTCGAATCTGGTCATAGAAAATTAATATGTTGTCACATGCAATTTTACAAGATGTGTGTAAAATAATTGGCTATAAAGAAGTCTTTTAGCATGATTTATGAATTTTTGAAGAAAAATAGCATAAATAGTGACATTATTAGTTGAAAATTAATAAAACATAATCTATGACCTAGGAAAAACGTCTAATGTTGCATTTTATTATATTTTTCAGATCTAAAATTGAAAAGTTAATGATAATAATTTTTCCATGTTTTTATGATTATTTTATTAAATATCGATAAACCGCAACATTGTTTTTCCGGAAAAATTTCGAAATGTTTAACCTAATATTTTGAACATTATGAGTGTCATGGAATTTTTCCAGAATGTTCATGAATTTAAATTTCAAATTTTGAATTTATTTGAAATTTTGGATTTATTTGAAGTTTAATAGCTTATTTTTGTAATTTTGGTCCTTTTATGAACAATTTTGTAAATAAAAGTTAATTATGGTCAAATTACTAGTGGAGACTATATTTTGAGTCCTAAGAGGTTAGGGTAATTAACTTATGCATAAATATGAGTTTATGCATTTTTGTGATTATAAAATGTTGAAATCACGCAAATCCGTAAAAACCGAGTAATATACGATATTGGCTATTTAAAAGGCGATTTAGCATAAAATTTGAGCATGTTCATACATATTATAATGCTGCATTTTTTCTTTATGATTGTCATAATTTTAATTTATGTAATTTTGAATTATGTAATTTTACTTAGTATGGCCTTAGATTTTAATTGGTATTTCCCGAAATGTATGGGAATATCGATTCGGTTGTAATTTTTATTGTGATCTCGTATCACCGTTTTGTAATTTAATAGATTTATTTTATTTTAGTTACAAATGTATAATAGGAAATTATGTAATTTATTATGTAATTTTATTCATTCCGGAGTTCCTAAAGACGGATTTCTTCAAGAATGGCGATACATAAAGACGGTGTTACCTCGAGATGTGTGCCACAACCCAAGTTCAAGGGACCAATGGAGTTGGTTTCCGAATATGTAATAGATTAATAGTTTTTCTATTTTAGGAAAGGCCATACTAGGATTTATTTATTTTATGCTTGCATTTTATTTTTATGTCGCATGCATCGCTAAATCGCCATAACTAAACATGCATTGTTATTTTATCGAGTTTATCGACCGTGTCAATTCGAATTATCGTAGTTCACCGCTTTAGTTCACTTAAAACGTGATAGATAATAAATTGACATGACCTCTCGCTAAAACAATCAATTGAGACATAGCCTTACCAAATAGTAGAAACCATGAAAACCTATTTCGTGAGGGAGTGCACTCGGCCACACCGGGGTACAAACCTTGTTACGTAGGGAAAGTGGGTGATAAATGTCTATCCACCGAATTCATGTTGATGAGGGTTTCATCGGCCACACCGTGCCCAAGTTAATGTGGGTTTGGATCATGGACACATTTATTCGAAATTTGGATTGGACTCAACAAAAGTTTTTCGATAAGGGTTTTATCGGCCACACCGTCCCCTTGTTGAATGTGTTTTGGGCTATAGATAAATGTTAATGTAATATTATCGACCAAGAGTTCTAAAAGTAGAATCGATTAAAACGTTAATCCACCGAGTTATATTGATGAGGGTTTCATCGGCCACACCGTGCCCAAATTAATATGAATTTGGGTCTTGGAATCATTTATCTAGTTGGGTAGAGGTCACTAGAAAAATGCATAAAACTTGTTTAAATCATACATTTTTACGAGTATTATTAAAACGACAATTGTTTTACTCCTTATATTTTGTTTTGTAGACCACTTCTTATTCATAACAAATGGCCACACCAACTCCTAATGCTACACCACTCGCTACTTCATCTTGGCTCCGATCCTTTATGGATCGATGTAAACTTGAAAAGAATGGGTCAAATTTCTCCGAGTGGGATGCCCAACTCAAATTAGCCGCCGAGGGTGACGACAAGCTTCGTTACCTTACCGAGGCCTCTCCACCCGAACCCTCCACTAGGTCCACAGCGGCCACTAGGGAAGCCTATGAGGCTTACCAAAAGGAGTCCGCCGCAATGAAAAATGTATTGATATTTGCGATAGAGACGGAACTCCAAAGGAGAGCCTTCAAAATGGGCAATGCTAATGAGATTTACTCCAAACTTGTGACCATGTTTTCACAAACTCCGCGGATCGTCCAATATGAGGCGGCCGCGGCATTCTTTGATCTCGACTTCAAAGAGGGCCAAAAGGTTAGCCCTCATGTGCTCAAACTCATGGAGCTTGTCGAGACCTTGAAAATTCAAAAGGTTGAAATCCCCAAAGAACTCATCGTAGATAGGATTCTACACTCCTTGTCTAAGGTCAAGGCATATGTGCAATTCCGGGTGAATTTCAATATGCAAGACAAGGATGTGTCTCTTGAGGAGTTGCACAAGTTACTTGTGCAAGCCGAAAGGGACATGGGGTTAAATGTGAACCCTCCCAAGGATGTGCTTAACATAAGCACAAAGAGTAAGGGAAGTTCAAGAAGAATGGGAGAAAGGGTAAAAAGCAAGCTCCCACATTCACCAAAGCTAAGTCTTGTGAAGCTAGCACCTCCAAAGTCAAGAAGGGTCCTCTTGACAAATGCCATTATTGTAATGGCATGGGACATTGGAAGAGGAATTGTTCCAAATACCTTGGTGATATCAAAGCTGGAAAGATCACTCCAGTAGGTAAATGACTAACCTTCTTTTATGTTTCTAAATTCAACTATGGTATTATGATGCAAAGTTGTGATAATGTATCTCCCTTTTTATTGTAAATAGGGCCTCCACCAAGCAAAGACAAAGGAAAAGAAAAACAAGCATGAGAAACCATGGAGAAGCTAAGGATAGCTTTTATGGAGCTTTGTTTTTCATTGTCTTATTTTAAGTTATGTTTTGGATTCTAGAACTTTGAGTTTCCGTGTTCGACATGGAAAAGTATTTTGGATAATGAGTTGTATTTTGGATGATGGTGACTTGGTTTGCAACCCGAGTCACCCGTTTTATCATTTATCCTTTTAATGTTCTAAATTTCATCTTTAAAATGCTTGCGTTTTGAAACATAAGATTATTCACTTAAAGGTGATCTAATAGACAAATATAATGACGAGTTTCATTATATGTCCACATGCTTAAGGCTTGTGTATGATCATTTATAAAGTGATTTTGAGTCTATGAACTCTCTTAAAGGTATGTCAATCACCAAGTACACATATGAAATAAAAACTATTAGTCTATCTATGAGATAGTTCTCCTTATACTTCAACATCATTAATTTGTGTCTCATATGCTATCTTTGAATGTTTAGTGTATCTATTCTAAAGATAGAGTGGGAGAAAAATGAGGACACAACACATAAGGCAAAATTAAAATTAAAAATTATGTACTTGTGTAAATGAAGATCTACGCAAGAGAAAATGATTTGAATGAAGGTATATCTATTTGCATAGTATGCCAAATAGATGAGATCTATGGTCTCAAGTTAGTTCTATATAACTTAAGAGACCAAGTGTAGTAATCATAAAAGTATATTCTCATGATAACTACACGAGGAGACCAAAAGAAGTTTTGGATAAAAATGACTAATGTAAAGTCTTAACAAGTTTTTGACTTAGTTCTATACGATAAATTTTGACCAAATAGTTTCAATCATGAGTTTTACTTAAGAGCCTAAATGAATTAAAGTAACGTCCTAGTAATAAGCGACATTTATAACTAGAGGTTACAAGATTTGATATACCGATATCCTCAATTGCTAAAAGTTAAACCATACAAATGTCATTGCTTAACCTCCCTATGAAATGGTTAAATTTCCTTCCAAAGGGTATTTGTGAAGGAAGTATTCTAGATATTGTTTATACTTGAATAATGACATTGCTACACATCATTATGACATGAGTGTGTTAGAGATTTAAAAATCTCTTTCCGTAAGGTTGAGATGAGACCACTTCAAAATAGGCTTTTTGAAAGGATATGATGGGAACATATATGGTTTTATCCTAGTAACTTGGCAAAGCAATTTATATTTATATCTTTGACAAATTTTGATTGAGAAGTCAATTTCGAAATATGTGGAATTGAGTGGGAGTTAGGAAATTCTCATGTGAAGACATGGAATTTAGTGGGAGCTATCATCCTTGAATGTATAAAACTCATTACTCATTAAAGAATGACGAGCTAATACCTTCTTTCATAAAGAAGCTTTTGAGTTTTCAATTCTGGATGAAAATGGACAATGATGAATCCAATTACATCATGGGATGTTGGATTAGTATTAAAGAGATACACATCGTATCAACATATCCATAGGATATTCATATGAATGAAAATGGAATTACCATTAGCAGTCATGGTAGTTCATTGAACCTGAGAACGGTTGATCTCATGATTATCAATAACTAATGTTTCCGCCATTAGAATAATCATGTACATGTCCAATTTTGAATCATATGCATAAGAGCATGATGATTGGTTGGTGAGCCATAATAGAAACGTCATGAATTCTCAAGTAGAATCCGATGAACGATTTCAGTGCTTGTCGGAATGTTCCATTATGTGATAAGAGGTTGCACATTTTGTAGAAGATCCGAGCACATATAAGGATTTATGAGAATCCTAAAACTTTCGAGCTAGAAAGAGAAATGAGAAGTTTTGGAAAGATGGTTGGTTGAATAAGAAGTTATTCAAAGATAATCTTTCCTAGTTAAACTAGGACTTGTAAGAAGTACTAAGCTAATAATCTTGTCAATTGTTACAAGATTCTGCAAAACATATACCTAGTGCATTGTGTGTGGATGAAATACTTGATCGGTGCAAGTTGTATTATTCATCGCAAATTCGTTCGTTATGAGATGATCGATAAGAAAGTTCTTTCAAGTTAAAGAACCGAAACCAAGGTTGGGAACCTTGATGTGTACTTGGTAAGATTCATGCTATGAGAGAGAATATGAATATGAAGGAAAATGCAAGTGTAAGAAGTTTGAACACATGGACACATGGGATGTTAAACTTCTATTGCAATCAATGAGTGTTTACACTTATGATATACATCACAAGGTTGTAATATGATATTGACTGCCCAAGTATGATGTCGACATTTGTCGTTTGAGTTATTATTAACTCACCATTGTACATTGTTATATCCAAACGGGTTGTAGAGACAATTGAACCCCGTTAAAGTGAACATGGATTAACATTGTTTTTGCCCATAGTTACTTATATGAGGTGACGTCTCGAAGTGACTAGAGTGTGAGGCGATTGATGGCAAGTTCAAGTGCCATACAGTCATGTGAGATGACTAGTCGATCACATAGGCAGACTGTTAGGAACATTTTGTCGGGCCTAATGACCACTTATAGAGTTCTGGCAAATTTATATAGCCTGGTCGTGGCGAGAGCTACTATAATATTCAAATGAGTCGATTCTTTTGACTAAAGACTATTCTCCTAAGATGGCACGATTTTGATTAACTTTGATTTGTGTTACTACGACCTTCGTAAATGGGGTCAAATGGGCATATTTTGGGTTATGATGGGCGTGGCTAGTCGAAGGGAATGAGTGCGATAGGAATTGTCCACCCCTAGTCGGGGTTATAACAATATCTCGGGGCCACTCGAGGAGTAATGAATCGAAATGCGTGGCCACGCTCGGATGGCATCCAGAGTGGATAAATCCGGTCAATCGGTTATTCTCCAGATCGAGGAAACCACTCTTGATATGATCACTTGCAAGTACGACCTGAAAGACACCTTGCATTGAGTGGGAGATAGTAATAGGACAAGAGAATTGGTGACGCACACTTGTCGAGGACAAGTGGGAGATTGTTGGAATATGTGTCCTCCGACAATAATGCGATCACGACTGTTGATCATGATGATCACATGTTTAAGTCTCATTAAAATGAATACAATTGGGAAGTAATATTTTTACTGTCAACTGGTCAACATATATCGGTAATGATTGGTCGACTAGAGTTTGACATTCTTGTCGTGTGACGGTGGTGATCGATTGACCCCTAGGTCATACCTAAAGGGCAATACTCTTAATTGATTATTTAATTAATCGTATAATGTTACGAGTTAATTAAATTACTTGAAAATTGACGCACGATTTTGGAAGTAAAATTTACGTATCAAATTGAAATGTGATTAAATGAGATACGGTCTGAGTAATTGAATTGAATCATTACTCGGATGAAATAATTGTTTAATGAAACAATTGAATTTGAATGAATTGTTATAAATACAATCCGTTGTGATTTATAAATGGTAAAATATTTTGGCACAGGTAATTATGAGATTACTAAGTCGATTTTTGTATGTGACGTATTTTTATTAATACGTTGATTTTTAATATGTTAAAAATACATAACAATTTTATGTTACATGTGACATGTTACATATTGAGAAATTGACAAAAATAATATGGACACCATATTATGATTGTGCCGAAATTAGTGGGGTATTAGGTTAATATTGTGTTGATTAATTTATTAAGTAAACACAATCATTACCTAATTCTCTAGCCATGCATACCTATGAACTTTGTTAAGAGCAACAACTTCATGCATTGGCTCCCCAAAAACCCCTCCTCTTACCCGGTTTTGAGAAGGCAAATGCCATCATGGCTTTTGTTTTATTTTTACCTAATAATATACAAAATGTTGTATATTGTTATTCATTCTATTCCATCATCAAATATAGAGATTTCTAGTGAGATAAAATCCTCTCTTCCTCTCTCATAATAACCGAAATATATAAGAGTTTTATATTTATTTTTGGTTCAATTTCCTACCTTGATTAATATTATAACTAGTATTTGTAATATTAATTATATTAAGAGGAGCCTTGGATATAAAGCATAGGGAGAGATCTTACACTTAGATCTTTGTTCTTCCATTGGAAAAGCTCAAGAACAAGAAGAGAAAGGTGATCTCTCTTGTGCCCTAATAGCCGAAATCTACTATGTAAGGACATGATTTCTCCTCTATTTTATTATATTGTTTGCATGCATAAGATCCGTTTTAATTTTATGACAAATTATTTAGACATATAAGAGTATGTTAACATGTATATGAATCTGCTTTTCCTTCAGACTGAACCCTTTTTGGGGGGACCGGGTATCCTAAAACGGGACGGGAAAGGGTTTAGGGTTTGATTAGGCGGACCGCTACCGCAGATCCCCCTAATCAAACCCTAAACCCTTTCCCTTGCTTCTCATTCGAAGGCGGCAAGACAAAAAGACAGCCTAGAGGGGCCGAGTGAACCCTTTTTTGGGGGGCCGGGTATTCTAAAACGGGACGGGAAAGGGTATAGGGTTTGATTAGGCGGACCGCTACCGCGGATCCCCCTAATCAAACCCTAAACCCTTTCCCTTGCTTCTCATTCGAAGGCGGCAAGACAAAAAGACACCCTCGAGGGGCCGAGTGAACCCTTTTTTGGGGGCCGGTTATAATAAAACGGGACGGGAAAGGGTATAGGGTTTGATTAGGCGGACCGCTACCGCGGATCCCCCTAATCAAACCCTAAACCCTTTCCCTTGCTTCTCATTCGAAGGCGGCAAGACAAAAAGACACCCTCGAGGGGCCGAGTGAACCCTTTTTTGGGGGCCGGTTATAATAAAACGGGACGGGAAAGGGTTTAGGGTTTGATTAGGCGGACCGCTACCGCAGATCCCCCTAATCAAACCATAAACCCTTTCCCTTGCTTCTCATTCGAAGGCGGCAAGACAAAAAGACAGCCTAGAGGGGCCGAGTGAACCCTTTTTTGGGGGGCCGGGTATCCTAAAACGGGACGAAAAAGGGTATAGGGTTTGATTAGGCGGACCGCTACCGCAGATCCCCCTAATCAAACCCTAAACCCTTTCCCTTGCTTCTCATTCGAAGGCGGCAAGACAAAAAGACACCTTAGAGGGGTCGAGTGAACCCTTTTTTGGGGGGACCGGGTATCCTAAAACGGGACGGGAAAGGGTTTAGGGTTTGATTAGGCGGACCGCTACCGCGGATCCCCCGAATCACACCCTAAACCCTTTCCCTTACTTCTCATTCGAAGGTGACAAGACAAAAAGACACCCTCGAGGGGCCGAGTGAACCCTTTTTTGGGGGGCCGGTTATCGTAAAACGGGACGGGAAACGGTTTAGGGTTTAATTAGGCGGACCGCCACCGCATATCCCCCTAATCAAACCCTAAACCCTTTCTCTTGCTTCTCATTCGAAGGCGGCAAGATAAAAAGACAACCTAGAGGGGCCGACTGAACACTTTTTGGGGGGACCGGGTATCCTATAACGGGACGGAAAAGGGTTTAGGGTTTGATTAGGCGGACCGCTACCGCGGATCCCCCTAATCAAACCCTAAACCCTTTCCCTTGCTTCTCATTCAAAGGCGGCAAGACAAAAAGACAGCCTAGAGGGGTCGAGTGAACCCTTTTTGGGGGGACCGGGTATCCTAAAACGGGACGGGAAAGGGTTTAGGGTTTGATTAGGCGGACCGCTACCACGGATCCCCCTAATCAAACCCTAAACCCTTTCCCTTGATTCTCATTCGAAGGCGGCAAGACAAAAAGACACCCTAGAGGGGCCGAGTGAACCCTTTTTTGGGGGGCCGGGTATTCTAAAACGGGACGGGAAAGGGTTTAAGGTTTGATTAGGCAGACCGCTACCGCGGATCCCCCTAATCAAACCCTAAACCCTTTCCCTTTTTTCTCATTCGAAGGCGGCAAGACAAAAAGACACCCTAGAGGGGCTGAGTGAACCCTTTTTTGGGGGGCCGGGTATCCTAAAACGGGACGGGAAAGGGTTTAGGGTTTGATTAGGCGGACCGCTACCGCGGATCCCCCTAATCAAACCCTAAACCCTTTCCCTTTCTTCTCATTCGAAGGCGGCAAGACAAAAAGACACCCTAGAGGGGCCGAGTGAACCCTTTTTTGGTGGGCCGGGTATCCTAAAACGGGACGGGAAAGGGTTTAGGGTTTGATTAGGCGGACCGCTACCGCGGATCCCCCTAATCAAACCCTAAACCCTTTCCCTTGCTTCTCATTCGAAGGCGGAAAGACAAAAAGACACCCTCGAGGGGCCGAGTGAACCCTTTTTTGGGTGGTCGGTTATCCTAAAACGGGACGGGAAAGGGTTTAGGATTTGATTAGGCAGACCGCTACCGCATATCCCCCTAATCAAACCCTAAACCCTTTCCCTTCTCATTCGAAAGCGGCAAGACAAAAAGACACACTAGAGGGGCCGACTGAACCCTTTTTGGGGGGACCGGGTATCCTAAAACGGGACGGGAAAGGGTTTAGGGTTTGATTAGGCGGACCGCTACCGCAGATCCCCCTAATCAAACCCTAAACCCTTTCCCTTGCTTCTCATTCGAAGGCGGCAAGACAAAAAGACAGCCTAGAGGGGCCGAGTGAACCCTTTTTTGGGGGGCCGGGTATCCTAAAACGGGACGGGAAAGGGTATAGGGTTTGATTAGGCGGACCGCTACCGCGGATCCCCCTAATCAAACCCTCAACCCTTTCCCTTGCTTCTCATTCGAAGGCGGCAAGACAAAAAGACACCCTCGAGGGGCCGAGTGAACCCTTTTTTGAGGGGCCGGTTATAATAAAACGGGACGGGAAAGGGTTTAGGATTTGATTAGGCACACCGCTACCGCATATCCCCCTAATCAAACCCTAAACCCTTTCCCTTGCTTATCATTCGAAAGCGCCAAGATAAAAAGACACCCTAGAGGGGCCGACTGAACCCTTTTTTGGGGGGGCGGGTATCCTAAAACGGGTTGGGAAAGGGTTTGATTAGGCGGACCGCTACCGCGGATCCCCCTAATCAAATCCTAAACCCTTTCCCTTGCTTCTCATTCGAAGGCGGCAATACAAAAAGACAACCTAGAGAGGTCGAGTGAACCGTTTTTTGGGGGGGGACCGGGTATCCTAAAACGGGACGGGAAAGGGTTTAGGGTTGATTAGGCGGACCGCTACCGCGGATCCCCCTAATCAAACTCTAAACCCTTTCCCTTTCTTCTTATTTGAAGGCGGCAAGACAAAAAGACACCATAGAGGGGCCGAGGGAACCCTTTTTGGGGGGGACCGGGTATCCTAAAACGGGACGGGAAAGGGTATAGGGTTTTATTAGGCGGACCGCTACCGCAGATCCCCCTAATCAAACCCTAAACCCTTTCCCTTGCTTCTCATTCGAAGGCGGCAAGACAAAAAGACAGCCTAGAGGGGCCGAGTGAACCCTTTTTTGGGGGGCCGGGTATCCTAAAACGGGACGGGAAAGGGTTTAGGATTTAATTAGGTGGATCGCTACAACGGATCCCCCTAATCAAACCCTAAACCCTTTCTCTTGCTTCTCATTCGAAGGCGGCAAGACAAAAAGACACCCTAGAGGGGTCGAATGAACCCTTTTTGGGGGGACCGGGTATCCTAAAACGGGACGGAAAAGGGTTTAGGGTTTGATTAGGCGGACCGCTACCGCGGATCACCCTAATCAAACCCTAAACCCTTTCCCTTGCTTCTCATACGAAGGCGGCAAGACAAAAAGACACCATAGAGGGGCCGAGTGAACCCGTTTTTGGGGGGCCGGGTATCCTAAAACGGGACGGGAAAGGGTTTAGGGTTTGATTAGGCGGACCGCTACCGCGGATCCCCCTAATCAAACCCTAAACCCTTTCCCTTGCTTCTCATTCGAAGGCGGCAAGACAAAAAGACACCCTAGAGGGGCCGACTAAACCCTTTTTGGGGGGACCGGGTATCCTAAAACGTAACGGGAAAGGGTTTAGGGTTTGATTATGCGGACCGCTACCGCATATCCCCCTAATCAAACCCTAAACCCTTTCCCTTGCTTCTCATTCGAAGGCGGCAAGACAAAAAGACACCCTAGAGGGGCCGACTAAACCCTTTTTGGGGGGACCGGGTATCCTAAAACGGAACGGGAAAGGCTTTAGGGTTTGATTAGGCGGACCGCTACCGCGGATCCCCCTAATCAAACCCTAAACCCTTTCCCTTGCTTCTCATTCGAAGGCGGCAAGACAAAAAGACAGCCTAGAGGGGTCGAGTGAACCCTTTTTGGGGGGACCGGGTATCCTAAAACGGGACGGGAAAGGGTTTAGGGTTTGATTAGGCGGACCGCTACCACGGATCCCCCTAATCAAACCCTAAACCCTTTCCCTTGATTCTCATTCGAAGGTGGCAAGACAAAAAGACACCCTAAAGGGGCCGAGTGAACCCTTTTTTGGGGGGCCGGGTATCCTAAAACGGGACGGGAAAGGGTTTAAGGTTTGATTAGGCAGACCGCTACCGCGGATCCCCCTAATCAAACCCTAAACCCTTTCCCTTTTTTCTCATTCGAAGGCGGCAAGACAAAAAGACACCCTAGAGGGGCTGAGTGAACCCTTTTTTGGGGGGCCGGGTATCCTAAAACGAGACGGGAAAGGGTTTAGGGTTTGATTAGGCGGACCGCTACCGCGGATCCCCCTAATCAAACCCTAAACCCTTTCCCTTTCTTCTCATTCGAAGGCGGCAAGACAAAAAGACACCCTAGAGAGGCCGAGTGAACCCTTTTTTGGTGGGCCGGGTATCCTAAAACGGGACGGGAAAGGGTTTAGGGTTTGATTAGGCGGACCGCTACCGCGGATCCCCCTAATCAAATCCTAAACCCTTTCCCTTGCTTCTCATTCGAAGGCGGCAAGACAAAAAGACACCCTCGAGGGGCCGAGTGAACCCTTTTTTGGGTGGTCGGTTATCCTAAAACGGGACGGGAAAGGGTTTAGGATTTGATTAGGCAGACCGCTACCGCATATCCCCCTAATCAAACCCTTTCCCTTTCCCTTTCTTCTCATTCGAAAGCGGCAAGACAAAAAGACACCCTAGAGGGGCCGAATGAACCCTTTTGGGGGGATCGGGTATACTAAAACGGGACGGGAAAGGGTTTAGGGTTTGATTAGGCGGCCGCTACCACGGAACCCCCTAATCAAACCCTAAACCCTTTCCCTTGCTTCTCATTTGAAGGCGGCAAAACAAAAAGACACCCTAGAGGGGCCGAGTGAACCGTTTTTGGGGGGACCGGGTATCCTAAAACGGGACGGGAAAGAGTTTAGGGTTTGATTAGGCGGACCTCTACCGCGGAACCCCCTAATCAAACCCTAAACCCTTTCCCTTGCTTCTCATTCGAAGGCGGAAAGACAAAAAGACACCCTAGAGGGGCCGAGTGAACCCTTTTTTGGGGGGCCGGGTATCCTAAAACGAGACGGGAAAGGGTTTAGGGTTTGATTAGGCAGACCGCTACCGCGGATCCCCCCAATCATACCCTAAACCCTTTCCCTTTCTTCTCATTCGAAGGCGGCAAGACAAAAAGACACCCTAGAGGTGCCGAGTGAACCCTTTTTTGGGGGGCCGGGTATCCTAAAACGGGACGGGAAAGGGTTTAGGGTTTGATTAGACGGATCGCTACCGCGAATCCCCCTAATCAAACCCTTTCCCTTTCCCTTTCTTCTCATTCGAAGACGGCAAGACAAAAAGACACCCTAGAGGGGCCGAATGAACCCTTTTTGGGGGGACCGGGTATACTAAAACGGGACGGGAAAGGGTTTAGGGTTTGATTAGGCGGCCGCTACCACGGAACCCCCTAATCAAACCCTAAACCCTTTCCCTTGCTTCTCATTTGAAGGCGGCAAAACAAAAAGACACCCTAGAGGGGCCGAGTGAACCGTTTTTGGGGGGACCGGGTATCCTAAAACGGGACGGGAAAGAGTTTAGGGTTTGATTAGGCGGACCTCTACCGCGGAACCCCCTAATCAAACCCTAAACCCTTTCCCTTGCTTCTCATTCGAAGGCGGCAAGACAAAAAGACACCCTAGAGGAGCCGAGTGAACCCTTTTTTGGTGGGCCGGGTATCCTAAAATTGGACGGGAAAGGGTTTAGGGTTTGATTTGGTGGACCGCTACCGCATATCCCCCCTAATCAAACCTAAACCCTTTCCCTTGCTTCTTATTCGAAGGCGGCAAGACAAAAAGACAGCCTAGAGGGGTCGAGTGAACCCTTTTTGGGGGGACCGGGTATCCTAAAACGGGACGGGAAAGGGTTTAGGGTTTGATTAGGCGGACCGCCACCGCGAGATCCCTAATCAAACCCAAAACCCTTTCCCTTGATTCTCATTCGAAGGCGGCAAGACAAAAAGACACCCTAGAAGGGCCGAGTGAACCCTTTTTTGGGGGGCCGGGTATCCTAAAACGAGACGGGAAAGGGTTTAGGGTTTGATTAGGCAGACCGCTACCGCGGATCCCCCCAATCATACCCTAAACCCTTTCCCTTTCTTCTCATTCGAAGGCGGCAAGACAAAAAGACACCCTAGAGGGGCCGAGTGAACCCTTTTTTGGGGGGCCGGGTATCCTAAAACGGGACGGGAAAGGGTTTAGGGTTTGATTAGACGGACCGCTACCGCGAATCCCCCTAATCAAACCCTTTCCCTTTCCCTTTCTTCTCATTCGAAGACGGCAAGACAAAAAGACACCCTAGAGGGGCCGAATGAACCCTTTTTGGGGGGACCGGGTATACTAAAACGGGACGGGAAAGGGTTTAGGGTTTGATTAGGCGGCCGCTACCACGGAACCCCCTAATCAAACCCTAAACCCTTTCCCTTGCTTCTCATTTGAAGGCGGCAAAACAAAAAGACACCCTAGAGGGGCCGAGTGAACCGTTTTTGGGGGGACCGGGTATCCTAAAACGGGACGGGAAAGAGTTTAGGGTTTGATTAGGCGGACCTCTACCGCGGAACCCCCTAATCAAACCCTAAACCCTTTCCCTTGCTTCTCATTCGAAGGCGGCAAGACAAAAAGACACCCTAGAGGAGCCGAGTGAACCCTTTTTTGGTGGGCCGGGTATCCTAAAATGGGACGGGAAAGGGTTTAGGGTTTGATTTGGTGGACCGCTACCGCATATCCCCCCTAATCAAACCTAAACCCTTTCCCTTGCTTCTTATTCGAAGGCGGCAAGACAAAAAGACAGCCTAGAGGGGTCGAGTGAACCCTTTTGGGGGGGGGTATCCTAAAACGGGACGGGAAAGGGTTTAGGGTTTGATTAGGCGGACCGCTACCGCAGATCCCCCTAATCAAACCCAAAACCCTTTCCCTTGATTCTCATTCGAAGGCGGCAAGACAAAAAGACACCCTAGAAGGGCCGAGTGAACCCTTTTTTGGGGGGCCGGGTATCCTAAAACGAGACGGGAAAGGGTTTAGGGTTTGATTAGGCAGACCGCTACCGCGGATCCCCCCAATCATACCCTAAACCCTTTCCCTTTCTTCTCATTCGAAGGCGGCAAGACAAAAAGACACCCTAGAGGGGCCGAGTGAACCCTTTTTTGGGGGGCCGGGTATCCTAAAACGGGACGGGAAAGGGTTTAGGGTTTGATTAGACGGACCGCTACCGCGGATCCCCCTAATCAAACCCTTTCCTTTTCCCTTTCTTCTCATTCGAAGGCGGCAAGACAAAAAGACACCCTAGAGGGGCCGAATGAACCCTTTTTGGGGGGATCGGGTATACTAAAACGGGACGGGAAAGGGTTTAGGGTTTGATTAGGCGGCCGCTACCACGGAACCCCCTAATCAAACCCTAAACCCTTTCCCTTGCTTCTCATTTGAAGGCGGCAAAACAAAAAGACACCCTAGAGGGGCCGAGTGAACCGTTTTTGGGGGACCGGGTATCCTAAAACGGGACGGGAAAGGGTTTAGGGTTTGATTAGGCGGACCTCTACCGCGGAACCCCTTAATCAAACCCTAAACCCTTTCCCTTGCTTCTCATTCGAAGGCGGCAAGACAAAAAGACACCCTAGAGGGGCCGAGTGAACCCTTTTTTGGGGGCGGGTATCCTAAAACGAGACGGGAAAGGGTTCGGGTTTGATTAGGCAGACCGCTACCGCGGATCCCCCTAATCATACCCTAAACCCTTTCCCTTTCTTCTCATTCGAAGGCGGCAAGACAAAAAGACACCCTAGAGGGGCCGAGTGAACCCTTTTTTGGGGGGCCGGGTATCCTAAAACGGGACGGGAAAGGGTTTAGGGTTTGATTAGACGGACCGCTACCGCGGATCCCCCTAATCAAACCCTTTCCCTTTCCCTTTCTTCTCATTCGAAGACGGCAAGACAAAAAGACACCTTAGAGGGGCCGAATGAACCCTTTTTGGGGGGACCGGGTATACTAAAACGGGACGGGAAAGGGTTTAGGGTTTGATTAGGCGGCCGCTACCACGGAACCCCCTAATCAAACCCTAAACCCTTTCCCTTGCTTCTCATTTGAAGGCGGCAAAACAAAAAGACACCCTAGAGGGGCCGAGTGAACCGTTTTGGGGAAAGGGTATCCTAAAATGGGACGGGGAAAGAGTTTAGGGTTTGATTAGGCGGACCTCTACCGCGGAACCCCTTAATCAAACCCTAAACCCTTTCCCTTGCTTCTCATTCGAAGGCGGCAAGACAAAAGACACCCTAGAGGGGCCGAGTGAACCCTTTTTTGGTGGGCCGGGTATCCTAAAATGGGACGGGAAAGGGTTTAGGGTTTGATTTGGTGGACCGCTACCGCATATCCCCCTAATCAAACCTAAACCCTTTCCCTTGCTTCTCATTCGAAGGCGGCAAGACAAAAAGACACCCTAGAGGGGCCGATCGAACACTTTTGGGGGACCGGGTATCCTAAACGGGACGGGAAAGGATTTAGGGTTTGATTAGGCAGACCGCTACCGCGGATCCCCTAATCAAACCCTAAACCCTTTCCCTTACTTCTCATTCGAAGGCGGCAAGACAAAAAGACACCCTCGAGGGCCGAGTGAACCCTTTTTGGGGGGGGTTATCGTAAAACGGGACGGGAAACGGTTTAGGGTTTGATTTGGCGGACCGATACCGCATATCCCCCTAATCAAACCCTAAACCCTTTCCCTTGCTTCTCATTCGAAGGCGGCAAGACAAAAAGACACCCTAGAGGGGCCGAGTGAACCCTTTTTTGGGGGGCCGGGTATCCTAAAATGGGACGGGGAAAGGGTTTAGGGTTTGATTAGGCAGACCGCACCGCGGATCCCCCTAATCAAACCCTAAACCCTTTCCCTTGCTTCTTATTCGAAGGCGGCAAGACAAAAAGACAGCCTAGAGGGGTCGAGTGAACCCTTTTTGGGGGGACCGGGTATCCTAAAACGGGACGGGAAAGGGTTTAGGGTTTGATTAGGCGGACCGCTACCGCAGATCCCCTAATCAAACCCAAAACCCTTTCCCTTGCTTCTCATTCGAAGGCGGCAAGACAAAAGGACACCCTAGAGGGGCCGAGTGAACCCTTTTTGGGCGTAGGGTATCCTAAAACGAGACGGGAAAGGGTTTAGGGTTTGATTAGGCAGACCGCTACCGCGGATCCCCCCAATCATACCCTAAACCCTTTCCCTTTCTTCTCATTCGAAGGTGGCAAGACAAAAAGACACCCTAGAGTGGCCGAGTGAACCCTTTTTTGGGGGGCCGGGTATCCTAAAACGGGACGGGAAAGGGTTTAGGGTTTGATTAGACGGACCGCTACCGCGGATCCCCCTAATCAAACCCTTTCCCTTTCCCTTTCTTCTCATTCGATGGCGGCAAGACAAAAAGACACCCTAGAGTGGCCGAATGAACCCTTTTTGGGGGGATCGGGTATACTAAAACGGGACGGGAAAGGGTTTGGGGTTTTATTAGGCGGCCGCTACCACGGAACCCCCTAATCAAACCCTAAACCCTTTCCCTTGCTTCTCATTTGAAGGCGGCAAAACAAAAAGACACCCTAGAGGGGCCGAGTGAACCGTTTTTGGGGGGACCGGGTATCCTAAAACGGGAAAGGAAAGAGTTTAGGGTTTGATTAGGCGGACCTCTACCGCGGAACCCCCTAATCAAACCCTAAACCCTTTCCCTTGCTTCTCATTCGAAGGAGGCAAGAAAAAAAGACACCCTAGAGGGGCCGAGTGAACCCTTTTTTGGGGGGCCGGGTATCCTAAAACGAGACGGGAAAGGGTTTAGGGTTTGATTAGGCAGCCCGCTACCGCGGATCCCCCCAATCATACCCTAAACCCTTTCCCTTTCTTCTCATTCGAAGGCGGCAAGACAAAAAGACACCCTAGAGGGGCCGAGTGAACCCTTTTTTGGGGGGCCGGGTATCCTAAAACGGGACGGGAAAGGGTTTAGGGTTTGATTAGACGGACCGCTACCGCGGATCCCCCTAATCAAACCCTTTCCCTTTCCCTTTCTTCTCATTCGAAGGCGGCAAGACAAAAAGACACCCTAGAGGGGCCGAATGAACCCTTTTTGGGGGGGACCGGGTATACTAAAACGGGACGGGAAAGGGTTTAGGGTTTGATTAGGCGGCCGCTACCACGGAACCCCCTAATCAAACCCTAAACCCTTTCCCTTGCTTCTCATTTGAAGGCGGCAAAACAAAAAGACACCCTAGAGGGGCCGAGTGAACCGTTTTTGGGGGGACCGGGTATCCTAAAACGGGACGGGAAAGAGTTTAGGGTTTGATTAGGCGGACCTCTACCGCGGAACCCCCTAATCAAACCCTAAACCCTTTCCCTTGCTTCTCATTCAAAGGCGGCAAGACAAAAAGACACCCTAGAGGGGCCGAGTGAACCCTTTTTGGGGGGACCGGGTATCCTAAAATGGGACGGGAAAGGGTTTAGGGTTTGATTTGGTGGACCGCTACCGCATATCCCCCTAATCAAACCTAAACCCTTTCCCTTGCTCCTCATTCGAAGGCGGCAAGACAAAAAGACACCCTAGAGGGGCCGACTGAACACTTTTTGGGGGGACCGGGTATCCTAAAACGGGACGGGAAAGGGTTTAGGGTTTGATTAGGCAGACCGCTACCGCGGATCCCCCTAATCAAACCCTAAACCCTTTCCCTTACTTCTCATTCGAAGGCGGCAAGACAAAAAGACACCCTCGAGGGGCCGAGTGAACCCTTTTTTGGGGGGCCGGTTATCGTAAAACGGGACGGGAAACGGTTTAGGGTTTGATTAGGCGGACCGATACCGCATATCCCCCTAATCAAACCCTAAACCCTTTCCCTTGCTTCTCATTCGAAGGCGGCAAGACAAAAAGACACCCTAGAGGGGCCGAGTGAACCCTTTTTTGGGGGGCCGGGTATCCTAAAATGGGACGGGAAAGGGTTTAGGGTTTGATTAGGCAGACCGCTACCGCGGATCCCCCTAATAAAACCCTAAACCCTTTCCCTTGCTTCTTATTCGAAGGCGGCAAGACAAAAAGACAGCCTAGAGGGGTCGAGTGAACCCTTTTTGGGGGGACCGGGTATCCTAAAACGGGACGGGAAAGGGTTTAGGGTTTGATTAGGCGGACCGCTACCGCAGATCCCCCTAATCAAACCCAAAACCCTTTCTCTTGATTCTCATTCGAAGGCGGCAAGACAAAAAGACACCCTAGAGGGGCCGAGTGAACCCTTTTTTGGGGGGCCGAGTATCCTAAAACGAGACGGGAAAGGGTTTAGGGTTTGATTAAGCAGACCGCTACCGCGGATCCCCCCAATCATACCCTAAACCCTTTCCCTTTCTTCTCATTCGAAGGCGGCAAGACAAAAAGACACCCTAGAGGGGCCGAGTGAACCCTTTTTTGGGGGGCCGGGTATCCTAAAACGAGACGGGAAAGGGTTTAGGGTTTGATTAGGCAGACCGCTACCGCGGATCCCCCTAATCATACCCTAAACCCTTTCCCTTTCTTCTCATTCGAAGGCGGCAAGACAAAAAGACACCCTAGAGGGGCCGAGTGAACCCTTTTTTGGGGGGCCGGGTATCCTAAAACGGGACGGGAAAGGGTTTAGGGTTTGATTAGACGGACCGCTACCGCGGATCCCCCTAATCAAACCCGTTCCCTTTCCCTTTCTTCTCATTCGAAGGCGGCAAGATAAAAAGACACCCTAGAGGGGCCGAATGAACCCTTTTTGGGGGGACCGGGTATACTAAAACGGGACGGGAAAGGGTTTAGGGTTTGATTAGGCGGCCGCTACCACGGAACCCCCTAATCAAACCCTAAACCCTTTCCCTTGCTTCTCATTTGAAGGCGGCAAAACAAAAAGACACCCTAGAGGGGCCGAGTGAACCGTTTTTGGGGGGACCGGGTATCCTAAAACGGGACGGGAAAGGGTTTAGGGTTTGATTAGGCGGACCTCTACCGCGGAACCCCTTAATCAAACCCTAAACCCTTTCCCTTGCTTCTCATTCGAAGGCGGCAAGACAAAAAAGACACCCTAGAGGGGCCGAGTGAACCCTTTTTTGGGGGGCGGGTATCCTAAAATGGGACGGGAAAGGGTTTAGGGTTTGATTTGGTGGACCGCTACCGCATATCCCCCTAATCAAACCTAAACCCTTTCCCTTGCTTCTCATTCGAAGGCGGCAAGACAAAAAGACACCCTAGAGGGGCCGACTGAACACTTTTTGGGGGGACCGGGTATCCTAAAACGGGACGGGAAAGGGTTTAGGGTTTGATTAGGCAGACCGCTACCGCGGATCCCCCTAATCAAACCCTAAACCCTTTCCCTTACTTCTCATTCGAAGGCGGCAAGACAAAAAGACACCCTCGAGGGGCCGAGTGAACCCTTTTTTGGGGGGCCGGTTATCGTAAAACGGGACGGGAAACGGTTTAGGGTTTGATTTGGCGGACCGATACCGCATATCCCCCTAATCAAACCCTAAACCCTTTCCCTTGATTCTCATTCGAAGGCGGCAAGACAAAAAGACACCCTAGAGGGGCCGAGTGAACCCTTTTTTGGGGGGCCGGGTATCCTAAAATGGGACGGGAAAGGGTTTAGGGTTTGATTAGGCAGACCGCGGATCCCCCTAATCAAACCCTAAACCCTTTCCCTTGCTTCTTATTCGAAGGCGGCAAGACAAAAAGACAGCCTAGAGGGGTCGAGTGAACCCTTTTTGGGGGGACCGGGTATCCTAAAACGGGACGGGAAAGGGTTTAGGGTTTGATTAGGCGGACCGCTACCGCAGATCCCCCTAATCAAAACCAAAACCCTTTCCCTTGATTCTCATTCGAAGGCGGCAAGACAAAAAGACACCCTAGAGGGGCCGAGTGAACCCTTTTTTGGGGGGCCGGGTATCCTAAAACGAGACGGGAAAGGGTTTAGGGTTTGATTAGGCAGACCGCTACCGCGGATCCCCCCAATCATACCCTAAACCCTTTCCCTTTCTTCTCATTCGAAGGCGGCAAGACAAAAAGACACCCTAGAGGGGCCGAGTGAACCCTTTTTTGGTGGGCCGGGTATCCTAAAATGGGACGGGAAAGGGTTTAGGGTTTGATTTGGTGGACCGCTACCACATATCCCCCTAATCAAACCTAAACCCTTTCCCTTGCTCCTCATTCGAAGGCGGCAAGACAAAAAGACACCCTAGAGGGGCCGACTGAACACTTTTTGGGGGGACCGGGTATCCTAAAACGGGACGGGAAAGGGTTTAGGGTTTGATTAGGCAGACCGCTACCGCGGATCCCCCTAATCAAACCCTAAACCCTTTCCCTTACTTCTCATTCGAAGGCGGCAAGACAAAAAGACACCCTCGAGGGGCCGAGTGAACCCTTTTTTGGGGGCCGGTTATCCTAAAACGGGACGGGAAACGGTTTAGGGTTTGATTAGGCGGACCGATACCGCATATCCCCCTAATCAAACCCTAAACCCTTTCCCTTGCTTCTCATTCGAAGGCGGCAAGACAAAAAGACACCCTAGAGGGGCCGAGTGAACCCTTTTTGGGGGGACCGGGTATCCTAAAATGGGACGGGAAAGGGTTTAGGGTTTGATTAGGCAGACCGCTACCGCGGATCCCCCTAATCAAACCCTAAACCCTTTCCCTTGCTTCTTATTCGAAGGCGGCAAGACAAAAAGACAGCCTAGAGGGGTCGAGTGAACCCTTTATGGGGGACCAAGGGTATCCTAAAACGGGACGGGAAAGGGTTTAGGGTTTGATTAGGCGGACCGCTACCGCAGATCCCCCTAATCAAACCCAAAACCCTTTCCCTTGATTCTCATTCGAAGGCGGCAAGACAAAAAGACACCCTAGAGGGGCCGAGTGAACCCTTTTTTGGGGGGCCGGGTATCCTAAAACGGGACGGGAAAGGGTTTAGGGTTTGATTAGGCAGACCGCTACCGCGGATCCCCCTAATCAAACCCTAAACCCTTTCCCTTACTTCTCATTCTAAGGCGGCAAGACAAAAAGACACCCTCGAGGGGCCGAGTGAACCCTTTTTTGGGGGCCGGTTATCGTAAACGGGACGGGGAAACGGTTTAGGGTTTGATTTGGCGGACCGATACCGCATATCCCCCTAATCAAACCCTAAACCCTTTCCCTTGCTTCTCATTCGAAGGCGGCAAGACAAAAAGACACCCTAGAGGGGCCGAGTGAACCCTTTTTTGGGGGGCCGGGTATCCTAAAATGGGACGGGAAAGGGTTTAGGGTTTGATTAGGCAGACCGCTACCGCGGATCCCCCTAATCAAACCCTAAACCCTTTCCCTTGCTTCTTATTCGAAGGCGGCAAGACAAAAAGACAGCCTAGAGGGGTCGAGTGAACCCTTTTTGGGGGGACCGGGTATCCTAAAACGGGACGGGAAAGGGTTTAGGGTTTGATTAGGCGGACCGCTACCGCAGATCCCCCTAATCAAACCCAAAACCCTTTCCCTTGATTCTCATTCGAAGGCGGCAAGACAAAAAGACACCCTAGAGGGGCCGAGTGAACCCTTTTTTGGGGGGCCGGGTATCCTAAAACGAGACGGGAAAGGGTTTAGGGTTTGATTAGGCAGACCGCTACCGCGGATCCCCCAATCATACCCTAAACCCTTTCCCTTTCTTCTCATTCGAAGGCGGCAAGACAAAAAGACACCCTAGAGGGGCCGAGTGAACCCTTTTTTGGTGGGCCGGGTATCCTAAAATGGGACGGGAAAGGGTTTAGGGTTTGATTTGGTGGACCGCTACCGCATATCCCCCTATCAAACCTAAACCCTTTCCCTTGCTCCTCATTCGAAGGCGGCAAGACAAAAAGACACCCTAGAGGGGCCGACTGAACACTTTTTGGGGGGACCGGGTATCCTAAAACGGGACGGGAAAGGGTTTAGGGTTTGATTAGGCAGACCGCTACCGCGGATCCCCCTAATCAAACCCTAAACCCTTTCCCTTACTTCTCATTCGAAGGCGGCAAGACAAAAAGACACCCTCGAGGGGCCGAGTGAACCCTTTTTTGGGGGGCCGGTTATCGTAAAACGGGACGGGAAACGGTTTAGGGTTTGATTAGGCGGACCGATACCGCATATCCCCCTAATCAAACCCTAAACCCTTTCCCTTGCTTCTCATTCGAAGGCGGCAAGACAAAAAGACACCCTAGAGGGGCCGAGTGAACCCTTTTTTGGGGGGCCGGGCATCCTAAAATGGGACGGGAAAGGGTTTAGGGTTTGATTAGGCAGACCGCTACCGCGGATCCCCCTAATCAAACCCTAAACCCTTTCCCTTGCTTCTTATTCGAAGGCGGCAAGACAAAAAGACAGCCTAGAGGGGTCGAGTGAACCCTTTATGGGGGGACCGGGTATCCTAAAACGGGACGGGAAAGGGTTTAGGGTTTGATTAGGCGGACCGCTACCGCAGATCCCCCTAATCAAACCCAAAACCCTTTCCCTTGATTCTCATTCGAAGGCGGCAAGACAAAAAGACACCCTAGAGGGGCCGAGTGAACCCTTTTTTGGGGGGCCGAGTATCCTAAAACGAGACGGGAAAGGGTTTAGGGTTTGATTAAGCAGACCGCTACCGCGGATCCCCCCAATCATACCCTAAACCCTTTCCCTTTCTTCTCATTCAAAGGCGGCAAGACAAAAAGACACCCTAGCGGGGCCGAGTGAACCCTTTTTTGGGGGGCCGGGTATCCTAAAACGGGACGGGAAAGGGTTTAGGGTTTGATTAGACGGACCGCTACCGCGGATCCCCCTAATCAAACCCTTTCCCTTTCCCTTTCTTCTCATTCGAAGGCGGCAAGACAAAAAGACACCCTAGAGGGGCCGAATGAACCCTTTTTGGGGGGACCGGGTATACTAAAACGGGACGGGAAAGGGTTTAGGGTTTGATTAGGCGGCCGCTACCACGGAACCCCCTAATCAAACCCTAAACCCTTTCCCTTGCTTCTCATTTGAAGGCGGCAAAACAAAAAGACACCCTAGAGGGGCCGAGTGAACCGTTTTTGGGGGGACCGGGTATCCTAAAACGGGACGGGAAAGAGTTTAGGGTTTGATTAGGCGGACCTCTACCGCGGAACCCCCTAATCAAACCCTAAACCCTTTCCCTTGCTTCTCATTCGAAGGCGGCAAGACAAAAAGACACCCTAGAGGGGCCGAGTGAACCCTTTTTTGGTGGGCCGGGTATCCTAAAATGGGACGGGAAAGGGTTTAGGGTTTGATTTGGTGGACCGCTACCGCATATCCCCCTAATCAAACCTAAACCCTTTCCCTTGCTTCTCATTCGAAGGCGGCAAGACAAAAAGACACCCTAGAGGGGCCGAGTGAACCCTTTTTTGGGGGGCCGGGTATCCTAAAACGGGACGGGAAAGGGTTTAGGGTTTGATTAGGCAGACCGCTACCGCGGATCCCCCTAATCAAACCCTAAACCCTTTCCCTTACTTCTCATTCGAAGGCGGCAAGACAAAAAGACACCCTCGAGGGGCCGAGTGAACCCTTTTTTGGGGGGCCGGTTATCGTAAAACGGGACGGGAAACGGTTTAGGGTTTGATTAGGCGGACCGATACCGCATATCCCCCTAATCAAACCCTAAACCCTTTCCCTTGCTTCTCATTCGAAGGCGGCAAAACAAAAAGACACCCTAGAGGGGCCGAGTGAACCCTTTTTTGGGGGGCCGGGTATCCTAAAATGGGACGGGAAAGGGTTTAGGGTTTGATTAGGCAGACCGCTACCGCGGATCCCCCTAATCAAACCCTAAACCCTTTCCCTTGCTTCTTATTCGAAGGCGGCAAGACAAAAAGACAGCCTAGAGGGGTCGAGTGAACCCTTTTTGGGGGGACCGGGTATCCTAAAACGGGACGGGAAAGGGTTTAGGGTTTGATTAGGCGGACCGCTACCGCAGATCCCCCTAATCAAACCCTAAACCCTTTCCCTTGATTCTCATTCGAAGGCGGCAAGACAAAAAGACACCCTAGAGGGGCCGAGTGAACCCTTTTTTGGGGGCGGGTATCCTAAAACGAGACGGGAAAGGGTTTAGGGTTTGATTAGGGGGACCGCTACCGCGGATCCCCCTAATCATACCCTAAACCCTTTCCCTTTCTTCTCATTCGAAGGCGGCAAGACAAAAAGACACCCTAGAGGGGCCGAGTGAACCCTTTTTTGGGGGCGGGTATCCTAAACGGGACGGGAAAGGGTTTAGGGTTTGATTAGACGGACCGCTACCGCGGATCCCCCTAATCAAACCCTTTCCCTTTCCCTTTCTTCTCATTCGAAGGCGGCAAGACAAAAAGACACCCTAGAGGGGCCGAATGAACCCTTTTTGGGGGACCGGGTATACTAAAACGGGAACGGGAAAGGATTTAGGGTTTGATTAGGCGGCCGCTACCACGGAACCCCCTAATCAAACCCTAAACCCTTTCACTTGCTTCTCATTTGAAGGCGGCAAAACAAAAAGACACCCTAGAGGGGCCGAGTGAACCGTTTTTGGGGGACCGGGTATCCTAAAACGGGACGGGAAAGGGTTTAGGGTTTGATTAGGCGGACCTCTACCGCGGAACCCCCTAATCAAACCCTAAACCCTTTCCCTTGCTTCTCATTCGAAGGCGGTAAGCCAAAAAGACACCCTAGAGGGGCCGAGTGAACCCTTTTTTGGGGGGCCGGGTATCCTAAAACGAGACGGGAAAGGGTTTAGGGTTTGATTAGGCAGATCGCTACCGCGGATCCCCCTAATCATACCCTAAACCCTTTCCCTTTCTTCTCATTCGAAGGCGGCAAGACAAAAAGACACCCTAGAGGGGCCGAGTGAACCCTTTTGGGGGGGGCGGGTATCCTAAAACGGGACGGGAAAGGGTTTACGGTTTGATTAGATGGACCGCTACCGCGGATCCCCCTAATCAAACCCTTTCCCTTTCCCTTTCTTCTCATTCGAAGGCGGCAAGACAAAAAGACACCCTAGAGGGGCCGAATGAACCCTTTTTGGGGGACCGGGTATACTAAAACGAGACGGGAAAGGGTTTAGGGTTTGATTAGGCGGCCGCTACCACGGAACCCCCTAATCAAACCTAAACCCTTTCCCTTGCTTCTCAATTGAAGGCGGCAAAACAAAAAGACACCCTAGAGGGGCCGAGTGAACCGTTTTTGGGGGGGACCGGGTATCCTAAACGGGACGGGGAAAGAGTTTAGGGTTTGATTAGGCGGACCTCTACCGCGGAACCCCTTAATCAAACCCTAAACCCTTTCCCTTGCTTCTCATTCGAAGGCGGCAAGACAAAAAGACACCCTAGAGGGGCCGAGTGAACCCTTTTTTGGTGGGCGGGGTATCCTAAAATGGGACGGGAAAGGGTTTAGGGTTTGATTTGGTGGACCGCTACCGCATATCCCCCTAATCAAACCTAAACCCTTTCCCTTGCTTCTCATTCGAAGGCGGCAAGACAAAAAGACACCCTAGAGGGGCCCGAACACTTTTGGGGGACAAGGGTATCCTAAAGGGTCGGGAAAGGGTTTAGGGTTTGATTAGGCGGACCGCTACCGCGGATCCCCCTAATCAAACCCTAAACCCTTTCTCTTGCTTCTCATTCGAAGGCGGCAAGACAAAAAGACAGCCTAGAGGGGTCGAGTGAACCCTTTTGGGGGGGACCGGGTATCCTAAAACGGGACGGGAAAGAGTTTAGGGTTTGATTAGGCGGACCGCTACCGCAGATCCCCCTAATCAAACCCTAAACCCTTTCCCTTGATTCTCATTTGAAGGAGGCAAGACAAAAAGACACCCTAGAGGGGCCGAGTGAACCCTTTTTTGGGGGCCGGGTATCCAAAAACGGGACGGGATAGGGTTTAGGGTTTGATTAGGCGGACCGCTACCGCGGATCCCCTAATCAAACCCTAAACCCTTTCCCTTACTTCTCATTCGAAGGCGGCAAGACAAAAAGACACCCTCGAGGGGCCGAGTGAACCCTTTTTGGGGGGCCGGTTATCGTAAAACGGGACGGGAAACGGTTTAGGGTTTGATTAGGCGGACCGATACCGGATATCCCCCTAATCAAACCCTAAACCCTTTCCCTTGCTTCTCATTCGAAGGCGGCAAGACAAAAAGACACCCTAGAGGGGCCGAGTGAACCCTTTTTTGGGGGGCCGGGTATCCTAAAACGGGACGGGAAAGGGTTTAGGGTTTGATTAGACGGACCGCTACCGCGGATCCCCCTAATCAAACCCTTTCCCTTTCCCTTTCTTCTCATTCGAAGGCGGCAAGACAAAAAGACACCCTAGAGGGGCCGAATGAACCCTTTTTGGGGGGACCGGGTATACTAAAACGGGACGGGAAAGGGTTTAGGGTTTGATTAGGCGGCCGCTACCACGGAACCCCCTAATCAAACCCTAAACCCTTTCCCTTGCTTCTCAATTGAAGGCGGCAAAACAAAAAGACACCCTAGAGGGGCCGAGTGAACCGTTTTTGGGGGGACCGGGTATCCTAAAACGGGACGGGAAAGAGTTTAGGGTTTGATTAGGCGGACCTCTACCGCGGAACCCCCTAATCAAACCCTAAACCCTTTCCCTTGCTTCTCATTCGAAGGCGGCAAGACAAAAAGACACCCTAGAGGGGCCGAGTGAACCCTTTTTTGGTGGGCCGGGTATCCTAAAATGGGACGGGAAAGGGTTTAGGGTTTGATTTGGTGGACCGCTACCGCATATCCCCCTAATCAAACCTAAACCCTTTCCCTTGCTTCTCATTCGAAGGCGGCAAGACAAAAAGACACCCTAGAGGGGCCGATCGAACACTTTTTGGGGGACCGGGTATCCTAAAACGGGTCGGGAAAGGGTTTAGGGTTTGATTAGGCGGACCTCTACCGCGGATCCCCCTAATCAAACCCTAAACCCTTTCTCTTGCTTCTCATTCGAAGGCGGCAAGACAAAAAGACAGCCTAGAGGGGTCGAGTGAACCCTTTTGGGGGGGACCGGGTATCCTAAAACGGGACGGGAAAGAGTTTAGGGTTTGATTAGGCGGACCGCTACCGCAGATCCCCCTAATCAAACCCTAAACCCTTTCCCTTGATTCTCATTTGAAGGAGGCAAGACAAAAAGACACCCTAGAGGGGCCGAGTGAACCCTTTTTTGGGGGGCCGGGTATCCAAAAACGGGACGGGAAAGGGTTTAGGGTTTGATTAGGCAGACCGCTACCGCGGATCCCCCTAATCAAACCCTAAACCCTTTCCCTTACTTCTCATTCGAAGGCGGCAAGACAAAAAGACACCCTCGAGGGGCCGAGTGAACCCTTTTTTGGGGGGCCGGTTATCGTAAAACGGGACGGGAAACGGTTTAGGGTTTGATTAGGCGGACCGATACCGGATATCCCCCTAATCAAACCCTAAACCCTTTCCCTTGCTTCTCATTCGAAGGCGGCAAGACAAAAAGACACCCTAGAGGGGCCGAGTGAACCCTTTTTGGGGGGCGGGTATCCTAAAACGGGACGGGAAAGGGTTTAGGGTTTGATTAGACGGACCGCTACCGCGGATCCCCCTAATCAAACCCTTTCCCTTTCCCTTTCTTCTCATTCGAAGGCGGCAAGACAAAAAGACACCCTAGAGGGGCCGAATGAACCCTTTTTGGGGGACCGGGTATACTAAAACGGGACGGGGAAAGGGTTTAGGGTTTGATTAGGCGGCCGCTACCACGGAACCCCCTAATCAAACCCTAAACCCTTTCCCTTGCTTCTCAATTGAAGGCGGCAAAACAAAAAAGACACCCTAGAGGGGCCGAGTGAACCGTTTTTGGGGGGACCGGGTATCCTAAAACGGGACGGGAAAGAGTTTAGGGTTTGATTAGGCGGACCTCTACCGCGGAACCCCCTAATCAAACCCTAAACCCTTTCCCTTGCTTCTCATTCGAAGGCGGCAAGACAAAAAGACACCCTCGAGGGGCCGAGTGAACCCTTTTTGGGGGGACCGGGTATCCTAAAACGGGACGGGAAAGGGTTTAGGGTTTGATTAGGCGGACCGATACCGGATATCCCCCTAATCAAACCCTAAACCCTTTCCCTTGCTTCTCATTCGAAGGCGGCAAGACAAAAAGACACCCTAGAGGGGCCGAGTGAACCCTTTTTTGGGGGCGGGTATCCTAAACGGGACGGGAAAGGGTTTAGGGTTTGATTAGACGGACCGCTACCGCGGATCCCCCTAATCAAACCCTTTCCCTTTCCCTTTCTTCTCATTCGAAGGCGGCAAGACAAAAAGACACCCTAGAGGGGCCGAATGAACCCTTTTTGGGGGGACCGGGTATACTAAAACGGGACGGGAAAGGGTTTAGGGTTTGATTAGGCGGCCGCTACCACGGAACCCCCTAATCAAACCCTAAACCCTTTCCCTTGCTTCTCAATTGAAGGCGGCAAAACAAAAAAGACACCCTAGAGGGGCCGAGTGAACCGTTTTTGGGGGACAGGGTATCCTAAACGGGACGGGAAAGAGTTTAGGGTTTGATTAGGCGGACCTCTACCGCGGAACCCCCTAATCAAACCCTAAACCCTTTCCCTTGCTTCTCATTCGAAGGCGGCAAGACAAAAAGACACCCTAGAGGGGCCGAGTGAACCCTTTTTTGGTGGGCCGGGTATCCTAAAATGGGACGGGAAAGGGTTTAGGGTTTGATTTGGTGGACCGCTACCGCATATCCCCCTAATCAAACCTAAACCCTTTCCCTTGCTTCTCATTCGAAGGCGGCAAGACAAAAAGACACCCTAGAGGGGCCGAGTGAACCCTTTTTGGGGGCGGGGCGGGTATCCTAAAACGGGACGGGAAAGGGTTTAGGGTTTGATTAGGCAGACCGCCACCGCGGATCCCCCTAATCAAACCCTAAACCCTTTCCCTTACTTCTCATTCGAAGGCGGCAAGACAAAAAGACACCCTCGAGGGGCCGAGTGAACCCTTTTTGGGGGGCGGTTATCGTAAACGGGACGGGAAACGGTTTAGGGTTTGATTAGGCGGACCGATACCGCATATCCCCCTAATCAAACCCTAAACCCTTTCCCTTGCTTCTCATTCGAAGGCGGCAAGACAAAAAGACACCCTAGAGGGGCCGAGTGAACCCTTTTTTGGGGGGCCGGGTATCCTAAAATGGGACGGGGAAAGGTTTAGGGTTTGATTAGGCAGACCGCTACCGCGGATCCCCCTAATCAAACCCTAAACTCTTTCCCTTGCTTCTCATTCGAAGGCGGCAAGACAAAAAGACAGCCTAGAGGGGTCGAGTGAACCCTTTTGGGGGACCAGGGAATCCTAAAAAACGGGACGGGAAAGGGTTTAGGGTTTGATTAGGCGGACCGCTACCGCAGATCCCCCTAATCAAACCCAAAACCCTTTCCCTTGATTCTCATTCGAAGGCGGCAAGACAAAAAGACACCCTAGAGGGGCCGAGTGAACCCTTTTTGGGGGGGCGGGTATCCTAAAACGGGACGGGAAAGGGTTTAGGGTTTGATTAGGCAGACCGCTACCGCGGATCCCCCAATCAAACCCTAAACCCTTTCCCTTTCTTCTCATTCGAAGGCGGCAAGACAAAAAGACACCCTAGAGGGGCCGAGTGAACCCTTTTTTGGGGGGCCGGGTATCCTAAAACGGGACGGGAAAGGGTTTAGGGTTTGATTAGACGGACCGCACCGCGGATCCCCTAATCAAACCCTTTCCCTTTCCCTTTCTTCTCATTCGAAGGCGGCAAGACAAAAAGACACCCTAGAGGGGCCGAATGAACCCTTTTTGGGGGGACCGGGTATACTAAAACGGAACGGGAAAGGGTTTAGGGTTTGATTAGGCGGCCGCTACCACGGAACCCTCTAATCAAACCCTAAACCCTTTCCCTTGCTTCTCATTTGAAGGCGGCAAAACAAAAAGACACCCTAGAGGGGCCGAGTGAACCGTTTTTGGGGGGACCGGGTATCCTAAAACGGGACGGGAAAGGGTTTAGGGTTTGATTAGGCGGACCTCTACCGCGGAACCCCCTAATCAAACCCTAAACCCTTTCCCTTGCTTCTCATTCGAAGGCGGCAAGCCAAAAAGACACCCTAGAGGGGCCGAGTGAACCCTTTTTTGGGGGGCCGGGTATCCTAAAACGAGACGGGAAAGGGTTTAGGGTTTGATTAGGCAGACCGCTACCGCGGATCCCCCTAATCATACCCTAAACCCTTTCCCTTTCTTCTCATTCGAAGGCGGCAAGACAAAAAGACACCCTAGAGGGGCCGAGTGAACCCCTTTTTGGGGGCGGGTATCCTAAACGGGACGGGAAAGGGTTTATGGTTTGATTAGACGGACCGCTACCGCGGATCCCCCTAATCAAACCCTTTCCCTTTCCCTTTCTTCTCATTCGAAGGCGGCAAGACAAAAAGACACCCTAGAGGGGCCGAATGAACCCTTTTTGGGGGGACCGGGTATACTAAAACGAGACGGGAAAGGGTTTAGGGTTTGATTAGGCGGCCGCTACCACGGAACCCCCTAATCAAACCTAAACCCTTTCCCTTGCTTCTCAATTGAAGGCGGCAAAACAAAAAGACACCCTAGAGGGGCCGAGTGAACCGTTTTTGGGGGGACCGGGTATCCTAAAACGGGACGGGAAAGAGTTTAGGGTTTGATTAGGCGGACCTCTACCGCGGAACCCCCTAATCAAACCCTAAACCCTTTCCCTTGCTTCTCATTCGAAGGCGGCAAGACAAAAAGACACCCTAGAGGGGCCGAGTGAACCCTTTTTTGGTGGGCCGGGTATCCTAAAATGGGACGGGAAAGGATTTAGGGTTTGATTTGGTGGACCGCTACCGCATATCCCCCTAATCAAACCTAAACCCTTTCCCTTGCTTCTCATTCGAAGGCGGCAAGACAAAAAGACAGCCTAGAGGGGCCGACTGAACACTTTTTGGGGGGACCGGGTATCCTAAAACGGGTCGGGAAAGGGTTTAGGGTTTGATTAGGCGGACCGCTACCGCGGATCCCCCTAATCAAACCCTAAACCCTTTCTCTTGCTTCTCATTCGAAGGCGGCAAGACAAAAAGACAGCCTAGAGGGGTCGAGTGAACCCTTTTGGGGGGGACCGGGTATCCTAAAACGGGACGGGAAAGAGTTTAGGGTTTGATTAGGCGGACCGCTACCGCAGATCCCCCTAATCAAACCCTAAACCCTTTCCCTTGATTCTCATTTGAAGGAGGCAAGACAAAAAGACACCCTAGAGGGGCCGAGTGAACCCTTTTTTGGGGGGCCGGGTATCCAAAACGGGACGGGAAAGGGTTTAGGGTTTGATTAGGCAGACCGCTACCGCGGATCCCCTAATCAAACCCTAAACCCTTTCCCTTACTTCTCATTCGAAGGCGGCAAGACAAAAAGACACCCTCGAGGGGCCGAGTGAACCCTTTTTTGGGGGGCCGGTTATCGTAAAACGGGACGGGAAACGGTTTAGGGTTTGATTAGGCGGACCGATACCGGATATCCCCCTAATCAAACCCTAAACCCTTTCCCTTGCTTCTCATTCGAAGGCGGCAAGACAAAAAGACACCCTAGAGGGGCCGAGTGAACCCTTTTTTGGGGGGCCGGGTATCCTAAAACGGGACGGGAAAGGGGTTAGGGTTTGATTAGACGGACCGCTACCGCGGATCCCCCTAATCAAACCCTTTCCCTTTCCCTTTCTTCTCATTCGAAGGCGGCAAGACAAAAAGACACCCTAGAGGGGCCGAATGAACCCTTTTTGGGGGACCGGGTATACTAAAACGGGACGGGAAAGGGTTTAGGGTTTGATTAGGCGGCCGCTACCACGGAACCCCCTAATCAAACCCTAAACCCTTTCCCTTGCTTCTCAATTGAAGGCGGCAAAACAAAAAAGACACCCTAGAGGGGCCGAGTGAACCGTTTTTGGGGGGACCGGGTATCCTAAAACGGGACGGGAAAGGGTTTATGGTTTGATTAGGCGGACCTCTACCGCGGAACCCCCTAATCAAACCCTAAGCCCTTTCCCTTGCTTCTCATTCGAAGGCGGCAAGACAAAAGACACCCAAGAGGGCCCGAGTGAACCCTTTTTGGTGGGCGGGTATCCTAAAATGGGACGGGAAAGGGTTTAGGGTTTGATTTGGTGGACCGCTACCACATATCCCCCTAATCAAACCTAAACCCTTTCCCTTGCTTCTCATTCGAAAGCGGCAAGACAAAAAGACAGCCTAGAGGGGCCGAGTGAACCCTTTTTTGGGGGGCCGGGTATCCAAAAACGGGACGGGAAAGGGTTTAGGGTTTGATTAGGCAGACCGCTACCGCAGATCCCCCTAATCAAACCCTAAACCCTTTCCCTTACTTCTCATTCGAAGGCGGCAAGACAAAAAGACACCCTCGAGGGGCCGAGTGAACCCTTTTTTGGGGGGCCGGTTATCGTAAAACGGGATGGGAAACGGTTTAGGGTTTGATTAGGCGGACCGATACCGGATATCCCCCTAATCAAACCCTAAACCCTTTCCCTTGCTTCTCATTCGAAGGCGGCAGGACAAAAAGACACCCTAGAGGGGCCGAGTGAACCCTTTTTTGGGGGGCCGGGTATCCTAAAACGGGACGGGAAAGGGTTTAGGGTTTGATTAGACGGACCGCTACCGCGGATCCCCCTAATCAAACCCTTTCCCTTTCCCTTTCTTCTCATTCGAAGGCGGCAAGACAAAAAGACACCCTAGAGGGGCCGAATGAACCCTTTTTGGGGGGACCGGGTATACTAAAACGGGACGGGAAAGGGTTTAGGGTTTGATTAGGCGGCCGCTACCACGGAACCCCCTAATCAAACCCTAAACCCTTTCCCTTGCTTCTCAATTGAAGGCGGCAAAACAAAAAAGACACCCTAGAGGGGCCGAGTGAACCGTTTTGGGGGAATAGGGTATCCTAAAACGGGACGGGAAAGGGTTTATGGTTTGATTAGGCGGACCTCTACCGCGGAACCCCCTAATCAAACCCTAAGCCCTTTCCCTTGCTTCTCATTCGAAGGCGGCAAGACAAAAAGACACCCTAGAGGGGCCGAGTGAACCCTTTTTTGGTGGGCCGGGTATCCTAAAATGGGACGGGAAAGGGTTTAGGGTTTGATTTGGTGGACCGCTACCGCATATCCCCCTAATCAAACCTAAACCCTTTCCCTTGCTTCTCATTCGAAAGCGGCAAGACAAAAAGACAGCCTAGAGGGGCCGAGTGAACCCTTTTTTGGGGGGCCGGGTATCCAAAAACGGGACGGGAAAGGGTTTAGGGTTTGATTAGGCAGACCGCTACCGCGGATCCCCCTAATCAAACCCTAAACCCTTTCCCTTACTTCTCATTCGAAGGCGACAAGACAAAAAGACACCCTCGAGGGGCCGAGTGAACCCTTTTTTGGGGGGCCGGTTATCGTAAAACGGGACGGGAAACGGTTTAGGGTTTGATTAGGCGGACCGATACCGCATATCCCCCTAATCAAACCCTAAACCCTTTCCCTTGCTTCTCATTCGAAGGCGGCAAGACTAAAAGACACCCTAGAGGGGCCGAGTGAACCCTTTTTTGGGGGGCCGGGTATCCTAAAACGGGACGGGAAAGGGTTTAGGGTTTGATTAGACGGACCGCTACCGCGGATCCCCCTAATCAAACCCTAAACCCTTTCCCTTGCTTCTTATTCGAAGGCGGCAAGACAAAAAGACAGCCTAGAGGGGTCGAGTGAACCCTTTTTGGGGGGACCGGGTATCCTAAAACGGGACGGGAAAGGGTTTAGGGTTTGATTAGGCGGACCGCTACCGCAGATCCCCCTAATCAAACCCAAAACCCTTTCCTTGATTCTCATTCGAAGGCGGCAAGACAAAAAGACACTCTAGAGGGGCCGAGTGAACCCTTTTTTGGGGGCGGGTTTCCTAAACGAGACGGGAAAGGGTTCGGGGTTTGATTAGGCAGACCGCTACCGCGGATCCCCCCAATCATACCCTAAACCCTTTCCCTTTCTTCTCATTCGAAGGCGGCAAGACAAAAAGACACCCTGGAGGGGCCGAGTGAACCCTTTTTTGGGGGGCCGGGTATCCTAAAACGGGACGGGAAAGGGTTTAGGGTTTGATTAGGCGGACCGCTACCGCGGATCCCTAATCAAACCCTTTCCTTTCCCTTTCTTCTCATTCGAAGGCGGCAAGACAAAAAGACACCCTAGAGGGGCCGAATGAACCCTTTTTGGGGGACCAGGGTATACTAAAGCGGGACGGGAAAGGGTTTAGGGTTTGATTAGGCGGCCGCTACCACGGAACCCCCTAATCAAACCCTAAACCCTTTCCCTTGCTTCTCATTTGAAGGCGGCAAAACAAAAAGACACCCTAGAGGGGCCGAGTGAACCGTTTTTGGGGGACCGGGTATCCTAAAACGGGACGGGAAAGGGTTTAGGGTTTGATTAGGCGGACCTCTACCGCGGAACCCCTTAATCAAACCCTAAACCCTTTCCCTTGCTTCTCATTCGAAGGCGGCAAGACAAAAAGACACCCTAGAGGGGCCGAGTGAACCCTTTTTGGGGGCGTCGGGTATCCTAAAACGAGACGGGAAAGGGTTTAGGGTTTGATTAGGCAGACCGCTACCGCGGATCCCCCTAATCATACCCTAAACCCTTTCCCTTTCTTCTCATTCGAAGGCGGCAAGACAAAAAGACAACCTAGAGGGGCCGAGTGAACCCTTTTTGGGGGGACCGGGTATCCTAAAACGGGACGGGAAAGGGTTTAGGGTTTGATTAGATGGACCGCTACCGCGGATCCCCCTAATCAAACCCTTTCCCTTTCCCTTTCTTCTCATTCGAAGGCGGCAAGACAAAAAGACACCCTAGAGGGGCCGAATGAACCCTTTTTGGGGGGACCGGGTATACTAAAACGGGACGGGAAAGGGTTTAGGGTTTGATTAGGCGGCTGCTACCACGGAACCCCCTAATCAAACCCTAAACCCTTTCCCTTGCTTCTCATTTGAAGGCGGCAAAACAAAAAGACACCCTAGAGGGGCCGAGTGAACCGTTTTTGGGGGGACCGGGTATCCTAAAACGGGACGGGAAAGAGTTTAGGGTTTGATTAGGCGGACCTCTACCGCGGAACCCCCTAATCAAACCCTAAACCCTTTCCCTTGCTTCTTATTCGAAGGCGGCAAGATAAAAAGACACCCTAGAGGGGCCGAGTGAACCCTTTTTTGGTGGGCCGGGTATCCTAAAACGGGACGGGAAAGGGTTTAGGGTTTGATTAGACGGACCGCTACCACGGATCCCCCTAATCAAACCCTAAACCCTTTCCCTTGCTTCTCATTTGAAGGCGGCAAAACAAAAAGACACCCTAGAGGGGCCGAGTGAACCCTTTTTTGGGGGGCCGGGTATCCTAAAACGGGACGGGAAAGGGTTTAGGGTTTGATTAGACGGACCGCTACCGCGGATCCCCTAATCAAACCCTTTCCCTTTCCCTTTCTTCTCATTCGAAGGCGGCAAGACAAAAAGACACCCTAGAGGGGCCGAATGAACCCTTTTTGGGGGACCAGGGTATACTAAAGCGGGACGGGAAAGGGTTTAGGGTTTGATTAGGCGGCTGCTACCACGGAACCCCCTAATCAAACCCTAAACCCTTTCCCTTGCTTCTCATTTGAAGGCGGCAAAACAAAAAGACACCCTAGAGGGGCCGAGTGAACCGTTTTTGGGGGACCAGGGTATCCTAAACGGGACGGGAAAGAGTTTAGGGTTTGATTAGGCGGACCTCTACCGCGGAACCCCCTAATCAAACCCTAAACCCTTTCCCTTGCTTCTTATTCGAAGGCGGCAAGATAAAAAGACACCCTAGAGAGGCCGAGTGAACCCTTTTTGGTGGGCGGGTATCCTAAAATGGGACGGGAAAGGGTTTAGGGTTTGATTTGGTGGACCGCTACCGCATATCCCCCTAATCAAACCTAAACCCTTTCCCTTGCTTCTCATTTGAAGGCGGCAAGACAAAAAGACACCCTAGAGGGGCCGACTGAACACTTTTTGGGGGGACCGGGTATCCTAAAACGGGTCGGGAAAGGGTTTAGGGTTTGATTAGGCGGACCGCTACCGCGGATCCCCCTAATCAAACCCTAAACCCTTTCTCTTGCTTCTCATTCGAAGGCGGCAAGACAAAAAGACAGCCTAGAGGGGCCGAGTGAACCCTTTTTTGGGGGGCCGGTTATCGTAAAACGGGACGGGAAACGGTTTAGGGTTTGATTAGGCGGACCGATACCGCATATCCCCCTAATCAAACCCTAAACCCTTTCCCTTGCTTCTCATTCGAAGGCGGCAAGACTAAAAGACACCCTAGAGGGGCCGAGTGAACCCTTTTTTGGGGGGCCGGGTATCCTAAAACGGGACGGGAAAGGGTTTAGGGTTTGATTAGGCGGACCGCTACCGCGGATCCCCCTAATCAAACCCTAAACCCTTTCCCTTGCTTCTTATTCGAAGGCGGCAAGACAAAAAGACAGCCTAGAGGGGTCGAGTGAACCCTTTTTGGGGGGACCGGGTATCCTAAAACGGGACGGGAAAGGGTTTAGGGTTTGATTAGGCGGACCGCTACGCGCAGATCCCCTAATCAAACCCAAAACCCTTTCCTTGATTCTCATTCGAAGGCGGCAAGACAAAAAGACACCCTAGAGGGGCCGAGTGAACCCTTTTTTGGGGGCGGGTTTCCTAAAACGAGACGGGAAAGGGTTTAGGGTTTGATTAGGCGGACCGCTACCGCGGATCCCCCAATCAAACCCTAAACCCTTTCCCTTTCTTCTCATTCGAAGGCGGCAAGACAAAAAGACACCCTAGAGGGGCCGAGTGAACCCTTTTTGGGGGCGTCGGGTATCCTAAAACGGGACGGGAAAGGGTTTAGGGTTTGATTAGACGGACCGCTACCGCGGATCCCCCTAATCAAACCCTTTCCCTTTCCCTTTCTTCTCATTCGAAGGCGGCAAGACAAAAAGACACACTAGAGGGGCCGAATGAACCCTTTTTGGGGGGACCGGGTATACTAAAACGGGACGGGAAAGGGTTTAGGGTTTGATTAGGCGGCCGCTACCACGGAACCCCCTAATCAAACCCTAAACCCTTTCCCTTGCTTCTCATTTGAAGGCGGCAAAACAAAAAGACACCCTAGAGGGGCCGAGTGAACCGTTTTTGGGGGGACCGGGTATCCTAAAACGGGACGGGAAAGAGTTTAGGGTTTGATTAGGCGGACCTCTACCGCGGAACCCCCTAATCAAAACCTAAACCCTTTCCCTTGCTTCTCATTCGAAGGCGGCAAGACAAAAAGACACCCTAGAGGGGCCGAGTGAACCCTTTTTGGGGGGCGGGTATCCTAAACGAGACGGGAAAGGGTTTAGGGTTTGATTAGGCAGACCGCTACCGCGGATCCCCCTAATCATACCCTAAACCCTTTCCCTTTCTTCTCATTCGAAGGCGGCAAGACAAAAAGACACCCTAGAGGGGCCGAGTGAACCCTTTTTTGGGGGGCCGGGTATCCTAAAACGGGACGGGAAAGGGTTTAGGGTTTGATTAGACGGACCGCTACCGCGGATCCCCCTAATCAAACTCTTTCCCTTTCCCTTTCTTCTCATTCGAAGGCGGCAAGACAAAAAGACACCCTAGAGGGGCCGAATGAACCCTTTTTGGGGGACCGGGTATACTAAAGCGGGACGGGGAAAGGGTTTAGGGTTTGATTAGGCGGTGCTACCACGGAACCCCTAATCAAACCCTAAACCCTTTCCCTTGCTTCTCATTTGAAGGCGGCAAAACAAAAAGACACCCTAGAGGGGCCGAGTGAACCGTTTTTGGGAGGACCGGGTATCCTAAAACGGGAGGGGAAAGAGTTTAGGGTTTGATTAGGCGGACCTCTCGCGGAACCCCTAATCAAACCCTAAACCCTTTCCCTTGCTTCTTATTCGAAGGCGGCAAGATAAAAAGACACCCTAGAGGGGCCGAGTGAACCTTTTTTTTTTGGTGGGCGGGTATCCTAAAATGGGACGGGAAAGGGTTTAGGGTTTGATTTGGTGGACCGCTACCGCATATCCCCCTAATCAAACCTAAACCCTTTCCCTTGCTTCTCATTTGAAGGCGGCAAGACAAAAAGACACCCTAGAGGGGCCGATGAACACTTTTTGGGGGACCGGGTATCCTAAAGCGGGTCGGGAAAGGGTTTAGGGTTTGATTAGGCGGACCCACCGCGGATCCCCCTAATCAAACCCTAAACCCTTTCTCTTGCTTCTCATTCGAAGGCGGCAAGACAAAAAGACAGCCTAGAGGGGTCGAGTGAACCCTTTTGGGGGGGACCGGGTATCCTAAAACGGGACGGGAAAGGGTTTAGGGTTTGATTAGGCGGACGCCACCGCAGATCCCCTAATCAAACCCTAAACCCTTTCCTTGATTCTCATTCGAAGGCGGCAAGACAAAAAGACACCCTAGAGGGGCCGAGTGAACCCTTTTTTGGGGGCCAGGTATCCTAAAACGGGACGGGAAAGGGTTTAGGGTTTTATTAGGCGGAGACCGCTCGCGCGGATCCCCCAATCAAACCCTAAACCCTTTCCCTTTCTTCTCATTCAAAGGCGGCAAGACAAAAAGACACCCTAGAGGGGCCGAGTGAACCCTTTTTTGGGGGCGGGTATCCTAAACGGGACGGGAAAGGGTTTAGGGTTTGATTAGACGGACAGCTACCGCGGATCCCCCTAATCAAACCCTTTCCCTTTCCCTTTCTTCTCATTCGAAGGCGGCAAGACAAAAAGACACCCTAGAGGGGCCGAGTGAACCCTTTTTGGGGGACGGGGTATACTAAACGGGACGGGAAAGGGTTTAGGGTTTGATTAGGCGGCCGCTACCACGGAACCCCCTAATCAAACCCTAAACCCTTTCCCTTGCTTCTCATTCGAAGGCGGAAAAACAAAAAGACACCCTAGAGGGGCCGAGTGAACCGTTTTTGGGGGGACCAGGGTATCCTAAAACGGGACGGAAAGAGTTTAGGGTTTGATTAGGCGGACCTCTACCGCAGAACCCCCTAATCAAACCCTAAACCCTTTCCCTTGCTTCTCATTCGAAGGCGGCAAGACAAAAAGACACCCTAGAGGGGCCGAGTGAACCCTTTTTTGATGGGCCGGGTATCCTAAAACGGGACGGGAAAGGGTTTAGGGTTTGATTAGGCGGACCGCTACCGCGGATCCCTATAATCAAACCCTAAACCCTTTCTCTTGCTTCTCATTCGAAGGCGGCAAGATAAAAAGACACCCTAGAGGGGCCGAGTGAACCCTTTTTTGGTGGGCCGGGTATCCTAAAATGGGACGGGAAAGGGTTTAGGGTTTGATTTGGTGGACCGCTACCGCATATCCCCCTAATCAAACCTAAACCCTTTCCCTTGCTTCTCATTTGAAGGCGGCAAGACAAAAAGACACCCTAGAGGGGTCGGTGAACACTTTTGGGGGGACCAGGGTATCCTTAAACGGGACGGGACGGGGTTTAGGGTTTGATTAGCGAGACCTCTACCGCGGAACCCCTAATCAAACCCTAAACCCTTTCCCTTGCTTCTCATTTGAAGGCGGCAAGATAAAAAGACACCCTAGAGGGGCCGAGTGAACCCTTTTTTGGTGGGCCGGGTATCCTAAAATGGGACGGGAAAGGGTTTAGGGTTTGATTTGGTGGACCGCTACCGCATATCCCCCTAATCAAACCTAAACCCTTTCCCTTGCTTCTCATTTGAAGGCGGCAAGACAAAAAGACACCTAGAGGGGCCGACGTGAACATTTTTGAGGGGACCGGGTATCCTAAAAACGGGTCGGGAAAGGGTTTAGGGTTTGATTAGGCGGACCGCCACCGCGGATCCCCCTAATCAAACCCTAAACCCTTTCTCTTGCTTCTCATTCGAAGGCGGCAAGACAAAAAGACGACCCTAGAGGGTCGAGTGAACCCTTTTGGGGGACCGGGTATCCTAAAAGCAGGACGAGAAAAGGGTTTAGGGTTTGATTAGGCGGACCGCTACCGCAGATCCCCCTAATCAAACCCTAAACCCTTTCCCTTGATTCTCATTCGAAGGCGGCAAGACAAAAAGACACCCTAGAGGGGCCGAGTGAACCCTTTTTTGGGGGCGGGTATCCTAAACGAGACGGGAAAGGGTTTAGGGTTTTATTAGGCGGACCGCTACCGCGGATCCCCCAATCAAACCCTAAACCCTTTCCCTTTCTTCTCATTCGAAGGCGGCAAGACAAAAAGACACCCTAGAGGGGCCGAGTGAACCCTTTTTGGGGGCGTCGGGTATCCTAAAACGGGACGGGAAAGGGTTTAGGGTTTGATTAGACGGACCGCTACCGCGGATCCCCCTAATCAAACCCTTTCCCTTTCCCTTTCTTCTCATTCGAAGGCGGCAAGACAAAAAGACACCCTAGAGGGGCCGAGTGAACCCTTTTGGGGGACGGGGTATCCTAAACGGGACGGGAAAGGGTTTAGGGTTTGATTAGGCGGCCGCTACCACGGAACCCCCTAATCAAACCCTAAACCCTTTCCCTTGCTTCTCATTCGAAGGCGGAAAAACAAAAAGACACCCTAGAGGGGCCGAGTGAACCGTTTTTGGGGGGACCGGGTATCCTAAAACGGGACGGGAAAGGGTTTAGGATTTTATTAGGTAGACCGCTACCGCATATCCCCCTAATCAAACCCTAAACCCTTTCCCTTGCTTCTCATTCGAAAGCGGCAAGACAAAAAGACACCCTAGAGGGGCCGACTGAACCCTTTTTGGAGGGACCGGGTATCCTAAAACGGGTCGGGAAAGGGTTTAGGGTTTGATTAGGTTGACCGCTACCGCGGATCCCCCTAATAAAACCCTAAACCCTTTCCCTTGCTTCTCATTCGAAGGCGGCAAGAAAAAAAGACAGCCTAGAGGGTCGAGTGAACCCTTTTTGGGGACGGGTATCCTTAAACGGGGACGGGACGGGGTTTAGGGTTTGATTAGGTGGACCGCTACCATGGATCCCCTAATCAAACCCTAAACCCTTTCCCTTGATTCTCATTCGAAGGCGGCAAGACAAAAAGACACCCTAGAGGGGCCGAGGGAACCCTTTTTTGGGGGGCCGGTTATCCTAAAACGGGACGAGAAAGGGTTTAGGATTTTATTAGGTGGACCGCTACCGCATATCCCCCTAATCAAACCCTAAACCCTTTCCCTTACTTCTCATTCGAAAGCGGCAAGACAAAAAGACACCCTAGAGGGGCCGACTGAACCCTTTTTGGGGGGAATGGGTATCCTAAAACGGGTCGGGAAAGGTTTAGGCTTTGATTAGGCGGACCGCTACCGCGGATCCCCCTAATCAAAAACTAAACCCTTTCCCTTGGTTCTCATACGAAGGCGGCAAGACAAAAAGACGAGCCTACGAGGGGGTCGAGTGAACCCTTTTTGGGGGACCAGGGTATCCTAAAACGGGACGGGGAAAGAGTTTAGGGTTTGATTAGGCGGACCTCTACCGCAGAACCCCCTAATCAAACCCTAAACCCTTTCCCTTGCATATCATTCGAAGGCGGCAAGACAAAAAGACACCCTAGAGGGGCCGAGTGAACCCTTTTGGGGGACGGGGTATACTAAACGGGACGGGGAAAGGGTTTACGGTTTGATTAGGCGGCTGCTACCACGGAACCCCCAATCAAACCCTAAACCCTTTCCCTTGCTTCTCATTCGAAGGCGGCAAAACAAAAAGACACCCTAGAGGGGCCGAGTGAACCGTTTTTGGGGAGACCGGGTATCCTAAAACGGGACGGGAAAGAGTTTAGGGTTTGATTAGGCGGACCTCTACCCAGAACCCCTAATCAAACCCTAAACCCTTTCCCTTGCTTCTCATTCGAAGGCGGCAAGACAAAAGACACCCTAGAGGGGCCGAGTGAACCCTTTTTGGTGGGCCGGGTATCCTAAAACGGGACGGGAAAGGGTTTAGGGTTTGATTAGGCGGACCGCTACCGCGGATCCCCTAATAAAACCCTAAACCCTTTCCCTTGCTTCTTATTCGATGGCGGCAAGACAAAAAGACACCCTCGAGGGGCCGAGTGAACCCTTTTTGGGGAAATTTGAGTATCCTAAAACAGGACGGGGAAAGGGTTTAGGATTTAATTAGGTAGACCGCTACCGCATATCCCCCTAATCAAACCCTAAACCCTTTCCCTTGCTTCTCATTCGAAAGCGGCAAGACAAAAAGACACCCTAGAGGGGCCGACTGAACCCTTTTTGGAGGGACCGGGTATCCTAAAACGGGTCGGGAAAGGGTTTAGGGTTTGATTAGGTTGACCGCTACCGCGGATCCCCCTAATAAAACCCTAAACCCTTTCCCTTGCTTCTCATTCGAAGGCGGCAAGACAAAAAGACTGCCTAGAGGGGTCGAGTGAACCCTTTTTTTGGGGACCGGGTATCCTTAACGCAGGACGGGACGGGGTTTAGGGTTTGATTAGGTGGACCGCTACCATGGATCCCCCTAATCAAACCCTAAACCCTTTTCCTTGATTCTCATTCGAAGGCGGCAAGACAAAAAGACACCCTAGAGGGGCCGAGTGAACCCTTTTTTGGGGGGCCGGTTATCCTAAAACGGGACGGGAAAGGGTTTAGGATTTGATTAGGCAGACCGCTACCGCATATCCCCCTAATCAAACCCTAAACCCTTTCCCTTGCTTCTCATTCGAAAGCGGCAAGACAAAAAGACACCCTAGAGGGGCCGACTGAACCCTTTTTGGGGGGAATGGGTATCCCAAAACGGGTCGGGAAAGGTTTAGGCTTTGATTAGGCGGACCGCTACCGCGGATCCCCCTAATCAAACCCTAAACCCTTTCCCTTGGTTCTCATTTGAAGGCGGCAAGACAAAAAGATGACCCTAGAGGGGTCGAGTGAACCCTTTTGGGGGACCAAGGGTATCATAAAGCGGGACGGGAAAGAGTTTAGGGTTTGATTAGGCGGACCTCTACCGAGAACCCCTAATCAAAACCTAAACCCTTTCCCTTGCTTCTCATTCGAAGGCGGAAAGACAAAAAGACACCCAAGAGGGGCCGAGTGAACCCTTTTTTGGTGGGCCGGGTATCCTAAAACGGGACGGGAAAGGGTTTAGGGTTTGATTAGGCAGACCGCTACCGCAGATCCCCCTAATCAAACCCTAAACCCCTTTCCCTTGCTTCTTATTCGATGGCGGCAAGACAAAAAGACACCCTCGAGGGGCCGAGTGAACCCTTTTTTGAGGGGCCGGGTATCCTAAAACGGGACGGGAAAGGGTTTAGTATTTGATTAGGTAGACCGCTACCGCATATCCCCCTAATCAAACCCTAAACCCTTTCCCTTGCTTCTCATTCGAAGGCGGCAAGACAAAAAGACACCCTAGAGGGGCCGACTGAACACTTTTTGGAGGGACCGGGTATCCTAAAACGGGACGGGAAAGGGTTTAGGGTTTTATTAGGCGGACCGCTACCGCGGATCCCTAATAAAACCTAAACCCTTTCCCTTGCTTCTCTTTCGAAGGTGGCAAGACAAAAAGACAGCCTAGAGGGGTCGAGTGAACCCTTTTCTGGGGACCGGGTATCCTTAACGGGACGGGACGGGGTTTAGGGTTTGATTAGGTGGACCGCTACCATGGATCCCCCTAATCAAACCCTAAAACCTTTCCCTTGATTCTCATTCGAAGGCGGCAAGACAAAAAGACACCGTAGAGGGGCCGAGTGAACCCTTTTTGGGGGGCCGGGTATCCTAAAACGATACGGGAAAGGGTTTAGGGTTTGATTAGGCGGACGTTATCGCGGATCCCCTAATCAAACCCTAAACCCTTTCCCTTTTTTTCTCATTCGAAGGCGGCAAGACAAAAAGACACCCTAGAGGGGCCGAGTGAACCCTTTTTAGGGGACCGGGTATCCTAAATCGACGGGAATGGGTTTAGGGTTTGAGTAGGCGGATGCTACCGCGGATCCCCTAATCAAACCTAAACCCTTTCCCTTTCTTCTCATTCGAAGGCGGCAAGACAAAAAGACACCCTAGAGGGGCCGAGTGAACCCTTTTTGGGGGGACCGGGTATACTAAAACGGGACGGGAAAGGGTTTAGGGTTTGATTAGGCGGCCGCTACCACGGATCCCACTAATCAAACCCTAAACCCTTTCCCTTGCTTCTCATTCGAAGGCGGCAAAATAAAAAGACACCCTAGAGGGGCCGAGTGAACCGTTTTTGGGGGGACCGTGTATCCTAAAACGGGACGGGAAAGAGTTTAGGGTTTGATTAGGCGGACCTCTACCGCGGAACCCCCTAATCAAACCCTAAACCCTTTCCCTTGCTTCTCATTCGAAGGCGGCAAGACAAAAAGACACCCTAGAGGGGCCGAGTGAACCCTTTTTAGGGGGCCGGGTATCCTAAAACTGGACGGGAATGGGTTTAGGGTTTGATTAGGCGGACTGCTACCGCGGATCCCCCTAATCAAACCCTAAACCCTTTCCCTTTCTTCTCATTCGAAGGCGGCAAGACAAAAAGACACCCTAGAGGGGCCGAGTGAACCCTTTTGGGGGACCGGGTATCCTAAAACGGGACGGGAAAGGGTTTAGGGTTTGATTAGGCGGCCGCTACCACGGATCCCACTAATCAAACCCTAAACCCTTTCCTTGCTTCTCATTCGAAGGCGGCAAAATAAAAAGACACCCTAGAGGGGCCGAGTGAACCGTTTTTGGGGGACCGTGTATCCTAAACGGGACGGGAAAGAGTTTAGGGTTTGATTAGGCGGACCTCTACCGTGGAACCCCCTAATCAAACCCTAAACCCTTTCCTTGCTTCTCATTCGAAGGCGGCAAGACAAAAAGACACCCTAGAGGGGCCGAGTGAACCCTTTTTGGGGGCCGGGTATCCTAAAACGGGACGGGAAAGGGTTTAGGATTTGATTAGGCAGACCGCTACCGCATATCCCCCTAATCAAACCCTAAACCCTTTCCCTTGCTTCTCATTCGAAAGCGGCAAGACAAAAAGACACCCTAGAGGGGCCGAATGAACCCTTTTTGGGGGACCGGGTATCCTAAAGCGGGTCGGGAAAGGTTTAGGCTTTGATTAGGCGGACCGCTTCCGCGGATCCCCCTAATCAAACCCTAAACCCTTTCCCTTGGTTCTCATACGAAGGCGGCAAGACAAAAGATGAGCCTAGAGGGGTCGAGTGAACCCTTTTTGGGGGACCGGGTATCCTAAAACGGGACGGGAAAGGGTTTAGGGGTTTGATTAGGTGGACCGCTACCGCGGATCCCCCTAATCAAACCCTAAACCCTTTCTCTTACATCTCATTCGAAGGCGGCAAGACAAAAAGACAACCTAGAGGGGCCGAGTATCCTAAAACGGGACGGGAAAGGGTTTAGGGTTTTATTAGGCAGGGCCGCTACCGCGGATCCCCTAATCAAACCCTAATCTCTTTCCCTTACTTCTCATTCGATGGCGGCAAGACAAAAAGACACCCTCGAGGGGCCGAGTGAACCCTTTTTTAGGGGGCCGAGTATCCTAAAACGGGACGGGAAAGGGTTTAGGATTTGATTAGGTAGACCGCTACCGCATATCCCCCTAATCAAACCCTAAACCCTTTCCCTTGCTTCTCATTCGAAGGCGGCAAGACAAAAAGACACCCTAGAGGGGCCGACTGAACACTTTTTGGGGGACCGGGTATCCTAAACGGGACGGGAAAGGGTTTAGGGTTTGATTAGGCGGACGCTACCGCGGATCCTTCTAATAAAACCCTAAACCCTTTCCCTTGCTTCTCATTCGAAGGCGGCAAGACGAAAAGACAGCCTAGAGGGGTCGAGTGAACCCTTTTAGGGGACCGGGTATCCTTAAACGGGACGGGACGGGGTTTAGGGTTTGATTAGGTGGACCGCTACCATGGATCCCCCTAATCAAACCCTAAACCCTTTCCCTTGATTCTCATTCGAAGGTGGCAAGACAAAAAGACACCCTAGAGGGGCCGAGTGAACCCTTTTTTGGGGGCGGGTTTCCTAAAACGGTACGAGGGAAAGGGTTTAGGGTTTGATTAGGCAGACTGTTATCGCGGATCCCCATAATCAAACCCTAAACCCTTTCCCTTTTTCTCATTCGAAGGCGGCAAGACAAAAAGACCCCCTAGAGGGGCCGAGTGAACCCTTTTAGGGGGGACCGGGTATCCTAAAACTGGACGGGAAAGGGTTTAGGGTTTGATTAGGCGGACCGCTACCGCGGATCCCCCTAATCAAAACCTAAACCCTTTCCCCTTCTTCTCATTCGAAGGCAGCAAGACAAAAAGACACCCTAGAGGGGCCGAGTGAACCCTTTTTGGGGGGACCGGGTATACTAAAACGGGACGGGAAAGGGTTTAGGGTTTGATTAGGCGGCCGCTTCCACGGATCCCCCTAATCAAACCCTAAACCCTTTCCCTTGCTTCTCATTCGAAGGCGGCAAAACAAAAAGACACCCTAGAGGGGCCGAGTGAACCGTTTTGGGGGACGGGTATCTAAAAACGGGACGGGAAAGAGTTTCGGGTTTGATTAGGCGGACCTCTACCGCGTAACCCCCTAATCAAACCCTAAACCCTTTCCCTTGCTTCTCATTCGAAGCGGCAAGATAAAAGACACCTAGAGGGGCCGAGTGAACCCTTTTTGGTGAGCGGGTATCCTAAAACGGGACGGCAAATGGTTTAGACCACGGATCCCCTTAATCAAACCTTAAACACTTTCCCTTGCTTCTCATTCGAAGGCGGCAAGACAAAAAAACACCATCGAAGGGCCGAGTGAACCCTTTTTTGGGGGGCCGGTTATCCTAAAACGGGACGGGAAAGGGTTTAGGATTTGATTAGGCAGACCGCTACCGCATATCCCCCTAATCAAACCCTAAACCCTTTCCCTTGCTTCTCATTCGAAAGCGGCAAGACAAAAAGACACCCTAGAGGGGCCGACTGAACCCTTTTTGGGGGGACCGGGTATCCTAAAACGGGTCGGGAAAGGTTTAGGCTTTGATTAGGCGGACCGCTTCCGCGGATCCCCCTAATCAAACCCTAAACCCTTTCCCTTGGTTCTCATACGAAGGCGGCAAGACAAAAAAAAAGACTGACCTAGAGGGGTCGAGTGAACCCTTTTGGGGGACAGGTATCCTAAACGGGACGGGAAAGGGTTTAGGGGTTTGATTAGGTGGACCGCTACCGCGGATCCCCCTAATCAAACCCTAAACCCTTTCTCTTACTTCTCATTCGAAGGCGGCAAGACAAAAAGACAACCTAGAGGGGCCGAGTGAACCCTTTTTTGGGGGGCCGGGTATCCTAAAACGGGACGGGAAAGGGTTTAGGGTTTGATTAGGGGGACCGCTACCGCGGATCCCCTTAATCAAACCCTAAACTCTTTCCCTTACTTCTCATTCGATGGCGGCAAGACAAAAAGACACCCTCGAGGGGCCGAGTGAACCCTTTTTTAGGGGGCCGAGTATCCTAAAACGGGACGGGAAAGGGTTTAGGATTTGATTAGGTAGACCGCTACCGCATATCCCCCTAATCAAACCCTAAACCCTTTCCCTTGCTTCTCATTCGAAGGCGGGAAGACAAAAAGACACCTAGAGGGGAAGGCAGTGAACACTTTTGGGGCCAGGGTATCCTAAAGCGGGACGGGAAAGGGTTTAGGGTTTTATGAGGCGGACCGCTACCGCGGATCCTTCTAATAAAACCCTAAACCCTTTCCCTTGCTTCTCATTCGAAGGCGGCAAGACGAAAAGACAGCCTAGAGGGGTCGAGTGAACCCCCCGGGGGGACCGGGTATCCTTAAACGGGACGGGACGGGGTTTAGGGTTTGATTAGGTGGACGCTACCATGGATCCCCTAATCAAACAATAAACCCTTTCCCTTGATTCTCATTCGAAGGTGGCAAGACAAAAAGACACCCTAGAGGGGCCGAGTGAACCGTTTTTGGGGGGACCGGGTATCCTAAAACGGGTCGGGAAAGGTTTAGGCTTTGATTAGGCGGACCGCTTCCGCGGATCCCCCTAATCAAACCCTAAACCCTTTCCCTTGCTTCTCATTCGAAGGCGGCAAGACAAAAAGACACCCTAGAGGGGCCGAGTGAACCCTTTTTTGGTGAGCCGGGTATCCTAAAACGGGACGGCAAATGGTTTAGACCACGGATCCCCTTAATCAAACCTTAAACACTTTCCCTTGCTTCTCATTCGAAGGCGGCAAGACAAAAAAACACCATCGAAGGGCCGAGTGAACCCTTTTTTGGGGGGCCGGTTATCCTAAAACGGGACGGGAAAGGGTTTAGGGTTTGATTAGGCAGACCGCTACCGCAGATCCCCCTAATCAAACCCTAAACCCTTTCCCTTGCTTCTCATTCGAAAGCGGCAAGACAAAAAGACACCCTAGAGGGGCCGAGTGAACCCTTTTTGGGGGACCAGGGTATCTAAACGGGTCGGGAAAGGTTTAGGCTTTGATTAGGCGGACCGCTTCCGCGGATCCCCCTAATCAAACCCTAAACCCTTTCCCTTGGTTCTCATCGAAGGCGGCAAGACAAAAAAACTGACCCTAGAGGGTCGAGTGAACCCTTTTTGGGGGATCGGGTATCCTAAAGCGGGACGGGAAAGGGTTTAGGGGTTTGATTAGGTGGACCGCTACCGCGGATCCCCCTAATCAAACCCTAAACCCTTTCTCTTACTTCTCATTCGAAGGCGGCAAGACAAAAAGACAACCTAGAGGGGCCGAGTGAACCCTTTTTGGGGGGCCGGGTATCCTAAAGCGGGACGGGAAAGGGTTTAGGGTTTGATTAGGCGGACCGCTACCGCGGATCCCCTTAATCAAACCCTAAACTCTTTCCCTTACTTCTCATTCGAAGGCGGAACGACAAAAAGACACCCTCGGGCGAGTGAACCCTTTTTTAGGGGGCGAGTATCCTAAAACGGGACGGGAAAGGGTTTAGGATTTGATTAGGTAGACCGCTACCGCATATCCCCCTAATCAAACCCTAAACCCTTTCCCTTGCTTCTCATTCGAAGGCGGGAAGACAAAAAGACACCCTAGAGGGGCCGGTGAACACTTTTTGGGGGCCGGGTATCCTAAAGCGGGACGGGAAAGGGTTTAGGGTTTTATTAGGCGGACCGCTACCGCGGATCCTTCTAATAAAACCCTAAACCCTTTCCCTTGCTTCTCATTCGAAGGCGGCAAGACGAAAAAAAAACAGCCTAGAGGGTCGAGTGAACCCTTTTTCGGGGGCGGGTATCCTTAAGGGGACGGGACGGGGTTTAGGGTTTGATTAGGTGGACCGCTACCATGGATCCCCCTAATCAAACAATAAACCCTTTCCCTTGATTCTCATTCGAAGGTGGCAAGACAAAAAGACACCCTAGAGGGGCCGAGTGAACCCTTTTTGGGGGGACCGGGTATACTAAAACGGGACGGGAAAGGGTTTAGGGTTTGATTAGGCGGCCGCTTCCACGGATCCCCCTAATCAAACCCTAAACCCTTTCCCTTGCTTCTCATTCGAAGGCGGCAAAACAAAAAGACACCCTAGAGGGGCCGAGTGAACCGTTTTGGGGGATAGGGTATCCTAAAGCGGGACGGAAAAGAGTTTCGGGTTTGATTAGGCGGACCTCTACCGCGGAACCCCCTAATCAAACCCTAAACCCTTTCCTTGCTTCTCATTCGAAGGCGGCAAGACAAAAAGACACCCTAGAGGGGTAGAGTGAACCCTTTTTTGGTGGCGGGTATCCTAAAACAGGACGGCAAATGGTTTAGACCACGGATCCCCTTAATCAAACCTTAAACACTTTCCCTTGCTTCTCATTCGAAGGCGGCAAGACAAAAAAACACCATCGAAGGGCCGAGTGAACCCTTTTTGGGGGGCGGTTATCCTAAAGCGGGACGGGAAAGGGTTTAGGATTTGATTAGGCGGGACCCTACCGCATATCCCCCTAATCAAACCCTAAACCCTTTCCCTTGCTTCTCATTCGAAAGCGGCAAGACAAAAAGACACCCTAGAGGGGCCGAGTGAACCCTTTTGGGGGGACCGGGTATCCTAAAGCGGGTCGGGAAAGGTTTAGGCTTTGATTAGGCGGACGCTCCGCGGATCCCCTAATCAAACCCTAAACCCTTTCCCTTGGTTCTCATCTGAAGGCGGCAAGACAAAAGACTGACCTAGAGGGTCGAGTGAACCCTTTTGGGGGGACCGGGTATCCTAAAAGCGGGACGGGGAAAGGGTTTAGGGGTTTGATTAGGTGGACCGCTACCGCGGATCCCCCTAATCAAACACTAAACCCTTTCTCTTACTTCTCATTCGAAGGCGGCAAGACAAAAAGACAACCTAGAGGGGCCGAGTGAACCCTTTTTGGGGGCCGGGTATCCTAAAACGGGACGGGAAAGGGTTTAGGGTTTGATTAGGCGGACCGCTACGCGGATCCCCTAATCAAACCTAAACTCTTTCCCTTACTTCTCATTCGATGGCGGCAAGACAAAAAGACACCCTCGAGGGGCCGAGTGAACCCTTTTTAGGGGGCGAGTATCCTAAAGCGGGGCGGGAAAGGGTTTAGGATTTGATTAGGTAGACCGCTACCGCATATCCCCCTAATCAAACCCTAAACCCTTTCCCTTGCTTCTCATTCGAAGCGGGAAGACAAAAGACACCCTAGAGGGGCCGTGAACACTTTTTGGGGGCCGGGTATCCTAAAGCGGGACGGGGAAAGGGTTTAGGGTTTTATTAGGCGGACCGCTACGCGGATCCTTCTAATAAAACCTAAACCCTTTCCTGCTTCTCATTCGAAGGCGGCAAGACAAAAAACTGACCCTAGAGGGGTCGAGTGAACCCTTTTGGGGGGCCAGGGTATCCTTAAACGGGACGGGACGGGGTTTAGGGTTTGATTAGGTGGACGCTACCATGGATCCCCTAATCAAACAATAAACCCTTTCCTTGATTCTCATTCGAAGGTGGCAAGACAAAAAGACACCCTAGAGGGGCTGAGTGAACCCTTTTTTGGGGGGCCGGGTTTCCTAAAGCAGTATGAGAAAAGGGTTTAGGGTTTGATTAGCGGACTGTTATCGCGGATCCCATAATCAAAGCCTAAACCCTTTCCCTTTTTCTCATTCGAAGGCGGCAAGACAAAAAGAAACCTAGAGGAAGAGTGAACCCTTTTGTGGGGGTAGGGTATCCTAAAAGCGGACGGGAAAGGGTTTAGGGTTTGATTAGGCGGACCGCTACCGCGGATCCCCTAATCAAACCCTAAACCCTTTCCCTTTCTTCTCATTCGAAGGCGGCAAGACAAAAAGACACCCTAGAGGGGCCGAGTGAACCCTTTTTGGGGGACCGGGTATACTAAAACGGGACGGGGAAAGAGTTTAGGGTTTGATTAGGCGGACCGCTACCGCGGATCCCCTAATCAAACCATAAACCCTTTCCCTTTCTTCTCATTCGAAGGCGGCAAGACAAAAAGACACCCTAGAGGGGCCGAGTGAACCCTTTTTGGGGGGACCGGGTATACTAAAACGGGACGGGAAAGGGTTTAGGGTTTGATTAGGCGGCCGCTTCCACGGATCCCCCTAATCAAACCCTAAACCCTTTCCCTTGCTTCTCATTCGAAGGCGGCAAAACAAAAAAACACCCTAGAGGGGCCGAGTGAACCCTTTTTTGGGGGACGGGTATCCTAAAGCGGGACGGGGAAAGAGTTTAGGGTTTGATTAGGCGGACCTCTACCGCGGAACCCCTAATCAAACCTAAACCCTTTCCCTTGCTTCTCATTCGAAGGCGGCAAGACAAAAGACACCCTAGAGGGGCCGAGTGAACCCTTTTTTGGTGGGGTAGGGTATCCTAAAATGGGACGGCAAAGGGTTTAGACCACGGATCCCCTTAATCAAACCTTAAACCCTTTCCCTTGCTTCTCATTCGAAGGCGGCAAGACAAAAAAACACCATCGAGGGGCCGAGTGAACCCTTTTTTGGGGGGCCGGTTATCCTAAAACGGGACGGGAAAGGGTTTAGGATTTGATTAGGCAGACCGCTACCGCATATCCCCCTAATCAAACCCTAAACCCTTTCCCTTGCTTCTCATTCGAAAGCGGCAAGACAAAAAGACACCCTAGAGGGGCCGAGTGAACCCTTTTGGGGGACCGGGTATCCTAAAACGGGTCGGGAAAGGTTTAGGCTTTGATTAGGTGAACGCTACGCGGATCCCCTAATCAAACCCTAAACCCTTTCCCTTGCTTCTCATCTGAAGGCGGCAAGACAAAAAGACACCTAGAGAGGGTCGAGTGAACCCTTTTTGGGGGACCAGGGTATCCTAAAGCGGGACGGGAAAGGGTTTAGGGTTTGATTAGGTGGACCGCTACCGCGGATCCCCCTAATCAAACCCTAAACCCTTTCTCTTGCTTCTCATTCGAAGGCGGCAAGACAAAAATACACCCTAGAGGGCCGAGTGAACCCTTTTTGGGGCGGGTATCCTAAACGGGACGGGGAAAGGGTTTAGGGTTTGATTAGGCGGACCGCTACCGCGGATCCCCTAATCAAACCCTAAACTCTTTCCCTTACTTCTCATTCGAAGGCGGTAAGACAAAAAGACACCTTCGAGGGGCCGAGTGAACCCTTTTTGGGGGCGGTTATCGTAAAACGGGGACGGGAAAGGGTTTAGGGTTTGATTAGGCGGACCGCTACCGCATATCCCCTAATCAAACCTAAACCTTTTTCCTTGCTTCGATTCGAAGGCGGCAAGACAAAAGACACCCTAGAGGGGCCAGTGAACACTTTTGGGGGGCCGGGTATCCTAAAACGGGACGGGAAAGGGTTTAGGGTTTTATTAAGCGGACCACTACCGCGGATCCCCCTAATCAAACCTTAAACCCTTTCCCTTGTTTCTCATTCGAAGGCGGCAAGACAAAAAGACACCCTAGAAGGGTCGAGTGAACCCGTTTTGGGGGACAAGGGTATCTAAAGCAGGACGGGAAAGGGTTTAGGGTTTTATTAGGCGGACCGTTACATGAGATCCCCTAATCAAACCCTAAACCCTTTCCCTTTCTTCTCATTCGAAGGCGGCAAGACAAAAAGACACCCTAGTAGGGTCGAGTGAACCCTTTTTGGGGGGACCGGGTATCCTAAAACGGGACGGGAAAAGGGTTTAGGGTTTGATTAGGCGGACCGCTACCGTGGATCCCCCTAATCAAACCCTAAACCCTTTCCTTGCTTCTCATTCGAAGGCGGCAAGACAAAAAGACACCCTAGAGGGCCGAGTGAACCCTTTTTGGGGGGAACGGGTATCCTAAAAGCAGGACGGGGAAAGGGTTTAGGGTTTGATTAGGCGGATCGCTACCGCGGATCCCCTAATCAAACCCTAAACCCTTTCCCTTTTTCTCATTCGAAGGCGGCAAGACAAAAAGACACCCTAGAGGGGCCGAGTGAACCCTTTTAGGGGGGACCGGGTATCCTAAAGCAGGACGGGAAAGGGTTTAGGGTTTGATTAGGCGGACCGCTACCGCGGATCCCCCTAATAAAACCTTAAACCCTTTCCCTTTCTTCTCATTCGAAGGCGGCAAGACAAAAAGACACCCTAGAGAGGCCGAGTGAACCCTTTTTGGAGGGACCGGGTATCCTAAAGCGGGACGGGAAAGGGTTTAGGGTTTGATTAGGTGGACCGCTACCACGGATCCCCTAATCAACCCCTAAACCCTTTCCCTTTCTTCTCATTCGAAGGCGGCAAAACAAAAAGACACCCAAGAGGGGCCGAGTGAACCGTTTTTGGGGGGACCGGGTATCCTAAAGCGGGACGGGAAAGGGTTTAGGGTTTGATTAGGCGGACTGTTACCGCGGATCCCCCTATCAAACCCTAAACCCTTTCCCTTGCTTCTCATTCGAAGGCGGCAAGACAAAAAGACACCCTAGAGGGTCCGAGTGAACCCTTTTTGGGGGACCGGGTATCCTAAAGCGGGGACGGGACGGGGTTTAGGGTTTGATTAGGCGGACCGCTACCGTGGATCCCCCTAATCAAACCCTAAACCCTTTCCCTTGATTCTCATTCGAAGGCGGCAAGAAAAAAAGACACCCTAGAGGGGCAGAGTGAACCCTTTTTTGGGGGGCGGGTATCCTAAAAGCGGGACGGGAAAGGGTTTAGGGTTTGATTAGCGGTTGTTATCGCGGATCCCTAATCAAACCCTAAACCCTTTCCTTGCTTCTCATTCGAAGGCGGCAAGACAAAAAGACACCCTAGAGGGGTCGAGTGAACCCTTTTTTGGGGACCGGGTATCCTAAAACGGGACTGGAAAGGGTTTAGGGTTTGATTAGGCGGACCGCTACCGTGGATCCGCCTAATCCAACCCTAAACCCTTTCCCTTGCTTCTCATTCGAAGGCGGCAAGAAAAAAGACACCCTAGAGGGGCCGAGTGAACCCTTTTTGGGGGGACCGGGTATCCTAAAACTGGGACGGGGAAAGGGTTTAGGGTTTGATTAGGGTGGACCGCTCGCTATCGCGGATCCCCTAATCAAACCCTAAACCCTTTACCTTTTTTCTCATTCGAAGGCGGCAAGACATAAAGACACCCTAGAGGGGCCGAGTGAACCATTTTTTGGGGGGGCGGGTATCCTAAAACTGGACGGGAAAGGGTTTAGGGTTTGATTAGGCGGACCGCTACTGCGGATCCCCTAATCAAACCCTAAACCCTTTCCCTTTCTTCTCATTCGAAGGCGGCAAGACAAAAAGACACCCTAGAGGGCCGAGTGAACCCTTTTTGGGGGGAACGGGTATCCTAAACCGGGACGGGAAAGGGTTTAGGGTTTGATTAGGTGGCCGCTACCACGGATCCCCCTAATCAAACCCTAAAGCCTTTCCCTTGCTTCTCATTCGAAGGCGGCAAAACAAAAAGACACCCTAGAGGGGCCGAGTGAACCCTTTTTGGGGGCCGGGTATCCTAAAACGGGACGGGAAAGGGTTTAGGGTTTGATTAGGCGGTATGTCGCGGATCCGCTAATCAAACCCTAAACCCTTTCCCTTTTTCTCATTCGAAGGCGGCAAGACAAAAAGACACCCTAGAGGGCGAGTGAACCCTTTTAGGGGCGGGTATCCTAAAGCGGGACGGGAAAGGGTTTAGGGTTTGATTAGGCGTGACTGTTATCACGGATCCCCTAATCAAACCCTAAACCCTTTACTTTTTCTCATTCGAAGGCGGCAAGATAAAAGACACCCTAGAGGGGCCGAGTGAACCCTTTCTAGGGGGACCGGGTATCCTAAAACTGGATGGGAAAGGGTTTAGGGTTTGATTAGGCGGACCGCTACCGCGGATCCCCTAATCAAACCCTATACCCTTTCCTTTCTTCTCATTCGAAGGCGGCAAGACAAAAGACACCCTAGAGGGGCCGAGTGAACCCTTTTTGGGGGGGACCGGGTATACTAAAACGGGACGGGAAAGGGTTTAGGGTTTGATTAGGCGGCCGCTACCACAGATCCCCCTAATCAAACCCTAAACCCTTTCCCTTGCTTCTCATTCGAAGGCGGCAAAACAAAAAGACACCCTAGAGGGGCCGACTGAACCGTTTTTGGGGGGACCGGGTATCCTAAAACGGGACGGGAAAGAGTTTAGGGTTTGATTAGGCGGACCTCTACCGCGGAACCCCTAATCAAACCTAAACCCTTTCCCTTGCTTCTCATTCGAAGGCGGCAAGACAAAAAGACACCCTAGAGGGGCCGAGTGAACCATTTTTGGTGGGCGGGTATCCTAAAGCGGGACGGCAAAGGGGTTTGACCACGGATCCCCTTAATCAAACCTTAAACCCTTTCCCTTGCTTCTCATTCGAAGGCGGCAAGACAAAAACACCATCGGGGAGTGAACCCTTTTTTGGGGGCGGTTATCCTAAAGCAGGACGGGAAAGGGTTTAGGATTTGATTAGGCGGACCGCTACCGCATATCCCCCTAATCAAACCCTAAACCCTTTCCCTTGCTTCTCATTCGAAAGCGGCAAGACAAAAAGACACCCTAGAGGGGCCGAGTGAACCCTTTTGGGGGGACCGGGTATCCTAAAGCGGGTCGGGAAAGGTTTAGGCTTTGATTAGGTGAACCGCTACCGCGGATCCCCCTAATCAAACCCTAAACCCTTTCCTTGGTTCTCATCTGGCGCAAGCAAGACAAAAACAGCCTAGAGGGGTGAGTGAACTCTTTTTGGGGGATAGGGTATCCTAAAGCGGGACGGGAAAGGGTTTAGGGTTTGATTAGGTGGACCGCTACCGCGGATCCCCTAATCAAACCCTAAACCCTTTCCCTTGCTTCTAATTCATTTGAAGGCGGCAAGACAAAAAGACACCCTAGAGGGCCGAGTGAACCCTTTTTGGGGGGACCGGGTATCCTAAAGCAGGACGGGAAAGGGTTTAGGGTTTGATTAGGCGGACCGCTCGCGGATCCCCTAATCAAACCTAAACTCTTTCCCTTACTTCTCATTCGAAGGCGGTAAGACAAAAAGACACCTTCGAGGGGCCGAGTGAACCCTATTTTGGGGGGCCGGTTATCGTAAAATGGGACGGGAAAGGGTTTAGGGTTTGATTAGGCGGACCGCTACCGCGGATCCCCTAATCAAACCCTAAACCCTTTCCCTTGCTTCTCATTCGAAGGAGGCAAGACCAAAAGACACCCTAGAGGGGCCGACTGAACACTTTTTGGGGGGACCGGGTATCCTAAAACGGGACGGGAAAGGGTTTAGGGTTTTATTAAGCGGACCACTACCGCGGATCCCCCTAATCAAACCCTAAACCCTTTCCCTTGTTTCTCATTCGAAGGCGGCAAGACAAAAAGACACCCTAGAAGGGTCGAGTGAACCCTTTTTGGGGGGACCGGGTATCCTAAAACGGGACGGGAAAGGGTTTAGGGTTTGATTAGGCGGACCGCTACCGCAGATCCCCCTAATCAAACCCTAAACCCTTTCCCTTGCTTCTCATTCGAAGGCGGCAAGACAAAAAGACACCCTAGAGGGGCGAGTGAACCCTTTTTGGTGGGCGGGTATCCTAAAGCGGGACGGCAAAGGGTTTGACCACGGATCCCCTTAATCAAACCTTAAACCCTTTCCCTTGCTTCTCATTCGAAGGCGGCAAGACAAAAAACACCATCGAGGGGCCGAGTGAACCCTTTTTGGGGGGGTTATCCTAAAAGCAGGACGGGAAAGGGTTTAGGTTTGATTAGGCGGACCTTCCGCATATCCCCCTAATCAAACCTAAACCCTTTCCCTTGCTTCTCATTCGAAAGCGGCAAGACAAAAAGACACCCTAGAGGGGCCGAGTGAACCCTTTTTGGGGCCAGGGTATCCTAAAGCGGGTCGGGAAAGGTTTAGGCTTTGATTAGGTGAACCACTCCGCGGATCCCCTAATCAAACCTAAACCCTTTCCCTTGGTTTCTCATCTGAGGCGGCAAGACAAAAAGACACCCTAGAGAAGTCGAGTGAACCCTTTTTGGGGGCAGGGTATCCTAAAGCGGGACGGGAAAGGGTTTAGGGTTTGATTAGGTGGACCGCTACCGCGGATCCCCTAATCAAACCCTAAACCCTTTCCCTTGCTTCTCATTCGAAGGCGGCAAGACAAAAGACACCCTAGAGGGGCCGAGTGAACCCTTTTTTGGGGGACCGGGTATCCTAAAGCGGGACGGGAAAGGGTTTAGGGTTTGATTAGGCGGACCGCTACCGCGGATCCCCCCTAATCAAACCTAAACTCTTTCCTTACTTCTCATTCGAAGGCGGTAAGACAAAAAGACACCTTAGAGGGGCCGAGTGAACCCTATTTTGGGGGGCGGGTTATCGTAAAGCGGGACGGGAAAGGGTTTAGGGTTTGATTAGGCGGGACGCTACCGATATCCCCTAATCAAACCTAAACCTTTTCCCTTGCTTCTCATTCGAAGGAGGCAAGACCAAAAGACACCCTAGGGCCAGTGAACACTTTTGGGGGGCCAGGGTATCCTAAAGCAGGACGGGAAAGGGTTTAGGGTTTTATTAAGCGGACCACTACCGCGGATCCCCCTAATCAAACCCTAAACCCTTTCCCTTGTTTCTCATTCGAAGGCGGCAAGACAAAAAGACACCTAGAAGGGTCGAGTGAACCCTTTTTGGGGCCAGGGTATCCTAAAGCGGGACGGGAAAGGGTTTAGGGTTTGATTAGGCGGACCGCTACGCGAGATCCCCTAATCAAACCCTAAACCCTTTCCCTTTCTTCTCATTCGAAGGCGGCAAGACAAAAAGACACCTAGAAGGGTCGAGTGAACCCTTTTTGGGGGACCGGGTATCCTAAAACGGGACGGGAAAGGGTTTAGGGTTTGATTAGGCGGACCGCTACCGTGGATCCCCTAATCAAACCCTAAACCCTTTCCCTTGATTCTCATTCGAAGGCGGCAAGACAAAAAGACACCCTAGAGGGGCCGAGTGAACCCTTTTTTGGGGGGCGGGTATCCTAAAACGGGAAAAGGGAAAGGGTTTGATTAGGCGGACGCTATCGCGGATCCCCCTAATCAAACCTAAACCCTTTACCTTTTTCTCATTCGAAGGCGGCAAGACAAAAAGACACCCTAGAGGGGCGAGTGAACCCTTTTAGGGGGCGGGTATCCTAAAGCTGGGACGGGAAAGGGTTTAGGGTTTGATTAGGCGGACCGCTCCGCGGATCCCCTAATCAAACCTAAACCCTTTCCCTTTCTTCTCATTCGAAGGCGGCAAGACAAAAAGACACCCTAGAGAGGCCGAGTGAACCCTTTTTGGGGGACCGGGTATCCTAAAGCGGGACGGGAAAGGGTTTAGGGTTTGATTAGGTGGACCGCTACCACGGATCCCCTAATCAACCCCTAAACCCTTTCCCTTGCTTCTCATTCGAAGGCGGCAAAACAAAAAGACACCCAAGAGGGGCCGAGTGAACCGTTTTTGGGGGGACCGGGTATCCTAAAGCGGGACGGGAAAGGGTTTAGGGTTTGATTAGGCGGATTATCGCGGATCCCCTAATCAAACCTAAACCCTTTCCCTTGCTTCTCATTCGAAGGAGGCAAGACAAAAAGACACCCTAGAGGGGTCGAGTGAACCCTTTTTGGGGGACCGGGTATCCTAAAACGGGACGGGAAAGGGTTTAGGGTTTGATTAGGCGGACCGCTACCGTGGATCCCCTAATCAAACCCTAAACCCTTTCCCTTGCTTCTCATTCGAAGGCGGCAAGACAAAAAGACACCCTAGAGGGAAGTAGAGTGAACCCTTTTTGGGGGCGGGTATCCTAAAGCAGGACGGGAAAGGGTTTAGGGTTTGATTAGGCGGACCGCTATCGCGGATCCCCTAATCAAACCCTAAACCCTTTACCTTTTTCTCATTCGAAGGCGGCAAGACATAAAGACACCCTAGAGGTAGCCGAGTGAACCCTTTTTAGGGGTAGGGTATCCTAAAGCTGGACGGGAAAGGGTTTAGGGTTTGATTAGGCGGACCGCTACCGCGGATCCCCTAATCAAACCCTAAACCCTTTCCTTTGCTTCTCATTCGAAGGCGGCAAGACAAAAGACACCCTAGAGAGGCGAGTGAACCCTTTTTGGGGGACCGGGTATAGTAAAGCGGGACGGGGAAAGGGTTTAGGGTTTGATTAGGTGGCCGCTACCACGGATCCCCCTAATCAAACCCTAAAGCCTTTCCCTTGCTTCTCATTCGAAGGCGGCAAAACAAAAAGACACCCTAGAGGAAGTAGGAGTGAACCGTTTTTGGGGACCGGGTATCCTTAAGCGGGACGGGAAAGGGTTTAGGGTTTGATTAGGCGGACCGTTATCGCGGATCCCTAATCAAACCTAAACCCTTTCCTTTTTCTCATTCGAAGGCGGCAAGACAAAAAGACACCCTAGAGGGCGAGTGAACCCTTTTTGGGGCGGGTATCCTAAAGCAGGACGGGGAAAGGGTTTAGGGTTTGATTAAGCGGTATTATCACGGATCCCCTAATCAAACCCTAAACCCTTTCACTTTTTCTCATTCGAAGGCGGCAAGACAAAAGACACCCTAGAGGGGACGAGTGAACCCTTTTTTGGGGGCCGGGTATACTAAAAGCTGGATGGGAAAGGGTTTAGGGTTTGATTAGGCGGACCGCTACGCGGATCCCCTAATCAAACCTAAACCCTTTCCCTTTCTTCTCATTCGAAGGCGGCAAGACAAAAAGACACCCTAGAGGGGCGAGTGAACCCTTTTTGGGGACCGGGTATACTAAAGCAGGACGGGAAAGGGTTTAGGGTTTGATTAGGCGGACCGCTACCACGAGATCCCCTAATCAAACCTAAACCCTTTCCCTTGCTTCTCATTCGAATGCGGCAAAACAAAAAGACACCCTAGAGGGGCCGAGTGAACCGTTTTTGGGGGGACCGGGTATCCTAAAGCGGGACGGGAAAGGGTTTAGGGTTTGATTAGGCGGACCTCTACCGCGGAACCCCTAATCAAACCTAAACCCTTTCCCTTGCTTCTCATTCGAAGGCGGCAAGACAAAAAGACACCCTAGAGGAACCGAGTGAACCCTTTTTGGTGGGCGGGTATCCTAAAGCGGGACGGCAAAGGGTTTAGTGTTTGATTAGGCGGACCGCTACCACGGATCCCCCTAATCAAACCTTAAACCCTTTCCCTTGCTTCTCATTCGAAGGCGGCAAGACAAAAAGACACCCTCGAGGGGCCGCGTGAACCCTTTTTTGGGGGGCCGGTTATCCTAAAGCGGGACGGGGGAAAGGGTTTAGGATTTGATTAGGCGGACCGCTACCGCATATCCCCCTAATCAAACCTAAACCCTTTCCCTTGCTTCTCATTCGAAAGCGGCAAGACAAAAAGACACCCTAGAGGGGCAGAGTGAACCCTTTTTGGAGGGTAGGGTATCCTAAAGGAAGGTCGGGGAAAGGGTTTAGGGTTTGATTAGGCGGACCGCTACCGCGGATCCCCTAATCAAACCCTAAACCCTTTCCCTTTCTTCTCATTCGAAGGCGGCAAGACAAAAAGACACCCTAGAGAGGCCGAGTGAACCCTTTTTGGGGGACCGGGTATCCTAAAGCGGGACGGGAAAGGGTTTAGGGTTTGATTAGGTGGACCGCTACCACGGATCCCCTAATCAAGCCCTAAACCCTTTCCTTGCTTCTCATTCGAAGGCGCAAAACAAAAAGACACCCAAGAGGGGCGAGTGAACCTTTTTTTGGGGGACCGGGTATCCCAAAAGCGGGACGGGAATGGGTTTAGGGTTTGATTAGGCGGATGTTATCGCGGATCCCCATAATCAAACCCTAAACCCTTTCCTTGCTTCTCATTCGAAGGCGGCAAGACAAAAAGACACCCTAGAGGGGCCGAGTGAACCCTTTTTCGGGGGACCGGGTATCCTAAAACGGGACGGGACAGGGTTTAGGGTTTGATTAGGCGGACCGCTACGGTGGATCCCCCTAATCAAACCCTAAACCCTTTCCCTTGATTCTCATTCGAAGGCGGCAAGACAAAAAGACACCTAGAGGGGCGAGTGAACCCTTTTTTGAGGGGCGGGTATCCTAAAACGGGACGGGAAAGGGTTTAGGGTTTGATTAGGCGGACTGCTATCACGGATCCCCTAATCAAACCCTAAACCCTTTACCTTTTTCTCATTCGAAGGCGGTATGACATAAAGACACCCTAGAGGGGCCGAGTGAACCCTTTTAGGGGGTAGGGTATACTAAAGCTGGATGGGAAAGGGTTTAGGGTTTGATTAGGCGGACCGCTACCGCGGATCCCCTAATCAAACCCTAAACCCTTTCCCTTTCTTCTCATTCGAAGGCGGCAAGACAAAAAGACACCCTAGAGGGGCCGAGTGAACCCTTTTTGGGGGACCGGGTATACTAAAACGGGACGGGAAAGGGTTTAGGGTTTGATTAGGTGGCCGATACCACGGATCCCCCTAATCAAACCCTACACCCTTTCCCTTGCTTCTCATTCGAAGGCGGCAAAACAAAAAGACACCCTAGAGGGGCCGAGTGAACCGTTTTTGGGGGACCGGGTATCCTAAAACGGGACGGGAAAAGGGTTTAGGGTTTGATTAGGCGACTATTATCGCGGATCCCGCTAATCAAACCCTAAACCCTTTCCCTTGCTTCTCATTCGAAGGCGGCAAGACAAAAAGACACCCTAGAGGGGCCGAGTGAACCCTTTTGGGGGGGGCCGGGTATCCTAAAACGGGACGGGAAAGGGTTTAGGGTTTGATTAGGGACCTGTTATCACGGATCCCCTAATCAAACCCTAAACCCTTTCACTTTTTTTCTCATTCGAAGGCGGCAAGACAAAAAGACACCCTAGAGGGCCGAGTGAACCCTTTTAGGGGGTAGGGTATCCTAAAGCTGGATGGGAAAGGGTTTAGGGTTTGATTAGGCGGACCGCTACCGCGGATCCCCCTAATCAAACCCTAAACCTTTTCCCTTTCTTCTCATTCGAAGGCGGCAAGACAAAAAGACACCCTAGAGGGGCCGAGTGAGCCCTTTTGGGGGGCCAAGGTGTACTAAAGCGGGACGGGAAAGGGTTTAGGGTTTGATTAGGCGGCCGCTACCACAGATCCCCCTAATCAAACCCTAAACCCTTTCCCTTGCTTCTCATTCGAAGGCGGCAAAACAAAAAGACACCCTAGAGAGGCCGTGAACCGTTTTGGGGGACCGGGTATCCTAAAGCGGGACGGGGAAAGAGTTTAGGGTTTGATTAGGCGGACCTCTACCGCGGAACCCCCTAATCAAACCCTAAACCCTTTCCCTTGCTTCTCATTCGAAGGCGGCAAGACAAAAAGACACCCTAGAGAGGCCGAGTGAACCCTTTTTTGGTGGGCCGGGTATCCTAAAACGGGACGGCAAAGGGTTTAGGGTTTGATTAGGCGGACCGCTACCACGGATCCCCCTAATCAAACCTTAAACCCTTTCCCTTACTTCTCATTCGAAGGCGGCAAGACAAAAAGACACCCTCGAGGGGCCGCGTGAACCCTTTTTGGGGGGACCGGTTATCCTAAAGCGGGACGGGAAAGGGTTTAGGATTTGATTAGGCAGACCGCTACCGCATATCCCCTAATCAAACCCTAAACCCTTTCCCTTGCTTCTCATTCGAAAGCGGCAAGACAAAAAGACACCCTAGAGGGGCCGAGTGAACCCTTTTTGGAGGGAACGGGTATCCTAAAGCAGGTCGGGAAAGGTTTAGGCTTTGATTAGGCGGACGCTACCGCGGATCCCCTAATCAAACCCTAAATCCTTTCCCTTGGTTCTTATTCGAAGGCGGCAAGACAAAAAGACACCCTAGAGGGGGATTGAACACTTTTTGGGGGACCAGGGTATCCTAAAGCGGGACGGGAAAGGGTTTAGGGTTTGATTAGGCGGACCGCTACCGCGGATCCCCTAATCAAACCCTAAACCCTTTCCCTTGCTTCTCATTCGAAGGCGGCAAGACAAAAAGAGCCTAGAGGGGTCGAGTGAACCCTTTTTGGGGGCCAAGGGTATCCTAAAGCGGGACGGGAAAGGGTTTAGGGTTTGATTAGGCGGACCGCTACCGCGGATCCCCTAATCAAACCCTAAACCCTTTCTCTTGCTTCTCATTCGAAGGCGGCAAGACAAAAAGACACCCTAGAGGGGCCGAGTGAACCCTTTTTTGGGGTAACCGGGTATCCTAAAACGGGACGGGAAAGGGTTTAGGGTTTGATTAGGCGGGATGTTATCACGGATCCCCTAATCAAACCCTAAACCCTTTCACTTTTTCTCATTCGAAGGCGGCAAGACAAAAAGACACCCTAGAGGGGCCGAGTGAACCCTTTTTAGGGGGGCGGGAATCCTAAAACGGGATGGGAAAGGGTTTAGGGTTTGATTAGGCGGACGCTACCGCGGATCCACCTAATCAAACCCTAAACCCTTTCCCTTTCTTCTCATTCGAAGGCGGCAAGACAAAAAGACACCCTAGAGGGCCGAGTGAACCCTTTTTGGGGGGTAGGGTATATTAAAACGGGACGGGAAAGGGTTTAGGGTTTAATTAGGCGTCGCTACAACGGATCCCCTAATCAAACCCTAAACCCTTTCCCTTGCTTCTCATTCGAAGGCGGCAAAACAAAAAGACACCCTAGAGGGGCCGAGTGAACCGTTTTTGGGGGACCGGGTATCCTAAAACGGGGACGGGGAAAGAGTTTAGGGTTTGATTAGGCGGACCTCTACCGCGGAACCCCTTAATCAAACCCTAAACCCTTTCCCTTGCTTCTCATTCGAAGGCGGCAAGACAAAAAGACACCCTAGAGGGGCCGAGTGAACCCTTTTTGGTGGGCCGGGTATCCTAAAACGGGACGGAAAAGGGTTTAGGGTTTGATTAGGCGGACCGCTACCACGGATCCCCCTAATCAAACCTTAAACCCTTTCCCTTGCTTCTCATTCGAAGGCGGCAAGACAAAAAGACACCCTCGAGGGGCGCGTGAACCCCTTTTTGGGGGCGGTTATCCTAAACGGGACGGGAAAGGGTTTAGGATTTGATTAGGCAAACCGCTACCGCATATCCCCCTAATAAAACCCTAAACCCTTTCCCTTGCTTCTCATTCGAAAGCGGCAAGACAAAAAGACACCCTAGAGGGGCCGAGTGAACCCTTTTTGAGGGAGGGTATCCTAAAGCGGGTCGGGGAAAGGTTTAGGCTTTGATTAGGCGGACGCTACCGCAGATCCCCTATTCAAACCCTAAACCCTTTCCCTTGGTTCTTATTCGAAGGCGGCAAGACAAAAAGACACCCCGAGGGGGCGAGTGAACACTTTTTGGGGGACCGGGTATCCTAAAGCGGGACGGGGAAAGGGTTTAGGGTTTGATTAGGCGGACCGCTACCGCGGATCCCCCTAATCAAACCTAAACCCTTTCCCTTGCTTCTCATTCGAAGGCGGCAAGACAAAAAGACGACCTAGAGGGTCGAGTGAACCCTTTTTGGGGGACCGGGTATCCTAAAGCGGGACGGGAAAGGGTTTAGGGTTTGATTAGGCGGACCGCTACCGCGGATCCCCCTAATCAAACCCTAAACCCTTTCTCTTGCTTCTCATTCGAAGGCGGCAAGACAAAAGACACCCTAGAGGGGCCGAGTGAACCCTTTTTGGGGAACGGGTATCCTAAAACGGGACGGAAAAGGGTTTAGGGTTTGATTAGGCGGACTGTTATCACGGATCCCCCTAATCAAACCCTAAACCCTTTCACTTTTTTCTCATTCGAAGGCGGCAAAACAAAAAGACACCCTAGAGGGGCCGAGTGAACCCTTTTAGAGGGGGCCTACCTAAAAGCTGGATGGGAAAGGGTTTAGGGTTTGATTAGGCGGACCGCTACCGCGGATCCCCTAATCAAACCCTAAACCCTTTCCCTTGCTTCTCATTCGAAGGCGGCAAGACAAAAAGACACCTAGAGGGGCCGAGTGAACCCTTTTTGGGGGGACCGGGTATATTAAAACGGGACGGGAAAGGGTTTAGGGTTTGATTAGGCGTCCGCTACAACAGATCCCCCTAATCAAACCCTAAACCCTTTCCCTTGCTTCTCATTCGAAAGCGGCAAAACAAAAAGACACCCTAGAGGGGCCGAGTGAACCGTTTTTGGGGGGGACCAGGGTATCCTAAAGCGGGACGGGGAAAGAGTTTAGGGTTTGATTAGGCGGACCTCTACCGCGGAACCCCTTAATCAAACCCTAAACCCTTTCCTTGCTTCTCATTCGAAGGCGGCAAGACAAAAAGACACCCTAGAGGGGCCGAGTGAACCCTTTTTTGGTGGGTCGGGTATCCTAAAACGGGACGGCAAAGGGTTTAGGGTTTGATTAGGCGGACCGCTACCACGGATCCCCCTAATCAAACCTTAAACCCTTTCCCTTGCTTCTCATTCGAAGGCGGCAAGACAAAAAGACACCCTCGAGGGGCGCGTGAACCCTTTTTGAAGTAGGTTATCCTAAAGCGGGACGGGGAAAGGGTTTAGGATTTGATTAGGCAAACCGCTACCGCATATCCCCCTAATCAAACCTTAAACCCTTTCCCTTGCTTCTCATTCAAAGCCGGCAAGACAAAAAGACACCCTAGAGGGCCGAGTGAACCCTTTTTGGGGGGACCGGGTATCCTAAAGCAGGCCGGGGAAAGGTTTAGGCTTTGATTAGGCGGACCGCTACCACAGATCCCCCTAATCAAACCCTAAACCCTTTCCCTTGGTTCTTATTCGAAGGCGGCAAGACAAAAAGACACCCGGAGGGCCGAGTGAACACTTTTTGGGGGACCGGGTATCCTAAAACGGGACGGGGAAGGGTTTAGGGTTTGATTAGGCTGACCGCTCGCGGATCCCCTAATCAAACCCTAAACCCTTTCCCTTGCTTCTCATTCGAAGGCGGCAAGACAAAAAAGACGAGCCTAGAGGGGTCGAGTGAACCCTTTTGGGGGACCAGGGTATCCTAAAGCGGGACGGGAAAGGGTTTAGGGTTTGATTAGGCGGACCGCTACCGCGGATCCCCTAATCAAACCCTAAACCCTTTCTCTTCTTCTCATTCGAAGGCGGCAAGACAAAAAGACACCCTAGAGGGGCCGAGTGAACCCTTTTTGGGGCGGAACGGGTATCCTAAAGCGGGACGGGAAAGGGTTTAGGGTTTGATTAGGCGGACTGTTATCACGGATCCCCTAATCAAACCCTAAACCCTTTCCCTTTCTTCTCATTCAAAGGCGGCAAGACAAAAAGACACCCTAGAGGGGCCGAGTGAACCCTTTTAGGAGGGCGGGTATACTAAAGCAGGACGGGCAAGGGTTTAGGGTTTGATTAGGGGATCGGCGGTCACAGATCCCCCTAATCTAACCCTAAACCCTTTCCCTTGCTTCTCATTCGAAGGCGGCAAAACAAAAAGACACCCTAGAGGGGAGTGAACCGTTTTGGGGGACCAAGGGTATCCTAAAAGCGGGACGGGAAAGAGTTTAGGGTTTGATTAGGCGGACCTCTACCGCGGAACCCCCTAATCAAACCCTAAACCCTTTCCTTTGCTTCTCATTCGAAGGCGGCAAGACAAAAAGACACCCTAGAGGGGCCGAGTGAACCCTTTTTTGGTGGGCGGGTATCCTAAAAGCGGGACAACAAAGGGTTTAGGGTTTAATTAGGCGGACCGCTACCACGGATCCCCCTAATCAAACCTTAAACCCTTTCCCTTGCTTCTCATTCGAAGGCGGCAAGACAAAAAGACACCCTCGAGGGGCCGCGTGAACCCTTTTTGGGGGCGGTTATCCTAAAGCGGGACGGGGAAAGGGTTTAGGATTTGATTAGGCGAGACCGCTACCGCATATCCCCTAATCAAACCCTAAACCCTTTCCCTTGCTTCTCATTCGAAAGCGGCAAGACAAAAAGACACCCTAGAGGAGCCGAGTGAACCCTTTTTGGAGGGACCAGGGTATCCTAAAGCGGGTCGGGAAAGGTTTAGGCTTTGATTAGGCGGACCGCTACCGCGGATCCCCCTAATCAAACCCTAAACCCTTTCCCTTGGTTCTTATTCGAAGGCGGCAAGACAAAAAGACACCCTAGAGGGGCCGAGTGAACACTTTTTGGGGGAATAGGGTATCCTAAAGCGGGACGGGGAAAGAGTTTAGGGTTTGATTAGGCGGACCGCTACCGCGGATCCCCTAATCAAACCCTAAACCCTTTCCCTTGCTTCTCATTCGAAGGCGGCAAGACAAAAAGACAGCCTAGAGGGGTCGAGTGAACCCTTTTTGGGGGACCAGGGTATCCTAAAGCGGGACGGGAAAGGGTTTAGGGTTTGATTAGGCGGACCGCTACCGCGGATCCCCTAATCAAACCCTAAACCCTTTCTCTTGCTTCTCATTCGAAGGCGGCAAGACAAAAAGACACCCTAGAGGGGCCGAGTGAACCCTTTTTGGGGGCCGGGTATCCTAAAACGGGACGGGAAAGGGTTTAGGGTTTGATTAGGCGGACCTCTACCGCGGAACCCCTTAATCAAACCCTAAACCCTTTCCCTTGCTTCTTATTCGAAGGCGGCAAGACAAAAAGACACCCTAGAGGGGCCGAGTGAACACTTTTTGGGGGACCGGGTATCCTAAAACGGGACGGGAAAGGGTTTAGGGTTTGATTAGGCGGGCCGCTACCGCGGATCCCCCTAATCAAACCCTAAACTCTTTCCCTTAATTCTCATTCGAAGGCGGCAAGACAAAAAGACACCCTCGAGGGGCCGAGTGAACCCTTTTTGGGGGCGGTTATCGTAAAGCGGGACGGGGAAAGGGTTTAGGGTTTGATTAGGCGGACCGCTACCGCATATCCCCTAATCAAACCCTAAACCCTTTCCCTTGCTTCTCATTCGAAGGCGGCAAGACAAAAAGACACCCTAGAGGGGCCGAGTGAACCCTTTTTGGGGGAGCGGGTATACTAAAACGGGACGGGAAAGGGTTTAGGGTTTGATTAGATGGCCGCTACCACGGATCCCCCTAATAAAACCCTAAACCCTAAACCCTTTCCCTTGCTTCTCATTCGAAGGCGGCAAAACAAAAAGACACCCTAGAGGGGCCGAGTGAACCTTTTTGGGGGGACCGGGTATCCTAAAACGGGACGGGGAAAGGGTTTAGGGTTTGATTAGGCGGACCGCTACCACGGATCCCCTAATCAAACCCTTTCCCTTTCCCTTTCTTCTCATTCGAAGGCGGCAAGACAAAAAGACACCCTAGAGGCGTCGAGTGAACCCTTTTTGGTGGGCGGGTATCCTAAACGGGACGGGAAAGGGTTTGGGGTTTGATTAGGCGGACCGCTACCGCGGATCCCCCTAATTAAACCCTAAACCATTTCCCTTGCTTCTCATTCGAAGGCGGAAGGACAAAAAGACACCCTCGAGGGGCCGAGTGCACCCTTTTTTGGGGAGCCGGGTATCCTAAAACGGGACGGGAAAGGGTTTAGGGTTTGATTAGGTGACTGTTATCACGGATCCCCTAATCAAACCCTAAACCCTTTCACTTTTTCTCATTCGAAGGCGGCAAGACAAAAAGACACCCTAGAGGGGCCGAGTGAACCCTTTTAGGGGGGGCCGGGTATCCTAAAACTGGATGGGAAAGGGTTTAGGGTTTGATTAGGCGGACCGCTACCGCGGATCCCCTAATCAAACCATAAACCCTTTCCCTTTCTTCTCATTCGAAGGCGGCAAGACAAAAAGACACCCTAGAGGGGCCGAGTGAACCCTTTTTGGGGGGACCGGGTATACTAAAACGGGACGGGAAAGGGTTTAGGGTTTGATTAGGCGGCCGCTACCACAGATCCCCCTAATCAAACCCTAAACCCTTTCCCTTGCTTCTCATTCGAAGGCGGCAAAACAAAAAGACACCCTAGAGGGGAAGTGAACCGTTTTGGGGGCAGGGTATCCTAAAACGGGACGGGAAAGAGTTTAGGGTTTGATTACGTGGACCTCTACCGCGGAACCCCCTAATCAAACCCTAAACCCTTTCCCTTGCTTCTCATTCGAAGGCGGCAAGACAAAAAGACACCCTAGAGGGGCCGAGTGAACCCTTTTTTGGTGGGCCGGGTATCCTAAAACGGGACGGCAAAGGGTTTAGGGTTTGATTAGGCGGACCGCTACCACGGATCCCCCTAATCAAACCCTAAACCCTTTCCCTTGGTTCTTATTCGAAGGCGGCAAGACAAAAAGACACCCTAGAGGGGCCGAGTGAACACTTTTGGGGGAATAGGGTATCCTAAAGCGGGACGGGAAAGGGTTTAGGGTTTGATTAAGCGGACCGCTACCGCGGATCCCCCTAATCAAACCCTAAACCCTTTCCCTTGCTTCTCATTCGAAGGCGGCAAGACAAAAAGACAGCCTAGAGGGGTCGAGTGAACCCTTTTTGCGGGGACCGGGTATCCTAAAACGGGACGGGAAAGGGTTTAGGGGTTGATTAGGCGGACCGCTACCGCGGATCCCCCTAATCAAACCCTAAACCCTTTCTCTTGCTTCTCATTCGAAGGCGGCAAGACAAAAAGACACCCTAGAGGGGCCGAGTGAACCCTTTTTTGGGGGCGGGTATACTAAAACGGGACGGGAAAGGGTTTAGGGTTTGATTAGGCGTGACTGTTATCACGGATCCCCTAATCAAACCCTAAACCCTTTCACTTTTTTCTCATTCGAAGGCGGCAAGACAAAAAGACACCCTAGAGGGGCCGAGTGAACCCTTTTAGGGGGGTATCCTAAAAGCTGGATGGGAAAGGGTTTAGGGTTTGATTAGGCGGACCGCTACCGCGGATCCCCTAATCAAACCCTAAACCCTTTCCCTTTCTTCTCATTCGAAGGCGGCAAGACAAAAAGACACCCTAGAGGGGCCGAGTGAACCCTTTTTGGGGGACCGGGTATATTAAAGCGGGACGGGGAAAGGGTTTAGGGTTTAATTAGGCGTCCGCTACAACAGATCCCCCTAATCAAACCTAAACCCTTTCCCTTGCTTCTCATTCGAAGGCGGCAAAACAAAAAGACACCCTAGAGGGGCCGAGTGAACCGTTTTTGGGGGGCCCGGGTATCCTAAAAGCGGGACGGGGAAAGAGTTTAGGGTTTGATTAGGCGGACCTCTCCGCGGAACCCCTAATCAAACCCTAAACCCTTTCCCTTGCTTCTCATTCGAAGGCGGCAAGACAAAAAGACACCCTAGAGGGGCCGAGTGAACCCTTTTTGGTGGGGGGTATCCTAAAACGGGACGGCAAAGGGTTTAGGGTTTGATTAGGCGGACCGCTACCACGGATCCCCCTAATCAAACCTTAAACCCTTTCCCTTGCTTCTCATTCGAAGGCGGCAAGACAAAAAGACACCCTCGAGGGGCCGCGTGAACCCTTTTTTGGGGGGCCGGTTATCCTAAAACGGGACGGGAAAGGGTTTAGGATTTGATTAGGCAGACCGCTACCGCATATCCCCCTAATAAAACCCTAAACCCTTTCCCTTGCTTCTCATTCGAAAGCGGCAAGACAAAAAGACACCCTAGAGGGGCCGAGTGAACCCTTTTTGAGGAATAGGGTATCCTAAAGCGGGTCGGGGAAAGGTTTAGGCTTTGATTAGGCGGACGCTACTGCAGATCCCCTAATCAAACCCTAAACCCTTTCCCTTGGTTCTTATTCGAAGGCGGCAAGACAAAAAGAAACCCCAAAGGGGCCGATCAACACTTTTTGGGGGACCAGGGTATCCTAAAGCGGGACGGGAAAGGGTTTAGGGTTTGATTAGGCGGACCGCTACCGCGGATCCCCTTAATCAAACCCTAAACCCTTTCCTTTGCTTCTCATTCGAAGGCGGCAAGACAAAAAGACACCCTAGAGGGTCCGAGTGAACCCTTTTTGGGGGACCGGGTATCCTAAAGCGGGACGGGAAAGGGTTTAGGGTTTGATTAGGCGGACCGCTACCGCGGATCCCCTAATCAAACCCTAAACCCTTTCTCTTGCTTCTCATTCGAAGGCGGCAAGACAAAAAGACACCCTAGAGGGGCCGAGTGAACCCTTTTTTGGGGGGCCGGGTATCCTAAAACGGGACGGGAAAGGGTTTAGGGTTTGATTAGGCAGACTGTTATCACGGATCCCCCTAATCAAACCCTAAACCCTTTCACTTTTTTCTCATTCGAAGGCGGCAAAACAAAAAGACACCCTAGAGGGGCCGAGTGAACCCTTTTTAGAGGGGCCGGCCTACCTAAAACTGGATGGGAAAGGGTTTAGGGTTTGATTAGGCGGACCGCTACCGCGGATCCCCCTAATCAAACCCTAAACCCTTTCCCTTTCTTCTCATTCGAAGGCGGCAAAACAAAAAGACACCTTAGAGGGGCCGAGTGAACCCTTTTTGGGGGACCGGGTATATTAAACGGGACGGGAAAGGGTTTAGGGTTTGATTAGGCGTCCGCTACAACAGATCCCCCTAATCAAACCCTAAACCCTTTCCCTTGCTTCTCATTCGAAGGCGGCAAAACAAAAAGACACCCTAGAGGGGCCGACTGAACCGTTTTTGGGGGGACCGGGTATCCTAAAACGGGACGGGAAAGAGTTTAGGGTTTGATTAGGCGGACCTCTACCACGGAACCCCCTAATCAAACCCTAAACCCTTTCCCTTGCTTCTCATTCGAAGGCGGCAAGACAAAAAGACACCCTAGAGGGGCCGAGTGAACCCTTTTTTGGTGGGCCGGGTATCCTAAAACGGGACGGCAAAGGGTTTAGGGTTTGATTAGGCGGACCGCTACCACGGATCCCCCTAATCAAACCTTAAACCCTTTCCCTTGCTTCTCATTCGAAGGCGGCAAGACAAAAAGACACCCTCGAGGGGCCGCGTGAACCCTTTTTGGGGGGCAGGTTATCCTAAACGGGACGGGAAAGGGTTTAGGATTTGATTAGGCAAACCGCTACCGCATATCCCCCTAATCAAACCTTAAACCCTTTCCCTTGCTTCTCATTCGAAAGCGGCAAGACAAAAAGACACCCTAGAGGGGCCGAGTGAACCCTTTTTTGGGGGACCGGGTATCCTAAAGCGGGTCGGGAAAGGTTTAGGCTTTGATTAGGCGGACGCCACCGCAGATCCCCTAATCAAACCCTAAACCCTTTCCCTTGGTTCTTATTCGAAGGCGGCAAGACAAAAAGACACCCCGGAGGGGCCGGTGAACACTTTTTGGGGGACCAAGGGTATCCTAAAGCGGGACGGGGAAAGGGTTTAGGGTTTGATTAGGCGGACCGCTACCGCGGATCCCCTAATCAAACCCTAAACCCTTTCCCTTGCTTCTCATTCGAAGGCGGCAAGACAAAAAGACTGCCTAGAGGGGTCGAGTGAACCCTTTTGGGGGACCGGGTATCCTAAAACGGGACGGGGAAAGGGTTTAGGGTTTGATTAGGCGGACCGCTACCGCGGATCCCCTAATCAAACCCTAAACCCTTTCTCTTCTTCTCATTCGAAGGCGGCAAGACAAAAAGACACCCTAGAGGGGCCGAGTGAACCCTTTTTTGGGGGCGGGTATCCTAAAGCGGGACGGGGAAAGGGTTTAGGGTTTGATTAGGCAGACTGTTATCACGGATCCCCCTAATCAAACCCTAAACCCTTTCCCTTTCTTCTCATTCGAAGGCGGCAAGACAAAAAGACACCCTAGAGGGGCCGAGTGAACCCTTTTAGGAGGGGCGGGTATACTAAAAACGGGACGGGCAAGGGTTTAGGGTTTGATTAGGGGGATCCGCGGTCACAGATCCCCCTAATCTAACCCTAAACCCTTTCCCTTGCTTCTCATTCGAAGGCGGCAAAACAAAAAGACACCCTAGAGGGGCCGAGTGAACCGTTTTTAGGGGGACCGGGTATCCTAAAACGGGACGGGAAAGAGTTTAGGGTTTGATTAGGCGGACCTCTACCGCGGAACCCCCTAATCAAACCCTAAACCCTTTCCTTTGCTTCTCATTCGAAGGCGGCAAGACAAAAAGACACCCTAGAGGGGCCGAGTGAACCCTTTTTGGTGGGTAGGGTATCCTAAAAGCGGGACAACAAAGGGTTTAGGGTTTAATTAGGCGGACCGCTACCACGGATCCCCCTAATCAAACCTTAAACCCTTTCCCTTGCTTCTCATTCGAAGGCGGCAAGACAAAAAGACACCCTCGAGGGGCCGCGTGAACCCTTTTTTGGGGGGCGGTTATCCTAAAGCGGGGGACGGGAAAGGGTTTAGGATTTGATTAGGCAGACCGCTACCGCATATCCCCTAATCAAACCCTAAACCCTTTCCCTTGCTTCTCATTCGAAAGCGGCAAGACAAAAAGACACCCTAGAGGGACCGACTGAACCCTTTTTGGAGGGACCGGGTATCCTAAAACGGGTCGGGAAAGGTTTAGGCTTTGATTAGGCGGACCGCTACCGCGGATCCCCCTAATCAAACCCTAAACCCTTTCCCTTGGTTCTTATTCGAAGGCGGCAAGACAAAAAGACACCCTAGAGGGGCCGACTGAACACTTTTTGGGGGGACCGGGTATCCTAAAACGGGACGGGAAAGGGTTTAGGGTTTGATTAGGCGGACCGCTACCGCGGATCCCCTAATCAAACACTAAACCCTTTCCCATGCTTCTCATTCGAAGGCGGCAAGACAAAAAGACAGCCTAGAGGGGTCGAGTGAACCCTTTTTGGGGGGCAGGGTATCCTAAAACGGGACGGGAAAGGGTTTAGGGGTTTGATTAGGCGGACCGCTACCGCGGATCCCCCTATCAAACCCTAAACCCTTTCTCTTGCTTCTCATTCGAAGGCGGCAAGACAAAAAGACACCCTAGAGGGGCCGAGTGAACCCTTTTTTGGGGGCCAGGTATCCTAAAACGGGACGGGAAAGGGTTTAGGGTTTGATTAGGCGGACCTCTACCGCGGAACCCCTTAATCAAACCCTAAACCCTTTCCCTTGCTTCTTATTCGAAGGCGGCAAGACAAAAAGACACCCTAGAGGGGCCGAGTGAACACTTTTTTGGGGGGCCGGGTATCCTAAAACGGGACGGGAAAGGGTTTAGGGTTTGATTAGGCAGACCGCTACCGCGGATCCCCTAATCAAACCCTAAACTCTTTCCCTTAATTCTCATTCGAAGGCGGCAAGACAAAAAGACACCCTCGAGGGGCCGAGTGAACCCTTTTTTGGGGGCGGTTATCGTAAAGCGGGGGGGAAAGGGTTTAGGGTTTGATTAGGCGGACCGCTACCGCATATCCCCTAATCAAACCCTAAACCCTTTCCCTTGCTTCTCATTCGAAGGCGGCAAGACAAAAAGACACCCTAGAGGGGCCGAGTGAACCCTTTTTGGGGGAGCGGGTATACTAAAACGGGACGGGAAAGGGTTTAGGGTTTGATTAGATGGCCGCTACCACGGATCCCCCTAATAAAACCCTAAACCCTAAACCCTTTCCCTTGCTTCTCATTCGAAGGCGGCAAAACAAAAAGACACCCTAGAGGGGCCGAGTGAACCTTTTTGGGGGACGGGTATCCTAAAACGGGACGGGAAAGGGTTTAGGGTTTGATTAGGTGGACCGCTACCGCGGATCCCCTAATCAAACCCTTTCCCTTTCCCTTTCTTCTCATTCGAAGGCGGCAAGACAAAAAGACACCCTAGAGGCGCCGAGTGAACCCTTTTTGGTGGGCGGGTATCCTAAAACGGGACGGGGAAAGGGTTTGGGGTTTGATTAGGCGGACCGCTACCGCGGATCCCCCTAATTAAACCCTAAACCATTTCCCTTGCTTCTCATTCGAAGGCGGAAAGACAAAAAGACACCCTCGAGGGGCCGAGTGCACCCTTTTTTGGGGAGCCGGGTATCCTAAAACGGGACGGGAAAGGGTTTAGGGTTTGATTAGGCAGACTGTTATCACGGATCCCCCTAATCAAACCCTAAACCCTTTCACTTTTTTCTCATTCGAAGGCGGCAAGACAAAAAGACACCCTAGAGGGGCCGAGTGAACCCTTTTTAGGGGGGCCGGGTATCCTAAAACTGGATGGGAAAGGGTTTAGGGTTTGATTAGGCGGACCGCTACCGCGGATCCCCCTAATCAAACCCTAAACCCTTTCCCTTTCTTCTCATTCGAAGGCGGCAAGACAAAAAGACACCCTAGAGGGGCCGAGTGAACCCTTTTTGGGGGGACGGGTATCCTAAAACGGGACGGGAAAGGGTTTAGGGTTTGATTAGGCGGCCGCTACCACAGATCCCCCTAATCAAACCCTAAACCCTTTCCCTTGCTTCTCATTCGAAGGTGGCAAAACAAAAAGACACCCTAGAGGGGCCGATCGAACCGTTTTTTGGGGAGCAGGGTATCCTAAAACGGGACGGGGAAAGAGTTTAGGGTTTGATTACGTGGACCTCTACCGCGGAACCCCCTAATCAAACCCTAAACCCTTTCCCTTGCTTCTCATTCGAAGGCGGCAAGACAAAAAGACACCCTAGAGGGGCCGAGTGAACCCTTTTTGGTGGGTAGGGTATCCTAAAACGGGACGGCAAAGGGTTTAGGGTTTGATTAGGCGGACCGCTACCACGGATCCCCCTAATCAAACCCTAAACCCTTTCCCTTGGTTCTTATTCGAAGGCGGCAAGACAAAAAGACACCCTAGAGGGGCCGACTGAACACTTTTTGGGGGGACCGGGTATCCTAAAACGGGACGGGAAAGGGTTTAGGGTTTGATTAAGCGGACCGCTACCGCGGATCCCCCTAATCAAACCCTAAACCCTTTCCTTGCTTCTCATTCGAAGGCGGCAAGACAAAAAGACACCCTAGAGGGGCCGAGTGAACCCTTTTGGGGGGACCGGGTATCCTAAAACGGGACGGGAAAGGGTTTAGGGTTTGATTAGGCGGACCGCTACCGCGGATCCCCCTAATCAAACCCTAAACCCTTTCTCTTACTTCTCATTCGAAGGCGGCAAGACAAAAAGACACCCTAGAGGGGCCAAGTGAACCCTTTTTTGGGGGGCCGGGTATCCTAAAACGGGACGGGAAAGGGTTTAGGGTTTGATTAGGCGGACCTCTACCGCGGAACCCCTTAATCAAACCCTAAACCCTTTCCCTTGCTTCTCATTCGAAGGCGGCAAGACAAAAAGACACCCTAGAGGGGCCGAGTGAACACTTTTTTGGGGGGCCGGGTATCCTAAAACGGGACGGGAAAGGGTTTAGGGTTTGATTAGGCAGACCGCTACCGCGGATCCCCTAATCAAACCCTAAACTCTTTCCCTTAATTCTCATTCGAAGGCGGCAAGACAAAAAGACACCCTCGAGGGGCCGAGTGAACCCTTTTTTGGGGGGCCGGTTATCGTAAAACGGGACGGGAAAGGGTTTAGGGTTTGATTAGGCGGACCGCTACCGCATATTCCCCTAATCAAACCCTAAACCCTTTCCCTTGCTTCTCATTCGAAGGCGGCAGGACAAAAAGACACCCTAGAGGGGCCGAGTGAACCCTTTTTGGGGGGACCGGGTATACTAAAACGGGACGGGAAAGGGTTTAGGGTTTGATTAGATGGCCGCTACCACGGATCCCCCTAATAAAACCCTAAACCCTAAACCCTTTCCCTTGCTTCTCATTCGAAGGCGGCAAAACAAAAAGACACCCTAGAGGGGCCGAGTGAACCTTTTTGGGGGGACCGGGTATCCTAAAACGGGACGGGAAAGGGTTTAGGGTTTGATTAGGTGGACCGCTACCGCGGATCCCCCTAATCAAACCCTTTCCCTTTCCCTTTCTTCTCATTCGAAGGCGGCAAGACAAAAAGACACCCTAGAGGGGTCGAGTGAACCCTTTTTGGTGGGCGGGTATCCTAAAAACGGGACGGGAAAGGGTTTGGGGTTTGATTAGGCGGACCGCTACCGCGGATCCCCCTAATCAAACCCTAAACCATTTCCCTTGCTTCTCATTCGAAGGCGGCAAGACAAAAGACACCCTAGAGGGGCCGAGTGAACCCTTTTTTGGGGGGCCGGGTATCCTAAAACGGGACGGGAAAGGGTTTAGGGTTTGATTAGGCAGACTGTTATCACGGATCCCCCTAATCAAACCCTAAACCCTTTCACTTTTTTCTCATTCGAAGGCGGCAAGACAAAAAGACACCCTAGAGGGGCCGAGTGAACCCTTTTTAGGGGGGCCGGGTATCCTAAAACTGGATGGGAAAGGGTTTAGGGTTTGATTAGGCGGACCGCTACCGCGGATCCCCCTAATCAAACCCTAAACCCTTTCCCTTTCTTCTCATTCGAAGGCGGCAAGACAAAAAGACACCCTAGAGGGGCCGAGTGAACCCTTTTTGAGGGGACCGAGTATACTAAAACGGGACGGGAAAGGGTTTAGGGTTTGATTAGGCGGCCGCTACCACAGATCCCCCCAATCAAACCCTAAACCCTTTCCCTTGCTTCTCATTCGAAGGCGGCAAAACAAAAAGACACCCTAGAGGGCCGATCGAACCGTTTTTGGGGGGACCGGGTATCCTAAAACGGGACGGGAAAGAGTTTAGGGTTTGATTAGGCGGACCTCTACCGCGGAACCCCCTAATCAAACCCTAAACCCTTTCCCTTGCTTCTCATTCGAAGGCGGCAAGACAAAAAGACACCCTCGAGGGGCCGAGTGCACCCTTTTTTGGGGGGCCGGGTATCCTAAAACGGGACGGGAAAGGGTTTAGGGTTTGATTAGGCAGACTGTTATCACGGATCTCCCTAATCAAACCCTAAACCCTTTCACTTTTTTCTCATTCGAAGGCGGCAAGACAAAAAGACACCCTAGAGGGGCCGAGTGAACCCTTTTTGGGGGGACCGGGTATCCTAAAACGGGATGGGAAAGGGTTTAGGGTTTGATTAGGCGGACCGCTACCGCGGATCCCCCTAATCAAACCCTAAACCCTTTCCCTTTCTTCTCATTCGAAGGCGGCAAGACAAAAAGACACCTTAGAGGGGCCGAGTGAACCCTTTTTGGGGGGACCGGGTATACTAAAACGGGACGGGAAAGGGTTTAGGGTTTGATTAGGCGGCCGCTACCACAGATCCCCCCAATCAAACCCTAAACCCTTTCCCTTGCTTCTCATTCGAAGGCGGCAAAACAAAAAGACACCCTAGAGGGGCCGATCGAACCGTTTTGGGGGACCGGGTATCCTAAAACGGGACGGAAAGAGTTTAGGGTTTGATTAGGCGGACCTCTACCGCGGAACCCCTTAATCAAACCCTAAACCCTTTCCCTTGCTTCTCATTCGAAGGCGGCAAGACAAAAGACACCCTAGAGGGGCCGAGTGAACCCTTTTTTGGGGGGCTGGGTATCCTAAAACGGGACGGCAAAGGGTTTAGGGTTTGATTAGGCGGACCGCTAACACGGATCCCCCTAATCAAACCTTAAACCCTTTCCCTTGCTTCTCATTCGAAGGCGGCAAGACAAAAAGACACCCTCGAGGGGCCGCGTGAACCCTTTTTTGGGGGGCCGGTTATCCTAAAACGGGACGGGAAAGGGTTTAGGATTTGATTAGGCAGACCGCTACCGCATATCCCCTAATCAAACCCTAAACCCTTTCCCTTGCTTCTCATTCGAAAGCGGCAAGACAAAAAGACACCCTAGAGGGACCGACTGAACCCTTTTTGGAGGGACCGGGTATCCTAAAACGGGTCGGGAAAGGTTTAGGCTTTGATTAGGCGGACCGCTACCGCGGATCCCCCTAATCAAACCCTAAACCCTTTCCCTTGGTTCTTATTCGAAGGCGGCAAGACAAAAAGACACCCTAGAGGGGTGGTGAACACTTTTGGGGGACCAAGGGTATCCTAAAACGGGACGGGAAAGGGTTTAGGGTTTGATTAAGCGGACCGCTACCGCGGATCCCCCTAATCAAACCCTAAACCCTTTCCTTGCTTCTCATTCGAAGGCGGCAAGACAAAAAGACACCCTAGAGGGGCCGAGTGAACCCTTTTGGGGGGCCGGGTATCCTAAAACGGGACGGGAAAGGGTTTAGGGTTTGATTAGGCGGACCGCTACCGCGGATCCCCTAATCAAACCCTAAACCCTTTCTCTTGCTTCTCATTCGATGGCGGCAAGACAAAAAGACACCCTAGATGGGCCGAGTGAACCCTTTTTTGGGGGGCCGGGTATCCTAAAACGGGACGGGAAAGGGTTTAGGGTTTGATTAGGCGGACCGCTACCGCGGATCCCCCTAATCAAACCCTAAACCCTTTCTCTTCTTCTCATTCGAAGGCGGCAAGACAAAAAGACACCCTAGAGGGGCCGAGTGAACCCTTTTTTGGGGGGCCGGGTATCCTAAAACGGGACGGGAAAGGGTTTAGGGTTTGATTAGGCAGACTGTTATCAAGGATCCCCCTAATCAAACCCTAAACCCTTTCCCTTTCTTCTCATTTGAAGGCGGCAAGACAAAAAGACACCCTAGAGGGGCCGAGTGAACCCTTTTAGGGGGGACCGGGTATACTAAAACGGGACGGGAAAGGGTTTAGGGTTTGATTAGGGGGATCCGCGGTCACAGATCCCCCTAATCTAACCCTAAACCCTTTCCCTTGCTTCTCATTCGAAGGCGGCAAAACAAAAAGACACCCTAGAGGGGCCGACTGAACCGTTTTTGGGGGGACCGTGTATCCTAAAACGGGACGGGAAAGAGTTTAGGGTTTGATTAGGCGGACCTCTACCGCGGAACCCCCTAATCAAACCCTAAACCCTTTCCCTTGCTTCTCATTCGAAGGAGGCAAGACAAAAAGACACCCTAGAGGGGCCGAGTGAACCCTTTTTTGGTGGGCCGGGTATCCTAAAACGGGACGGCAAAGGGTTTAGGGTTTAATTAGGCGGACCGCTACCACGGATCCCCCTAATCAAACCTTAAACCCTTTCCCTTGCTTCTCATTCGAAGGCGGCAAGACAAAAAGACACCCTCGAGGGGCCGCGTGAACCCTTTTTTGGGGGGCCGGTTATCCTAAAACGGGACGGGAAAGGGTTTAGGATTTGATTAGGCAGACCGCTACCGCATATCCCCCTAATCAAACCATAAACCCTTTCCCTTGCTTCTCATTCGAAAGCGGCAAGACAAAAAGACACCCTAGAGGGACCGACTGAACCCTTTTTGGAGGGACCGGGTATCCTAAAACGGGTCGGGTAAGGTTTAGGGTTTGATTAGGCGGACCGCTACCGCGGATCCCCCTAATCAAACCCTAAACCCTTTCCCTTGGTTCTTATTCGAATGCGGCAAGACAAAAAGACACCCTAGAGGGGCCTCGAACACTTTTTGGGGGACCAAGGGTATCCTAAAACGGGACGGGAAAGGGTTTAGGGTTTGATTAGGCGGACCGCTACCGCGGATCCCCTAATCAAACCCTAAACCCTTTCCCTTGCTTCTCATTCGAAGGCGGCAAGACAAAAAGACAGCCTAGAGGGGTCGAGTGAACCCTTTTGGGGGACCAGGGTATCCTAAAGCGGGACGGGAAAGGGTTTAGGGTTTGATTAGGCGGACCGCTACCGCGGATCCCCTAATCAAACCCTAAACCCTTTCCCTTGGTTCTTATTCGAAGGCGGCAAGACAAAAAGACACCCTAGAGGGGCCGACTGAACACTTTTTGGGGGGACCGGGTATCCTAAAACGGGACGGGAAAGGGTTTAGGGTTTGATTAGGCGGACCGCTACCACGGATCCCCCTAATCAAACCTTAAACCCTTTCCCTTGCTTCTCATTCGAAGGCGGCAAGACAAAAAGACACCCTCGAGGGGCCGCGTGAACCCTTTTTTGGGGGGCCGGTTATCCTAAAACGGGACGGGAAAGGGTTTAGGATTTGATTAGGCAGACCGCTACCGCATATCCCCTAATCAAACCCTAAACCCTTTCCCTTGCTTCTCATTCGAAAGCGGCAAGACAAAAAGACACCCTAGAGGGGCCGACTGAACCCTCTTTGGAGGGACCGGGTATCCTAAAACGGGTCGGGAAAGGTTTAGGCTTTGATTAGGCGGACCGCTACCGCGGATCCCCCTAATCAAACCCCAAACCCTTTCCCTTGGTTCTTATTCGAAGGCGGCAAGACAAAAAGACACCCTAGAGGGGCCGACTGAACACTTTTTGGGGGGACCGGGTATCCTAAAACGGGACGGGAAAGGGTTTAGGGTTTGATTAGGCGGACCGCTACCGCGGATCCCCCTAATCAAACCCTAAACCCTTTCCCTTGCTTCTCATTCGAAGGCGGCAAGACAAAAAGACAGCCTTGAGGGGTCGAGTGAACCCTTTTTGGGGGGACTGGGTATCCTAAAACGGGACGGGAAAGGGTTTAGGGTTTGATTAGGCGGACCGCTACCGCGGATCCCCCTAATCAAACCCTAAACCTTTTCTCTTCTTCTCATTCGAAGGTGGCAAGACAAAAAGACACCCTAGAGGGGCCGAGTGAACCCTTTTTTGGGGGCGGGTATACTAAAACGGGACGGGAAAGGGTTTAGGGTTTGATTAGGCGGACTGTTATCAAGGATCCCCTAATCAAACCCTAAACCCTTTCCCTTTCTTCTCATTTGAAGGCGGCAAGACAAAAAGACACCCTAGAGGGGCCGAGTGAACCCTTTTAGGGGGCCGGGTATACTAAACGGGACGGGGAAAGGGTTTAGGGTTTGATTAGGGGATCCGCGGTCACAGATCCCCTAATCTAACCCTAAACCCTTTCCTTGCTTCTCATTCGAAGGCGGCAAAAAACAAAAAGACACCCTAGAGGGGCCGATCGAACCGTTTTTGGGGGACCGTGTATCCTAAAACGGGACGGGAAAGAGTTTAGGGTTTGATTAGGCGGACCTCTACCGCGGAACCCCCTAATCAAACCCTAAACCCTTTCCCTTGCTTCTCATTCGAAGGCGGCAAGACAAAAAGACACCCTAGAGGGGCCGAGTGAACCCTTTTTTGGTGGGCCGGGTATCCTAAAACGGGACGGCAAAGGGTTTAGGGTTTAATTAGGCGGACCGCTACCACGGATCCCCCTAATCAAACCTTAAACCCTTTCCCTTGCTTCTCATTCGAAGGCGGCAAGACAAAAAGACACCCTCGAGGGGCCGCGTGAACCCTTTTTTGGGGGGCGGTTATCCTAAACGGGACGGGAAAGGGTTTAGGATTTGATTAGGCAGACCGCTACCGCATATCCCCTAATCAAACCCTAAACCCTTTCCCTTGCTTCTCATTCGAAAGCGGCAAGACAAAAAGACACCCTAGAGGGACCGACCGAACCCTTTTGGAGGGGAATAGGGTATCCTAAAACGGGTCGGGTAAGGTTTAGGGTTTGATTAGGCGGACCGCTACCGCGGATCCCCCTAATCAAACCCTAAACCCTTTCCCTTGGTTCTTATTCGAATGCGGCAAGACAAAAAGACACCCTAGAGGGGCCTACTGAACACTTTTTGGGGGGACCGGGTATCCTAAAACGGGACGGGAAAGGGTTTAGGGTTTGATTAGGCGGACCGCTACCGCGGATCCCCCTAATCAAACCCTAAACCCTTTCCCTTGCTTCTCATTCGAAGGCGGCAAGACAAAAAGACAGCCTAGAGGGGTCGAGTGAACCCTTTTTGGGGGGACCGGGTATCCTAAAACGGGACGGGAAAGGGTTTAGGGTTTGATTAGGCGGACCGCTACCGCGGATCCCCCTAATCAAACCCTAAACCCTTTCTCTTGCTTCTCATTCGAAGGCGGCAAGACAAAAAGACACCCTAGAGGGGCCGAGTGAACCCTTTTTGGGGGGTCCGGGTATCCTAAAACGGGACGGGAAAGGGTTTAGGGTTTGATTAGGCGGACCTCTACCGCGGAACCCCTTAATCAAACCCTAAACCCTTTCCCTTGCTTCTCATTCGAAGGCGGCAAGACAAAAGACACCCTAGAGGGGCCGAGTGAACCCTTTTTTGGTGGGCGGGTATCCTAAAACAGACGGCAAAGGGTTTAGGGGTTGATTAGGCGGACCGCTACCACGGATCCCCCTAATCAAACCTTAAACCCTTTCCCTTGCTTCTCATTCGAAGGCGGCAAGACAAAAAGACACCCTCGAGGGGCCGCGTGAACCCTTTTTGGGGGGACCGGGTATCCTAAAACGGGACGGGAAAGGGTTTAGGATTTGATTAGGCAGACCGCTACCGCATATCCCCCTAATCAAACCCTAAACCCTTTCCCTTGCTTCTCATTCGAAAGCGGCAAGACAAAAAGACACCCTAGAGGGGCCGATCGAACCCTTTTGGAGGGACAGGGTATCCTAAAACGGGTCGGGAAAGATTTAGGCTTTGATTAGGCGGACCGCTACCGCGGATCCCCCTAATCAAACCCTAAACCCTTTCCCTTGGTTCTAATTCGAAGGCGGCAAGACAAAAAGACACCCTAGAGGGGCCGACTGAACACTTTTTGGGGTGACCGGGTATCCTAAAACGGGACGGGAAAGGGTTTAGGGTTTGATTAGGCGGACCGCTACCGCGGATCCCCCTAATCAAACCCTAAACCCTTTCCCTTGCTTCTCATTCGAAGGCGGCAAGACAAAAAGACAGCCTAGAGGGGTCGAGTGAACCCTTTTTTGGGGGACCGGGTATCCTAAAACGGGACGGGAAAGGGTTTAGGGTTTGATTAGGCGGACCGCTACCGCGGATCCCCCTAATCAAACCCTAAACCCTTTCTCTTGCTTCTCATTCGAAGGCGGCAAGACAAAAAGACACCCTAGAGGGGCCGAGTGAACACTTTTTTGGGGCGTAGGTATCCTAAACGGGACGGGAAAGGGTTTAGGGTTTGATTAGGCAGACCGCTACCGCGGATCCCCCTAATCAAACCCTAAACTCTTTCCCTTAATTCTCATTCGAAGGCGGCAAGACAAAAAGACACCCTCGAGGGGCCGAGTGAACCCTTTTTGGGGGGCCGGGTATCGTAAAACGGGACGGGAAAGGGTTTAGGGTTTGATTAGGCGGACCGCTACCGCATATCCCCCTAATCAAACCCTAAACCCTTTCCCTTGCTTCTCATTCGAAGGCGGCAAGACAAAAAGACACCCTAGAGGGGCCGAGTGAACCCTTTTTGGGGGGACTAGGTATACTAAAACGGGACGGGAAAGGGTTTAGGGTTTGATTAGATGGCCGCTACCACGGATCCCCCTAATCAAACCCTAAACCCTAAACCCTTTCCCTTGCTTCTCATTCGAAGGCGGCAAAACAAAAAGACACCCTAGAGGGGACGAGTGAACCTTTTTGGGGGGACCGGGTATCCTAAAACGGGACGGGAAAGGGTTTAGGGTTTGATTAGGTGGACCGCTACCGCGGATCCCCCTAATCAAACCCTTTCCCTTTCCCTTTCTTCTCATTCGAAGGCGGCAAGACAAAAAGACACCCTCGAGGGGCCGAGTGAACCCTTTTTTGGGGGGCCGGTTATCCTAAAACGGGACGGGAAAGGTTTTAGGATTTGATTAGGCAGACCGCTACCACATATCCCCCTAATCAAACCCTAAACCCTTTCCCTTGCTTCTCATTCGAAAGCGGCAAGACAAAAAGACACCCTAGAGGGGCCGACTGAACCCTTTTTGGGAGGACCGGGTATCCTAAAACGGGTCGGGAAAGGGTTTAGGGTTTGATTAGGTGGACCGCTACCGCGGATCCCCCTAATCAAACCCTAAACCCTTTCCCTTGCTTCTCATTCGAAGACGGCAAGAGAAAAAGACAGCCTAGAGGGGTCGAGTGAACCCTTTTTCGGGGGACCGGGTATCCTAAAACGGGACGGGACAGGGTTTAGGGTTTGATTAGGCGGCCCGCTACCGTGGATCCCCCTAATCAAACCCTAAACCTTTCCCCTTGATTCTCATTCGAAGGCGGCAAGACAAAAAGACACCCTAGAGGTGCCGAGTGAACCCTTTTTTGGGGGGCCGGGTATCATAAAACGGGACGGGAAAGGGTTTAGGGTTTGATTAGGCAGACTGCTATCGCGGATCCCCCTAATCAAACCCTAAACCCTTTACCTCTTTTCTCATTCGAAGGCGGCAAGACAAAAAGACACCCTAGAGGGGCCGAGTGAACCCTTTTTAGGGGGGCCGGGTATCCTAAATTTGGACGGGAAAGGGTTTAGGGTTTGATTAGGCGGACCGCTACCGCGGATCCCCCTAATCAAACCCTAAACACTTTCCCTTTCTTCTCATTCGAAGGCGGCAAGACAAAAAGACACCCTAGAGGGGCCGAGTGAACCCTTTTTGGGGGGACCAGGTATACTAAAACGGGACGGGAAAGGGTTTAGGGTTTGATTAGGTGGCCGCTACCACGGATCCCCCTAATCAAACCCTAAACCCTTTCCCTTGCTTCTTATTCGAAGGCGGCAAATCAAAAAGACACCTTAGAGGGGCCGAGTGAACCGTTTTTGGGGGGACTGGGTATCCTAAAATGGGACGGGAAAGAGTTTAGGGTTTGATTAGGCGGACCTCTACCGCGGAACCCCCTAATCAAACCCTAAACCCTTTCCCTTGCTTCTCATTCGAAGGCGGCAAGACAAAAAGACACCTTAGAGGGGCCGAGTGAACCCTTTTTTGGTGGGCCGGGTATCCTAAAACGGGACGGGAAAGGGTTTAGGGTTTGATTAGGCGGACTGCTACCGCGGATCCCCCTAATCAAACCCTAAACCCTTTCCCATGCTTCTCATTCGAAGGCGGCAAGACAAAAAGACACCCTCGAGGGGCCGAGTGAACCCTTTTTCGAGGGGCCGGTTATCCTAAAACGGGACGGGAAAGGGTTTAGGATTTGATTATGCAGACCGCTACCGCATATCCCCCTAGTCAAACCCTAAACCCTTTCCCTTGCTTCTCATTCGAAGGCGGCAAGACAAAAAGACACCCTAGAGGGGCCAGTGAACCCTTTTTTGGTGGGCCGGGTATCCTAAAACGGGACGGGAAAGGGTTTAGGGTTTGATTAGGCGGACCGCTACCGCGGATCCCCCTAATCAAACCCTAAACCCTTTCCCTTGCTTCTCATTCGAAGGCGGCAAGACAGAAAGACACCCTCGAGGGGCCGAGTGAACCCTTTTTTGGGGGGCCGGTTATCCTAAAACGGGACGGGAAAGGGTTTAGGATTTGATTAGGCAGACCGCTACCGCATATCCCCCTAATAAAACCCTAAACCCTTTCCCTTGCTTCTCATTCGAAAGCGGCAAGACAAAAAGACACCCTAGAGGGGCCGAGTGAACCCTTTTTGGGGGGACCGGGTATACTAAAACGGGACGGGAAAGGGTTTAGGGTTTGATTAGGCGTCCGCTACCATGAAACCCCCTAATCAAACCCTAAACCCTTTCCCTTGCTTTTATTCGAAGGCAGAAAAACAAAAAGACACCCTAGAGGGGCCGAGTGAACCGTTTTTGAGGGGACCGGGTATCCTAAAACGGGTCGGGAAAGGGTTTAGGGTTTGATTAGGTGGACCGCTACCTCTGATCCCCCTAATCAAACCCTAAACCCTTTCCCTTGCTTCTCATTCGAAGGCGGCAAGACAAAAAGACAGCCTAGAGGGGTCGAGTGAACCCTTTTTCGGGGGACCGGGTATCCTAAAACGGGACGGGACAGGGTTTAGGGTTTGATTAGACGGACCGCTACCGTGGATCCCCCTAATCAAACCCTAAACCCTTTCCCTTTCTTCTCATTCGAAGGCGGCAAGACAAAAAGACACCCTAGAGGGGCCTAGTGAACCCTTTTTTGGGGGGCCGGGTATCCTAAAACGGGACGGGAAAGGGTTTAGGGTTTGATTAGGCGGACCGCTACCGTGGATCCCCCTAATCAAACCCTAAACCCTTTCCCTTTCTTCTCATTCGAAGGCGGCAAGACAAAAAGACACCCTAGAGGGGCCGAGTGAACCCTTTTTTGGGGGGCCGGGTATCCTAAAACGGGACGGGAAAGGGTTTAGGGTTTGATTAGGCGGACCGCTACCGCGGATCCCCCTAATCAAACCCTTTCCCATTCCCTTTCTTCTCATTCGAAGGCGGCAAGACAAAAAGCCACCCTAGAGGGGCCGAGTGAACCCTTTTTGGGGGGACCGAGTATACTAAAACGGGACGGGAAAGGGTTTAGGGTTTGATTAGGCGTCCGCTACCACGAAACCCCCTAATCAAACCCTAAACCCTTTCCCTTGCTTCTCATTCGAAGGCAGAAAAACAAAAAGACACCCTAGAGGGGCCGAGTGAACCGTTTTTGAGGGGACCAGGTATCCTAAAACGGGACGGGAAAGAGTTTAGGGTTTGATTAGGCGGACCTCTACCGCGGAACCCCCTAATCAAACCCTAAACCCTTTCCCTTGCTTCTCATTCGAAGGCGGCAAGACAAAAAGACACCCTCGAGGGGCCGACTGAACCCTTTTTGGGGGGACCGGGTATCCTAAAACGGGTCGGAAAAGGGTTTAGGGTTTGATTAGGTGGACCGCTACCGCGGATCCCCCTAATCAAACCCTAAACCCTTTCCCTTGCTTCTCATTCGAAGGCGGCAAGGAAAAAAGACACCCTAGAGGAGCCGAGTGAACCCTTTTTTGGTGGGCCGGGTATCCTAAAACGGGACGGGAAAGGGTTTAGGGTTTGATTAGGTAGACCGCTACCGCGGATCCCCCTAATCAAACCCTAAACCCTTTCCCTTTCTTCTCATTCGAAGGCGGCAAGACAAAAAGACACCCTAGAGGGGCCGAGTGAACCCTTTTTTGGGGGGCCGGGTATCCTAAAACGGGACGGGAAAGGGTTTAGGGTTTGATTAGGTAGACCGCTACCGCGGATCTCCCTAATGAAACCCTTTCCCTTTCCCTTTCTTCTCATTTGAAGGCGGCAAGACAAAAAGACACTCTAGAGGGGCCGAGTGAACCCTTTTTGGGGGGGACCGGGTATACGAAAACTGGACGGGAAAGGGTTTAGGATTTGATTAGGCGGCCGCTACCACGGAAGCCCCTAATCAAACCCTAAACCCTTTCCCTTGCTTCTCATTCGAAGGCGGAAAAACAAAAAGACACCCTAGAGGGGCCGAGTGAACCGTTTTTGGGGGGACCGGGTATCCTAAAACGGGACGGGAAAGGGTTTAGGGTTTGATTAGGCAGACCGCTACCGCGGATCCCCCTAATCAAACCCTAAACCCTTTCCCTTACTTCTCATTCGAAGGCGGCAAGACAAAAAGACACCCTCGAGGGGCCGAGTGAACCCTTTTTGGGGGCGGTTATCGTAAACGGGACGGGGAAAGGGTTAAGGGTTTGATTAGGCGCACCGCTACCGCATATCCCCCTAATCAAACCCTAAACCCTTTCCCTTGCTTCTCATTCGAAGGCGGCAAGACAAAAAGACACCCTAGAGGGGCCGACTGAACACTTTTTGGGGGGACCGGGTATCCTAAAATGGGACGGGAAAGGGTTTAGGGTTTGATTAGGCGGACCGCTACCACGGATACCCCTAATCAAACCCTTTCCCTTGCTTCTCATTCGAAGGCAGAAAAACAAAAAGACACCCTAGAGGGGCCGAGTGAACCGTTTTTGGGGGGACCGGGTATCCTAAAACGGGACGGGAAAGAGTTTAGGGTTTGATTAGGCGGACCTCTACCGCGGAACCCCCTAATCAAACCCTAAACCCTTTCCCTTTCTTCTCATTGGAAGGCGGCAAGACAAAAAGACACCCTAGAGGGGCCGAGTGAACCCTTTTTTGGTGGGCCGGGTATCCTAAAACGGGAGGGGAAAGGGTTTAGGGTTTGATTAGGCAGACCGCTACCGCATATCCCCCTAATCAAACCCTAAACCCTTTCCCTTGCTTCTCATTCGAAAGCGGCAAGACAAAAAGACACCCTAGAGGGGCCGACTGAACCCTTTTTGGGGGGACCGGGTATCCTAAAACGGATTCGAAAGCGGCAAGACAAAAAGACACCCTAGAGGGGCCGACTGAACCCTTTTTGGGGGGACCGGGTATCCTAAAACGGGTCGGAAAAGGGTTTAGGGTTTGTTTAGGTGGACCGCTACCGCGGATCCCCCTAATGAAACCCTTTCCCTTTCCCTTTCTTCTCATTCGAAGGCGGCAAGACAAAAAGACACTCTAGAGGGGCCGAGTGAACCGTTTTTGGGGGGACCGGGTATCCCAAAACGGGACGGGAAAGGGTTTAGGGTTTGATTAGGCAGACCGCTACCGCGGAACCCCCTAATCAAACCCTAAACTCTTTCCCTTGCTTCTCATTCGAAGGCGGCAAGACAAAAAGACACCCTAGAGGGGCCGACTGAACACTTTTTAGGGGGACCGGGTATCCTAAAACGGGACGGGAGAGGGTTTAGGGTTTGATTAGGCGGACCGCTACCGCGGATCCCCCTAATCAAACCCTAAACCCTTTTCCTTGCTTCTCATTCGAAGGCGGCAAGACAAAAAGACAGCCTAGAAGGGTCGACTGAACCCTTTTTGGGGGGACCGGGTATCCTAAAACGGGACGGGAAAGGGTTTAGGATTTGATTAGGCGGACCGCTACCGCAGATCCCCCTAATCAAACCCTAAACCTTTTCCCTTGATTCTCATTCGAAGGCGGCAAGACAAAAAGACACCCTAGAGGGGCCGAGTGAACCCTTTTTTGGGGGGCCGGGTATCCTAAAACGAGACGGGAAAGGGTTTAGGGTTTGATTAGGCAGACCGCTACCGCGGATCCCCCTAATCAAACCCTAAACCCTTTCCCTTTCTTCTCATTCGAAGGCGGCAAGACAAAAAGACACCCTAGAGGGGCCGAGTGAACCCTTTTTTGGGGGGCCGGGTATCCTAAACGGGACGGGAAAGGGTTTAGGGTTTGATTAGACAGACCGCTACCGCGGATCCCCCTAATAAAACCCTAAACCCTTTCCCTTGCTTCTCATTCGAAGGCGGCAAGACAAAAAGACACCCTCGAGGGGCCGAGTGAACCCTTTTTTGGGGGGCCGGTTATCCTAAAACAGGACGGGAAAGGGTTTAGGATTTGATTAGGCAGACCGCTACCGCATATCCCCCTAATCAAACCCTAAACCCTTTCCCTTGCTTCTCATTCGAAGGTGGCAAGACAAAAAGACACCCTAGAGGGGCCGACTGAACACTTTTTGGTGGGACCGGGTATCCTAAAATGGGACGGGAAAGGGTTTAGGGTTTGATTAGGCGGACCGCTACCACGGATCCCCCTAATCAAACCCTAAACCCTTTCCCTTGCTTCTCATTCGAAGGCGGCAAGACAAAAAGACACCCTAGAGGGGCCGACTGAACACTTTTTGGGGGGACCGGGTATCCTAAAATGGGACGGGAAAGGGTTTAGGGTTTGATTAGGCGGACCGCTACCACGGATCCCCCTAATCAAACCCTAAACCCTTTCCCTTGCTTCTCATTCGAAGGCAGAAAAACAAAAAGACACCCTAGAGGGGCCGAGTGAACCGTTTTTGGGGGGACCGGGTATCCTAAAACGGGACGGGAAAGAGTTTAGGGTTTGATTAGGCGGACCTCTACCGCGGAACCCCCTAATCAAACCCTAAACCCTTTCCCTTGCTTCTCATTCGAAGGCGGCAAGACAAAAAGACACCCTAGAGGGGCCGAGTGAACCCTTTTTGGTGGGCCCGGGTATCCTAAACGGGAGGGGAAAGGGTTTAGGGTTTGATTAGGCGGACAGCTACCGCGGATCCCCTAATAAAACCCTAAACCCTTTCCCTTGCTTCTCATTCGAAGGCGGCAAGACAAAAAGACACCCTCGAGGGGCCGAGTGAACCCTTTTTTGGGGGCCGGTTATCCTAAAACGGGACGGGAAAGGGTTTAGGATTTGATTAGGCAGACCGCTACCGCATATCCCCTAATCAAACCCTAAACCCTTTCCCTTGCTTCTCATTCGAAAGCGGCAAGACAAAAAGACACCCTAGAGGGGCCGACTGAACCCTTTTTGGGGGGACCGGGTATCCTAAAACGGGTCGGAAAAGGGTTTAGGGTTTGATTAGGTGGACCGCTACCGCGGATCCCCCTAATGAAACCCTTTCCCTTTCCCTTTCTTCTCATTCGAAGGCGGCAAGACAAAAAGACACTCTAGAGGGGCCGAGTGAACCCTTTTTGGGGGGACCGGGTATACGAAAACGGGACGTGAAAGGGTTTAGGGTTTGATTAGGCGGCCGCTACCAGGGAACCCCCTAATCAAACCCTAAACCCTTTCCCTTGCTTCTCATTCGAAGGCGGAAAAACAAAAAGACACCCTAGAGGGGCCGAGTGAACCGTTTTTGGGGGGACCGGGTATCCTAAAACGGGACGGGAAAGGGTTTAGGGTTTGATTAGGCAGACCGCTACCGCGGATCCCCCTAATGAAACCCTTTCCCTTTCCCTTTCTTCTCATTCGAAGGCGGCAAGACAAAAAGACACTCTAGAGGGGCCGAGTGAACCGTTTTTGGGGGGACCGGGTATCCCAAAACGGGACGGGAATGGGTTTAGGGTTTGATTAGGCAGACCGCTACCGCGGAACCCCCTAATCAAACCCTAAACTCTTTCCCTTGCTTCTCATTCGAAGGCGGCAAGACAAAAAGACACCCTAGAGGGGCCGACTGAACACTTTTTAGAAGGACCGGGTATCCTAAAACGGGACGGGAGAGGGTTTAGGGTTTGATTAGGCGGACCGCTACCGCGGATCCCCCTAATCAAACCCTAAACCCTTTTCCTTGCTTCTCATTCGAAGGCGGCAAGACAAAAAGACAGCCTAGAAGGGTCGACTGAACCCTTTTTGGGGGGACCGGGTATCCTAAAACGGGACGGGAAAGGGTTTAGGGTTTGATTAGGCGGACCGCTACCGCAGATCCCCCTAATCAAACCCTAAACCTTTTCCCTTGATTCTCATTCGAAGGCGGCAAGACAAAAAGACACCCTAGAGGGGCCGAGTGAACCCTTTTTTGGGGGGCCGGGTATCCTAAAACGAGACGGGAAAGGGTTTAGGGTTTGATTAGGCGGACCGCTACCGCGGATCCCCCTAATCAAACCCTAAACCCTTTCCCTTTCTTCTCATTCGAAGGCGGCAAGACAAAAAGACACCCTAGAGGGGCCGAGTGAACCCTTTTTTGGGGGGCCGCGTATCCTAAAACGGGACGGGAAAGGGTTTAGGGTTTGATTAGGCGGACCGCTACCGCGGATCCCCCTAATCAAACCCTTTCCCTTTCCCTTTCTTCTCATTCGAAGGCGGTAAGACAAAAAGACACCCTAGAGGGACCGAGTGAACCCTTTTTTGGTGGGCCGGGTATCCTAAACGGGACGGGAAAGGGTTTAGGGTTTGATTAGACAGACCGCTACCGCGGATCCCCCTAATAAAACCCTAAACCCTTTCCCTTGCTTCTCATTCGATGGCGGCAAGACAAAAAGACACCCTCGAGGGGCCGAGTGAACCCTTTTTTGGGGGGCCGGTTATCCTAAAACAGGACGGGAAAGGGTTTAGGATTTGATTAGGCAGACCGCTACCGCATATCCCCCTAATCAAACCCTAAACCCTTTCCCTTGCTTCTCATTCGAAGGCGGCAAGACAAAAAGACACCCTAGAGGGGCCGACTGAACACTTTTTGGTGGGACCGGGTATCCTAAAATGGGACGGGAAAGGGTTTAGGGTTTGATTAGGCGGACCGCTACCACGGATCCCCCTAATCAAACCCTAAACCCTTTCCCTTGCTTCTCATTCGAAGGCGGCAAGACAAAAAGACACCCTAGAGGGGCCGACTGAACACTTTTTGGGGGACCAGGGTATCCTAAAATGGGACGGGAAAGGGTTTAGGGTTTGATTAGGCGGACCGCTACCACGGATCCCCCTAATCAAACCCTAAACCCTTTCCCTTGCTTCTCATTCGAAGGCAGAAAAACAAAAAGACACCCTAGAGGGGCCGAGTGAACCGTTTTTGGGGGGACCGGGTATCCTAAAACGGGACGGGAAAGGGTTTAGGGTTTGATTAGGCGGACCTCTACCGCGGAACCCCTTAATCAAACCCTAAACCCTTTCCCTTGCTTCTCATTCGAAGGCGGCAAGACAAAAAGACACCCTAGAGGGGCCGAGTGAACCCTTTTTTGGTGGGCCGGGTATCCTAAAACGGGAGGGGAAAGGGTTTAGGGTTTGATTAGGCGGACCGCTACCGCGGATCCCCCTAATAAAACCCTAAACCCTTTCCCTTGCTTCTCATTCGAAGGCGGCAAGACAAAAAGACACCCTCGAGGGGCCGAGTGAACCCTTTTTTGGGGGGCCGGTTATCCTAAAACGGGACGGGAAAGGGTTTAGGATTTGATTAGGCAGACCGCTACCGCATATCCCCCTAATCAAACCCTAAACCCTTTCCCTTGCTTCTCATTCGAAAGCGGCAAGACAAAAAGACACCCTAGAGGGGCCGAGTGAACCCTTTTTGGGGGGACCGGGTATCCTAAAACGGGTCGGAAAAGGGTTTAGGGTTTGATTAGGTGGACCGCTACCGCGGATCCCCCTAATGAAACCCTTTCCCTTTCCCTTTCTTCTCATTCGAAGGCGGCAAGACAAAAAGACACTCTAGAGGGGCCGAGTGAACCCTTTTTGGGGGGACCGGGTATACGAAAACGGGACGTGAAAGGGTTTAGGGTTTGATTAGGCGGCCGCTACCAGGGAACCCCCTAATCAAACCCTAAACCCTTTCCCTTGCTTCTCATTCGAAGGCGGAAAAACAAAAAGACACCCTAGAGGGGCCGAGTGAACCGTTTTTGGGGGGACCGGGTATCCTAAAACGGGACGGGAAAGGGTTTAGGGTTTGATTAGGCAGACCGCTACCGCGGATCCCCTAATCAAACCCTTTCCCTTTCCCTTTCTTCTCATTCGAAGGCGGCAAGACAAAAAGACACTCTAGAGGGGCCGAGTGAACCGTTTTTGGGGGGACCGGGTATCCTAAAACGGGACGGGAAAGGGTTTAGGGTTTGATTAGGCAGACCGCTACCGCGGATCCCCTAATCAAACCCTTTCCCTTTCCCTTTCTTCTCATTCGAAGGCGGTAAGACAAAAAGACACCCTAGAGGGACCGAGTGAACCCTTTTTTGGTGGGCCGGGTATCCTAAACGGGACGGGAAAGGGTTTAGGGTTTGATTAGACAGACCGCTACCGCGGATCCCCCTAATAAAACCCTAAACCCTTTCCCTTGCTTCTCATTCGAAGGCGGCAAGACAAAAAGACACCCTCGAGGGGCCGAGTGAACCCTTTTTTGGGGGGCCGGTTATCCTAAAACAGGACGGGAAAGGGTTTAGGATTTGATTAGGCAGACCGCTACCGCATATCCCCCTAATCAAACCCTAAACCCTTTCCCTTGCTTCTCATTCGAAAGCGGCAAGACAAAAAGACACCCTAGAGGGGCCGACTGAACCCTTTTTGGGGGGACCGGGTATCCTAAAACGGGTCGGAAAAGGGTTTAGGGTTTGATTAGGTGGACCGCTACCGCGGATCCCCCTAATGAAACCCTTTCCCTTTCCCTTTCTTCTCATTCGAAGGCGGCAAGACAAAAAGACACTCTAGAGGGGCCGAGTGAACCCTTTTTGGGGGGACCGGGTATACGAAAACGGGACGTGAAAGGGTTTAGGGTTTGATTAGGCGGCCGCTACCAGGGAACCCCCTAATCAAACCCTAAACCCTTTCCCTTGCTTCTCATTCGAAGGCGGAAAAACAAAAAGACACCCTAGAGGGGCCGAGTGAACCGTTTTTGGGGGGACCGGGTATCCTAAAACGAGACGGGAAAGGGTTTAGGGTTTGATTAGGCAGACCGCTACCGCGGATCCCCCTAATGAAACCCTTTCCCTTTCCCTTTCTTCTCATTCGAAGGCGGCAAGACAAAAAGACACTCTAGAGGGGCCGAGTGAACCGTTTTTGGGGGGACCGGGTATCCTAAAACGGGACGGGAAAGGGTTTAGGGTTTGATTAGGCAGACCGCTACCGCGGATCCCCTAATCAAACCCTTTCCCTTTCCCTTTCTTCTCATTCGAAGGCGGTAAGACAAAAAGACACCCTAGAGGGACCGAGTGAACCCTTTTTTGGTGGGCGGGTATCTAACGGGACGGGAAAGGGTTTAGGGTTTGATTAGACAGACCGCTACCGCGGATCCCCCTAATAAAACCCTAAACCCTTTCCCTTGCTTCTCATTCGAAGGCGGCAAGACAAAAAGACACCCTCGAGGGGCCGAGTGAACCCTTTTTGGGGGGGGTTATCCTAAAAACGGGACGGGAAAGGGTTTAGAATTTGATTAGGCAGACCGCTACCGCATATCCCCCTAATCAAACCCTAAACCCTTTCCCTTGCTTCTCATTCGAAGGCGGCAAGACAAAAAGACACCCTAGAGGGGCCGACTGAACACTTTTTGGGGGGACCGGGTATCCTAAAATGGGACGGGAAAGGGTTTAGGGTTTGATTAGGCGGACCGCTACCACGGATCCCCCTAATCAAACCCTAAACCCTTTCCCTTGCTTCTCATTCGAAGGCGGCAAGACAAAAAGACACCCTAGAGGGGCCGAGTGAACACTTTTTGGGGGGACCGGGTATCCTAAAACGGGACGGGAAAGGGTTTAGGGTTTGATTAGGCGGACCGCTACCACGGATCCCCCTAATCAAACCCTAAACCCTTTCCCTTGCTTCTCATTCGAAGGCAGAAAAACAAAAAGACACCCTAGAGGGGCCGAGTGAACCGTTTTTGGGGGGACCGGGTATCCTAAAACGGGACGGGAAAGAGTTTAGGGTTTGATTAGGCGGACCTCTACCGCGGAACCCCCTAATCAAACCCTAAACCCTTTCCCTTGCTTCTCATTCGAAGGCGGCAAGACAAAAAGACACCCTAGAGGGGCCGAGTGAACCCTTTTTTGGTGGGCCGGGTATCCTAAAACGGGAGGGGAAAGGGTTTAGGGTTTGATTAGGCGGACCGCTACCGCGGATCCCCCTAATCAAACCCTAAACCCTTTCCCTTGCTTCTCATTCGAAGGCGGCAAGACAAAAAGACACCCTCGAGGGGCCGAGTGAACCCTTTTTTTGGGGGCCGGTTATCCTAAAACGGGACGGGAAAGGGTTTAGGATTTGATTAGGCAGACCGCTACCGCATATCCCCCTAATCAAACCCTAAACCCTTTCCCTTGCTTCTCATTCGAAAGCGGCAAGACAAAAAGACACCCTAGATGGGCCGACTGAACCCTTTTTGGGGGGACCGGGTATCCTAAAACGGGTCGGAAAAGGGTTTAGGGTTTGATTAGGTGGACCGCTACCGCGGATCCCCCTAATGAAACCCTTTCCCTTTCCCTTTCTTCTCATTCGAAGGCGGCAAGACAAAAAGACACTCTAGAGGGGCCGAGTGAACCCTTTTTGGGGGGACCGGGTATACGAAAACGGGACGTGAAAGGGTTTAGGGTTTGATTAGGCGGCCGCTACCAGGGAACCCCCTAATCAAACCCTAAACCCTTTCCCTTGCTTCTCATTCGAAGGCGGAAAAACAAAAAGACACCCTAGAGGGGCCGAGTGAACCGTTTTTGGGGGGACCGGGTATCCTAAAACGGGACGGGAAAGGGTTTAGGGTTTGATTAGGCAGACCGCTACCGCGGATCCCCCTAATGAAACCCTTTCCCTTTCCCTTTCTTCTCATTCGAAGGCGGCAAGACAAAAAGACACTCTAGAGGGGCCGAGTGAACCGTTTTTGGGGGGACCGGGTATCCTAAAACGGGACGGGAAAGGGTTTAGGGTTTGATTAGGCAGACCGCTACCGCGGATCCCCCTAATGAAACCCTTTCCCTTTCCCTTTCTTCTCATTCGAAGGCGGTAAGACAAAAAGACACCCTAGAGGGACCGAGTGAACCCTTTTTTGGTGGGCCGGGTATCCTAAACGGGACGGGAAAGGGTTTAGGGTTTGATTAGACAGACCGCTACCGCGGATCCCCCTGATAAAACCCTAAACCCTTTCCCTTGCTTCTCATTCGAAGGCGGCAAGACAAAAAGACACCCTCAAGGGGCCGAGTGAACCCTTTTTTGGGGGGCCGGTTATCCTAAAACAGGACGGGAAAGGGTTTAGGATTTGATTAGGCAGACCGCTACCGCATATCCCCCTAATCAAACCCTAAACCCTTTCCCTTGCTTCTCATTCGAAAGCGGCAAGACAAAAAGACACCCTAGAGGGGCCGAGTGAACCCTTTTGGGGGGACCGGGTATCCTAAAACGGGACGGAAAAGGGTTTAGGGTTTGATTAGGCGGACCGCTACCGCGGATCCCCTAATCAAACCCTTTCCCTTTCCCTTTCTTCTCATTCGAAGGCGGCAAGACAAAAAGACACTCTAGAGGGGCCGAGTGAACCCTTTTTGGGGGGACCGGGTATACGAAAACGGGACGTGAAAGGGTTTAGGGTTTGATTAGGCGGCCGCTACCAGGGAACCCCCTAATCAAACCCTAAACCCTTTCCCTTGCTTCTCATTCGAAGGCGGAAAAACAAAAAGACACCCTAGAGGGGCCGAGTGAACCGTTTTTGGGGGGACCGGGTATCCTAAAACGGGACGGGAAAGGGTTTAGGGTTTGATTAGGCAGACCGCTACCGCGGATCCCCTAATCAAACCCTTTCCCTTTCCCTTTCTTCTCATTCGAAGGCGGCAAGACAAAAAGACACTCTAGAGGGGCCGAGTGAACCGTTTTTGGGGGACCGGGTATCCTAAAACGGGACGGGAAAGGGTTTAGGGTTTGATTAGGCAGACCGCTACCGCGGATCCCCTAATCAAACCCTTTCCCTTTCCCTTTCTTCTCATTCGAAGGCGGTAAGACAAAAAGACACCCTAGAGGGACCGAGTGAACCCTTTTTTGGTGGGCGGGTATCCTAACGGGACGGGAAAGGGTTTAGGGTTTGATTAGACAGACCGCTACCGCGGATCCCCCTAATAAAACCCTAAACCCTTTCCCTTGCTTCTCATTCGAAGGCGGCAAGACAAAAAGACACCCTCGAGGGGCCGAGTGAACCCTTTTTTGGGGGCCGGTTATCCTAAAACGAGATGGGAAAGGGTTTAGGATTTGATTAGGCAGACCGCTACCGCATATCCCCTAATCAAACCCTAAACCCTTTCCCTTGCTTCTCATTCGAAAGCGGCAAGACAAAAAGACACCCTAGGGGCCGATGAACACTTTTTGGGGGACCGGGTATCCTAAAATGGGACGGGAAAGGGTTTAGGGTTTGATTAGGCGGACCGCTACCACGGATCCCCTAATCCAACCCTAAACCCTTTCCCTTGCTTCTCATTCGAAGGCGGCAAGACAAAAAGACACCCTAGAGGGGCCGATGAACACTTTTTGGGGGACCGGGTATCCTAAAATGGGACGGGAAAGGGTTTAGGGTTTGATTAGGCGGACCGCTACCACGGATCCCCTAATCAAACCCTAAACCCTTTCCCTTGCTTCTCATTCGAAGGCAGAAAAACAAAAAGACACCCTAGAGGGGCCGAGTGAACCGTTTTTGGGGGGACCGGGTATCCTAAAACGGGACGGGAAAGAGTTTAGGGTTTGATTAGGCGGACCTCTACCGCGGAACCCCCTAATCAAACCCTAAACCCTTTCCCTTGCTTCTCATTCGAAGGCGGCAAGACAAAAAGACACCCTAGAGGGGCCGAGTGAACCCTTTTTTGGTGGGCCGGGTATCCTAAAACGGGAGGGGAAAGGGTTTAGGGTTTGATTAGGCGGACCGCTACCGCGGATCCCCCTAATCAAACCCTAAACCCTTTCCCTTGCTTCTCATTCGAAGGCGGCAAGACAAAAAGACACCCTCGAGGGGCCGAGTGAACCCTTTTTTTGGGGGCCGGTTATCCTAAAACGGGACGGGAAAGGGTTTAGGATTTGATTAGGCAGACCGCTACCGCATATCCCCCTAATCAAACCCTAAACCCTTTCCCTTGCTTCTCATTCGAAAGCGGCAAGACAAAAAGACACCCTAGAGGGGCCGACTGAACCCTTTTTGGGGGGACCGGGTATCCTAAAACGGGTCGGAAAAGGGTTTAGGGTTTGATTAGGTGGACCGCTACCGCGGATCCCCCTAATGAAACCCTTTCCCTTTCCCTTTCTTCTCATTCGAAGGCGGCAAGACAAAAAGACACTCTAGAGGGGCCGAGTGAACCCTTTTTGGGGGGACCGGGTATACGAAAACGGGACGTGAAAGGGTTTAGGGTTTGATTAGGCGGCCGCTACCAGGGAACCCCCTAATCAAACCCTAAACCCTTTCCCTTGCTTCTCATTCGAAGGCGGAAAAACAAAAAGACACCCTAGAGGGGCCGAGTGAACCGTTTTTGGGGGGACCGGGTATCCTAAAACGGGACGGGAAAGGGTTTAGGGTTTGATTAGGCAGACCGCTACCGCGGATCCCCCTAATGAAACCCTTTCCCTTTCCCTTTCTTCTCATTCGAAGGCGGCAAGACAAAAAGACACTCTAGAGGGGCCGAGTGAACCGTTTTGGGGGACTAGGGTATCCTAAAACGGGACGGGAAAGGGTTTAGGGTTTGATTAGGCAGACCGCTACCGCGGATCCCCCTAATGAAACCCTTTCCCTTTCCCTTTCTTCTCATTCGAAGGCGGTAAGACAAAAAGACACCCTAGAGGGACCGAGTGAACCCTTTTTTGGTGGGCCGGGTATCCTAAACGGGATGGGAAAGGGTTTAGGGTTTGATTAGACAGACCGCTACCGCGGATCCCCCTTGTTGAGTTTATGGATTCAAGTACCTAAGAGGGGGAGGGGGTGAATTAGGTACTCTTTTTAAAAAATTTTAACTTCAACTTTATTGGATTAAAGTAAGTTAAATGAACAAAAGAGATTTAGAGGATACTTTGAATAATATTGAAAGATTGAACAAGTATCTCGATGAATGTTTGCTGAAGTATGAAAGCAACAATCGTTCTGACTGTATCTATTTGTCTCAGTTTGTGAAGTATGACTGCAGACCAAATGCGACAGTATGATGAACTGTTACTTCTAAGTTTAAGCGAAACAAAACAAACAAACAAAGTAAAAAGGCAGCGGAAATGAAATAAGCACTTGAACACGAGATTTTTGAATTGGTTCGGCAAGAAACTCAAGTGCCTACGTCCAATCTACTTTTTATTACTTTCCTTTAGTGATCTACTCCGAAAACTAAAAGACCCTTGTAATAAAAGACGCCAACCTACTCCGGTTGCAAAGCTAGTACAAGAACTACTCCGTTCTATGACAAGCTAACTCGCAATCTACTCCGATTGCCAAGAGTTAAAGAACTACTCCGTTCTAGAACTCAACAACTCACAACCTACTCCGGTTGTCAAGAGTTAAAGACTACTCCGTCCTAAACTCTACTAACACACTTAAAATGTAAAGGATCAAGTTTCCACTAACACATTCTTAACAAAGAATAGAGGTGGACAACTTTTACAAGATCAACACTTTTAAGCAAGAGAGTTTAGTATAGAAAAGCAACAGTGGCCACGACTGTAGAAACTGAAAGACACTTGAAGACTTTTAAAAGGATTTTGCAAAAGACACGAATTTTTAATCTTTAAAAAACACTTTGCAAAACATGAAAGAATTAATTCAGAAAGTCTTGAGGATTTAATGAGGAGGGACTCGTTATTTATAGAGGAGGTGAGTGAAGGGGTTGCTAGGGTTTTGAAGGGTCAAAGACCTCACATGTGAAGGACAATAGCAACCACCTAATAACTTGCACCAAAAAGGAGTCTTTTGCAATGGTAAGAATAGAGAAAGAAGGTTTGAAGGATAACCATAAATGCTCATGCAATTTCAGAAAACAAAGGATGTGAGACAAGTCACATGATGACAAGTTAACACAAATATGGCAAAAAGCAATTTTTGTTTTCTTAAAAACCAAAGGATTGAATTTGCATAAAGAGGAAACATTTTGAATAATTCAAACCACTCTTTATTGGATACTCCCTCCTTAATAAAATCAGATTTTTATCTTTGAAAATAAGAGTCGCGTGAAAGCATTTGAAAGATAAAAAGAAGCTTCAAGTTTTTACGAGTTGTGGCAAAGTCCACTCAGCTGTTTACTTGTTAAAGCAACAGTCATCTGGACCGTTTCTATTACTGTGCTATACTCTACTTTCTCACTTGTACATTAGATGACACACGACTAATTACAAAGGGATTAATAACAACTTCAACACTTCTTAATCCAAGCTTGATTACATCATTAATCCTGAAAAGGTAAACTAAGATAACACAAATCAAATGGGCATGTTATCATCAACATAAGGAACCCAACAAATTCCCCCTTTGATGATGACAAGCCCCAAACGAATGTATAAGCAATGTAAACACCTTGATTCAAGATTTTTAAGCAAGCAAGATCAAATGATAGAGAAGGGACAATATTACCTTACCAAGGGCAAAAGCTAGAATCAAACTATCAAGACAATTTTACATTGCCCCAAACAAGAGTCAAGCTAAGAAGGTTAGGCAAGACATTAGTTTAATCAATAAGCAAGGAGATTTAAAGCATGAGTTTACCTTTTCCCCCTCTTGACATCATCAAAAGGATAGGGATGTCACAAGCATTAGAGTGCAGATATTTCATAAGAAAACACAAAAAGACACATGTAGATGTGACAAGGTAACAAGGTCAACATAAACAAAGATTAGGCAAAGGCTAATCAAGGTTCAACATAGCTAAAGAGAGTTTAAAGTACACCACCAATTGTTCAAAATAACAAGCAAGAAAATAAGTCTTAGAAAGGCACAACCAAGGTGGAATAAAATGAAGGGACACGGGTGAGGGTTAATAGGCCGAGAGGAAATGGAAAGGCTAAGGAGAGGAGGCTTGTTCACCATCCGAGCCACTACCCAACGGATCATCATCCACATTAGCATCTTCACCAATCTCTTTTGTTGACACAAGGGTGGAAATAATATCCACCTCTCCACGGATGAGGTCCAAAGTAGAAGCAAGAGCTGAAATAGCCAAGTCCTTTTGGCGAGCATCTTCCCTAATCCACGCACCTAACTCAGCCACGGTATTAAGCACGTCCCGCATATTACCCGAGTTACCTTGACTTGATGACCCAACTTAGGGTCCTTCTTAATTGTCTGTAAATTAACTCATCATTCTCAATTTTGATCAACATCTTCCCCATTTGCCCATCACTCATGGTATCACACATATCCAACGAACCCAAGCTAGTATTCACTAAAACCCCGTGTGCCTTGAGCACAACCGATAACCACATTCCATAGGGTAAATGAATCAAGCTAGAAGAAGGTCGACGAAGCTTGGTCGAGATAAGATTAAAACGTTTAAACATTAGCCCAATCTAGGTTCACCTTCTTATGGGTAGCAATGTGATAGATTAAATATTGTAAAGCAATGGTGAGTTTTCCTCTATCACCCGAAGGGTAAATTGACCTACAAAGCATATTGAAAATAATTCGAAGAGGAGGTGGGATTTGGGTGTTGCTCACGGGTCCAGGAGAAACGGTTTTGGGACAAACGGTTTGGGCGATATTTAGGGGTGAGGCATAAGGTAAAGCTACCCAAGTTTCGGAGGGAAGTTTGTCGTATCCTCCGACAGGAATATTAAGAGCAGTAGCGAAATCAGATTGAGTCAGTTTTAGAGGCTTACCGTTCACCTTAGCTGTAACAAATTCACCAGATTTATCAACCCGTACCGTTGTAAAGAATTGAATCACTTCGCTCACAAATACCGGCTCACGCATTTCCAACAACTTCTCCCAACCTTGAGCTAAAACCATGTCACGGACAGAGTGGAAAGCCGGTGGCTCGAACCAGTTTTGATTATACACCCGAGGAGAGTGAATTGCTTTAATGTTCATCAACCTTTCACAATTTTTGTAAATGGAAGTAGGGAGGTCGAGACTCTCAAGGTGAGCCCAAACAATGGCTAGATCCCACTTCGAGGTTAGGGAGACCGGATCAGAGGGAGCAAGGTAAACAAGCTTTTTCTTTGAAGGTTTCGATTTTTTCTGGGTAGGTTCATTCGGATTTTCAATTGGGATTTCATCAATGGGATTATCAATGTTACTTTGTTCAACATTTTCGGAGATTGGGGGTAATTGGGAGGAGGAGGCCTTTTCTTTTCTTTTGTTGTTCTTTTTCGCCGGAGTCGGGTCAGACTCGCCGGATTTCGATGGATTTTCGTTCAAATCAAATTCGGTTTCATCTTCAACATCTTCAACCATTACAGTAACCGGTTCAGAGGATGAGCTCGGAACAGTGGAGCTCTTCTTTCGACCACCACGAGTGCGTCTTCCTACCATTGAGGCGATGGGAATGTTGTCGGATGATGGTGGATCAGTGGGGTTAGGTGATGGTTGAGGGCTAGGTGGATCAGGGTTTGTTGATGTCGTGTTTGAGGTTTGTGGAGGAAAGGCGTAAGATGTTTTGACTGGAGGCATGGTTGGAGCTGGTGATGTAGACGGGTTGGATGTGACAGGTAGGGAGGTAATTTTTGTGGGTTTGATGGGTGTGTTAAATGATGTTTTTACCATGGTGGGTTAGGGTAGGTGATATGAGGAAGTTGTGGATTTGGGAGATGAAGGGTTAGTGGGTTTAGGTGGTTTGGACGGGTAATTGTAGGTGATGGGTTGTTGAGTTTAATGGCCCATTAAATGATGTAGGAGAGGTGGTTGGCCCGACTTAAACAAATTCAATTACTCGAAATAAAAACGCAAGGTAGCATATAATAAACGTAAATTTAGATATGAGGTTGAGTGATTACCGACTCACAAATACGGTGTCAATTTTGGTCCAAACATGATGTCAATGCACTTAGAACACTTAATAACATATTTCCAATTTTAATTTAATCAATTAAGGAATTTTGTAAAACTCGCACCAAAAATCACAAGCTATTAATTAACCCAATTTCAAGTCTAAATTTCTCAAAATGTTCTCTTGCAAGTGGCTTAGTAAAAATATCGGCAATTTGATTTTCGGTCTTGCAAAAGATAAGTTTAATATGTCCTTTTTCCACATGATCACGAATAAAATGGTGACGAATATCAATATGCTTGGTTTTAGAGTGTTGAATAGGATTTTTGGAGATATTTATTGCACTCGTATTATCACACATTAAAGGAATGGAGTCAAAAATAATACCAAAATCCAAGAGTTGTTGTTTTACCCAAAGGAGTTGAGAACAACAATGTGCCGCACTAACATACTCACTTTCGGCCGTAGAAAGAGCTACCGTGTTTTGTTTCTTTGAGGCCCAAGAAGTCAAGCAAGGACCCAAGAACGTTGCAATTCCGGAGGTACTCTTTCTATCCACCGTGCACCCCGCATAGTCCGCATCCGAAAAGCCTATGAGATCAAAAGGATAATATAAGGGGTACCATAGGTAAAGATTTTGGGTTCCAATCAAATACCGAAGAATTCGTTTAACGGCTTTGAAATGTGATTCTTTCGGATTTGCTTGGAACCTAGCACATAAACAAACGCTAAAGAGAATGTCGGGACGACTTGCGGTCAAGTAAAGAAGAGAACCTATCATACCTCTATACACCTTATCACTAACATTCTTACCGAGTTCATCTTTGTCCAATTTGGACCCGGCTACCATAGGTGTATCATGAGGCTTACCATTAGTCATCCCAAATTTCTTAAGCATTTCCTTAATATACTTTTGTTGATGGATCATGATTTCATCCTTTGATTGCTTAATTTGGAGCCCAAGGAAGAATCCTAGCTCACCCATCATGCTCATTTCAAACTCCGATTTCATTAGTTCCGAAAAATATAAGTAAAGGAGTTCATTTGTTGCACCAAATATAATGTCATCAACATATACTTGTACAACCAACAGTTAAATCGATTGTTGCTTTAAGAACAATGTTTTGTCAACGGAGCCTCTTTTAAAACCATTTTCAATAAGAAATTTAGACAATCTATCATACCAACATCTTGGTGCTTGTTTTAAACCATAAAGAGCTTTGTCTAATTTGAAAACATGGTTAGGCAAATCATTGTTCTCAAAGCCCGGTGGTTGCTCTACAAAGACATCTTCTTCCAAATATCCATTTAAGAAAGCGGTTTTGACATCCATTTGGAAGAGTTTAATGCCTTTGTGAGCCGCAAAAGCTATAAGCAATCGTATGGCCTCAAGTCTAGCTACCGGTGCATAGGTTTCATCGTAATCAATACCCTCTTGTTGGTTATATCCTTGCACCACTAGTCTAGCCTTGTTCCTTACGATTTCTCCCGAGTCATCAAGCTTGTTGCGAAAGACCCACCTAGTACCAATGACGGTACGATTAGGCGGTCTAGGGACTAAGTGCCATACCTCATTTCTTTTGAATTGATTGAGCTCATCTTGCATGGCAAGCACCCAATCTGCATCAGTCAAGGCGACTGTTACATTTGAAGGCTCAATTTGAGAAAGTAATGCATTATGGGCACAATACTCATTGAGGTGAGCGATTTTGTTGACGGATGATCTTGTTCGAATTCCCGAGTTGAGATCACTTGTGAGATTAGTGAGTGGATGAGTGCTTTGATGTTTCCACTTCTTTGGAACAAAGGTTTCTTGTTCCCCTCACCGCATCGATCCACGATTCGTTTCTATTGGCTCGGAAGGTTCTTCATCCTCACTTGTTTTGGCTTTCTTGATTCGGAGGTAGAAGCAACGATCGTTGGGTCTGTTGCTTCCAGAGAGGAATCGAAGTACTACGTGTTCCCCCGAGTTGCTGCTCTCCTTTGAAGGTGTCAGTCTCGTGCAATTGCAATTCGATCTTTGGGAGCTTCTTCATCCGTGAACACGAAGTCTTTTCGAACAAGACCAATCTCAAACTCATCATCCTCGTCCTCATCATCATCATCCATGTTTTGTACCTGTCCAAGCACACTAGATTCATCAAAAATGACATGGATGCTTTCTTCAATTAACAAGGTTCGTTTATTGTAAACTTTATAGGCCTTGCTATGATCGGAGTATCCAATAAATACTCCTTCATCACTACGTGGATCGAACTTACCCAAGTTGTTTTTACCATTGTTGTGAACAAAACATTTGCTTCCAAAACATCTAAAATATGAAATGTTGGGTTTTCTTCCACGCAAAGATTCATAGGGAGTTTTATTTAAAGTACTCCTTATCATGACACGATTATAAATGTAGCAAGCGGTATTTACCGCTTCGGCCCAAAAGTTCTTAGGCAACTTACTAGTTAATAACATTGTTCTAGCCATTCCTTCAAGGGTTCTATTCATCCTTTCAACCACACCATTTTGTTGTGGGGTTCTAGGAGCCGAGAAGTTATGGTCTACACCATTGTCATCACAATAAGCACCAAATGATGAGTTTTTGAATTCGGTTCCATGATCGGTTCTCATTGAAACAAGTTTTAAACCAAGTTTATTTTGAATCTTCTTTAACCAAATTAGAAACTCATCAAATGTCTCATCCTTAGAGCTTAGGAAGAGTGCCCAAACAAACCTAGAGTAATCATCAACAATGACACACACATAACGACTACCACCTCTACTTCTAGTTCTCATTGGTCCACACAAGTCGATATGTAAAAGTTGAAAAGGTTGAGATGTACTCATAATTCTTTTGGATTTGAAGGAACTTTTAACATGTTTACCTCTAGCACATTCATCACATACTTTATCAATTTCAAATTTTATATTAGGAATGCCTTCAACCAAATCAAGTCTTTTAAGGGTATTAAGAGTTTTTGTACTAACATGACCAAACCTTTTATGCCATAACCAAGGATCATTGTTCATTACACTCATGCAAGACATGGTGTGACCGGATAGAGAGTTCAAATTAGTCAAGTAAACATCTTTGACACGTCTTCCTTCGAGTATTAGTCCATTAGTAGTGGCATCAAAAATTCGACACACATTAGCATGAAATTCAACAACATTACCCTTATCACAAAGTTGAGAAATACTAAGGAGATTATGTTTCAAACCTTTGACAAGCCGCACATTGTCGACACAAAGTAAGGATGACTTACCAACTTTTCCAATACCAATTACTTCACCTTTCTTGTTGTCACCAAACCTTACCGTGCCACCATCATACGCTTTAAGTGAGAGGAATTGGCTTCTATCACCCGTCATGTGACGAGAGCATCCACTATCCAAGTACCAATTGCGGCCGCCTCTCACCAAGCCCTACACAAGATTAGTTTTTGAGTTTAGGAACCCAAATGAATTTGGGTCCCTTTTTGTGATCAACATAACTTGTGGTGTCTTTCTTAATGTCCATTTCTTTTAATGCTTTGGTGTTCTTATCAATGTCATCAAAACGTTTTGTACAACCGTTAAAAACGTGACCATTGTCACCACAATAATTGCAAATGATGTATTCGGGAAGACCTACATACTTCCTTCCTCTAAAATCGTTTTTAGGCTTCTGGATGCAACAGTCAGTCTGACTGTTCCATTTGAACCCCAAACCAGCAGATTTCTCACATTTCTCTGTTTGATTCGTGAGGAAGTTTAACACGGTTTGACTTCCTTCCCATTTTTCAGTGATGTTCTTAGCATTAACAAGTTCATTGGTCAAGTCATGGACACGTGAGAGAAGATGCAAATTCTTTTCCTTTTCTCTTTTAAGTTCATCATTGTTAGCACTTTCTATGGACAATCTTTTCTCAACAATGAAGTCATGGGTGTGATTGTTGAGTTTAGACACGAGATAAATGATTCTTTCTTTGGAGTCCTCATATTTAGATGTCATCTCGTCAAGTCTCTTGCTTAGATCAACGACTTCATCGGATCTATGGTGAGGAGAAGACCTAGAAGTGCTACATTCGGGCATACCTTTTTGAAAGAAAATAAGCCTATCATGGAGATCTTCTATTTCATTCTTAAGACAAACAACCTCACTTTTGAGACACTCATTTTCATTTTCCAACCATTCACTTTTTCTTTTAAACTTGTCTAAGTCGTGGTCAGAAGCAACAGTCTTAAAGACTGTTTCTCTTAAGTCTACAACTTCAACTACAAGGTCATAGATCTCATTTTCAAGAGCATCTTTGTCCTTCAAAATGTCATCACGTTCCTTGGTTAGTTGGGAAACTTGCATCACCAAAGTTATGTTGACATTCTCAAGGTCAGAGACATCCGTGGGGGTCAACCTAAGACGCTCTAGTTCTTTAGTCAAATGCTTGTTTAACTTATTGACTCTTTTGACTTCATTATATGCCTCGAAGTGTGACTTGTGATCTGTTGCTTTTAGTTCATTTTTGATTAAAATTCTCTTGAGCAATTTCCTCAATCTCATTTTGCATTATATCAAGCTTATTGGTTTGAGACCGACACTTATCAAGAAGTTGATCAAGAAGCTTACATACTTTCTCTTTGGAGTAAGTTCTAGCCTTGGCCTTTAGATGATTTACCTCGTTGTCGGAATCGGAGTCGGAATCGTCGGGGTTAGCCATGAGGCATCTTAAGTGTTCAAGTTTTGAGGTTTTTGAGACTTTTTCTTTACCATGATTTGCAACACACATTTTAGCCTCAAGTTCCTCCTCGATGAGTTCCTCATCTTCCTCGGAGTCGGACATTCCCCATATAGCACTCATGACTCTATGTTTGTAGTCCTTTTTAACCTTTTCTCTTCTTTCCTTAGATTTGATTTCTTCCCACTTGGGACATTCTTTAATTTGATGAGTTTTATCACCACATTTAAAGCATCCCATGGTGGAAGTAGGTCGTCTCTTAGGAAAGCGTTTTTTAGAGTAATTATTAGTGAACTTTTTGTTACCTTGGCCATTGACCAACCCGGCTAAGTTCCTTGTGAACATAGCAAACTCGTCTTCCTCCTCATCTTCTTCATCACTTGGAGAAGATGTGAGGGCGAGACTCTTTCCCTTTGATGACTCACTAGAATGCTTATCGAGATTAAACTCATGAGCCATTAGTGATCCCATTAGTTCATGAAGAGATAGGGTTGACAAGTCTTTAGCTTCCTCTATGGCGGTGACTTTAGGTTGCCATTTAGGGGTTAGACTACGAAGGATTTTTTGAATGATGTCCTCGGACTCGAAATTCCTTCCTAGACTTTGAAGCTCATTAATAATACAAGAAAAACGAGAAGAAAAATTATTTAAAGACTCGTCCTTTGACATTCTAAACATTTCATATTGTTGCATGAGAAGATCAATACGGTGTTTTCTTACTTGGGACGTCCCTTCATATGCAAGTACAAGGGAATCCCAAATAGATTTTGCCGTAGGACACCCGGAGATTCGACTAACTTCCCCCTCACCAACACAACGTTGAAGAATCGACATTGCTTTGGAATTCTTTTCGGCAAGCTTGAAGTCGTTCTCATTGTAATTTCTTTCCTCTTTTGTCTTGGTGAAACCGTTAAGAATATCGGTTTCCTCAATGGCAAGAGGTCCATTTTGGATGATGTTCCAACATTGATAATCAATACTTTTGATGTAATGTTCCATTTTGAGTTTCCACCATCCAAAATTCGAACCGGTAAAGACCGGGATCTTGGAGTGTTTCTCGGAATCCATTACCCACGAATCAAACTCTAAGGCGGTTAGCCTTGATCAAGAGCACGAGGCTCTGATACCAATTGTTGAGTTTATGGATTCAAGTACCTAAGAGGGGGAGGGGGTGAATTAGGTACTCTTTTTAAAAAATTTTAACTTCAACTTTATTGGATTAAAGTAAGTTAAATGAACAAAAGAGATTTAGAGGATACTTTGAATAATATTGAAAGATTGAACAAGTATCTCGATGAATGTTTCTTTGAAGTATGAAAGCAACAATCGTTCGATTTGTATCTATTTGTCTCAGTTTGTGAAGTATGACTGCAGACCAAATGCGACAGTATGATGAACTGTTACTTCTAAGTTTAAGCGAAACAAAACAAACAAACAAAGTAAAAAAGGCAGCGGAAATGAAATAAGCACTTGAACACGAGATTTTTGAATTGGTTCGGCAAGAAACTCAAGTGCCTACGTCCAATCTACTTTTTATTACTTTCCTTTAGTGATCTACTCCGAAAACTAAAAGACCCTTGTAATAAAAGACGCCAACCTACTCCGGTTGCAAAGCTAGTACAAGAACTACTCCGTTCTATGACAAGCTAACTCGCAATCTACTCCGATTGCCAAGAGTTAAAGAACTACTCCGTTCTAGAACTCAACAACTCACAACCTACTCCGGTTGTCAAGAGTTAAAGACTACTCCGTCCTAAACTCTACTAACACACTTAAAATGTAAAGGATCAAGTTTCCACTAACACATTCTTAACAAAGAATAGAGGTGGACAACTTTTACAAGATCAACACTTTTAAGCAAGAGAGTTTAGTATAGAAAAGCAACAGTGGCCACGACTGTAGAAACTGAAAGACACTTGAAGACTTTTAAAAGGATTTTGCAAAAGACACGAATTTTTAATCTTTAAAAAACACTTTGCAAAACATGAAAGAATTAATTCAGAAAGTCTTGAGGATTTAATGAGGAGGGACTCGTTATTTATAGAGGAGGTGAGTGAAGGGGTTGCTAGGGTTTTGAAGGGTCAAAGACCTCACATGTGAAGGACAATAGCAACCACCTAATAACTTGCACCAAAAAGGAGTCTTTTGCAATGGTAAGAATAGAGAAAGAAGGTTTGAAGGATAACCTTAAATGCTCATGCAATTTCAGAAAACAAAGGATGTGAGACAAGTCACATGATGACAAGTTAACACAAATATGGCAAAAAGCAATTTTTGTTTTCTTAAAAACCAAAGGATTGAATTTGCATAAAGAGGAAACATTTTGAATAATTCAAACCACTCTTTATTGGATACTCCCTCCTTAATAAAATCAGATTTTTATCTTTGAAAATAAGAGTCACGTGAAAGCATTTGAAAGATAAAAAGAAGCTTCAAGTTTTTACGAGTTGTGGCAAAGTCCACTCAGCTGTTTACTTGTTAAAGCAACAGTCATCTGGACCGTTTCTATTACTCTGCTATACTCTACTTTCTCACTTGTACATTAGATGACACACGACTAATTACAAAGGGATTAATAACAACTTCAACACTTCTTAATCCAAGCTTGATTACATCATTAATCCTGAAAAGGTAAACTAAGATAACACAAATCAAATGGGCATGTTATCATAAACATAAGGAACCCAACACCCCTAATAAAACCCTAAACCCTTTCCCTTGCTTCTCATTCGAAGGCGGCAAGACAAAAAGACACCCTCGAGGGGCCGAGTGAACCCTTTTTTGGGGGGCCGGTTATCCTAAAATAGGACGGGAAAGGGTTTAGGATTTGATTAGGCAGACCGCTACCGCATATCCCCCTAATCAAACCCTAAACCCTTTCCCTTGCTTCTCATTCGAAAGCGGCAAGACAAAAAGACACCCTAGAGGGGCCGACTGAACCCTTTTTGGGGGGGACCGGGTATCCTAAAACGGGTCGGAAAAGGGTTTAGGGTTTGATTATGTGGACCGCTACCGCGGATCCCCCTAATGAAACCCTTTCTCTTTCCCTTTCTTCTCATTCGAAGGCGGCAAGACAAAAAGACCTTTTTAGGGGCCGAGTGAACCCTTTTTGGGGGGACCGGGTATACGAAAACGGGACGTGAAAGGGTTTAGGGTTTGATTAGGCGGCCGCTACCAGGGAACCCCCTAATCAAACCCTAAACCCTTTCCCTTGCTTCTCATTCGAAGGCGGAAAAACAAAAAGACACCCTAGAGGGGCCGAGTGAACCGTTTTTGGGGGGACCGGGTATCCTAAAACGGGACGGGAAAGGGTTTAGGGTTTGATTAGGCAGACCGCTACCGCGGATCCCCCTAATGAAACCCTTTCCCTTTCCCTTTCTTCTCATTCGAAGGCGGCAAGACAAAAAGACACTCTAGAGGGGCCGAGTGAACCGTTTTTGGGGGGACCGGGTATCCTAAAACGGGACGGGAAAGGGTTTAGGGTTTGATTAGGCAGACCGCTACCGCGGATCCCCCTAATGAAACCCTTTCCTTTTCCCTTTCTTCTCATTCGAAGGGGGTAAGACAAAAAGACACCCTAGAGGGACCGAGTGAACCCTTTTTTGGTGGGCCGGGTATCCTAAACGGGACGGGAAAGGGTTTAGGGTTTGATTAGACAGACCGCTATCGCGGATCCCCCTAATAAAACCCTAAACCCTTTCCCTTGCTTCTCATTCGAAGGCGGCAAGACAAAAAGACACCCTCGAGGGGCCGAGTGAACCCTTTTTGGGGGGGCCGGGTATCCTAAAACGGGACGGGAAAGGGTTTAGGATTTGATTAGGCAGACCGCTACCGCATATCCCCCTAATCAAACCCTAAACCCTTTCCCTTGCTTCTCATTCGAAAGCGGCAAGACAAAAAGACACCCTAGAGGGGCCGATCGAACACTTTTGGGGGACCGGGTATCCTAAAACGGGACGGGAAAGGGTTTAGGGTTTGATTAGGCAGACCGCTACCGCGGATCCCCCTAATGAAACCCTTTCCCTTTCCCTTTCTTCTCATTCGAAGGCGGCAAGACAAAAAGACCTTTTTAGGGGCCGAGTGAACCCTTTTTGGGGGGACCGGGTATACGAAAACGGGACGTGAAAGGGTTTAGGGTTTGATTAGGCGGCCGCTACCAGGGAACCCCCTAATCAAACCCTAAACCCTTTCCCTTGCTTCTCATTCGAAGGCGGAAAAACAAAAAGACACCCTAGAGGGGCCGAGTGAACCGTTTTTGGGGGGACCGGGTATCCTAAAACGGGACGGGAAAGGGTTTAGGGTTTGATTAGGCAGAGACCGCTACCGCGGATCCCCTAATGAAACCCTTTCCCTTTCCCTTTCTTCTCATTCGAAGGCAGCAAGACAAAAAGACACTCTAGAGGGGCCGAGTGAACCGTTTTTGGGGGGACCGGGTATCCTAAAACGGGACGGGAAAGGGTTTAGGGTTTGATTAGGCAGACCGCTACCGCGGATCCCCCTAATGAAACCCTTTCCCTTTCCCTTTCTTCTCATTCGAAGGGGGTAAGACAAAAAGACACCCTAGAGGGACCGAGTGAACCCTTTTTTGGTGGGTCGGGTATCCTAAACGGGACGGGAAAGGGTTTAGGGTTTGATTAGACAGACCGCTACCGTGGATCCCCCTAATAAAACCCTAAACCCTTTCCCTTGCTTCTCATTCGAAGGCGGCAAGACAAAAAGACACCCTCGAGGGGCCGAGTGAACCCTTTTTTGGGGGGCCGGTTATCCTAAAACAGGACGGGAAAGGGTTTAGGATTTGATTAGGCAGACCGCTACCGCATATCCCCCTAATCAAACCCTAAACCCTTTCCCTTGCTTCTCATTCGAAGGCGGCAAGACAAAAAGACACCCTAGAGGGGCCGACTGAACACTTTTTGGGGGGACCGGGTATCCTAAAACGGGACGGGAAAGGGTTTAGGGTTTGATTAGGCAGACCGCTACCGCGGATCCCCCTAATGAAACCCTTTCCCTTTCCCTTTCTTCTCATTCGAAGGCGGCAAGACAAAAAGACACTCTAGAGGGGCCGAGTGAACCGTTTTTGGGGGGACCGGGTATCCTAAAACGGGACGGGAAAGGGTTTTGGGTTTGATTAGGCAGACCGCTACCGCGGATCCCCCTAATGAAACCCTTTCCCTTTCCCTTTCTTCTCATTCGAAGGGGGTAAGACAAAAAGACACCCTAGAGGGACCGAGTGAACCCTTTTTTGGTGGGCCGGGTATCCTAAACGGGACGGGAAAGGGTTTAGGGTTTGATTAGACAGACCGCTACCGCGGATCCCCCTAATAAAACCCTAAACCATTTCCCTTGCTTCTCATTCGAAGGCGGCAAGACAAAAAGACACCCTCGAGGGGCCGAGTGAACCCTTTTTTGGGGGGCCGGTTATCCTAAAACAGGACGGGAAAGGGTTTAGGATTTGATTAGGCAGACCGCTACCGCATATCCCCCTAATCAAACCCTAAACCCTTTCCCTTGCTTCTCATTCGAAGGCGGCAAGACAAAAAAACACCCTAGAGGGGCCGACTGAACACTTTTTGGGGGGGCCTGGTATCCTAAAATGGGACGGGAAAGGGTTTAGGGTTTGATTAGGCGGACCGCTACCACGGATCCCCCTAATCAAACCCTAAACCCTTTCCCTTGCTTCTCATTCGAAGGCGGCAAGACAAAAAGACACCCTAGAGGGGCCGACTGAACACTTTTTGGGGGGACCGGGTATCCTAAAATGGGACGGGAAAGGGTTTAGGGTTTGATTAGGCGGACCGCTACCACAGATCCCCCTAATCAAACCCTAAACCCTTTCCCTTGCTTCTCATTCGAAGGCAGAAAAAAAAAAAGACACCCTAGAGGGGCCGAGTGAACCGTTTTTGGGGGGACCGGGTATCCTAAAACGGGACGGGAAAGGGTTTAGGGTTTGATTAGGCAGACCGCTACCGCGGAACCCCCTAATCAAACCCTAAACTCTTTCCCTTGCTTCTCATTCGAAGGCGGCAAGACAAAAAGACACCCTAGAGGGGCCGACTGAACACTTTTTGGGAGGACCGGGTATCCTAAAACGGGACGGGAGAGGGTTTAGGGTTTTATTAGGCGGACCGCTACCGCGGATCCCCCTAATCAAACCCTAATACCTTTCCCTTGCTTCTCATTCGAAGGCGGCAAGACAAAAAGACAGCCTAGAAGGGTCGACTGAACCCTTTTTGGGGGGACCGGGTATCCTAAAACGGGACGGGAAAGGGTTTAGGGTTTGATTAGGCGGACCACTACCGCAGATCCCCCTAATCAAACCCTAAACCTTTTCCCTTGATTCTCATTCGAAGTCGGCAAGACAAAAAGACACCCTAGAGGGGCCGAGTGAACCCATTTTTGGGGGCCGGGTATCCTAAAACGAGACGGGAAAGGGTTTAGGGTTTGATTAGGCAGACCGCTACCGCGGATCCCCCTAATCAAACCCTAAGCCCTTTCCCTTTCTTCTCATTCGAAGGCGGCAAGACAAAAAGACACCCTAGAGGGGCCGAGTGAACCCTTTTTTGGGGGGCCGCGTATCCTAAAACGGGACGGGAAAGGGTTTAGGGTTTGATTAGGCGGACCGCTACCGCGGATCCCCCTAATCAAACCCTTTCCCTTTCCCTTTCTTCTCATTCGAAGGCGGCAAGACAAAAAGACACCCTAGAGGGACCGAGTGAACCCTTTTTTGGTGGGCCGGGTATCCTAAAACGGGACGGGAAAGGGTTTAGGGTTTGATTAGACAGACCGCTACCGCGGATCCCCCTAATCAAACCCTAAACCCTTTCCCTTGCTTCTCATTCGAAGGCGGCAAGACAAAAAGACACCCTCGAGGGGCCGAGTGAACCCTTTTTTGGGGGGCCGGTTATCCTAAAACAGGACGGGAAAGGGTTTAGGATTTGATTAGGCAGACCGCTACCGCATATCCCCCTAATCAAACCCTAAACCCTTTCCCTTGCTTCTCATTCGAAAGCGGCAAGACAAAAAGACACCCTAGAGGGGCCGACTGAACCCTTTTTGGGAGGACCGGGTATCCTAAAACGGGTCGGGAAAGAGTTTAGGGTTTGATTAGGTGGACCGCTACCGCGGATCCCCCTAATCAAACACTAAACCCTTTCCCTTGCTTCTCATTCGAAGGCGGCAAGACAAAAAGACAGCCTAGAGGGGTCGAGTGAACCCTTTTTCGGGGGACCGGGTATCCTAAAACGGGACGGGACAGGGTTTAGGGTTTGATTAGGCGGACCGCTACCGTGGATCCCCCTAATCAAACCCTAAACCCTTTCCCTTGATTCTCATTCGAAGGCGGCAAGACAAAAAGACACCCTAGAGGGGCCGAGTAAACCCTTTTTTGGGGGGCCGGGTATCCTAAAACGGGACGGGAAAGGGTTTAGGGTTTGATTAGGCAGACTGCTATCGCGGATCCCCCTAATCAAACCCTAAACCCTTTACCTTTTTTCTCATTCGAAGGCGGCAAGACAAAAAGACACCCTAGAGGGACCGAGTGAACCCTTTTTGGGGGGACCAGGTATACTAAAACGGGACGGGAAAGGGTTTAGGGTTTGATTAGGTGGCCGCTACCACGGATCCCCCTAATCAAACCCTAAACCCTTTCCCTTGCTTCTCATTCGAAGGCGGCAAAACAAAAAGACACCTTAGAGGGGCCGAGTGAACCGTTTTTGGGGGAACCGGGTATCCTAAAACGGGACGGGAAAGATTTTAGGGTTTGATTAGGCGGACCTCTACCGCGGAACCCCCTAATCAAACCCTAAACACTTTCCCTTGCTTCTCATTCGAAGGCGGCAAGACAAAAAGACACCCTAGAGGGGCCGAGTGAACCCTTTTTTGGTGGGCCGGGTATCCTAAAACGGGACGGGAAAGGGTTTAGGGTTTGATTAGGCGGACCGCTACCACGGATCCCCCTAATCAAACCCTAAACCCTTTCCCTTGCTTCTCATTCGAAGGCGGCAAGACAAAAAGACAGCCTAGAGGGGCCGAGTGAACCGTTTTTGGGGGGACCGGGTATCCTAAAACGGGACGGGAAAGAGTTTAGGGTTTGATTAGGCGGACCTCTACCGCGGAACCCCCTAATCAAACCCAAAACCCTTTCCCTTGATTCTCATTCGAAGGCGGCAAGACAAAAAGACACCCTAGAGGGGCCGAGTGAACCCTTTTTTGGTGGGCCGGGTATCCTAAAACGGGACGGGAAAGGGTTTAGGGTTTGATTAGGCGGACCGCTACCGCGGATCCCCCTAATCAAACCCTAAACCCTTTCCTTGCTTCTCATTCGAAGGCGGCAAGACAAAAAGACACCCTAGAGGGGCCGAGTGAACCCTTTTTTGGGGGCGGTTATCCTAAACGGGACGGGAAAGGTTTTAGGATTTGATTAGGCAGACCGCTACCGCGTATCCCCCTAATCAAACCCTAAACCCTTTCCCTTGCTTCTCATTCGAAAGCGGCAAGACAAAAAGACACCCTAGAGGGGCCGAATGAACCCTTTTGGGGGACCGGGTATCCTAAACGGGTCGGAAAAGGGTTTAGGGTTTGATTAGGTGGACGCACCGCGGATCCCCTAATCAAACCCTAAACCCTTTCCCTTGCTTCTCATTCGAAGGCGGCAAGACAAAAAGACACCCTAGAGGGGCCGAGTGAACCCTTTTTGGTGGGTCCGGGTATCCTAAAACGGGACGGGAAAGGGTTTAGGGTTTGATTAGGCAGACCGCTACCACGGATCCCCCTAATCAAACCCTAAACCCTTTCCCTTTCTTCTCATTCGAAGGCGGCAAGACAAAAAGACACCCTAGAGGGGCCGAGTGAACCCTTTTTTGGGGGGCCGCGTATCCTAAAACGGGACGGGAAAGGGTTTAGGGTTTGATTAGGCGGACCGCTACCGCGGATCCCCCTAATCAAACCCTTTCCCTTTCCCTTTCTTCTCATTCGAAGGCGGCAAGACAAAAAGACACCCTAGAGGGACCGAGTGAACCCTTTTTGGTGGGCGGGTATCCTAAACAGGACGGGAAAGGGTTTAGGGTTTGATTAGACAGACCGCTACCGCGGATCCCCCTAATCAAACCCTAAACCCTTTCCCTTGCTTCTCATTCGAAGGCGGCAAGACAAAAAGACACCCTCGAGGGGCCGAGTGAACCCTTTTTTGGGGGGCCGGTTATCCTAAAACAGGACGGGAAAGGGTTTAGGATTTGATTAGGCAGACCGCTACCGCATACCCCCCTAATCAAACCCTAAACCCTTTCCCTTGCTTCTCATTCGAAAGCGGCAAGACAAAAAGACACCCTAGAGGGTCGACTGAACCCTTTTTGGGAGGACCGGGTATCCTAAAACGGGTCGGGAAAGAGTTTAGGGTTTGATTAGGTGGACCGCTACCGCGGATCCCCCTAATCAAACACTAAACCCTTTCCCTTGCTTCTCATTCGAAGGCGGCAAGACAAAAAGACAGCCTAGAGGGGTCGAGTGAACCCTTTTTCGGGGGACCGGGTATCCTAAAACGGGACGGGACAGGGTCTAGGGTTTGATTAGGCGGACCGCTACCGTGGATCCCCCTAATCAAACCCTAAACCCTTTCCCTTGATTCTCATTCGAAGGCGGCAAGACAAAAAGACACCCTAGAGGGGCCGAGTAAACCCTTTTTTGGGGGTCGGGTATCCTAAAACGGAACGGGAAAGGGTTTAGGGTTTGATTAGGCAGACTGCTATCGCGGATCCCCCTAATCAAACCCTAAACCCTTTACCTTTTTTCTCATTCGAAGGCGGCAAGACAAAAAGACACCCTAGAGGGGCCGAGTGAACCCTTTTTAAGAGGGCCGGGTATCCTAAAACTGGACGGGAAAGGGTTTAGGGTTTGATTAGGCGGACCGCTACCGCGGATCCCCCTAATCAAACCCTAAACCCTTTCCCTTTCTTCTCATTCGAAGGCGGCAAGACAAAAAGACACCCTAGAGGGACCGAGTGAACCCTTTTTGGGGGGACCAGGTATACTAAAACGGGACGGGAAAGGGTTTAGGGTTTGATTAGGTGGCCGCTACCACGGATCCCCCTAATCAAACCCTAAACCCTTTCCCTTGCTTCTCATTCGAAGGCGGCAAAACAAAAAGACACCTTAGAGGGGCCGAGTGAACCGTTTTTGGGGGAACCGGGTATCCTAAAACAGGACGGGAAAGAGTTTAGGGTTTGATTAGGCGGACCTCTACCGCGGAACCCCCTAATCAAACCCTAAACACTTTCCCTTGCTTCTCATTCGAAGGCGGCAAGACAAAAAGACACCCTAGAGGGGCCGAGTGAACCCTTTTTTGGTGGGCCGGGTATCCTAAAACGGGACGGGAAAGGGTTTAGGGTTTGATTAGGCGGACCGCTACCACGGATCCCCCTAATCAAACCCTAAACCCTTTCCCTTGCTTCTCATTCAAAGGCGGCAAGACAAAAAGACAGACCTAGAGGAATTTGAGTGAACCGTTTTGGGGGACCGAGTATCCTAAAACGGGACGGGAAAGAGTTTAGGGTTTGATTAGGCGGACCTCTACCGCGGAACCCCCTAATCAAACCCTAAACCCTTTCCCTTGATTATCATTCGAAGGCGGCAAGACAAAAAGACACCCTAGAGGGGCCGAGTGAACCCTTTTTTGGTGGTGGGCGGGTATCCTAAACGGGACGGGAAAGGGTTTAGGGTTTGATTAGGCGGACCGCTACCGCGGATCCCCCTAATCAAACCCTAAACCCTTTCCCTTGTTTCTCATTCGAAGGCGGCAAGACAAAAAGACACCCTCGAGGGGCTGAGTGAACCCTTTTTTTGGGGGCCGGTTATCCTAAAACGGGACGGGAAAGGTTTTAGGATTTGATTAGGCAGACCGCTACCGCATATCCCCCTAATCAAACCCTAAACCCTTTCCCTTGCTTCTCATTCGAAGGCGGCAAGACAAAAAGACACCCTAGAGGGGCCGAGTGAACCTTTTTTTGGTGGGTCGGGTATCCTCAAACGGGACGGGAAAGGGTTTAGGGTTTGATTAGGCAGACCGCTACCACGGATCCCCCTAATGAAACCCTAAACCCTTTCCCTTTCTTCTCATTCGAAGGCGGCAAGACAAAAAGACACCCTAGAGGGGCCGAGTGAACCCTTTTTTGGGGGGCCGGGTATCCTAAAACGGGACGGGAAAGGGTTTAGGGTTTTATTAGGCGGACCGCTACCGCGGATCCCCCTAATGAAACCCTTTCCCTTTCCCTTTCTTCTCATTCGAAGGAGGCAAGACAAAAAGACACCCTAGAGGGGCCGAGTGAACCCTTTTTTGGTGGGCCGGGTATCCTAAAACGGGACGGGAAAGGGTTTAGGGTTTGATTAGGGGGATCCGCGGTCCGCCTAATCAAACCCTAAACCCTTTCCCTTGCTTCTCATTCGAAGGCGGCAAGAGAAAAAGACACCCTCGAGGGGCCGAGTGAACCCTTTTTTTGGGGGCCGGTTATCCTAAAACGGGACGGGAAAGGGTTTAGGATTTCATTAGGCAGACCGCTACCGCATATCCCCCTAATCAAACCCTAAACCCTTTCCCTTGCTTCTCATTCGAAGGCGGCAAGACAAAAAGACACCCTAGAGGGGCCGAGTGAACCCTTTTTTGGTGGGTCGGGTATCCTCAAACGGGACGGGAAAGGGTTTAGGGTTTGATTAGGCAGACCGCTACCACGGATCCCCCTAATCAAACCCTAAACCCTTTCCCTTTCTTCTCATTCGAAGGCGGCAAGACAAAAAGACACCCTAGAGGGGCCGAGTGAACCCTTTTTTGGGGGGCCGGGTATCCTAAAACGGGACGGGAAAGGGTTTAGGGTTTTATTAGGCGGACCGCTACCGCGGATCCCCCTAATAAAACCCTTTCCCTTTCCCTTTCTTCTCATTCGAAGGAGGCAAGACAAAAAGACACCCTAGAGGGGCCGAGTGAACCCTTTTTTGGTGGGCCGGGTATCCTAAAACGGGACGGGAAAGGGTTTAGGGTTTGATTAGGGGGATCCGCGGTCCGCCTAATCAAACCCTAAACCCTTTCCCTTGCTTCTCATTCGAAGGCGGCAAGAGAAAAAGACACCCTCGAGGGGCCGAGTGAACCCTTTTTTTGGGGGCCGGTTATCCTAAAACGGGACGGGAAAGGGTTTAGGATTTCATTAGGCAGACCGCTACCGCATATCCCCCTAATCAAACCCTAAACCCTTTCCCTTGCTTCTCATTCGAAAGCGGCAAGACAAAAAGACACCCTAGAGGGGCCGACTGAACCCTTTTTGGGGGGACCGGGTATCCTAAAACGGGTCGGGAAAGGGTTTATGGTTTGATTCGGTGGACCGCTACCGCGGATACCCCTAATCAAACCCTAAACCCTTTCCCTTGATTCTCATTCGAAGGCGGCAAGACAAAAAGACACCCTAGAGGGGCAGAGTGAACCCTTTTTTGGTGGGCCGGGTATCCTAAAACGGGACGGGAAAGGGTTTAGGGTTTGATTAGGCGGACCGCTACCGCGGATCCCCCTAATCAAACCCTAAACCCTTTCCCTTGTTTCTCATTCGAAGGCGGCAAGACAAAAAGACATCCTCGAGGGGCCGAGTGAACCCTTTTTTTGGGGGCCGGTTATCCTAAAACGGGACGGGAAAGGTTTTAGGATTTGATTAGGCAGACCGCTACCGCATATCCCCCTAATCAAACCCTAAACCCTTTCCCTTGCTTCTCATTCGAAAGCGGCAAGACAAAAAGACACCCTATAGGGGCCGAGTGAACCGTTTTTGGGGGGACCGGGTATCCTAAAACGGGACGGGAAAGAGTTTAGGGTTTGATTAGGCGGACCTCTACCGCGGAACCCCCTAATCAAACCCTAAACCCTTTCCCTTGATTATCATTCGAACGCGGCAAGACAAAAAGACACCCTAGAGGGGCCGAGTGAACCCTTTTTTGGTGGGCCGGGTATCCTAAAACGGGACGGGAAAGGGTTTAGGGTTTGATTAGGCGGACCGCTACCGCGGATTCCCCTAATCAAACCCTAAACCCTTTCCCTTGTTTCTCATTCGAAGGCGGCAAGACAAAAAGACACCCTCGAGGGGCTGAGTGAACCCTTTTTTTGGGGGCCGGTTATCCTAAAACGGGACGGGAAAGGTTTTAGGATTTGATTAGGCAGACCGCTACCGCATATCCCCCTAATCAAACCCTAAACCCTTTCCCTTGCTTCTCATTCGAAGGCGGCAAGACAAAAAGACACCCTAGAGGGGCCGAGTGAACCCTTTTTTGGTGGGTCGGGTATCCTCAAACGGGACGGGAAAGGGTTTAGGGTTTGATTAGGCAGACCGCTACCACGGATCCCCCTAATCAAACCCTAAACCCTTTCCCTTTCTTCTCATTCGAAGGCGGCAAGACAAAAAGACACCCTAGAGGGGCCGAGTGAACCCTTTTTTGGGGGGCCGGGTATCCTAAAACGGGACGGGAAAGGGTTTAGGGTTTTATTAGGCGGACCGCTACCGCGGATCCCCCTAATGAAACCCTTTCCCTTTCCCTTTCTTCTCATTCGAAGGAGGCAAGACAAAAAGACACCCTAGAGGGGCCGAGTGAACCCTTTTTTGGTGGGCCGGGTATCCTAAAACGGGACGGGAAAGGGTTTAGGGTTTGATTAGGGGGATCCGCGGTCCGCCTAATCAAACCCTAAACCCTTTCCCTTGCTTCTCATTCGAAGGCGGCAAGAGAAAAAGACACCCTCGAGGGGCCGAGTGAACCCTTTTTTTGGGGGCCGGTTATCCTAAAACGGGACGGGAAAGGGTTTAGGATTTCATTAGGCAGACCGCTACCGCATATCCCCCTAATCAAACCCTAAACCCTTTCCCTTGCTTCTCATTCGAAAGCGGCAAGACAAAAAGACACCATAGAGGGGCCGACTGAACCCTTTTTGGGGGGACCGGGTATCCTAAAACGGGTCGGGAAAGGGTTTAGGGTTTGATTCGGTGGACCGCTACCGCGGATCCCCCTAATCAAACCCTAAACCCTTTCCCTTGATTCTCATTCGAAGGCGGCAAGACAAAAAGACACCCTAGAGGGGCCGAGTGAACCCTTTTTTGGTGGGCCGGGTATCCTAAAACGGGACGGGAAAGGGTTTAGGGTTTGATTAGGCGGACCGCTACCGCGGATCCCCCTAATCAAACCCTAAACCCTTTCCCTTGTTTCTCATTCGAAGGCGGCAAGACAAAAAGACACCCTCGAGGGGCCGAGTGAACCCTTTTTTTGGGGGCCGGTTATCCTAAAACGGGACGGGAAAGGTTTTAGGATTTGATTAGGCAGACCGCTACCGCATATCCCCCTAATCAAACCCTAAACCCTTTCCCTTGCTTCTCATTCGAAAGCGGCAAGACAAAAAGACACTTTAGAGGGGCCGACTGAACCCTTTTTGGGGGGACCGGGTATCCTAAAACGGGTCGGAAAAGGGTTTAGGGTTTGATTAGGTGGACCGCTACCGCGGATCCCCCTAATCAAACCCTAAACCCTTTCCCTTGCTTCTCATTCGAAGGCGGCAAGACAAAAAGACACCCTAGAGGGGCCGAGTGAACCCTTTTTTGGTGGGTCGGGTATCCTCAAACGGGACGGGAAAGGGTTTAGGGTTTGATTAGGCAGACCGCTACCACGGATCCCCCTAATCAAACCCTAAACCCTTTCCCTTTCTTCTCATTCGAAGGCGGCAAGACAAAAAGACACCCTAGAGGGGCCGAGTGAACCGTTTTTGGGGGGACCGGGTATCCTAAAACGGGTCGGGAAAGAGTTTAGGGTTTGATTAGGTGGACCGCTACCGCGGATCCCCCTAATCAAACACTAAACCCTTTCCCTTGCTTCTCATTCGAAGGCGGCAAGACAAAAAGACAGCCTAGAGGGGTCGAGTGAACCCTTTTTGCGGGGACCGGGTATCCTAAAACGGGACGGGACAGGGTTTAGGGTTTGATTAGGCGGACCGCTACCGTGGATCCCCTAATCAAACCCTAAACCCTTTCCCTTGATTCTCATTCAAGGCGGCAAGACAAAAAGACACCCTACAGGGGCCGAGTGAACCCTTTTTGGGGGACGGGTATCCTAAAACGGGACGGGAAAGGGTTTAGGGTTTGATTAGGCAGATCGCTACCGCGGATCCCCCTAATCAAACCCTAAACCCTTTCCCTTGTTCTCATTCGAAGGCGGCAAGACAAAAAGACACCCTAGAGGGGACGAGTGAACCCTTTTAAGAGGGCCGGGTATCCTAAATCGACGGGGAAAGGGTTTAGGGTTTGATTAGGCGGACCGCCACCGCGGATCCCCCTAATCAAACCCTAAACCCTTTCCCTTTCTCCTCATTCGAAGGCGGCAAGACAAAAAGACACCCTAGAGGGACCGAGTGAACCCTTTTTGGGGGACCGGGTATCCTAAACGGGACGGGAAAGGGTTTAGGGTTTGATTAGGTGGCCGCTACCACGGATCCCCCTAATCAAACCCTAAACCCTTTCCCTTGCTTCTCATTCGAAGGCGGCAAAACAAAAAGACACCTTAGAGGGGCCGAGTGAACGTTTTGGGGGAACCGGGTATCCTAAACGGGACGGGAAAGAGTTTAGGGTTTGATTAGGCGGACCTCTACCGCGGAACCCCCTAATCAAACCCTAAACACTTTCCCTTGCTTCTCATTCGAAGGCGGCAAGACAAAAAGACACCCTAGAGGGGCCGAGTGAACCCTTTTTTGGTGGGCCGGGTATCCTAAAACGGGACGGGAAAGGGTTTAGGGTTTGATTAGGCGGACCGCTACCACGGATCCCCCTAATCAAACCCTAAACCCTTTCCCTTGCTTCTCATTCGAAGGCGGCAAGACAAAAAGACAGCCTAGAGGGGCCGAGTGAACCGTTTTTGGGGGGACCGGGTATCCTAAAACGGGACGGGAAAGAGTTTAGGGTTTGATTAGGCGGACCTCTACCGCGGAACCCCCTAATCAAACCCTAAACCCTTTCCCTTGTTTCTCATTCGAAGGCGGCAAGACAAAAAGACACCTTAGAGGGGCCGAGTGAACCGTTTTTGGGGGAACCGGGTATCCTAAAACGGGACGGGAAAGGGTTTAGGGTTTGATTAGGCGGACCGCTACCGCGGATCCCCCTAATCAAACCCTAAACCCTTTCCCTTGTTTCTCATTCGAAGGCGGCAAGACAAAAAGACACCCTCGAGGGGCCGAGTGAACCCTTTTTTTGGGGGCCGGTTATCCTAAAACGGGACGGGAAAGGTTTTAGGATTTGATTAGGCAGACCGCTACCGCATATCCCCCTAATCAAACCCTAAACCCTTTCCCTTGCTTCTCATTCGAACGCGGCAAGACAAAAAGACACCCTAGAGGGGCCGACTGAACCCTTTTTGGGGGGACCGGGTATCCTAAAACGGGTCGGAAAAGGGTTTAGGGTTTGATTAGGTGGACCGCTACCGCGGATCCCCCTAATCAAACCCTAAACCCTTTCCCTTGCTTCTCATTCGAAGGCGGCAAGACAAAAAGACACCCTAGAGGGGCCGAGTGAACCCTTTTTGGTGGGTCGGGTATCCTCAACGGGACGGGAAAGGGTTTAGGGTTTGATTAGGCAGACCGCTACCACGGATCCCCCTAATCAAACCCTAAACCCTTTCCCTTTCTTCACATTCGAAGGCGGCAAGACAAAAAGACACCCTAGAGGGGCCGAGTGAACCCTTTTTTGGGGGGCCGGGTATCCTAAAACGGGACGGGAAAGGGTTTAGGGTTTTATTAGGCGGAGCGCTACCGCGGATCCCCTAATCAAACCCTTTCCCTTTCCCTTTCTTCTCATTCGAAGGAGGCAAGACAAAAAGACACCCTAGAGGGGCCGAGTGAACCCTTTTTTGGTGGGCGGGGTATCCTAAAACGGGACGGGAAAGGGTTTAGGGTTTGATTAGGGGATCCGCGGTCCGCCTAATCAAACCCTAAACCCTTTCCCTTCCTTCTCATTCGAAGGCGGCAAGACAAAAAGACACCCTCGAGGGGCCGAGTGAACCCTTTTTTTGGGGGCCGGTTATCCTAAAACGGGACGGGAAAGGGTTTAGGATTTCATTAGGCAGACCGCTACCGCATATCCCCCTAATCAAACCCTAAACCCTTTCCCTTGCTTCTCATTCAAAGGCCGCAAGACAAAAAGACACCCTAGAGGGGCCGATCGAACCCTTTTGGGGGACCAGGGTATCCTAAAACGGGTCGGGAAAGGGTTTAGGGTTTGATTCGGTGGACCGCTACCGCGGATCCCCCTAATCAAACCCTAAACCCTTTCCCTTGCTTCTCATTCGAAGGCGGCAAGACAAAAAGACAGCCTAGAGGGGTCGAGTGAACCCTTTTTCGGGGGACCGGGTATCCTAAAACGGGACGGGACAGGGTTTAGGGTTTGATTAGGCAGACCGCTACCGTGGATCCCCTTAATCAAACCCTAAACCCTTTCCCTTGATTCTCATTCGAAGGCGGCAAGACAAAAAGACACCCTAGAGGGGCCGAGTGAACCCTTTTTTGGGGGGCCGGGTATCCTAAAACGGGACGGGAAAGGGTTTAGGGTTTGATTAGGTAGACCGCTACCGCGGATCCCCCTAATCAAACCCTAAACCCTTTCCCTTTCTTCTCACTCGAAGGCGGCAAGACAAAAAGACACCCTAGAGGGGCCGAGTGAACCCTTTTTTGGTGGGCCGGGTATCCTAAAACGGGACGGGAAAGGGGTTAGAGATTGATTAGGTGGACCGCTACCGCGGATCCCCCTAATCAAACCCTAAACCCTTTCCCTTGCTTCTCATTCGAAGGCGGCAAGACAAAAAGACACCCTAGAAGGGCCGAGTGAACCCTTTTTTTGGGGGGCCGGTTATCCTAAAACGGGACGGGAAAGGGTTTAGGATTTGATTAAGCAGACCGCTACCGCATATCTCCCCAATCAAACCCTAAACCCTTTCCCTTGCTTCTCATTTGAAAGCGGCAAGACAAAAAGACACCCTAGACGGGCCGACTGAACCCTTTTTGGGGGAGACCGGGTATCCTAAAACTGGACGGGAAAGGGTTTAGGATTTGATTAGGTGGACCGCTCCCGCGGATCCCCCTAATCAAACCCTAAACCCTTTCCCTTGCTTCTCATTCGAAGGCGGCAAGACAAAAAGACACCCTAGAGGGGCCGAGTAAACCCTTTTTTGGGAGGCCGGGTATCCTTAAACAGGACGGGAAAGGGTTTAGGGTTTGATTAGGCAGACCACTACCGCGGATCCCCCTAATCAAACCCTAAACCCTTTCCCTTTCTTCTCATTCGAAAGCGGCAAGACAAAAAGACACCCTCGAGGGGCCGAGTGAACCCTTTTTGGGGGGACCGGGTATACTAAAACGGGACGGGAAAGGGTTTAGGGTTTGATTAGGCGGCCGCTACCACGGAACCCCCTAATCAAACCCTAAACCCTTTCCCTTGCTTCTCATTCGAAGGCAGAAAAACAAAAAGACACCCTAGAGGGGCCGAGTGAACCGTTTTTTTGGGGGGCCGGTTATCCTAAAACGGGACGGGAAAGGGTTTAGGATTTGATTAAGCAGACCGCTACCGCATATCCCCCCAATCAAACCCTAAACCCTTTCCCTTGCTTCTCATTTGAAAGCGGCAAGACAAAAAGACACCCTAGACGGGCCGACTGAACCCTTTTTGGGAGGGACCAGGTATCCTAAAACTGGACGGGAAAGGGTTTAGGGTTTGATTAGGTGGACCGCTACCGCGGATCCCCCCTAATCAAACCCTAAACCCTTTCCCTTGCTTCTCATTCGAAGGCGGCAAGACAAAAAGACACCCTAGAGGGGCCGAGTGACCCTTTTTGGGGGTACCGGGTATCCTAAAACGGGACGGGAAAGGGTTTAGGGTTTGATTAGGCGGACCGCTACCGCGGATCCCCTAATCAAACCCTTTCCCTTTCCCTCTCTTCTCATTCGAAGGCGGCAAGACAAAAAGACACCCTAGAGGGGCCGAGTGAACCCTTTTTTGGGGGGCCGGGTATCCTAAAACGGGACGGGAAAGGGTTTAGGGTTTGATTAGGCAGACCGCTACCGCGGATCCCCCTAATCAAACCCTAAACCCTTTCCCTTGCTTCTCATTCGAAGGCGGCAAGACAAAAAGACACCCTAGAGGGGCCGAGTGAACCCTTTTTTGGGGGGCCGGGTATCCTAAAACGGGACGGGAAAGGGTTTAGGGTTTGATTAGACAGACCGCTACCGCGGATCCCCCTAATCAAACCCAAAACCCTTTCCCTTTCTTCTCATTCGAAAGCGGCAAGACAAAAAGACACCCTCGAGGGGCCGAGTGAACCCTTTTTGGGGGGACCGGGTATACTAAAACGGGACGGGAAAGGGTTTAGGGTTTGATTAGGCGGCCGCTACCACGGAACCCCCTAATCAAACCCTAAACCCTTTCCCTTGCTTCTCATTCGAAGGCAGAAAAACAAAAAGACACCCTTGAGGGGCCGAGTGAACCGTTTTTTTGGGGGGCTGGTTATCCTAAAACGGGACGGGAAAGGGTTTAGGATTTGATTAAGCAGACCGCTACCGCATATCCCCCCAATCAAACCCTAAACCCTTTCCCTTGCTTCTCATTTGAAAGCGGCAAGACAAAACGACACCCTAGACGGGCCGACTGAACCCTTTTTGGGAGGGACCAGGTATCCTAAAACGGGACGGGAAAGGGTTTAGGGTTTGATTAGGTGGACCGCTACCACGGATCCCCCCTAATCAAACCTAAACCCTTTCCCTTGCTTCTCATTTGAAGGCGGCAAGACAAAAAGACACCCTAGAGGGGCCGAGTGAACCCTTTTTTGGGGGGCCGGGTATCCTAAAACGGGACGGGAAAGGGTTTAGGGTTTGATTAGGTGGACCGCTACCGCGGATCCCCCTAATCAAACCTTTTCCCTTTCCCTCTCTTCTCATTCGAAGGCGGCAAGACAAAAAGACACCCTAGAGGGGCCGAGTGAACCCTTTTTTGGGGGGCCGGGTATCCTAAAACGGGACGGGAAAGGGTTTAGGGTTTGATTAGGCAGACCGCTACCGCGGATCCCCCTAATCAAACCCTAAACCCTTTCCCTTGCTTCTCATTCGAAGGCGGCAAGACAAAAAGACACCCTAGAGGGGCCGAGTGAACCCTTTTTTGGGGGGTCGGGTATCCTAAAACGGGACGAGAAAGGGTTTAGGGTTTGATTAGGTGGACCGCTACCGAGGATCCCCCTAATCAAACCCTAAACCCTTTCCCTTGCTTCTCATTCGAAGGCGGGAAGACAAAAAGACACCCTAGAAGGGCCGAGTGAACCCTTTTTTTGGGGGGCCGGTTATCCTAAAACGGGACGGGAAAGGGTTTAGGATTTGATTAAGCAGACCGCTACCGCATATCCCCCTAATCAAACCCTAAACCCTTTCCCTTGCTTCTCATTCGAAGGCGGCAAGACAAAAAGACACCCTAGAGGGGCCGAGTAAACCCTTTTTTGGGAGGCCGGGTATCCTAAAACAGGACGGGAAAGTGTTTAGGGTTTGATTAGGCAGACCACTACCGCGGATCCCCCTAATCAAACCCTAAACCCTTTCCCTTTCTTCTCATTCGAAAGAGGCAAGACAAAAAGACACCCTCGAGGGGCCGAGTGAACCCTTTTTAGGGGGACCGGGTATACTAAAACGGGACGGGAAAGGGTTTAGGGTTTGATTAGGCGGCCGCTACCACGGAACCCCCTAATCAAACCCTAAACCCTTTCCCTTGCTTCTCATTCGAAGGCAGAAAAACAAAAAGACACCCTAGAGGGGCCGAGTGAACCGTTTTTTTGGGGGGCCGGTTATCCTAAAACGGGACGGGAAAGGGTTTAGGATTTGATTAAGCAGACCGCTACCGCATATCCCCCCAATCAAACCCTAAACCCTTTCCCTTGCTTCTCATTTGAATGCGGCAAGACAAAAAGACACCCTAGACGGGCCGACTGAACCCTTTTTGGGAGGGACCAGGTATCCTAAATCGGACGGGAAAGGGTTTAGGGTTTGATTAGGTGGACCGCCACCGCGGATTCCCCTAATCCAACCCTAAACCCTTTCCCTTGCTTCTCATTCGAAGGCGGCAAGACAAAAAGACACCCTAGAGGGGCCGAGTGAACCCTTTTTTGGGGGCCGGGTATCCTAAAACGGGACGGAAACGGTTTAGGGTTTGATTAGGCGACCGCACCGCGCGGAACCCCTAATCAAACCCTTTCCCTTTCCCTCTCTTCTCATTCGAAGGCGGCAAGACAAAAAGACACCCTAGAGGGGCCGAGTGAACCCTTTTTTGGGGGGCCGCGTATCCTAAAACGGGACGGGAAAGGGTTTAGGGTTTGATTAGGCAGACCGCTACTGCGGATCCCCCTAATCAAACCCTAAACCCTTTCCCTTGCTTCTCATTCGAAGGCGGCAAGACAAAAAGACACCCTAGAGGGGCCGAGTGAACCCTTTTTTGGGGGGCCGGGTATCCTAAAACGGGACGGGAAAGGGTTTAGGGTTTGATTAGGCAGACCGCTACCGCGGATCCCCCTAATCAAACCCTAAACCCTTTCCCTTTCTTCTCATTCGAAAGCGGCAAGACAAAAAGACACCCTCGAGGGGCCGAGTGAACCCTTTTTGGGGGGACCGGGTATACTAAAACGGGACGGGAAAGGGTTTAGGGTTTGATTAGGCGGCCGCTACCACGGAACCCCCTAATCAAACCCTAAACCCTTTCCCTTGCTTCTCATTCGAAGGCAGAAAAACAAAAAGACACCCTAGACGGGCCGACTGAACCCTTTTTGGGGGAGACCGGGTATCCTAAAACGGGACGGGAAAGGGTTTAGGTTTTGATTAGGTGGACCGCTCCCGCGGATCCCCCTAATCAAACCCTAAACCCTTTCCCTTGCTTCTCATTCGAAGGCGGCAAGACAAAAAGACACCCTAGAGGGGCCGAGTAAACCCTTTTTTGGGAGGCCGGGTATCCTAAAACAGGACGGGAAAGGGTTTAGGGTTTGATTAGGCAGACCACTACCGCGGATCCCCCTAATCAAACCCTAAACCCTTTCCCTTTCTTCTCATTCGAAAGAGGCAAGACAAAAAGACACCCTCGAGGGGCCGAGTGAACCCTTTTTGGGGGGACCGGGTATACTAAAACGGGACGGGAAAGGGTTTAGGGTTTGATTAGGCGGCCGCTACCACGGAACCCCCTAATCAAACCCTAAACCCTTTCCCTTGCTTCTCATTCGAAGGCGGAAAAACAAAAAGACACCCTAGAGGGGCCGAGTGAACCGTTTTTGGGGGGCCGGGTATCCTAAAATGGGACGGGAAAGGGTTTAGGATTTGATTAAGCAGACCGCTACCGCATATCCCCCAATCAAACCCTAAACCCTTTCCCTTGCTTCTCATTTGGAAGCGGCAAGACAAAAAGACACCCTAGACGGGCCGATCGAACCCTTTTGGGAGGGACCGGGTATCCTAAAATCGGACGGGAAAGGGTTTAGGGTTTGATTAGGCGGACCGCCACCGCGGATCCCCCTAATCAAACCCTAAACCCTTTCCTTGCTTCTCATTCGAAGGCGGCAAGACAAAAAGACACCCTAGAGGGGCCGAGTGAACCCTTTTTTGGGGGGCCGGGTATCCTAAAACGGGACGGGAAAGGGTTTAGGGTTTGATTAGGCGGACCGCTACCGCGGATCCCCCGAATCAAACCCTTTCCCTTTCCCTCTCTTCTCATTCGAAGGCGGCAAGACAAAAAGACACCCTAGAGGGGCCGAGTGAACCCTTTTTTGGGGGGCCGCGTATCCTAAAACGGGACGGGAAAGGGTTTAGGGTTTGATTAGGCAGACCGCTACCGCGGATCCCCCTAATCAAACCCTAAACCCTTTCCCTTGCTTCTCATTCGAAGGCGGCTAGACAAAAAGACACCCTAGAGGGGCCGAGTGAACCCTTTTTTGGGGGGCCGGGTATCCTAAAACGGGACGGGAAAGGGTTTAGGGTTTGATTAGGCAGACCGCTACCGCGGATCCCCCTAATCAAACCCTAAACCCTTTCCCTTTCTTCTCATTCGAAAGCGACAAGACAAAAAGACACCCTCGAGGGGCCGAGTGAACCCTTTTTGGGGGGACCGGGTATACTAAAACGGGACGGGAAAGGGTTTAGGGTTTGATTAGGCGGCCGCTACCACGGAACCCCCTAATCAAACCCTAAACCCTTTCCCTTGCTTCTCATTCAAGCGCGAAAAACAAAAAGACACCCTAGACGGGCCGACTAAACCCTTTTGGGGGGGGAGGGTATCCTAAAACGGACGGGAAAGGGTTTAGGTTTTGATTAGGTGGACCGCTCCCGCGGATCCCCCTAATCAAACCCTAAACCCTTTCCCTTGCTTCTCATTCGAAGGCGGCAAGACAAAAAGACACCCTAGAGGGGCCGAGTAAACCCTTTTTTGGGAGGCCGGGTATCCTAAAACAGGACGGGAAAGGGTTTAGGGTTTGATTAGGCAGACCACTACCGCGGATCCCCCTAATCAAACCCTAAACCCTTTCCCTTTCTTCTCATTCGAAAGAGGCAAGACAAAAAGACACCCTCGAGGGGCCGAGTGAACCCTTTTTGGGGGGACCGGGTATACTAAAACGGGACGGGAAAGGGTTTAGGGTTTGATTAGGCGGCCGCTACCACGGAACCCCCTAATCAAACCCTAAACCCTTTCCCTTGCTTCTCATTCGAAGGCAGAAAAACAAAAAGACACCCTAGAGGGGCCGAGTGAACCGTTTTTTTGGGGGGCCGGTTATCCTAAAACGGGACGGGAAAGGGTTTAGGATTTGATTAAGCAGACCGCTACCGCATATCCCCCCAATCAAACCCTAAACCCTTTCCCTTGCTTCTCATTTGAAAGCGGCAAGACAAAAAGACACCCTAGACGGGCCGACTGAACCCTTTTTGGGAGGGACCAAGTATCCTAAAACTGGACGGGAAAGGGTTTAGGGTTTGATTAGGTGGACCGCTACCGCGGATTCCCCCTAATCAAACCCTAAACCCTTTCCCTTGCTTCTCATTCGAAGGCGGCAAGACAAAAAGACACCCTAGAGGGGCCGAGTGAACCCTTTTTTGGGGGGCCGGGTATCCTAAAACGGGACGGGAAAGGGTTTAGGGTTTGATTAGGCGGACCGCTACCGCGGATCCCCCTAATCAAACCCTTTCCCTTTCCCTCTCTTCTCATTCGAAGGAGGCAAGACAAAAAGACACCCTAGAGGGGCCGAGTGAACCCTTTTTTGGGGGGCCGCGTATCCTAAAACGGGACGGGAAAGGGTTTAGGGTTTGATTAGGCAGACCGCTACCGCGGATCCCCCTAATCAAACCCTAAACCCTTTCCCTTGCTTCTCATTCGAAGGCGGCAAGACAAAAAGACACCCTAGAGGGGCCGAGTGAACCCTTTTTTGGGGGGCCGGGTATCCTAAAACGGGACGGGAAAGGGTTTAGGGTTTGATTAGGCAGACCGCTACCGCGGATCCCCCTAATCAAACCCTAAACCCTTTCCCTTTCTTCTCATTCGAAAGCGGCAAGACAAAAAGACACCCTCGAGGGGCCGAGTGAACCCTTTTTGGGGGGACCGGGTATACTAAAACGGGACGGGAAAGGGTTTAGGGTTTGATTAGGCGGCCGCTACCACGGAACCCCCTAATCAAACCCTAAACCCTTTCCCTTGCTTCTCATTCGAAGGCAGAAAAACAAAAAGACACCCTTGAGGGGCCGAGTGAACCGTTTTTTTGGGGGGTCGGGTATCCTAAAACGGGACGGGAAAGGGTTTAGGGTTTGATTAGGCGGACCGCTACCGCGGATCCCCCTAATCAAACCTTTTCCCTTTCCCTCTCTTCTCATTCGAAGGCGGCAAGACAAAAAGACACCCTAGAGGGGCCGAGTGAACCCTTTTTTGGGGGGCCGGGTATCCTAAAATGGGACGGGAAAGGGTTTAGGGTTTGATTAGGCAGACCGCTACCGCGGATCCCCCTAATCAAACCCTAAACCCTTTCCCTTGCTTCTCATTCGAAGGCGGCAAGACAAAAAGACACCCTAGAGGGGCCGAGTGAACCCTTTTTTGGGGGGCCGGGTATCCTAAAACGGGACGGGAAAGGGTTTAGGGTCTGATTAGGTGGACCGCTACCGAGGATCCTCCTAATCAAACCCTAAACCCTTTCCCTTGCTTCTCATTCGAAGGCGGGAAGACAAAAAGACACCCTAGAAGGGCCGAGTGAACCCTTTTTTTGGGGGGCCGGTTATCCTAAAACGGGACGGGAAAGGGTTTAGGATTTGATTAAGCAGACCGCTACTGCATATCCCTCCAATCAAACCCTAAACCCTTTCCCTTGCTTCTCATTTGAAAGCGGCAAGACAAAAAGACACCCTAGACGGGCCGACTGAACCCTTTTTGGGGGGGACCGGGTATCCTAAAACGGGACGGGAAAGGGTTTAGGGTTTAGGGTTTGATTATGTGGACCGCTACCGCGGATCCCCCTAATCAAACCCTAAACCCTTTCCCTTGCTTCTCATTTGAAGGCGGCAAGACAAAAAGACACCCTAAAGGGGCCGAGTGAACCCTTTTTAGGGGGGCCAGGTATCCTAAAACGGGACGGGAAAGGGTTTAGGGTTTGATTAGGCAGACCGCTATCGCGGATCCTCCTAATCAAACCCTAAACCCTTTCCCTTTCTTCTCATTCGAAGGCGGCAAGACAAAAAGACACCCTCGAGGGGCCGAGTGAACCCTTTTTTGGGGGCCGGTTATCCTAAAACGGGATGGGAAAGGATTTAGGGTTTGATTAGGCGGACCACTACCGCATATCCCCCTAATCAAACCCTAAACCCTTTCCCTTGATTCTCATTCGAAGGCGGCAAGACAAAAACACACCCTAGAGGGGCCGACTGAACCCTTTTTGGGGGGACCGGGAATCCTAAAACGGGACGGGAACGGGTTTAGGGTTTGATTAGGCGGACCGCTACCGCGGATCCCCCTAATCAAACCCTTTCCCTTTCCCTTTCTTCTCATTCGAAGGCGGCAAGACAAAAAGACACCCTAGAGGGGCCGAGTGAACCCTTTTTGGGGGGACCGGGTATACTAAAACGGGACGGGAAAGGGTTTAGGGTTTGATTAGGCGGCCACTACCACAGAACCCCCTAATCAAACCCTAAACCCTTTCCCTTGCTTCTCATTTGAAGACAGAAAAACAAAAAGAGACCCTAGAGGGGCCGAGTGAACCGTTGTTTTTGGGGGCCGGTTATCCTAAAACGGGACGGGAAAGGGTTTAGGGTTTGATTAAGCAAACCGCTACCGCATATCCCCCCAATCAAACCCTAAACCCTTTCCCTTGCTTCTCATTTGAAAGCGGCAAGACAAAAAGACACCCTAGACGGGCCGACTGAACCCTTTTTGGGGGAGACCGGGTATCCTAAAACGGGACGGGAAAGGGTTTAAGGTTTGATTAGGTGGACCGCTACCGCGGATCCCCCTAATCAAACCCTAAACCCTTTCCCTTGCTTCTCATTCGAAGGCGGCAAGACAAAAAGACACCCTAGAGGGGCCGAGTGAACCCTTTTTTGGGGGGCCGGGTATCCTAAAACGGGACGGGAAAGGGTTTAGGGTTTGATTAGGCGGACCGCTACCGCGGATCCCCCTAATCAAACCCATTCCCTTTCCCTCTCTTCTCATTCGAAGGCGGCAAGACAAAAAGACACCCTAGAGGGGCCGAGTGAACCCCTTTTGGGGGGACCGGGTATACTAAAACGGGACGGGAAAGGGTTTAGGGTTTGATTAGGCGGCCGCTACCATGGAACCCCCTAATCAAACCCTAAACCCTTTCCCTTGCTTCTCATTTGAAAGCGGCAAGACAAAAAGACACCCTAGACGGGCCGACCGAACCCTTTTGGGGGACCGGGTATCCTAAAACGGACGGGAAAGGGTTTAAAGTTTGATTAGGTGGACGCCACCGCGGATCCCCCTAACCAAACCCTAAACCCTTTCCCTTGCTTCTCATTCGAAGGCGGCAAGACAAAAAGACACCCTAGAGGGGCCGAGTGAACCCTTTTTGGGGGGGGCCGGGTATCCTAAAACGGGACGGGAAAGGGTTTAGGGTTTGATTAGGCGGACCGCTACCGCGGATCCCCCTAATCAAACCCATTCCCTTTCCCTCTCTTCTCATTCGAAGGCGGCAAGACAAAAAGACACCCTAGAGGGGCCGACTGAACCCTTTTTTGGGGGGCCGGGTATCCTAAAACGGGACGGGAAAGGGTTTAGGGTTTGATTAGGCAGACCGCTACCGCGGATCCCCCTAATCAAACCCTAAACCCTTTCCCTTGCTTCTCATTCGAAGGCGGCAAGACAAAAAGACACCCTAGAGGGGCCGAGTGAACCCTTTTTTGGGGGACCGGGTATCCTAAAACGGGACGGGACAGGGTTTAGGGTTTGATTAGGCGGACCGCTACCACGGATCCCCCTAATCAAACCCTTTCCCTTTCCCTCTCTTCTCATTCGAAGGCGGCAAGACAAAAAGACACCCTAGAGGGGCCGAGTGAACCCCTTTTGGGGAGACCGGGTATACTAAAACGGGACGGGAAAGGGTTTAGGGTTTGATTAGGCGGCCGCTACCATAGAACCCCCTAATCAAACCCTAAACCCTTTCCCTTGCTTCTCATTTGAAAGCGGCAAGACAAAAAGACACCCTAGACGGGCCGACTGAACCCTTTTTGGGGGACCGGTATCCTAAACGGACGGGAAAGGGTTTAGGGTTTGATTAGGCAGAGACCGCCACCGCGGATCCCCTAATCAAACCCTAAACCCTTTCCCTTGCTTCTCATTCGAAGGCGGCAAGACAAAAAGACACCCTAGAGGGGCCGAGTGAACCCTTTTTTGGGGGACCGGGTATCCTAAAACGGGACGGGACAGGGTTTAGGGTTTGATTAGGCGGACCGCTACCGCGGATCCCCCTAATCAAACCCTTTCCCTTTCCCTCTCTTCTCATTCGAAGGCGGCAAGACAAAAAGACACCCTAGAGGGGCCGAGTGAAACCCTTTTGGGGGGACCGGGTATACTAAAACGGGACGGGAAAGGGTTTAGGGTTTGATTAGGCGGCCGCTACCATGGAACCCCCTAATCAAACCCTAAACCCTTTCCCTTGCTTCTCATTTGAAAGCGGCAAGACAAAAAGACACCCTAGACGGGCCGACTGAACCCTTTTTGGGGGGGACCGGGTATCCTAAAACGGGACGGGAAAGGGTTTAAGGTTTGATTAGGTGGACCGCTACCGCGGATCCCCCTAACCAAACCCTAAACCCTTTCCCTTGCTTCTCATTCGAAGGCGACAAGGCAAAAAGACACCCTAGAGGGGCCGAGTGAACCCTTTTTTGGGGGGCCGGGTATCCTAAAACGGGACGGGAAAGGGTTTAGGGTTTGATTGGGCGGACCGCTACCGCGGATCCCCCTAATCAAACCCATTCCCTTTCCCTCTCTTCTCATTCGAAGGCGGCAAGACAAAAAGACACCCTAGAGGGGCCGACTGAACCCTTTTTTGGGGGGCCGGGTATCCTAAAACGGGACGGGAAAGGGTTTAGGGTTTGATTAGGTGGACCGCTACCGCGGATCCCCCTAACCAAACCCTAAACCCTTTCCCTTGCTTCTCATTCGAAGGCGGCAAGACAAAAAGACACCCTAGAGGGGCCGAGTGAACCCTTTTTTGGGGGGCCGGGTATCCTAAAACGGGACGGGAAAGGGTTTAGGGTTTGATTAGGCGGACCGCTACCGCGGATCCCCCTAATCAAACCCTTTCCCTTTCCCTCTCTTCTCATTCGAAGGCGGCAAGACAAAAAGACACCCTAGAGGGCGATCGAACCCTTTTTGGGGGCCGGGTATCCTAAAACGGGACGGGGAAAGGGTTTAGGGTTTGATTAGGCAGACCGCTACCGCGGATCCCCTAATCAAACCCTAAACCCTTTCCCTTGCTTCTCATTCGAAGGCGGCAAGACAAAAAGACACCCTAGAGGGGCCGAGTGAACCCTTTTTTGGGGGACCGGTATCCTAAAACGGGACGGGACGGGGTTTAGGGTTTGATTAGGCGGACCGCTACCGCGGATCCCCTAATCAAACCCTTTCCCTTTCCCTCTCTTCTCATTCGAAGGCGGCAAGACAAAAAGACACCCTAGAGGGGCCGAGTGAACCCCTTTTGGGGGACCGGTATACTAAAACGGGACGGGAAAGGGTTTAGGGTTTGATTAGGCGGCCGCTACCATGGAACCCCCTAATCAAACCCTAAACCCTTTCCCTTGCTTCTCATTTGAAAGCGGCAAGACAAAAAGACACCCTAGACGGCCGATCGAACCCTTTGGGGGGGACCGGGTATCCTAAAACGGGACGGGAAAGGGTTTAGGGTTTGATTAGGCAGACCGCTACCGCGGATCCCCCTAATCAAACCCTAAACCCTTTCCCTTGCTTCTCATTCGAAGGCGGCAAGACAAAAAGACACCTTAGAGGGGCCGAGTGAACCCTTTTTGGGGGACCGGGTATCCTAAAACGGGACGGGAAAGGGTTTAGGGTTTGATTAGGCGGACGCCACCGCGGATCCCCTAATCAAACCCTTTCCCTTTCCCTCTCTTCTCATTCGAAGGCGGCAAGACAAAAAGACACCCTAGAGGGGCCGAGTGAACCCCTTTTGGGGGGACCGGGTATACTAAAACGGGACGGGAAAGGGTTTAGGGTTTGATTAGGCGGCCGCTACCATGGAACCCCCTAATCAAACCCTAAACCCTTTCCCTTGCTTCTCATTTGAAAGCGGCAAGACAAAAAGACACCCTAGACGGGCCGACTGAACCCTTTTTGGGGGGGACCGGGTATCCTAAAACGGGACGGGAAAGGGTTTAGGGTTTGATTAGGTGGACGCCACCGCGGATCCCCTAACCAAACCCTAAACCCTTTCCCTTGCTTCTCATTCGAAGGCGGCAAGACAAAAAGACAACCTAGAGGGGCCGAGTGAACCCTTTTTTGGGGGGCCGGGTGTCCTAAAACGGGACGGGAAAGGGTTTAGGGTTTGATTGGGCGGACCGCTACCGCGGATCCCCCTAATCAAACCCATTCCCTTTCCCTCTCTTCTCATTCGAAGGCGGCAAGACAAAAAGACACCCTAGAGGGGCCGACTGAACCCTTTTTGGAGGGCCGGGTATCCTAAACGGGACGGGAAAGGGTTTAGGGTTTGATTAGGCAGAGACCGCACCGCGGATCCCCCTAATCAAACCCTAAACCCTTTCCCTTGCTTCTCATTCGAAGGCGGCAAGACAAAAAGACACCCTAGAGGGGCCGAGTGAACCCTTTTTTGGGGGACCGGGTATCCTAAAACGGGACGGGACAGGGTTTAGGGTTTGATTAGGCGGACCGCTACCATGGATCCCCCTAATCAAACCCTAAACCCTTTCCCTTGATTCTCATTCGAAGGCGGCAAGACAAAAAGACACCCTAGAGGGGCCGAGTGAACCCTTTTTTGGGGGGCCGGGTATCCTAAAACGGGACGGGAAAGGGTTTAGGGTTTTATTAGGCAGACCGCTACCGCGGATCCCCCTAATCAAACCCTAAACCCTTTCCCTTGCTTCTCATTTGAAGGCAGAAAAACAAAAGGAGACCCTAGAGGGGCCGAGTGAACCGTTTTTTTTTTTTGGGCCGGTTATCCTAAAACGGGACGGGAAAGGGTTTAGGGTTTGATTAAGCAGACCGCTACCGCATATCCCCCCAATCAAACCCTAAACCCTTTCCCTTGCTTCTCATTTGAAAGCGGCAAGACAAAAAGACACCCTAGACGGGCCGACTGAACCCTTTTTAGGGGGGACCGGGTATCCTAAAACGGGACGGGAAAGGGTTTAAGGTTTGATTAGGTGGACCGCTACCTCGGATCCCCCTAATCAAACCCTAAACCCTTTCCCTTGCTTCTCATTCGAAGGCGGCAAGACAAAAAGACACCCTAGAGGGGCCGAGTGAACCCTTTTTTTGGGGGCCGGGTATCCTAAAACGGGACGGGAAAGGGTTTAGGGTTTGATTAGGCGGACCGCTACCGCGGATCCCCCTAATCAAACCCTTTCCCTTTCCCTCTCTTCTCATTCGAAGGCGGCAAGACAAAAAGACACCCTAGAGGGGCCGAGTGAACCCCTTTTGGGGGGACCGGGTATACTAAAACGGGACGGGAAAGGGTTTAGGGTTTGATTAGGCGGCGCTACCACCACGGAACCCCTAATCAAACCCTAAACCCTTTCCCTTGCTTCTCATTTGAAAGCGGCAAGACAAAAAGACACCCTAGACGGGCCGACTGAACCCTTTTTGGGGGGGACCGGGTATCCTAAAACGGGACGGGAAAGGGTTTAAGGTTTGATTAGGTGGACCGCTACCGCGGATCCCCCTAATCAAACCCTAAACCCTTTCCCTTGCTTCTCATTCGAAGGCGGCAAGACAAAAAGACACCCTAGAGGGGCCGAGTGAACCCTTTTTTGGGGGGCCGGGTATCCTAAAACGGGACGGGAAAGGGTTTAGGGTTTGATTAGGCGGACCGCTACCGCGGATCCCCCTAATCAAACCCTTTCCCTTTCCCTCTCTTCTCATTCGAAGGCGGCAAGACAAAAAGACACCCTAGAGGGGCCGACTGAACCCTTTTTTAGGGGGCCGGGTATCCTAAAACGGGACGGGAAAGGGTTTAGGGTTTGATTAGGCAGACCGCTACCGCGGATCACCCTAATCAAACCCTAAACCCTTTCCCTTGCTTCTCATTCGAAGGCGGCAAGACAAAAAGACACCCTAGAGGGGCCGAGTGAACCCTTTTTTGGGGGACCGGGTATCCTAAAACGGGACGGGACAGGGTTTAGGGTTTGATTAGGCGGACCGCTACCATGGATCCCCCTAATCAAACCCTAAACCCTTTCCCTTGATTCTCATTCGAAGGCGGCAAGACAAAAAGACACCCTAGAGGGGCCGAGTGAACCCTTTTTTGGGGGGCCGGGTATCCTAAAACGGGACGGGAAAGGGTTTAGGGTTTGATTAGGCAGACCGCTACCGCGGATCCCCCTAATCAAACCCTAAACCCTTTCCCTTGCTTCTCATTCGAAGGCGGCAAGACAAAAAGACAACCTAGAGGGGCCGAGTGAACCCTTTTTTGGGGGGCCGGGTATCCTAAAACGGGACGGGAAAGGGTTTAGGGTTTGATTAGGCAGACCGCTACCGCGGATCCCCCTAATCAAACCCTTTCCCTTTCCCTCTATTCTCATTCGAAGGCGGCAAGACAAAAAGACACCCTAGAGGGGCCGAGTGAACCCCTTTTGGGGGGACCGGGTATACTAAAACGGGACGGGAAAGGGTTTAGGGTTTGATTAGGCGGCCGCTACCGCGGAACCCCCTAATCAAACCCTAAACCCTTTCCCTTGCTTCTCATTCGAAGGCGGAAAAACAAAAAGACACCCTAGAGTGGCCGAGTGAACCGTTTTTGGGGGGGCCGGGTATCCTAAAACGGGACGGGACAGGGTTTAGGGTTTGATTAGGCGGACCGCTACCATGGATCCCCCTAATCAAACCCTAAACCCTTTCCCTTGCTTCTCATTCGAAGGCGGCAAGACAAAAAGACACCCTAGAGGGGCCGAGTGAACCCTTTTTTGGGGGGCCGGGTATCCTAAAACCGGACGGGAAAGGGTTTAGGGTTTGATTAGGCAGACCGCTACCGCGGATCCCCCTAATCAAACCCTAAACCCTTTCCCTTGCTTCTCATTCGAAGGCGGCAAGACAAAAAGACAACCTAGAGGGGCCGAGTGAACCCTTTTTTGGGGGGCCGGGTATCCTAAAACGGGACGGGAAAGGGTTTAGAGTTTGATTAGGCGGCCGCTACCGCGGAACCCCCTAATCAAACCCTAAACCCTTTCCCTTGCTTCTCATTCGAAGGCGGAAAAACAAAAAGACACCCTAGAGGGGCCGAGTGAACCGTTTTTGGGGGGGCCGGGTATCCTAAAACGGGACGGGAAAGAGTTTAGGGTTTGATTAGGCGGACCTCTACCGCGGAACTCCCTAATCAAACCCTAAACCCTTTCCCTTGCTTCTCATTCGAAGGCGGCAAGACAAAAAGACACCCTAGAGGGGCCGAGTGAACCCTTTTTTGGTGGGCCGGGTATCCTAAAACGGGACGGGAAAGGGTTTAGGGTTTGATTAGGCGGCCGCTACCACGGAACCCCCTAATCAAACCCTAAACCCTTTCCCTTTCTTCTCATTCGAAGGCGGCAAGACAAAAAGACACCCTAGAGGGGCCGAGTGAACCCTTTTTTGGGGGGCCGGGTATCCTAAAACGGGACGGGAAAGGGTTTAGGGTTTGATTAGGCGGACCGCTACCACGGATCCCCCTAATCAAACCCTTTCCCTTTCCCTCTCTTCTCATTCGAAGGCGGCAAGACAAAAAGACACCCTAGAGGGGCCGAGGGAACCCTTTTTTGGGGGGCCGGGTATCCTAAAACGGGACGGGAAAGGGTTTAGGGTTTGATTAGGCAGACCGCTACCGCGGATCACCCTAATCAAACCCTAAACCCTTTCCCTTGCTTCTCATTCGAAGGCGGCAAGACAAAAAGACACCCTAGAGGGGCCGAATGAACCTTTTTTGGGGGGCCGGGTATCCTAAAACGGGACGGGAAAGGGTTTAGGGATTGATTAGGTGGACCGCTACCGAGGATCCCCCTAATCAAACCCTAAACCCTTTCCCTTGCTTCTCATTCGAAGGCGGGAAGACAAAAAGACACCCTAGAAGGGCCGAGTGAACACTTTTTTTGGGGGGCCGGTTATCCTAAAACGGGACGGGAAAGGGTTTAGGATTTGATTAAGCAGACCGCTACCGCATATCCCTCCAATCAAACCCTAAACCTTTTCCCTTGCTTCTCATTTGAAAGCGGCAAGACAAAAAGACACCCTAGACGGGCCGACTGAACCCTTTTTGGGGGGGACCGGGTATCCTAAAATGGGACGGGAAAGGGTTTAGGGTTTGATTAGGTGGACCGCTACCGCGGATCCCCCTAATCAAACCCTAAACCCTTTCCCTTGCTTCTCATTCGAAGGCGGCAAGACAAAAAGACACCCTAGAGGGGCCGAGTGAACCTTTTTTGGGGGGCCGGGTATCCTAAAACGGGACGGGAAAGGGTTTAGGGATTGATTAGGTTGACCGCTACCGAGGATCCCCCTAATCAAACCCTAAACCCTTTCCCTTGCTTCTCATTCGAAGGCGGGAAGACAAAAAGACACCCTAGAAGGGCCGAGTGAACCCTTTTTTTGGAGGGCCGGTTATCCTAAAACGGGACGGGAAAGGGTTTAGGATTTGATTAAGCAGACCGCTACCGCATATCCCTCCAATCAAACCCTAAACCCTTTCCCTTGCTTCTTATTTGAAAGCGGCAAGACAAAAAGACACCCTAGACGGGCCGACTGAACCCTTTTTGGGGGGGACAGGGTATCCTAAAATGGGACGGGAAAGGGTTTAGGGTTTGATTAGGTGGACCGCTACCGCGGATCCCCCTAATCAAACCCTAAACCCTTTCCCTTGCTTCTCATTCGAAGGCGGCAAGACAAAAAGACACCCTAAAGGGGCCGAGTGAACCCTTTTTAGGGGGGCCAGGTATCCTAAAACGGGACGGGAAAGGGTTTGGGGTTTGATTAGGCAGACCGCTATCGCGGATCCTCCTAATCAAACCCTAAACCCTTTCCCTTTCTTCTCATTCGAAGGCGGCAAGACAAAAAGACACCCTCGAGGGGCCGAGTGAACCCTTTTTTGGGGGGCCGGTTATCCTAAAACGGGACGGGAAAGGGTTTAGGGTTTGATTAGGCGGACCACTACCGCATATCCCCCTAATCAAACCCTAAACCCTTTCCCTTGATTCTCATTCGAAGGCGGCAAGACAAAAAGACATCCTAGACGGGCCGACTGAACCCTTTTTGGGGGGGACCGGGTATCCTAAAACGGGACGGGAAAGGGTTTAGGGTTTGATTAGGTGGACCGCTACCGCGGATCCCCCTAATCAAACCCTAAACCCTTTCCCTTGCTTCTCATTCGAAGGCGGCAAGACAAAAAACAAGCTAGAGGGGCCGAGTGAACCCTTTTTTGGGGGGCCGGGTATCCTAAAACGGGACGGGAAAGGGTTTAGGGATTGATTAGGTGGACCGCTACCGAGGATCCCCCTAATCAAACCCTAAACCCTTTCCCTTGCTTCTCATTCGAAGGCGGGAAGACAAAAAGACACCCTAGAAGGGCCGAGTGAACACTTTTTTTGGGGGGCCGGTTATCCTAAAACGGGACGGGAAAGGGTTTAGGATTTGATTAAAGCTGCATCGCTACCGCATATCCCTCCAATCAAACCCTAAACCTTTTCCCTTGCTTCTCATTTGAAAGCGGCAAGACAAAAAGACACCCTAGACAGGCCGATCGAACCCTTTTGGGGGACCGGTATCCTAAAATGGGACGGGAAAGGGTTTAGGGTTTGATTAGGTGGACCGCTACCGCGGATCCCCCTAATCAAACCCTAAACCCTTTCCCTTGCTTCTCACTCGAAGGCGGCAAGACAAAAAGACACCCTAGAGGGGCCGAGTGAACCTTTTTTGGGGGGCCGGGTATCCTAAAACGGGACGGGAAAGGGTTTAGGGATTGATTAGGTTGACCGCTACCGAGGATCCCCCTAATCAAACCCTAAACCCTTTCCCTTGCTTCTCATTCGAAGGCGGGAAGACAAAAAGACACCCTAGAAGGGCCGAGTGAACCCTTTTTTGGGGGGCCGGGTATCCTAAAACGGGACGGGAAAGGGTTTAGGATTTGATTAAAGGCACCGCTACCGCATATCCCTCCAATCAAACCCTAAACCCTTTCCCTTGCTTCTCATTTGAAAGCGGCAAGACAAAAAGACACCCCTAGACGGCCGATCGAACCCTTTTGGGGGGAGGGTATCCTAAAATGGGACGGGGAAAGGGTTTAGGGTTTGATTAGGCGGACCGCCACCGCGGATCCCCCTAATCAAACCCTAAACCCTTTCCCTTGCTTCTCATTCGAAGGCGGCAAGACAAAAAGACACCCTAAAGGGGCCGAGTGAACCCTTTTTAGGGGGGCCAGGTATCCTAAAACGGGACGGGAAAGGGTTTGGGGTTTGATTAGGCAGGCCGCTATCGCGGATCCTCCTAATCAAACCCTAAACCCTTTCCCTTTCTTCTCATTCGAAGGCGGCAAGACAAAAAGACACCCTCGAGGGGCCGAGTGAACCCTTTTTTGGGAGGCCGGTTATCCTAAAACGGGACGGGAAAGGGTTTAGGGTTTGATTAGGCGGACCACTACCGCATATCCCCCTAATCAAACCCTAAACCCTTTCCCTTGATTCTCATTCGAAGGCGGCAAGACAAAAGACATCCTAGACGGCCGATCGAACCCTTTTTGGGGGGACCGGGTATCCTAAAACGGGACGGGGAAAGGTTTAGGGTTTGATTAGGTGGACCGCCACCGCGGATCCCCCTAATCAAACCCTAAACCCTTTCCCTTGCTTCTCATTCGAAGGCGGCAAGACAAAAACACCCTAGAGGGGCCGAGTGAACCCTTTTTTGGGGGGCCGGGTATCCTAAAACGGGACGGGAAAGGGTTTAGGGTTTGATTAGGCGGACCGCTACCGCGATCCCCCTAATCAAACCCTTTCCCTTTCCCTCTCTTCTCATTCGAAGGCGGCAAGACAAAAAGACACCCTAGAGGGGCCGAGTGAACCCCTTTTGGGGGGACCGGGTATACTAAAACGGGACGGGAAAGGGTTTAGGGTTTGATTAGGCGGCCGCTACCACGGAACCCCCTAATCAAACCCTAAACCCTTTCCCTTGCTTCTCATTCGAAGGCGGAAAAACAAAAAGACACCCTAGAGGGGCCGAGTGAACCGTTTTGGGGGTAGGGTATCCTAAAACGGGACGGGAAAGAGTTTAGGGTTTGATTAGGCGGACCTCTACCGCGGAACCCCCTAATCAAACCCTAAACCCTTTCCCTTGCTTCTCATTCGAAGGCGGCAAGACAAAAAGACACCCTAGAGGGGCCGAGTGAACCCTTTTTTGGTGGGCCGGGTATCCTAAAACGGGACGGGAAAGGGTTTAGGGTTTGATTAGGCGGCCGCTACCACGGAACCCCCTAATCAAACCCTAAACCCTTTCCCTTTCTTCTCATTCGAAGGCGACAAGACAAAAAGACACCCTAGAGGGGCCGAGTGAACCCTTTTTTGGGGGGCCGGGTATCCTAAAACGGGACGGGAAAGGGTTTCGGGTTTGATTAGGCGGACCGCTACCGCGGATCCCCCTAATCAAACCCTTTCCCTTTCCCTCTCTTCTCATTCGAAGGCGGCAAGACAAAAAGACACCCTAGAGAGGCCGAGTGAACCCTTTTTTGGGGGGCCGGGTATCCTAAAACGGGACGGGAAAGGGTTTAGGGTTTGATTAGGCAGACCGCTACCGCGGATCCCCCTAATCAAACCCTAAACCCTTTCCCTTGCTTCTCATTCGAAGGCGGCAAGACAAAAAGACACCCTAGAGGGGCCGAGTGAACCTTTTTTGGGGGGCCGGGTATCCTAAAACGGGACGGGAAAGGGTTTAGGGTTTGATTAGGTGGACCGCTACCGAGGATCCCCCTAATCAAACCCTAAACCCTTTCCCTTGCTTCTCATTCGAAGGCGGGAAGACAAAAAGACACCCTAGAAGCTCCGAGTGAACCCTTTTTTTGGGGGGCCGGTTATCCTAAAACGGGACGGGAAAGGGTTTAGGATTTGATTAAGCAGACCGCTACCGCATATCCTTCCAATCAAACCCTAAACCCTTTCCCTTGCTTCTCATTTGAAAGCGGCAAGACAAAAAGACACCCTAGACGGGCCGATCGAACCCTTTTTGGGGGACCGGTATCCTAAAACGGGACGGGAAAGGGTTTAGGGTTTGATTAGGTGGACCGCTACCGCGGATCCCCCTAATCAAACCCTAAACCCTTTCCCTTGCTTCTCATTCGAAGGCGGCAAGACAAAAAGACACCCTAAAGGGGCCGAGTGAACCCTTTTTAGGGGGGCCAGGTATCCTAAAACGGGACGGGAAAGGGTTTGGGGTTTGATTAGGCAGACCGCTATCGCGGATACTCCTAATCAAACCCTAAACCCTTTCCCTTTCTTCTCATTCGAAGGCGGCAAGAGAAAAAGACAACCTCGAGGGGCCGAGTGAACCCTTTTTTGGGGGGCCGGTTATCCTAAAACGGGACGGGAAAGGGTTTAGGGTTTGATTAGGCGGACCACTACCGCATATCCCCCTAATCAAACCCTAAACCCTTTCCCTTGATTCTCATTCGAAGGCGGCAAAACAAAAAGACACCCTAGAGGGGCCGACTGAACCCTTTTTGGGGGGACCGGGAATCCTAAAACGGGACGGGAAAGGTTTAAGGGTTTGATTAGGCGGACCGCTACCGCGGATCCCCCTAATCAAACCCTTTCCCTTTCCCTTTCTTCTCATTCGAAGGCGGTAAGACAAAAAGACACCCTAGAGGGGCCGAGTGAACTCTTTTTGGGGGGACCGGGTATACTAAAACGGGACGGGAAAGGGTTTAGGGTTTGATTAGGCGGCCGCTACCACGGAACCCCCTAATCAAACCCTAAACCCTTTCCCTTGCTTCTCATTTGAAGGCATAAAAACAAAAAGAGACCCTAGAGGGGCCGAGTGAACCGTTTTTTTTGGGGGCCGGTTATCCTAAAACGGGACGGGAAAGGGTTTAGGATTTGATTAAGCAGACCGCTACCGCATATCCCCCCAATCAAACCCTAAACCCTTTCCCTTGCTGCTCATTTGAAAGCGGCAAGACAAAAAGACACCCTAGACGGGCCGACTGAACCCTTTTTGGGGGGGACCGGGTATCCTAAAACGGGACGGGAAAGAGTTTAGGGTTTGATTAGGCGGACCTCTACCGCGGAACCCCCTAATCAAACCCTAAACCCTTTCCCTTGCTTCTCATTCGAAGGCGTCAAGACAAAAAGACACCCTAGAGGGGCCGAGTGAACCCTTTTTTGGTGGGCCGGGTATCCTAAAACGGGACGGGAAAGGGTTTAGGGTTTGATTAGGCGGCCGCTACCATGGAACCCCCTAATCAAACCCTAAACCCTTTCCCTTGCTTCTCATTCGAAGGCAGAAAAACAAAAAGACACCCTAGAGGGGCCGAGTGAACCGTTTTTTTGGGGGGCCGGTTATCCTAAAACGGGACGGGAAAGGGTTTAGGATTTGATTAAGCAGACCGCTACCGCATATCCCCCCAATCAATCCCTAAACCCTTTCCCTTGCTTCTCATTTGAAAGCGGCAAGACGAAAAGACACCCTAGACGGGCCGACTGAACCCTTTTTGGGAGGGACCAGGTATACTAAAACGGGACGGGAAAGGGTTTAGGGTTTGATTAGGTGGACCGCTACCGCGGATCCCCCCTAATCAAACCCTAAACCCTTTCCCTTGCTTCTCATTCGAAGGCGGCAAGACAAAAAGACACCCTAGAGGGGCCGAGTGAACCCTTTTTTGGGGGGCCGGGTATCCTAAAACGGGACGGGAAAGGGTTTAGGGTTTGATTAGACGGACCGCTACTGCGGATCCCCCTAATCAAACCCTTTCCCTTTCCCTCTCTTCTCATTCGAAGGCGGCAAGACAAAAAGACACCCTAGAAGGGCCGAGTGAACCCTTTTTTTGGGGGGCCGGTTATCCTAAAACGGGACGGGAAAGGGTTTAGGATTTGATTAAGCAGACCGCTACCGTATATCCCTCCAATCAAACCCTAAACCCTTTCCCTTGCTTCTCATTTGAAAGCGGCAAGACAAAAAGACACCCTAGACGGGCCGACTGAACCCTTCTTGGGGGGGACCGAGTATCCTAAAACGGGACGGGAAAGGGTTTAGGGTTTGATTAGGTGGACCGCTACCGCGGATCCCCCTAATCAAACCCTAAACCCTTTCCCTTGCTTCTCATTCGAAGGCGGCAAGACAAAAAGACACCCTAAAGGGGCCGAGTGAACCCTTTTTAGGGGGGCCAGGTATCCTAAAACGGGACGGGAAAGGGTTTAGGCTTTGATTAGGCAGACCGCTATCGCGGATCCTCCTAATCAAACCCTAAACCCTTTCCCTTTCTTCTCATTCGAAGGCGGCAAGACAAAAAGACACCCTCGAGGGGCCGAGTGAACCCTTTTTTGGGGGGCCGGTTATCCTAAAACGGGACGGGAAAGGGTTTAGGGTTTGATTAGGCGGACCACTACCGCATATCCCCCTAATCAAACCCTAAACCCTTTCCCTTGATTCTCATTCGAAGGCGGCAAGACAAAAAGACACCCTAGAGGGGCCGACTGAACCCTTTTTGGGGGGACCGGGAATCCTAAAACGGGACGGGAAAGGGTTTAGGGTTTAATTAGGCGGACCGCTACCGCGGATCCCCCTAATCAAACCCTTTCCCTTTCCCTTTCTTCTCATTCGAAGGCGGTAATACAAAAAGACACCCTAGAGGGGCCGAGTGAACCCTTTTTGGGGGGACCGGGTATACTAAAACGGGACGGGAAAGGGTTTAGGGTTTGATTAGGCGGCCGCTACCACGGAACCCCCTAATCAAACCCTAAACCCTTTCCCTTGCTTCTCATTCGAAGGCGGAAAAACAAAAGGACACCCTAGAGGGGCCGAGTGAACCGTTTTTGGGGGGGCCGGGTATCCTAAAACGGGACGGGAAAGAGTTTAGGGTTTGATTAGGCGGACCTCTACCGCGGAACCCCCTAATCAAACCTTAAACCCTTTCCCTTGATTCTCATTCGAAGGCGGCAAGACAAAAAGACACCCTAGAGGGGCCGACTGAACCCTTTTTGGGGGGACCGGGAATCCTAAAACGGGACGGGAAAGGGTTAAGGGTTTGATTAGGCGGACCGCTACCGCGGATCCCCCTAATCAAACCCTTTCCCTTTCCCTTTCTTCTCATTCGAAGGCGGTAAGACAAAAAGACACCCTAGAAGGGCCGAGTGAACTCTTTTTGGGGGGACCGGGTATACTAAAACGGGACGGGAAAGGGTTTAGGGTTTGATTAGGCGGCCGCTACCACAGAACCCCCTAATCAAACCCTAAACCCTTTCCCTTGCTTCTCATTTGAAAGCGGCAAGACAAAAAGACACCCTAAACGGGCCGACTGAACCCTTTTTGGGGGGGACCGGGTATCCGAAAACGGGACGGGAAAGAGTTTAGGGTTTGATTAGGCGGGCCTCTACCGCGGAACCCCCTAATCAAACCCTAAACCCTTTCCCTTGCTTCTCATTCGAAGGCGGCAAGACAAAAAGACACCCTAGAGGGGCCGAGTGAACCCTTTTTTGGTGGGCCGGGTATCCTAAAACGGGACGGGAAAGGGTTTAGGGTTTGATTAGGCGGCCGCTACCACGGAACCCCCTAATCAAACCCTAAACCCTTTCCCTTGCTTCTCATTCGAAGGCAGAAAAACAAAAAGACACCCTAGAGGGGCCGAGTGAACCGTTTTTTTTGGGGGTCGGTTATCCTAAAACGGGACGGGAAAGGGTTTAGGATTTGATTAAGCAGACCGCTACCGCATATCCCCCCAATCAATCCCTAAACCCTTTCCCTTGCTTCTCATTTGAAAGCGGCAAGACAAAAAGACACCCTAGACGGGCCGACTGAACCTTTTTTGGGGGGACCGGGTATACTAAAACGGGACGGGAAAGGGTTTAGGGTTTGATTAGGCGGCCGCTACCACGGAACCCCCTAATCAAACCCTAAACCCTTTCCCTTGCTTCTCATTCGAAGGCGGAAAAACAAAAAGACACCCTAGAGGGGCCGAGTGAACCGTTTTTGGGGGGGTCGGGTATCCTAAAACGGGACGGGAAAGAGTTTAGGGTTTGATTAGGCGGACCTCTACCGCGGAACCCCCTAATCAAACCCTAAACCCTTTCCCTTGATTCTCATTCGAAGGCGGCAAGACAAAAAGACACCCTAGAGGGGCCGACTGAACCCTTTTTGGGGGGACCGGGAATCCTAAAACGGGACGGGAAAGTGTTAAGGGTTTGATTAGACGGACCTCTACCGCGGAACCCCCTAATCAAACCCTAAACCCTTTCCCTTGATTCTCATTCGAAGGCGGCAAGACAAAAAGACACCCTAGAGGGGCCGAGTGAACTCTTATTGGGGGGACCGGTTATCCTAAAACGGGACGGGAAAGGGTTTAGGGTTTGATTAGGCGGCCGCTACCGCATATCCCCCCAATCAAACCCTAAACCCTTTCCCTTGCTTCTCATTTGAAAGCGGCAAGACAAAAAGACACCCTAGACGGGCCGAGTGAACCCTTTTTGGGGGGGACCGGGTATCCTAAAACGGGACGGGAAAGGGTTTAAGGTTTGATTAGGTGGACCGCTACCGCGGATCCCCCTAATCAAACCCTAAACCCTTTCCCTTGCTTCTCATTTGAAGGCGGCAAGACAAAAAGACACCCTAGAGGGGCCGAGTGAACCCTTTTTTGGGGGGCCGGGTATCCTAAAACGGGACGGGAAAGGGTTTAGGGTTTGATTAGGCGGACCGCTACCGCGGATCCCCCTAATCAAACCCTTTCCCTTTCCCTCTCTTCTCATTCGAAGGCGGCAAGACAAAAAGACACCCTAGAAGGGCCGAGTGAACCCTTTTTTTGGGGGGCCGGTTATCCTAAAACGGGACGGGAAAGGGTTTAGGATTTGATTAAGCAGACCGCTACCGCATATCCCTCCAATCAAACCCTAAACCCTTTCCCTTGCTTCTCATTTGAAAGCGGCAAGACAAAAAGACACCCTAGACGGGCCGACTGAACCCTTTTTGGGGGGGACTGGGTATCCTAAAACGGGACGGGAAAGGGTTTAGGGTTTGATTAGGTGGACCGCTACCGTGGATCCCCCTAATCAAACCCTAAACCCTTTCCCTTGCTTCTCATTCGAAGGCGGCAAGACAAAAAGACACCCTAAAGGGGCCGAGTGAACCCTTTTTAGGGGGGCCAGGTATCCTAAAACGGGACGGGAAACGGTTTAGGCTTTGATTAGGCAGACCGCTATCGCGGATCCTCCTAATCAAACCCTAAACCCTTTCCCTTTCTTCTCATTCGAAGGCGGCAAGACAAAAAGACCCCCTCGAGGGGCCGAGTGAACCCTTTTTTGGGGGGCCGGTTATCCTAAAACGGGACGGGAAAGGGTTTAGGATTTGATTAGGCGGACCACTACCGCATATCCCCCTAATCAAACCCTAAACCCTTTCCCTTGATTCTCATTCGAAGGCGGCAAGACAAAAAGACACCCTAGAGGGGCCGACTGAACCCTTTTTGGGGGGACCGGGAATCCTAAAACGGGACGGGAAAGGGTTTAGGGTTTGATTAGGTGGACCGCTACCGCGGATCCCCCTAATCAAACCCTTTCCCTTTCCCTTTTTTCTCATTCGAAGGCGGTAAGACAAAAAGACACCCTAGAGGGGCCGAGTGAACCCTTTTTGGGGGGACCGGGTATACTAAAACGGGACGGGAAAGGGTTTAGGGTTTGATTAGGCGGCCGCTACCACAGAACCCCCTAATCAAACCCTAAACCCTTTCCCTAGCTTCTCATTTGAAGGCATAAAAACAAAAAGAGACCCTAGAGGGGCCGAGTGAACCGTTTTTTTTGGGGGCCGGTTATCCTAAAACGGGACGGGAAAGGGTTTAGGATTTGATTAAGCAGACCGCTACCGCATATCCCCCCAATCAAACCCTAAACCCTTTCCCTTGCTTCTCATTTGAAAGCGGCAAGACAAAAAGACACCCTAGACGGGCCGACTGAACCCTTTTTGGGGGGGGACCGGGTATCCTAAAACGGGACGGGAAAGGGTTTAAGGTTTGATTAGGTGGACCGCTACCGCGGATCCCCCTAATCAAACCCTAAACCCTTTCCCTTGCTTCTCATTTGAAGGCGGCAAGACAAAAAGACACCCTAGAGGGGCCGAGTGAACCCTTTTTTGGGGGGCCGGGTATCCTAAAACGGGACGGGAAAGGGTTTAGGGTTTGATTAGGCGGACCGCTACCGCGGATCCCCCTAATCAAACCCTTTCCCTTTCTCTCTCTTCTCATTCGAAGGCGGCAAGACAAAAAGACACCCTAGAAGGGCCGAGTGAACCCTTTTTTGGGGGGCGGTTATCCTAAAACGGGACGGGAAAGGGTTTAGGATTTGATTAAGCAGACCGCTACCGCATATCCCCCCAATCAAACCCTAAACCCTTTCCCTTGCTTCTCATTTGAAAGCGGCAAGACAAAAAGACACCCTAGACGGGCCGACTGAACCCTTTTTGGGGGGACCGGGTATCCTAAACGGGACGGGAAAGGGTTTAGGGTTTGATTAGGTGGACCGCTACCGCGGATCCCCCTAATCAAACCCTAAACCCTTTCCCTTGCTTCTCATTCGAAGGCGGCAAGACAAAAAGACACCCTAAAGGGGCCGAGTGAACCCTTTTTAGGGGGGCCAGGTATCCTAAAACGGGACGGGAAAGGGTTTAGGCTTTGATTAGGCAGACCGCTATCGCGGATCCTCCTAATCAAACCCTAAACCCTTTCCCTTTCTTCTCATTCGAAGGCGGCAAGACAAAAAGACCCCCTCGAGGGGCCGAGTGAACCCTTTTTTGGGGGGCCGGTTATCCTAAAACGGGACGGGAAAGGGTTTAGAGTTTGATTAGGCGGACCACTACCGCATATCCCCCTAATCAAACCCTAAACCCTTTCCCTTGATTCTCATTCGAAGGCGGCAAGACAAAAAGACACCCTAGAGGGGCCGACTGAACCCTTTTTGGGGGGACCGGGAATCCTAAAACGGGACGGGAAAGGATTTAGGGTTTGATTAGGCGGACCGCTACCGCGGATCCCCCTAATCAAACCCTTTCCCTTTCCCTTTCTTCTCATTCGAAGGCGGTAAGACAAAAAGACACCCTAGAGGGGCCGAGTGAACCGTTTTTGGGGGGGTCGGGTATCCTAAAACGGGACGGGAAAGAGTTTAGGGTTTGATTAGGCGGACCTCTACCGCGGAACCCCCTAATCAAACCCTAAACCCTTTCCCTTGATTCTCATTCGAAGGCGGCAAGACAAAAAGACACCCTAGAGGGGCCGACTGAACCCTTTTTGGGGGGACCGGGAATCCTAAAACGGGACGGGAAAGTGTTAAGGGTTTGATTAGACGGACCTCTACCGCGGAACCCCCTAATCAAACCCTAAACCCTTTCCCTTGATTCTCATTCGAAGGCGGCAAGACAAAAAGACACCCTAGAGGGGCCGAGTGAACTCTTATTGGGGGGACCGGTTATCCTAAAACGGGACGGGAAAGGGTTTAGGGTTTGATTAGGCGGCCGCTACCGCATATCCCCCCAATCAAACCCTAAACCCTTTCCCTTGCTTCTCATTTGAAAGCGGCAAGACAAAAAGACACCCTAGACGGGCCGAGTGAACCCTTTTTGGGGGGGACCGGGTATCCTAAAACGGGACGGGAAAGGGTTTAAGGTTTGATTAGGTGGACCGCTACCGCGGATCCCCCTAATCAAACCCTAAACCCTTTCCCTTGCTTCTCATTTGAAGGCGGCAAGACAAAAAGACACCCTAGAGGGGCCGAGTGAACCCTTTTTTGGGGGGCCGGGTATCCTAAAACGGGACGGGAAAGGGTTTAGGGTTTGATTAGGCGGACCGCTACCGCGGATCCCCCTAATCAAACCCTTTCCCTTTCCCTCTCTTCTCATTCGAAGGCGGCAAGACAAAAAGACACCCTAGAAGGGCCGAGTGAACCGTTTTTTTTGGGGGGGCGGTTATCCTAAAACGGGACGGGAAAGGGTTTAGGATTTGATTAAGCAGACCGCTACCGCATATCCCTCCAATCAAACCCTAAACCCTTTCCCTTGCTTCTCATTTGAAAGCGGCAAGACAAAAAGACACCCTAGACGGGCCGAGTGAACCCTTTTTGGGGGGACCGGGTATCCTAAAACGGGACGGGAAAGGGTTTAGGGTTTGATTAGGTGGACCGCTACCGCGGATCCCCCTAATCAAACCCTAAACCCTTTCCCTTGCTTCTCATTCGAAGGCGGCAAGACAAAAAGACACCCTAGAGGGGCCGAGTGAACCCTTTTTTGGGGGGCCAGGTATCCTAAAACGGGACGGGAAACGGTTTAGGCTTTGATTAGGCAGACCGCTATCGCGGATCCTCCTAATCAAACCCTAAACCCTTTCCCTTTCTTCTCATTCGAAGGCGGCAAGACAAAAAGACACCCTAGAAGGGCCGAGTGAACCCTTTTTTTGGGGGGCCGGTTATCCTAAAACGGGACGGGAAAGGGTTTAGGATTTGATTAAGCAGACCGCTACCGCATATCCCTCCAATCAAACCCTAAACCCTTTCCCTTGCTTCTCATTTGAAAGCGGCAAGACAAAAAGACACCCTAGACGGGCCGACTGAACCCTTTTTGGGGGGGACCGGGTATCCTAAAACGGGACGGGAAAGGGTTTAGGGTTTGATTAGGTGGACCGCTACCGCGGATCCCCCTAATCAAACCCTAAACCCTTTCCCTTGCTTCTCATTCGAAGGCGGCAAGACAAAAAGACACCCTAAAGGGGCCGAGTGAACCCTTTTTAGGGGGGCCAGGTATCCTAAAACGGGACGGGAAAGGGTTTAGGCTTTGATTAGGCAGACCGCTATCGCGGATCCTCCTAATCAAACCCTAAACCCTTTCCCTTTCTTCTCATTCGAAGGCGGCAAGACAAAAAGACCCCCTCGAGGGGCCGAGTGAACCCTTTTTTGGGGGGCCGGTTATCCTAAAACGGGACGGGAAAGGGTTTAGAGTTTGATTAGGCGGACCACTACCGCATATCCCCCTAATCAAACCCTAAACCCTTTCCCTTGATTCTCATTCGAAGGCGGCAAGACAAAAAGACACCCTAGAGGGGCCGACTGAACCCTTTTTGGGGGGACCGGGAATCCTAAAACGGGACGGGAAAGGATTTAGGGTTTGATTAGGCGGACCGCTACCGCGGATCCCCCTAATCAAACCCTTTCCCTTTCCCTTTCTTCTCATTCGAAGGCGGTAAGACAAAAAGACACCCTAGAGGGGCCAAGTGAACCCTTTTTGGGGGGACCGGGTATACTAAAACAGGACGGGAAAGGGTTTAGGGTTTGATTAGGCAGCCGCTACCACAGAACCCCCTAATCAAACCCTAAACCCTTTCCCTTGCTTCTCATTTGAAGGCATAAAAACAAAATGAGACCCTAGAGGGGCCGAGTGAACCGTTTTTTTGGGGGCCGGTTATCCTAAAACGGGACGGGAAAGGGTTTAGGATTTGATTAAGCAGACCGCTACCGCATATCCCCCCAATCAAACCCTAAACCCTTTCCCTTGCTTCTCATTTGAAAGCGGCAAGACAAAAAGACACCCTAGACGGCCGATCGAACCCTTTTGGGGGGACCGGGTATCCTAAAACGGGACGGGAAAGGGTTTAAGGTTTGATTAGGTGGACCGCTACCGCGGATCCCCCTAATCAAACCCTAAACCCTTTCCCTTGCTTCTAATTCGAAGGCGGCAAGACAAAAAGACACCCTAGAGGGGCCGAGTGAACCCTTTTTTGGGGGGCCGGGTATCCTAAAACGGGACGGGAAAGAGTTTATCATTTGATTAGGCGGACCTCTACCGCGGAACCCCCTAATCAAACCCTAAACCCTTTCCCTTGCTTCTCATTCGAAGGCGGCAAGACAAAAAGACAGCCAAGAGGGGCCGAGTGAACCCTTTTTCGGGGGACCGGGTATCCTAAAACGGGACGGGACAGGGTTTAGGGTTTGATTAGGCGGACCGCTACCGTGGATCCCCCTAATCAAACCCTTTCCCTTGATTCTCATTCGAAGGCGGCAAGACAAAAAGACACCCTAGAGGGGCCGAGTGAACCCTTTTTTGGGGGGCCGGGTATCCTAAAACGGGACGGGAATGGGTTTAGGGTTTGATTAGGCAGACCGCTACCGCGGATCCCCCTAATCAAACCCAAAACCCTTTCCCTTACTTCTCATTCGAAGGCGGCAAGACAAAAAGACACCCTAGAGGGGCCGACTAAACCCTTTTTTGGGGGGCCGAATATCCTAAAACGGGACGGGAAAGGGTTTAGGGTTTGATTAGGCGGACCGCTACCGCGGATCCCCCTAATCAAACCCTTTCCCTTTCCCTCTCTTCTCATTCGAAGGCGGCAAGACAAAAAGACACCCTAGAGGGGCCGAGTGAACCCTTTTTGGGGGACAGGTATACTAAAACGGGACGGGGAAAGGGTTTAGGGTTTGATTAGGCGGCCGCTACCACGGAACCCCCTAATCAAACCCTAAACCCTTTCCCTTGCTTCTCATTCGAAGGCGGAAAAACAAAAAGACACCCTAGAGGGGCCGAGTGAACCGTTTTTGGGGGGACCGGGTATCCTAAAACGGGTCGGGAAAGAGTTTAGGGTTTGATTAGGCGGACCTCTACCGCGGAACCCACTAATCAAACCCTAAACCCTTTCCCTTGCTTCTCATTCGAAGGCGGCAAGACAAAAAGACACCCTAGAGGGGCCGAGTGAACCCTTTTTTGGTGGGCCGGGTATATTAAAACGGGATGGGAAAGGGTTTAGGGTTTGATTAGGCGGACCGCTACCGCGGATCCCCCTAATCAAACCCTAAACCCTTTCCCTTGCTTCTCATTCGAAGGCGGAAAGACAAAAAGACACCCTCGAGGGGCCGAGTGAACTCTTTTTTGGGGCCGGTTATCCTAAAACGGGACGGGAAAGGGTTTAGGATTTGATTAGGCAGACCGCTACCGCATATCCCCCTAATCAAACCCTAAACCCTTTCCCTTGCTTCTCATTCGAAAGCGGCAAGACAAAAAGACACCCTAGAGGGGCCGACTGAACCCTTTTTGGGGGGACCGGGTATCCTAAAACGGGTCGGGAAAGGGTTTAGGGTTTGATTAGGTGGAACGCTACCGCGGATCCCCCTAATCAAACCCTAAACCCTTTCCCTTGCTTCTCATTTGAAGGCGGCAAGACAAAAGACAGCCAAGAGGGGTCGAGTGAACCCTTTTTCGGGGGACCGGGTATCCTAAAACGGGACGGGACAGGGTTTAGGGTTTGATTAGGCGGACCGCTACCGTGGATCCACCTAATCAAACCCTAAAACCTTTCCCTTGATTCTCATTCGAAGGCGGCAAGACAAAAAGACACCCTAGAGGGGCCGAGTGAACCCTTTTTGGGGGGCCGGGTATCCTAAAACGGGACGGGAAAGGGTTTAGGGTTTGATTAGGCAGACCGCTACCGCGGATCCCCCTAATCAAACCCTAAACCCTTTCCCTTTCTTCTCATTCGAAGGCGGCAAGACAAAAAGACACCCTAGAGGGGCCGAGTGAACCCTTTTTTGGGGGGCCGGGTTTCCTAAAACGAGACGGGAAAGGGTTTAGGGTTTGATTAGGCGGACCGCTACCGCGGATCCCCTTAATCAAACCCTAAACCCTTTCCCTTTCTTCTCATTCGAAGGCGGCAAGACAAAAAGACACCCTAGAGGGGCCGAGTGAACCCTTTTTGGGGGGACCGGGTATACTAAAACGGGACGGGAAAGGGTTTAGGGTTTGATTAGGCGGCCGCTACCACGGATCCCCCTAATCAAACCCTAAATCCTTTCCCTTGCTTCTCATTCGAAGGCGGCAAAACAAAAAGACACCCTATAGGGGCCGAGTGAACCGTTTTTGGGGGGACCGGGTATCCTAAAACGGGACCGGAAAGAGTTTAGGGTTTGATTAGGCGGACCTCTACCGCGAAACCCCCTAATCAAACCCTAAACCCTTTCCCTTGCTTCTCATTCGAAGGCGGCAAGACAAAAAGATACTCTAGAGGGGCCGAGTGAACCCTTTTTTGGGGGGCCGGGTTTCCTAAAACGGGACGGGAAAGGGTTTAGGGTTTGATTAGGCAGACCGCTACCGCGGATCCCCCTAATCAAACCCTAAACCCTTTCCCTTTCTTCTCATTCGAAGGCGGCAAGACAAAAAGACACCCTAGAGGGGCCGAGTGAACCCTTTTTGGGGGGACAGGGTATACTAAAACGGGACGGGAAAGGGTTTAGGGTTTGATTAGGCGGCCGCTACCACAGATCCCCCTAATCAAACCCTAAACCCTTTCCCTTGCTTCTCATTCGAAGGCGGAAAGACAAAAAGATACTCTAGAGGGGCCGAGTGAACCCTTTTTTGGTGGGCCGGGTATCCTAAAACGGGACGGGAAAGGGTTTAGGGTTTGATTAGGCGGACCGCTACCGCGGATCCCCCTAATCAAACCCTAAACCCTTTCCCTTGCTTCTCATTCGAAGGCGGAAAGACAAAAAGACACCCTCGAGGGGCCGAGTGAACCCTTTTTTATGGGGCCGGTTATCCTAAAACGGGACGGGAAAGGGTTTAGGATTTGATTAGGCAGACCGCTACCGCATATCCCTCCAATCAAACCCTAAACCCTTTCCCTTGCTTCTCATTCGAAGGCGGCAAGACAAAAAGACAGCCAAGAGGGGTCGAGTGAACCCTTTTTCGGGGGACCGGGTATCCTAAAACGGGACGGGACAGAATTTAGGGTTTGATTAGGCGGACCGCTACCATGGATCTCCCTAATCAAACCCTAAACCCTTTCCCTTGATTCTCATTCGAAGGCGGCAAGACAAAAAGACACCCTAGAGGGGCCGAGTGAACCCTTTTTTGGGGGGCCGGGTATCCTAAAACGGGACGGGAAAAGGTTTAGGGTTTGATTAGGCAGACCGCTACCGCGGATCCCCCTAATCAAACCCTAAACCCTTTCCCTTTCTTCTCATTCGAAGGCGGCAAGACAAAAAGACACCCTAGAGGGGCCGAGTGAACCCTTTTTTGGGGGGCCGGGTTTCCTAAAACGAGACGGGAAAGGGTTTAGGGTTTGATTAGGCGGACCACTACCGCGGATCCCCCTGATCAAACCCTAAACCCTTTCCCTTTCTTCTCATTCGAAGGCGGCAAGACAAAAAGACACCCTAGAGGGGCCGAGTGAACCCTTTTTGGGGGGGACCGGGTATACTAAAACGGGACGGGAAAGGGTTTACGGTTTGATTAGGCGGCCGCTACCACGGATCCCCCTAATCAAACCCCAAACCCTTTCCCTTTCTTCTCATTCGAAGGCGGCAAGACAAAAAGACACCCTAGAGGGGCCGAGTGAACCCTTTTTGGGGGGACCGGGTATACTAAAACGGGACGGGAAAGGGTTTAGGGTTTGATTAGGCGGCCGCTACCGCGGATCCCCCTAATCAAACCCCAAACCCTTTCCCTTTCTTCTCATTCGAAGGCGGCAAGACAAAAAGACACCCTAGAGGGGCCGAGTGAACCCTTTTTTATGGGGCCGGTTATCATAAAACGGGACGGGAAAGGGTTTAGGATTTGATTAGGCAGACCGCTACCGCATATCCCCCTAATCAAACCCTAAACCCTTTCCCTTGCTTCTCATTCGAAAGCGGCAAGACAAAAAGACACCCTAGAGGGGCCGACTGAACCCTTTTTGGGGGGACCGGGTATCCTAAAACGGGTCGGGAAAGGGTTTAGGGTTTGATTAGGTGGACGCACGCGGATCCCCTAATCAAACCCTAAACCCTTTCCCTTGCTTCTCATTCGAAGGCGGCAAGACAAAAAGACAGCCAAGAGGGGTCGAGTGAACCCTTTTCGGGGACCGGGTATCCTAAAACGGACGGGACAGGTTTAGGGTTTGATTAGGCGGACCGCTGCCATGGATCTCCCTAATCAAACCCTAACCCTTTCCCTTGATTCTCATTCGAAGGCGGCAAGACAAAAAGACACCCTAGAGGGGCCGAGTGAACCCTTTTTTGGGGGGCCGGGTATCCTAAAACGGGACGGGAAAAGGTTTAGGGTTTGATTAGGCAGACCGCTACCGCGGATCCCCTAATCAAACCCTAAACCCTTTCCCTTGCTTCTCATTCGAAGGCAGCAAGATAAAAAGACACCCTAGAGGGGCCGAGTGAACCCTTTTTTGGGGGGCCGGGTTTCCTAAAACGAGACGGGAAAGGGTTTAGGGTTTGATTAGGCGGACCGCTACCGCGGACCCCCCTAATCAAACCCTAAACCCTTTCCCTTTGTTCTCATTCGAAGGCGGCAAGACAAAAAGACACCCTAGAGGGGCCGAGTGAACCCTTTTTGGGGGGGACCGGGTATACTAAAACGGGACGGGAAAGGGTTTACGGTTTGATTAGGCGGCCGCTACCACGGATCCCCCTAATCAAACCCTAAACCCTTTCCCTTGCTTCTCATTCGAAGGCGGCAAAACAAAAAGACACTCTAGAGGGGCCGAGTGAACCCTTTTTTGGTGGGTCGGGTATCCTAAAACGGGACGGGAAAGGGTTTAGGGTTTGATTAGGCGGACCGCTACCGCGGATCCCCCTAATCAAACCCTAAACCCTTTCCCTTGCTTCTCATTCGAAGGCGGAAAGACAAAAAGACACCCTCGAGGGGCCGAGTGAACCCTTTTTTATGGGGCCGGTTATCCTAAAACGGGACGGGAAAGGGTTTAGGATTTGATTAGGCAGACCGCTACCGCATATCCCCCTAATCAAACCCTAAACCCTTTCCCTTGCTTCTCATTCGAAAGCGGCAAGACAAAAAGACACCCTAGAGGGGCCGAATGAACCCTTTTGGGGGACGGGTATCCTAAACGGGTCGGGAAAGGGTTTAGGGTTTGATTAGGTGGACCGCTACCGCGGATCCCCCTAATCAAACCCTAAACCCTTTCCCTTGCTTCTCATTCGAAGGCGGCAAGACAAAAATACAGCAAAGAGGGGTCGAGTGAACCCTTTTTCGGGGGACCGGGTATCCTAAAACGGGACGGGACAGGGTTTAGGGTTTGATTAGGCGGACCGCTACCATGGATCTCCCTAATCAAACCCTAAACCCTTTCCCTTGATTCTCATTCGAAGGCGGCAAGACAAAAAGACACCCTAGAGGGGCCGAGTGAACCCTTTTTTGGAGGGCCGGGTATCCTAAAACGGGACGGGAAAAGGTTTAGGGTTTGATTAGGCAGACCGCTACCGCGGATCCCCCTAATCAAACCCTAAACCCTTTCCCTTTCTTCTCATTCGAAGGCGGCAAGACAAAAAGACACCCTAGAGGGGCCGAGTGAACCTTTTTTTGGGGGGCCGGGTTTCCTAAAACGAGGCGGGAAAGGGTTTAGGGTTTGATTAGGCGGACCACTACCGCGGATCCCCCTAATCAAACCCTAAACCCTTTCCCTTTCTTCTCATTCGAAGGCGGCAAGACAAAAAGACACCCTAGAGGGGCCGAGTGAACCCTTTTTGGGGGGGACCGGGTATACTAAAACGGGACGGGAAAGGGTTTAGGGTTTGATTAGGCGGCCGCTACCACGGATCCCCCTAATCAAACCCTAAACCCTTTCCCTTGCTTCTCATTCGAAGGCGGCAAAACAAAAAGACACCCTAGAGGGGCCGAGTGAACCGTTTTTGGGGGGACCGGGTATCCTAAAACGGGACCGGAAAGAGTTTAGGGTTTGATTAGGCGGACCTCTACCGCGGAACCCCCTAATCAAACCCTAAACCCTTTCCCTTGCTTCTCATTCGAAGGCGGCAAGACAAAAAGACACCATAGAGGGGCCGAGTGAACCCTTTTTGGTGGGACCGGGTATCCTAAAATGGGACGGGAAAGGGTTTAGGGTTTGATTAGGCGGACGCACCGCGGATCCCCCAAATCAAACCCTAAACCCTTTCCCTTGCTTCTCATTCGAAGGCGGCAAGACAAAAAGACACCCTCGAGGGGCCGAGTGAACCCTTTTTTGGGGGGCCGGTTATCCTTAAACGGGACGGGAAAGGGTTTAGGATTTGATTAGGCAGACCGCTACCGCATATCCCCCTAATCAAACCCTAAACCCTTTCCCTTGCTTCTCATTCGAAAGCGGCAAGACAAAAAGACACCCTAGAGGGGCCGATTGAACCCTTTTGGGGGACCGGGTATCCTAAAACGGGTCGGGAAAGGGTTTAGGGTTTGATTAGGTGGACCGCTACCGCGGATCCCCCTAATCAAACCCTAAACCCTTTCCCTTGCTTCTCATTTGAAGGCGGCAAGTCAAAAAGACAGCCAAGAGGGGTCGAGTGAACCCTTTTTCGGGGGACCGGGTATCCTAAAACGGGACGGGACAGGGTTTAGGGTTTGATTAGGCGGACCGCTACCGTGGATCCCCCTAATCAAACCCTAATCCCTTTCCCTTGATTCTCATTCGAAGGCGGCAAGACAAAAAGACAGCCAAGAGGGGTCGAGTGAACCCTTTTTCGGGGGACCGGGTATCCTAAAACGGGACGGGACAGGGTTTAGAGTTTGATTAGGCGGACCGCTACCATGGATCTCCCTAATCAAACCCTAAACCCTTTCCCTTGATTCTCATTCGAAGGCGGCAAGACAAAAAGACACCCGAGAGGGGCCGAGTGAACCCTTTTTTGGGGGGCCGGGTATCCTAAAACGGGACGGGAAAAGGTTTAGGGTTTGATTAGGCAGACCGCTACCGCGGATCCCCCTAATATAACCCTAAACCCTTTCCCTTTCTTCTCATTCGATGGCGGCAAGACAAAAAGACACCCTAGAGGGAACGAGTGAACCCTTTTTTGGGGGGCCGGGTATCCTAAAACGGGACGGGAAAGGGTTTAGGGTTTGATTAGGCGGACCGCTACCGCGGATCCCTCTTATCAAACCCTAAACCCTTTCCCTTTCTTCTCATTCGAAGGCGGCAAGACAAAAAGACACCCTAGAGGAGCCGAGTGAACCCTTTTTTGGGGGGCCAGGTATCCTAAATCGGGACGGGAAAGGGTTTAGGGTTTGGTTAGGCAGACCGCTATCGCGGATCCCCCTAATCAAACCCTAAACCCTTTCCCTTTCTTCTCATTCGAAGGCGGCAAGACAAAAAGACACCCTAGACGGGCCGACTGAACCCTTTTTGGGGGGGACCGGGTATCCTAAAACGGGACGGGAAAGGGTTTAGGGTTTGATTAGGCGGACCGCTACCGCGGATCCTCCTAATCAAACCCTTTCCCTTTCCCTTTCTTCTCATTCGAAGGCGGCAAGACAAAAAGACACCCTAGAGGGAACGAGTGAACCCTTTTTTGGGGGGCCGGGTATCCTAAAACGGGACGGGAAAGGGTTTAGGGTTTGATTAGGCGGACCGCTACCGCGGATCCCCCTAATCAAACCCTAAACCCTTTCCCTTTCTTCTCATTCGAAGGCGGCAAGACAAAAAGACACCCTAGAGGGAACGAGTGAACCCTTTTTTGGGGGACCGGGTATCCTAAAACGGGACGGGAAAGGGTTTAGGGTTTGATTAGGTGGACCGCTACCGCGGATCCCCCTAATCAATCCCTAAACCCTTTCCCTTGCTTCTCATTCGAAGGCGAAAAGACAAAAAGACACCCTAGAGGGGCCGAGTGAACCCTTTTTTGGGGGGCCGGGTATCCTAAAACGGGACGGGAAAGGGTTTAGGGTTTGATTAGGCGGACCGCTACCGCGGATCCCTCTTATCAAACCCTAAACCCTTTCCCTTTCTTCTCATTCGAAGGCGGCAAGACAGAAAGACACCCTAGAGGGGCCGAGTGAACCCTTTTTTGGGGGGCCAGGTATCCTAAATCGGGACGGGAAAGGGTTTAGGGTTTGATTAGGCAGACCGCTATCGCGGATCCCCCTAATCAAACCCTAAACCCTTTCCCTTTCTTCTCATTCGAAGGCGGCAAGACAAAAAGACACCCTAGACGGGCCGACTGAACCCTTTTTGGGGGGGACCGGGTATCCTAAAACGGGACGGGAAAGGGTTTAGGGTTTGATTAGGTGGACCGCTACCGCGGATCCCCCTAATCAATCCCTAAACCCTTTCCCTTGCTTCTCATTCGAAGGCGGCAAGACAAAAAGACACCCTAGAGGGGCCGAGTGAACCCTTTTTTGGGGGGCCGGGTATCCTAAAACGGGACGGGAAAGGGTTTAGGGTTTGATTAGGTGGACCACTACCGCATATCTCCCTAATCAAACCCTTAACCCTTTCCCTTGATTCTCATTCGAAGTCGGCAAGACAAAAAGACACCCTAGAGGGGCCGACTGAACCCTTTTTGGGGGGACCGGGTATCCTAAAACGGGACGGGAAAGGGTTTAGGGTTTGATTAGGCGGACCGCTACCGCGGATCCCCCTAATCAAACCCTTTCCCTTTCCCTTTCTTCTCATTCGAAGGCGGCAAGACAAAAAGACAACCTAGAGGGAACGAGTGAACCCTTTTTTGGGGGGCCGGGTATCCTAAAACGGGACGGGAAAGGGTTTAGGGTTTGATTAGGCGGACCGCTACCGCGGATCCCCCTAATCAAACCCTAAACCCTTTCCCTTTCTTCTCATTCGAAGGCGGCAAGACAAAAAGACACCCTAGAGGGAACGAGTGAACCCTTTTTTGGGGGGCCGGGTATCCTAAAACGGGACGGGAAAGGGTTTAGGGTTTTGATTAGGCGGACCGCTACCGCGGATCCCTCTTATCAAACCCTAAACCCTTTCCCTTTCTTCTCATTCGAAGGCGGCAAGACAAAAAGACACCCTAGAGGGGCCGAGTGAACCCTTTTTGGGGGCCGGGTATCCTAAAACGGGACGGGAAAGGGTTTAGGGTTTGATTAGGCGGACCGCTATCGCGGATCCCCTAATCAAACCCTAAACCCTTTCCCTTTCTTCTCATTCGAAGGCGGCAAGACAAAAAGACACCCTAGACGGGCCGACTGAACCCTTTTTGGGGGGGACCGGGTATCCTAAAATGGGACGGGAAAGGGTTTAGGGTTTGATTAAGTGGACCGCTACCGCGTATCCCCCTAATCAATCCCTAAACCCTTTCCCTTGCTTCTCATTCGAAGGCGGCAAGACAAAAAGACACCCTAGAGGGGCCGAGTGAACCCTTTTTTGGGGGGCCGGGTATCCTAAAACGGGACGGGAAAGGGTTTAGGGTTTGATTAGGTGGACCACTACCGCATATCTCCCTAATCAAACCCTTAACCCTATCCCTTGATTCTCATTCGAAGGCGGCAAGACAAAAAGACACCCTAGAGGGGCCGACTGAACCCTTTTTGGGGGGACCGGGTATCCTAAAACGGGACGGGAAAGGGTTTAGGGTTTGATTAGGCGGACCGCTACCGCGGATCCCCCTAATCAAACCCTTTCCCTTTCCCTTTCTTCTCATTCGAAGGCGGCAAGACAAAAAGACACCCTAGAGGGGCCGAGTGAACCCTTTTGGGGGACCGGGTATCCTAAAACGGGACGGAAAAGGGTTTAGGGTTTGATTAGGCGGCCGCTACCACGGAACCCCCTAATCAAACCCTAAACCCTTTCCCTTGCTTCTCATTTGAAGGCAGAAAAACAAAAAGAGACCCTAGAGGGGCCGAGTGAACCGTTTTTTTTGGGGGCCGGTTATCCTAAAACGGGACGGGAAAGGGTTTAGGATTTGATTAAGCAGACCGCTACCGCATATCCCCCCAATCAAAGCCTAAACCCTTTCCCTTGCTTCTCATTTGAAAGCGGCAAGACAAAAAGACACCCTAGACGGGCCGACTGGACCCTTTTTGGGGGGGACCGGGTATCCTAAAACGGGACGGGAAAGGGTTTAGGGTTTGATTAGGTGGACCGCTACCGCGGATCCCTCTAATCAAACCCTAAACCCTTTCCCTTGCTTCTCATTCGAAGGCGGCAAGACAAAAAGACAACCTAGAGGGGCCGAGTGAACCCTTTTTGGGGGGACCGGGTATCCTAAAACGGGACGGGAAAGGGTTTAGGGTTTGATTAGGCGGACCGCTACCGCGGATCCCCCTAATCAAACCCTTTCCCTTTACCTCTCTTCTCATTCGAAGGCGGCAAGACAAAAAGACACCCTAGAGGGGCCGAGTGAACCCTTTTTTGGGGGGCCGGGTATCCTAAAACGGGACGGGAAAGGGTTTAGGGTTTGATTAGGTGGACCACTACCGCATATCTCCCTAATCAATCCCTAAACCCTTTCCCTTGCTTCTCATTCGAAGGCGGCAAGACAAAAAGACACCCTAGAGGGGCCGAGTGAACCCTTTTTTGGGGGGCCGGGTATCCTAAAACGGGACGGGAAAGGGTTTAGGGTTTGATTAGGTGGACCACTACCGCATATCTCCCTAATCAAACCCTTAACCCTATCCCTTGATTCTCATTCGAAGGCGGCAAGACAAAAAGACACCCTAGAGGGGCCGACTGAACCCTTTTTGGGGGGACCGGGTATCCTAAAACGGGACGGGAAAGGGTTTAGGGTTTGATTAGGCGGACCGCTACCGCGGATCCCCCTAATCAAACCCTTTCCCTTTCCCTTTCTTCTCATTCGAAGGCGGCAAGACAAAAAGACAACCTAGAGGGAACGAGTGAACCCTTTTTTGGGGGGCCGGGTATCCTAAAACGGGACGGGAAAGGGTTTAGGGTTTGATTAGGCGGACCGCTACCGCGGATCCCCCTAATCAAACCCTAAACCCTTTCCCTTTCTTCTCATTCGAAGGCGGCAAGACAAAAAGACACCCTAGAGGGAACGAGTGAACCCTTTTTTGGGGGGCCGGGTATCCTAAAACGGGACGGGAAAGGGTTTAGGGTTTTGATTAGGCGGACCGCTACCGCGGATCCCTCTTATCAAACCCTAAACCCTTTCCCTTTCTTCTCATTCGAAGGCGGCAAGACAAAAAGACACCCTAGAGGGGCCGAGTGAACCCTTTTTTGGGGGGCCAGGTATCCTAAATCGGGACGGGAAAGGGTTTAGGGTTTGATTAGGCAGACCGCTATCGCGGATCCCCCTAATCAAACCCTAAACCCTTTCCCTTTCTTCTCATTCGAAGGCGGCAAGACAAAAAGACACCCTAGACGGGCCGAGTGAACCCTTTTTGGGGGGACCGGGTATCCTAAAACGGGACGGGAAAGGGTTTAGGGTTTGATTAAGTGGACCGCTACCGCGGATCCCCCTAATCAATCCCTAAACCCTTTCCCTTGCTTCTCATTCGAAGGCGGCAAGACAAAAAGACACCCTAGAGGGGCCGAGTGAACCCTTTTTTGGGGGGCCGGGTATCCTAAAACGGGACGGGAAAGGGTTTAGGGTTTGATTAGGTGGACCACTACCGCATATCTCCCTAATCAAACCCTTAACCCTATCCCTTGATTCTCATTCGAAGGCGGCAAGACAAAAAGACACCCTAGAGGGGCCGATCGAACCCTTTTGGGGGACGGGTATCCTAAAACGGGACGGGAAAGGGTTTAGGGTTTGATTAGGCGGACCGCTACCGCGGATCCCCTAATCAAACCCTTTCCCTTTCCCTTTCTTCTCATTCGAAGGCGGCAAGACAAAAAGACACCCTAGAGGGGCCGAGTGAACCCTTTTGGGGGACCGGGTATCCTAAATCGGGACGGGAAAGGGTTTAGGGTTTGATTAGGCGGCCGCTACCACGGAACCCCCTAATCAAACCCTAAACCCTTTCCCTTGCTTCTCATTTGAAGGCGAGAAAAACAAAAAGAGACCCTAGAGGGGCCGAGTGAACGATTTTTTTTTGGGGGCCGGTTATCCTAAAACGGGACGGGAAAGGGTTTAGGATTTGATTAAGCAGACCGCTACCGCATATCCCCCAATCAAAGCCTAAACCCTTTCCCTTGCTTCTCATTTGAAAGCGGCAAGACAAAAAGACACCCTAGACGGGCCGACTGGACCCTTTTTGGGGGGGACCGGGTATCCTAAAACGGGACGGGAAAGGGTTTAGGGTTTGATTAGGTGGACCGCTACCGCGGATCCCTCTAATCAAACCCTAAACCCTTTCCCTTGCTTCTCATTCGAAGGCGGCAAGACAAAAAGACAACCTAGAGGGGCCGAGTGAACCCTTTTTTGGGGGGCCGGGTATCCTAAAACGGGACGGGAAAGGGTTTAGGGTTTGATTAGGCGGACCGCTACCGCGGATCCCCTAATCAAACCCTTTCCCTTTACCTCTCTTCTCATTCGAAGGCGGCAAGACAAAAAGACACCCTAGAGGGGCCGAGTGAACCCTTTTTTGGGGGGCCGGGTATCCTAAAACGGGACGGGAAAGGGTTTAGGGTTTGATTAGGTGGACCACTACCGCATATCTCCCTAATCAATCCCTAAACCCTTTCCCTTGCTTCTCATTCGAAGGCGGCAAGACAAAAAGACACCCTAGAGGGGCCGAGTGAACCCTTTTTTGGGGGGCCGGGTATCCTAAAACGGGACGGGAAAGGGTTTAGGGTTTGATTAGGTGGACCACTACCGCATATCTCCCTAATCAAACCCTTAACCCTATCCCTTGATTCTCATTCGAAGGCGGCAAGACAAAAAGACACCCTAGAGGGGCCGACTGAACCCTTTTTGGGGGGACCGGGTATCCTAAAACGGGACGGGAAAGGGTTTAGTGTTTGATTAGGCGGACCGCTACCGCGGATCCCCCTAATCAAACCCTTTCCCTTTCCCTTTCTTCTCATTCGAAGGCGGCAAGACAAAAAGACACCCTAGAGGGGCCGAGTGAACCCTTTTTGGGGGGACCGGGTATACTAAAACGGGACGGGAAAGGGTTTAGGGTTTGATTAGGCGGCCGCTACCACGGAACCCCCTAATCAAACCCTAAACCCTTTCCCTTGCTTCTCATTTGAAGGCAGAAAAACAAAAAGAGACCCTAGAGGGGCCGAGTGAACCGTTTTTTTTGGGGGCCGGTTATCCTAAAACGGGACGGGAAAGGATTTAGGATTTGATTAAGCAGACCGCTACCGCATATCCCCCCAATCAAACCCTAAACCCTTTCCCTTGCTTCTCATTTGAAAGCGGCAAGACAAAAAGACACCCTAGACGGGCCGACTGGACCCTTTTTGGGGGGGACCGGGTATCCTAAAACGGGACGGGAAAGGGTTTAGGGTTTGATTAGGTGGACCGCTACCGCGGATCCCTCTAATCAAACCCTAAACCCTTTCCCTTGCTTCTCATTCGAAGGCGGCAAGACAAAAAGACAACCTAGAGGGGCCGAGTGAACCCTTTTTTGGGAGGCCGGGTATCCTAAAACGGGACAGGAAAGGGTTTAGGGTTTGATTAGGCGGACCGCTACCGCGGATCCCCCTAATCAAACCCTTTCCCTTTACCTCTCTTCTCATTCGAAGGCGGCAAGACAAAAAGACACCCTAGAGGGGCCGAGTGAACCCTTTTTTTGGGGGCCGGTTATCCTAAAACGGGACGGGAAAGGGTTTAGGGTTTGATTAGGCGGACCGCTACCGCGGATCCCCCTAATCAAACCCTAAACCCTTTCCCTTTCTTCTCATTCGAAGGCGGCATGACAAAAAGACACCCTAGAGGGGCCGAGTGAACCCTTTTTGGGGGGGGGACCGGGTATACTAAAACGGGACGGGAAAGGGTTTACGGTTTGATTAGGCGGCCGCTACCACGGATCCCCCTAATCAAACCCTAAACCCTTTTCTTGCTTCTCATTCGAAGGCGGCAAAACAAAAAGACACCCTAGAGGGGCCGAGTGAACCGTTTTTGGGGGGACCGGGTATCCTAAAACGGGACCGGAAAGAGTTTAGGGTTTGATTTGGCGGACCTCTACCGCGGAACCCCCTAATCAAACCCTAAACCCTTTCCCTTGCTTCTCATTCGAAGGCGGCAAGACAAAAAGACACCCTAGAGGGGCCGAGTGAACCCTTTTTTGGTGGGCCGGGTATCCTAAAACGGGACGGGAAAGGGTTTAGGGTTTGATTAGGCGGACCGCTACCGCGGATCCCCCTAATCAAACCCTAAACCCTTTCCCTTGCTTCTCATTCGAAGGCGGAAAGACAAAAAGACACCCTCGAGGGGCCGAGTGAACCCTTTTTTATGGGGCCGGTTATCCTAAAACGGGACGGGAAAGGGTTTAGGATTTGATTAGGCAGACCGCTACCGCATATCCCCCTAATCAAACCCTAAACCCTTTCCCTTGCTTCTCATTCGAAAGCGGCAAGACAAAAAGACACCCTAGAGGGGCCGACTGAACCCTTTTTGGGGGGACCGGGTATCCTAAAACGGGTCGGGAAAGGGTTTAGGGTTTGATTAGGTGGACCGCTACCGCGGATCCCCCTAGTCAAACCCTAAACCCTTTTCCTTGCTTCTCATTCGAAGGCGGCAAGACAAAAAGACAGCAAAGAGGGGTCGAGTGAACCCTTTTTCGGGGGACCGGGTATCCTAAAACGGGACGGGACAGGGTTTAGGGTTTGATTAGGCGGACCGCTACCATGGATCTCCCTAATCAAACCCTAAACCCTTTCCCTTGATTCTCATTCGAAGGCGGCAAGACAAAAAGACACCCTAGAGGGGCCGAGTGAACCCTTTTTTGGAGGGTCGGGTATCCTAAAACGGGACGGGAAAAGGTTTAGGGTTTGATTAGGAAGACCGCTACCGCGGATCCCCCTAATCAAACCCTAAACCCTTTCCCTTTCTTCTCATTCGAAGGCGGCAAGACAAAAAGACACCCTAGAGGGGCCGAGTGAACCCTTTTTTGGGGGGCCGGGTTTCCTAAAACGAGGCGGGAAAGGGTTTAGGGTTTGATTAGGCGGACCGCTACCGCGGATCCCCCTAATCAAACCCTAAACCCTTTCCCTTTCTTCTCATTCGAAGGCGGCAAGACAAAAAGACACCCTAGAGGGGCCGAGTGAACCCTTTTTGGGGGGGACCGGGTATACTAAAACGGGACGGGAAAGGGTTTACGGTTTGATTAGGCGGCCGCTACCACGGATCCCCCTAATCAAACCCTAAACCCTTTCCCTTGCTTCTCATTCGAAGGCGGCAAAACAAAAAGACACCCTAGAGGGGCCGAGTGAACCGTTTTTGGGGGGACCGGGTATCCTAAAACGGGACCGGAAAGAGTTTAGGGTTTGATTAGGCGGACCTCTACCGCGGAACCCCCTAATCAAACCCTAAACCCTTTCCCTTGCTTCTCATTCGAAGGCGGCAAGACAAAAAGACACCATAGAGGGGCCGAGTGAACCCTTTTTGGTGGGAACGGGTATCCTAAAACGGGACGGGAAAGGGTTTAGGGTTTGATTAGGCGGACCGCACCGCGGATCCCCCAAATCAAACCCTAAACCCTTTTCCCTTGCTTCTCATTCGAAGGCGGCAAGACAAAAAGACACCCTAGAGGGGCCGAGTGAACCCTTTTTGGGGGCCGGGTATCCTAAAACGGGACGGGAAAGGGTTTAGGATTTGATTAGGCAGACCGCTACCGCATATCCCCCTAATCAAACCCTAAACCCTTTCCCTTGCTTCTCATTCGAAAGCGGCAAGACAAAAAGACACCCTAGAGGGGCCGACTGAACCCTTTTTGGGGGGACCGGGTATCCTAAAACGGGTCGGGAAAGGGTTTAGGGTTTGATTAGGTGGAACGCTACCGCGGATCCCCCTAATCAAACCCTAAACCCTTTCCCTTGCTTCTCATTTGAAGGCGGCAAGTCAAAAAGACAGCCAAGAGGGGTCGAGTGAACCCTTTTTCGGGGGACCGGGTATCCTAAAACGGGACGGGACAGGGTTTAGGGTTTGATTAGGCGGACCGCTACCGTGGATCCCCCTAATCAAACCCTAATCCCTTTCCCTTGATTCTCATTCGAAGGCGGCAAGACAAAAAGACAGCCAAGAGGGGTCGAGTGAACCCTTTTTGCGGGGACCGGGTATCCTAAAACGGGACGGGACAGGGTTTAGGGTTTGATTAGGCGGACCGCTACCATGGATCTCCCTAATCAAACCCTAAACCCTTTCCCTTGATTCTCATTCGAAGGCGGCAAGACAAAAAGACACCCGAGAGGGGCCGAGTGAACCCTTTTTGGGGGGGGCGGGTATCCTAAAACGGGACGGGAAAAGGTTTAGGGTTTGATTAGGCAGACCGCTACCGCGGATCCCCCTAATAAAACCCTAAACCCTTTCCCTTTCTTCTCATTCGAAGGCGGCAAGACAAAAAGACACCCTAGAGGGAACGAGTGAACCCTTTTTTGGGGGGCCGGGTATCCTAAAACGGGACGGGAAAGGGTTTAGGGTTTGATTAGGCGGACCGCTACCGCGGATCCCTCTTATCAAACCCTAAACCCTTTCCCTTTCTTCTCATTCGAAGGCGGCAAGACAAAAAGACACCCTAGAGGGGCCGAGTGAACCCTTTTTTAGGGGCCGGGTATCTAAATCGGGACGGGGAAAGGGTTTAGGGTTTGATTAGGAAGACCGCTATCGCGGATCCCCTAATCAAACCCTAAACCCTTTCCCTTTCTTCTCATTCGAAGGCGGCAAGACAAAAAGACACCCTAGACGGGCCGATCGAACCCTTTTTGGGGGACGGGTATCCTAAACGGGACGGGAAAGGGTTTAGGGTTTGATTAGGTGGACCGCACCGCGGATCCCCTAATCAATCCCTAAACCCTTTCCCTTGCTTCTCATTCGAAGGCGGCAAGACAAAAAGACACCCTAGAGGGGCCGAGTGAACCTTTTTTGGGGGGCCGGGTATCCTAAAACGGGACGGGAAAGGGTTTAGGGTTTGATTAGGTGGACCACTACCGCATATCTCCCTAATCAAACCCTTAACCCTTTCCCTTGATTCTCATTCGAAGGCGGCAAGACAAAAAGACACCCTAGAGGGGCCGACTGAACCCTTTTTGGGGGGACCGGGTATCCTAAAACGGGACGGGAAAGGGTTTAGTGTTTGATTAGGCGGACCGCTACCGCGGATCCCCCTAATCAAACCCTTTCCCTTTCCCTTTCTTCTCATTCGAAGGCGGCAAGACAAAAAGACACCCTAGAGGGGCCGAGTGAACCCTTTTTGGGGGGACCGGGTATCCTAAAACGGGACGGGAAAGGGTTTAGGGTTTGATTAGGCGGACCGCTACCGCGGATCCCCCTAATCAAACCCTAAACCCTTTCCCTTTCTTCTCATTCGAAGGCGGCAAGACAAAAAGACACCCTAGAGGGGCCGAGTGAACCCTTTTTGGGGGGGACCGGGTATACTAAAACGGGACGGGAAAGGGTTTACGGTTTGATTAGGCGGCCGCTACCACGGATCCCCCTAATCAAACCCTAAACCCTTTCCCTTGCTTCTCATTCGAAGGCGGCAAAACAAAAAGACACCCTAGAGGGGCCGAGTGAACCGTTTTTGGGGGGACCGGGTATCCTAAAACGGGACCGGAAAGAGTTTAGGGTTTGATTAGGCGGACCTCTACCGCGGAACCCCCTAATCAAACCCTAAACCCTTTCCCTTGCTTCTCATTCGAAGGCGGCAAGACAAAAAGACACCATAGAGGGGCCGAGTGAACCCTTTTTTGGTGGGCCGGGTATCCTAAAACGGGACGGGAAAGGGTTTAGGGTTTGATTAGGCGGACCGCTACCGCGGATCCCCCAAATCAAACCCTACACCCTTTCCCTTGCTTCTCATTCGAAGGCGGCAAGACAAAAAGACACCCTCGAGGGGCCGAGTGAACCCTTTTTTGGGGGGCCGGTTATCCTTAAACGGGACGGGAAAGGGTTTAGGATTTGATTAGGCAGACCGCTACCGCATATCCCCCTAATCAAACCCTAAACCCTTTCCCTTGCTTCTCATTCGAAAGCGGCAAGACAAAAAGACACCCTAGAGGGGCCGACTGAACCCTTTTTGGGGGGACCGGGTATCCTAATACGGGTCGGGAAAGGGTTTAGGGTTTGATTAGGTGGAACGCTACCGCGGATCCCCCTAATCAAACCCTAAACCCTTTCCCTTGCTTCTCATTTGAAGGCGGCAAGTAAAAAAGACAGCCAAGAGGGGTCGAGTGAACCCTTTTTCGGGGGACCGGGTATCCTAAAACGGGACGGGACAGGGTTTAGGGTTTGATTAGGCGGACCGCTACCGTGGATCCCCCTAATCAAACCCTAAACCCTTTCCCTTGATTCTCATTCGAAGGCGGCAAGACAAAAAGACAGCCAAGAGGGGTCGAGTGAACCCTTTTTCGGGGGACCGGGTATCCTAAAACGGGACGGGACAGGGTTTAGGGTTTGATTAGGCGGACCGCTACCATGGATCTCCCTAATCAAACCCTAAACCCTTTCCCTTGATTCTCATTCGAAGGCGGCAAGACAAAAAGACACCCGAGAGGGGCCGAGTGAACCCTTTTTTGGGGGGCCGGGTATCCTAAAACGGGACGGGAAAAGGTTTAGGGTTTGATTAGGCAGACCGCTACCGCGGATCCCCCTAATAAAACCCTAAACCCTTTCCCTTTCTTCTCATTCGAAGGCGGCAAGACAAAAAGACACCCTAGAGGGAACGAGTGAACCCTTTTTTGGGGGGCCGGGTATCCTAAAACGGGACGGGAAAGGGTTTAGGGTTTGATTAGGCGGACCGCTACCGCGGATCCCTCTTATCAAACCCTAAACCCTTTCCCTTTCTTCTCATTCGAAGGCGGCAAGACAAAAAGACACCCTAGAGGGGCCGAGTGAACCCTTTTTTAGGGGGCCAGGTATCCTAAATCGGGACGGGAAAGGGTTTAGGGTTTGATTAGGAAGACCGCTATCGCGGATCCCCCTAATCAAACCCTAAACCCTTTCCCTTTCTTCTCATTCGAAGGCGGCAAGACAAAAAGACACCCTAGACGGGCCGATCGAACCCTTTTTGGGGGACGGGTATCCTAAAACGGGACGGGAAAGGGTTTAGGGTTTGATTAGGCGGACCGCTACCGCGGATCCCCTAATCAAACCCTAAACCCTTTCCTTGCTTCTCATTCGAAGGCGGCAAGACAAAAAGACACCCTAGAGGGGCCGAGTGAACCCTTTTTTGGGGGCGGGTATACTAAAACGGGACGGGAAAGGGTTTAGGGTTTGATTAGGTGGACCACTACCGCATATCTCCCTAATCAAACCCTTAACCCTTTCCCTTGATTCTCATTCGAAGGCGGCAAGACAAAAAGACACCCTAGAGGGGCCGACTGAACCCTTTTTGGGGGGACCGGGTATCCTAAAACGGGACGGGAAAGGGTTTAGGGTTTGATTAGGCGGACCGCTACCGCGGATCCCCCTAATCAAACCCTTTCCCTTTCCCTTTCTTCTCATTCGAAGGCGGCAAGACAAAAAGACACCCTAGAGGGAACGAGTGAACCCTTTTTTGGGGGGCCGGGTATCCTAAAACGGGACGGGAAAGGGTTTAGGGTTTGATTAGGCGGACCGCTACTGCGGATCCCCCTAATCAAACACTAAACCCTTTCCCTTTCTTCTCATTCGAAAGCGGCAAGACAAAAAGACACCCTAGAGGGAACGAGTGAACCCTTTTTTGGGGGGCCGGGTATCCTAAAACGGGACGGGAAAGGGTTTAGGGTTTGATTAAGCGGACCGCTACCGCGGATCCCTCTTATCAAACCCTAAACCCTTTCCCTTTCTTCTCATTCGAAGGCGGCAAGACAAAAAGACACCCTAGAGGGGCCGAGTGAACCCTTTTGGGGGGACCGGGTATCCTAAATCGGGACGGGAAAGGGTTTAGGGTTTGATTAGGCAGACCGCTATCGCGGATCCCCCAATCAAACCCTAAACCCTTTCCCTTGCTTCTCATTCGAAGGCGGCAAGACAAAAAGACACCCTAGACGGGCCGACTGAACCCTTTTTGGGGGACCGGGTATCCTAAAACGGGACGGGAAAGGGTTTAGGGTTTGATTAGGTGGACCGCTACCGCGGATCCCCTAATCAAACCCTAAACCCTTTCCTTGCTTCTCATTCGAAGGCGGCAAGACAAAAAGACACCCTAGAGGGGCCGAGTGAACCTTTTTGGGGGCAACGGGTATCCTAAAACGGGACGGGAAAGGGTTTAGGGTTTGATTAGGTGGACCACTACCGCATATCTCCCTAATCAAACCCTTAACCCTTTCCCTTGATTCTCATTCGAAGGCGGCAAGACAAAAAGACACCCTAGAGGGGCCGATCGAACCCTTTTTGGGGGACCGGGTATCCTAAACGGGACGGGAAAGGGTTTAGGGTTTGATTAGGCGGACCGCTACCGCGGATCCCCCTAATCAAACCCTTTCCCTTTCCCTTTCTTCTCATTCAAAGGCGGCAAGACAAAAAGACACCCTAGAGGGAACGAGTGAACCCTTTTTTGGGGGGCCGAGTATCCTAAAACGGGACGGGAAAGGGTTTAGGGTTTGATTAGGCGGACCGCTACCGCGGATTCCCCTAATCAAACCCTAAACCCTTTCCCTTTCTTCTCATTCGAAGGCGGCAAGACAAAAAGACACCCTAGAGGGAACGAGTGAACCCTTTTTTGGGGGGCCGGGTATCCTAAAACGGGACGGGAAAGGGTTTAGGGTTTGATTAGGCGGACCGCTACCGCGGATCCCTCTTATCAAACCCTAAACCCTTTCCCTTTCTTCTCATTCGAAGGCGGCAAGACAAAAAGACACCCTAGAGGGGCCGAGTGAACCCTTTTTTGGGGGGCCGGGTATCCTAAAACGGGACGGGAAAGGGTTTAGGGTTTGATTAGGCAGACCGCTATCGCGGATCCCCCTAATCAAACCCTAAACCCTTTCCCTTTCTTCTCATTCGAAGGCGGCAAGACAAAAAGACACCCTAGACGGGCCGACTGAACCCTTTTTGGGGGGGACCGGGTATCCTAAAACGGGACGGGAAAGGGTTTAGGGTTTGATTAAGTGGACCGCTACCGCGGATCCCCCTAATCAATCCCTAAACCCTTTCCCTTGCTTCTCATTCGAAGGCGGCAAGACAAAAAGACACCCTAGAGGGGCCGAGTGAACCCTTTTTTGGGGGGTCGGGTATCCTAAAACGGGACGGGAAAGGGTTTAGGGTTTGATTAGGTGGACCACTACCGCATATCTCCCTAATCAAACCCTTAACCCTTTCCCTTGATTCTCATTCGAAGGCGGCAAGGCAAAAAGACACCCTAGAGGGGCCGACTGAACCCTTTTTGGGGGGACCGGGTATCCTAAAACGGGACGGGAAAGGGTTTAGGGTTTGATTAGGCGGACCGCTACCGCGAATCCCCCTAATCAAACCCTTTCCCTTTCCCTTTCTTCTCATTCGAAGGCGGCAAGACAAAAAGACACCCTAGAGGGGCCGAGTGAACCCTTTTTGGGGGGACCGGGTATACTAAAACGGGACGGGAAAGGGTTTAGGGTTTGATTAGGCGGCCGCTACCACGGAACCCCCTAATCAAACCCTAAACCCTTTCCCTTGCTTCTCATTTGAAGGCAGAAAAACAAAAAGAGACCCTAGAGGGGCCGAGTGAACCGTTTTTTTTTGGGGCCGGTTATCCTAAAACGGGACGGGAAAGGGTTTAGGATTTGATTAAGCAGACCGCTACCGCATATCCCCCCAATCAAACCCTAAACCCTTTCCCTTGCTTCTCATTTGAAAGCGGCAAGACAAAAAGACACCCTAGACGGCCGATCGAACCCTTTTGGGGGGGACCGGGTATCCTAAAACGGGACGGGAAAGGGTTTAGGGTTTGATTAGGTGGACCGCTACCGCGGATCCCCCTAATCAAACCCTAAACCCTTTCCCTTGCTTCTCATTCGAAGGCGGCAAGACAAAAAGACACCCTAGAGGGGCCGAGTGAACCCTTTTTGGGGGGCGGGTATCCTAAAACGGGACGGGAAAGGGTTTAGGGTTTGATTAGGCGGACCGCTACCGCGGATCCCCCTAATCAAACCCTTTCCCTTTACCTCTCTTCTCATTCGAAGGCGGCAAGACAAAAAGACACCCTAGAGGGGCCGAGTGAACCCTTTTTTTGGGGGCCGGTTATCCTAAAACGGGAGGGGAAAGGGTTTAGGGTTTGATTAAGTGGACCGCTACCGCGGATCCCCCTAATCAATCCCTAAACCCTTTCCCTTGCTTCTCATTCGAAGGCGGCAAGACAAAAAGACACCCTAGAGGGGCCGAGTGAACCCTTTTTTGGGGGGTCGGGTATCCTAAAACGGGACGGGAAAGGGTTTAGGGTTTGATTAGGTGGACCACTACCGCATATCTCCCTAATCAAACCCTTAACCCTTTCCCTTGATTCTCATTCGAAGGCGGCAAGGCAAAAAGACACCCTAGAGGGGCCGACTGAACCCTTTTTGGGGGGACCGGGTATCCTAAAACGGGACGGGAAAGGGTTTAGGGTTTGATTAGGCGGACCGCTACCGCGAATCCCCCTAATCAAACCCTTTCCCTTTCCCTTTCTTCTCATTCGAAGGCGGCAAGACAAAAAGACACCCTAGAGGGGCCGAGTGAACCCTTTTTGGGGGGACCGGGTATACTAAAACGGGACGGGAAAGGGTTTAGGGTTTGATTAGGCGGCCGCTACCACGGAACCCCCTAATCAAACCCTAAACCCTTTCCCTTGCTTCTCATTTGAAGGCAGAAAAACAAAAAGAGACCCTAGAGGGGCCGAGTGAACCGTTTTTTTTTGGGGCCGGTTATCCTAAAACGGGACGGGAAAGGGTTTAGGATTTGATTAAGCAGACCGCTACCGCATATCCCCCCAATCAAACCCTAAACCCTTTCCCTTGCTTCTCATTTGAAAGCGGCAAGACAAAAAGACACCCTAGACGGGCCGACTGAACCCTTTTTGGGGGGGACCGGGTATCCTAAAACGGGACGGGAAAGGGTTTAGGGTTTGATTAGGTGGACCGCTACCGCGGATCCCCCTAATCAAACCCTAAACCCTTTCCCTTGCTTCTCATTCGAAGGCGGCAAGACAAAAAGACAACCTAGAGGGGCCGAGTGAACCCTTTTTTGGGGGGCCGGGTATCCTAAAACGGGACGGGAAAGGGTTTAGGGTTTGATTAGGCGGACCGCTACCGCGGATCCCCCTAATCAAACCCTTTCCCTTTACCTCTCTTCTCATTCGAAGGCGGCAAGACAAAAAGACACCCTAGAGGGGCCGAGTGAACCCTTTTTTTGGGGGCCGGTTATCCTAAAACGGGAGGGGAAAGGGTTTAGGGTTTGATTAGGCGGACTGCTACCGCGGATCCCCCTAATCAAACCCTAAACCCTTTCCCTTTCTTCTCATTCGAAGGCGGCATGACAAAAAGACACCCTAGAGGGGCCGAGTGAACCCTTTTTGGGGGGAGGACCGGGTATACTAAAACGGGACGGGAAAGGGTTTACGGTTTGATTAGGCGGCCGCTACCACGGATCCCCCTAATCAAACCCTAAACCCTTTTCTTGCTTTTCATTCGAAGGCGGCAAAACAAAAGGACACCATAGAGGGGCCGAGTGAACCGTTTTTGGGGGGACCGGGTATCCTAAAACGGGACCGGAAAGAGTTTAGGGTTTGATTTGGCGGACCTCTACCGCGGAACCCCCTAATCAAACCCTAAACCCTTTCCCTTGCTTCTCATTCGAAGGCGGCAAGACAAAAAGACACCCTAGAGGGGCCGAGTGAACCCTTTTTTGGTGGGCCGGGTATCCTAAAACGGGACGGGAAAGGGTTTAGGGTTTGATTAGGCGGACCGCTACCGCGGATCCCCCAAATCAAACCCTAAACCCTTTCCCTTGCTTCTCATTCGAAGGCGGCAAGACAAAAAGACACCCTCGAGGGGCCGAGTTAACCCTTTTTTGGGGGGCCGGTTATCCTTAAACGGGACGGGAAACGGTTTAGGGTTTGATTAGGCAGACCGCTACCGCATATCCCCAATCAAACCCTAAACCCTTTCCCTTGCTTCTCATTCGAAAGCGGCAAGACAAAAAGACACCCTAGAGGGGCCGACTGAACCCTTTTTGGGGGGACCGGGTATCCTAAAACGGGTCGGGAAAGGTTTAGGCTTTGATTAGGCGGACCGCTACCGTGGATCCCCCTAATCAAACCCTAAACCCTATCCCTTGCTTCTCATTCGAAGGCAGAAAGACAAAAAGACACCCTCGAGGGGCCGAGTGAACCTTTTTTTGGGGGCCGGTTATCCTAAAACGGGACAGGAAAGGGTTTAGGATTTGATTAGGCAGACCGCTACCACATATCCCCCTAATCAAACCCTAAACCCTTTCCCTTGCTTCTCATTCGAAAGCGGCAAGACAAAAAGACACCCTAGAGGGGTCGACTGAACCCTTTTTGGGGGGACCGGGTATCCTAAAACGGGTCGGGAAAGGGTTTAGGGTTTGATTAGGTGGACTGCTACCGCGGATCCCCCTAATCAAACCCTAAACCCTTTCCCTTGCTTCTCATTCGAAGGCGGCAAGACAAAAAGACAGCCTAGAGGGGTCGAGTGAACCCTTTTTCGGGGGACCGGGTATCCTAAAACGGGACGGGACAGTGTTTAGGGTTTGATTAGTTGGACCGCTACCGTGGATCCCCTTAATAAAACCCTAAAACCTTTTCCTTGATTCTCATTCGAAGGCGGCAAGACAAAAAGACACCCTAGAGGGGCCGAGTGAACCCTTTTTTGGGGGGCCGGGTATCCTAAAACGGGACGGGAAAGGGTTTAGGGTTTGATTAAGCGGACCACTACCGCATATACCCCTAATCAAACCCTAAACCCTTTCCCTTGATTCTCATTCGAAGGCGGCAAGACAAAAAGACACCCTAGAGGGGCCGACTGAACCCTTTTTGGGGGGACCGGGTATCCTAAAACGGGACGGGAAAGGGTTTAGGGTTTGATTAGGCGGACCGCTACCGCGGATCCCCCTAATCAAACCATTTCCCTTTCCCTTTCTTCTCATTCGAAGGCGGTAAGACAAAAAGACACCCTAGAGGGGCCGAGTGAACCCTTTTTGGGGGGACCGGGTATACTAAAATGGGACGGGAAAGGGTTTAGGGTTTGATTAGGCGGCCGCTACCACAGAAACCCCTAATCAAACCCTAAAGCCTTTCCCTTGCTTCTTATTCGAAGGCAGAAAAACATAAAGACACCCTAGAGGGGCCGAGTGAACCGTTTTTTTGGAGGGCCGGTTATCCTAAAACGGGACGGGAAAGGGTTTAGGATTTGATTAAGCAGACCGCTACCGCATATCCCCCCAGTCAAACCCTAAACCCTTTCCCTTGCTTCTCATTTGAAAGGGCAAGACAAAAAGACACCCTAGACGGGCCGACTGAACCCTTTTTGGGGGGGACCGGGTATCCTAAAACGGGTCGGGAAAGGGTTTAGGGTTTGATTAGGGGGATCCGCGGTAGCGGTCCACCTAATCAAACCCTAAACCCTTTCCCTTGCTTCTCATTCGAAGGCGGCAAGACAAAAAGACAGCTAAGAGGAGTCGAGTGAACCCTTTTTCGGGGGACCGGGTATCCTAAAACGGGACGGGACAGGGTTTAGGGTTTGATTAGGGGGACCGCTACCGTGGATCCCCCTAATCAAACCCTAAACCCTTTCCCTTGATTCTCATTCGAAGGCGGCAAGACAAAAAGACACCCTAGAGGGGCCGAGTGAACCCTTTTTTGGGGGGCCGGGTATCCTAAAACGGGACGGGAAAGGGTTTAGGGTTTGATTAGGCAGACCGCTACCGCGGATCCCCCTAATCAAACCCTAAACCCTTTCCCTTGCTTCTCATTCGAAGGCGGCAAGACAAAAAGACACCCTAGAGGGGCCGAGTGAACCCTTTTTTGGGGGGCCGGATATCCTAAAACGGGACGGGAAAGGGTTTAGGGTTTGATTAGGCGGACCGCTACCGCGGATCCCCCTAATCAAACCCTTTCCCTTTCTCTCTCTTCTCATTCGAAGGCGGCAAGACAAAAAGACACCCTAGAGGGGCCGAGTGAACCCTTTTTGGGGGGACAGGGTATACTAAAACGGGACGGGAAAGGGTTTAGGGTTTGATTAGGCGGCCGCTACCACGGAACCCCCTAATCAAACCCTAAACCCTTTCCCTTGCTTCTCATTCGAAGGCGGAAAAACAAAAAGACACCCTAGAGGGGCCGAGTGAACCCTTTTTTTGGGGGCCGGTTATCCTAAAACGGGACGGGAAAGGGTTTAGGGTTTGATTAGGCGGACCGCTACCGCGGATCCCCCTAATCAAACCCTAAACCCTTTCCCTTTCTTCTCATTCGAAGGCGGCAAGACAAAAAGACACCCTAGAGGGGCCGAGTGAACCCTTTTTGGGGGGGACCGGGTATACTAAAACGGGACGGGAAAGGGTTTACGGTTTGATTAGGCGGCCGCTACCACGGATCCCCCTAATGAAACCCTAAACCCTTTTCTTGCTTCTCATTCGAAGGTGGCAAAACAAAAAGACACCCTAGAGGGGCCGAGTGAACCGTTTTTGGGGGGACCGGGTATCCTAAAACGGGACCGGAAAGAGTTTAGGGTTTGATTTGGCGGACCTCTACCGCGGAACCCCCTAATCAAACCCTAAACCCTTTACCTTGCTTCTCATTCGAAGGCGGCAAGACAAAAAGACACCCTAGAGGGGCCGAGTGAACCCTTTTTTGGTGGGCCGGGTATCCTAAAACGGGACGGGAAAGGGTTTAGGGTTTGATTAGGCGGACCGCTACCGCGGATCCCCCAAATCAAACCCTAAACCCTTTCCCTTGCTTCTCATTCGAAGACGGCAAGACGGCAAGACACCCTCGAGGGGCCGAGTTAACCCTTTTTTGGGGGGCCGGTTATCCTTAAACGGGACGGGAAAGGGTTTAGGATTTGATTAGGCAGACCGCTACCGGATATCCCCCTAATCAAACCCTAAACCCTTTCCCTTGTTTCTCATTCGAAAGCGGCAAGACAAAAAGACACCCTAGAGGGGCCGACTGAACCCTTTTTGGGGGGACCGGGTATCCTAAAACGGGTCGGGAAAGGTTTAGGCTTTGATTAGGCGGACCGCTACCGCGGATCCCCCTAATCAAACCCTAAACCCTTTCCCTTGCTTCTCATTCGAAGGCGGAAAGACAAAAAGACACCCTCGAGGGGCCGAGTGAACCCTTTTTGGGGGCCGGTTATCCTAAAACGGGACGGGAAAGGGTTTAGGATTTGATTAGGCAGACCGCTACCACATATCCGCCTAATCAAACCCTAAACCCTTTCCCTTGCTTCTCATTCGAAAGCGGCAAGACAAAAAGACACCCTAGAGGGGCCGACTGAACCCTTTTTGGGGGACCGGGTATCCTAAAACGGGTCGGGAAAGGGTTTAGGGTTTGATTAGGTGGACTGCTACCGCGGATCCCCCTAATCAAACCCTAAACCCTTTCCCTTGCTTCTCATTCGAAGGCGGCAAGACAAAAAGACAGCCTAGAGGGGTCGAGTGAACCCTTTTTCGGGGGACCGGGTATCCTAAAATGGGACGGGACAGTGTTTAGGGTTTGATTAGGCTGACCGCTACCGTGGATCCCCTTAATAAAACCCTAAAACCTTTCCCTTGATTCTCATTCGAAGGTGGCAAGACAAAAAGACACCCTAGAGGGGCCGAGTGAACCCTTTTTTGGGGGGCCGGGTATCCTAAAACGGGACGGGAAAGGGTTTAGGGTTTGATTAAGCGGACCACTACCGCATATCCCCCTAATCAAACCCTAAACCCTTTCCCTTGATTCTCATTCGAAGGCGGCAAGACAAAAAGACACCCTAGAGGGGCCGACTGAACCCTTTTTGGGGGGACCGGGTATCCTAAAACGGGACGGGAAAGGGTTTAGGGTTTGATTAGGCGGACCGCTACCGCGGATCCCCCTAATCAAACCCTTTCCCTTTCCCTTTCTTCTCATTCGAAGGCGGTAAGACAAAAGGACACCCTAGAGGGGCCGAGTGAACCCTTTTTGGTGGGACCGGGTATACTAAAACGGGACGGGAAAGGGTTTAGGGTTTGATTAGGCGGCCGCTACCACAGAAACCCCTAATCAAACCCTAAACCCTTTCCCTTGCTTCTTATTCGAAGGCAGAAAAACATAAAGACACCCTAGAGGGGCCGAGTGAACCGTTTTTTTGGAGGGCCGGTTATCCTAAAACGGGACGGGAAAGGGTTTAGGATTTGATTAAGCAGACCGCTACCGCATATCCACCCAATCAAACCCTAAACCCTTTCCCTTGCTTCTCATTTGAAAGCGGCAAGACAAAAAGACACCCTAGACGGGCCGACTGAACCATTTTTGGGGGGGACCGGGTATCCTAAAACGGGTCGGGAAAGGGTTTAGGGTTTGATTAGGTGGACCGCTACCGCGGATCCCCCTAATCAAACCCTAAACCCTTTCCCTTGCTTCTCATTCGAAGGCGGCAAGACCAAAAGACAGCCAAGAGGAGTCGAGTGAACCCTTTTTCGGGGGACCGGGTATCCTAAAACGGGACGGGACAGGGTTTAGGGTTTGATTAGGGGGACCGCTACCGTGGATCCCCCTAATCAAACCCTAAACCCTTTCCCTTGATTCTCATTCGAAGGCGGCAAGACAAAAAGACACCCTAGAGGGGCCGAGTGAACCCTTTTTTGGGGGGCCGGGTATCCTAAAACGGGACGGGAAAGGGTTTAGGGTTTGATTAGGCAGACCGCTACCGCGGATCCCCCTAATCAAACCCTAAACCCTTTCTCTTGCTTCTCATTCGAAGGCGGCAAGACAAAAAGACACCCTAGAGGGGCCGAGTGAACCCTTTTTTGGGGGGCCGGATATCCTAAAACGGGACGAGGAAGGGTTTAGGGTTTGATTAGGCGGACCGCTACCGCGGATCCCCCTAATCAAACCCTTTCCCTTTCTCTCTCTTCTCATTCGAAGGCGGCAAGACAAAAAGACACCCTAGAGGGGCCGAGTGAACCCTTTTTGGGGGGACAGGGTATACTAAAACGGGACGGGAAAGGGTTTAGGGTTTGATTAGGCGGCCGCTACCACGGAACCCCCTAATCAAACCCTAAACCCTTTCCCTTGCTTCTCATTCGAAGGCGGAAAAACAAAAAGACACCCTAGAGGGGCCGAGTGAACCGTTTTTAGGGGGGCCGGGTATCCTAAAACTGGACGGGAAAGAGTTTAGGGTTTGATTAGGCGGACCTCTACCGCGGAACCCACTAATCAAACCCTAAACCCTTTCCCTTGCTTATCATTCGAAGGCGGCAAGACAAAAAGACACCCTAGAGAGGCCGAGTGAACCCTTTTTTGGTGGGCCGGGTATCCTAAAACGGGACGGGAAAGGGTTTAGGGTTTGATTAGGCGGACCGCTACCGCGGATCCCCCTAATCAAAACCTAAACCCTTTCCCTTGCTTCTCATTCGAAAGCGGCAAGACAAAAAGACACCCTAGAGGGGCCGACTGAACCCTTTTTGGGGGGACCGGGTATCCTAAAACGGGTGGGGAAAGGGTTTAGGGTTTGATTAGGTGGAACACTACCGCGGATCCCCCTAATCAAACCCTAAACCCTTTCCCTTGCTTCTCATTTGAAGGCGGCAAGACAAAAAGACAGCCAAGAGGGGTCGAGTGAACCCTTTTTCGGAGGACCGGGTATCCTAAAACGGGACGGGACAGGGTTTAGGGTTTGATTAGGCGGACCGCTACCGTGGATCCCCCTAATCAAACCCTAAACCCTTTCCCTTGATTCTCATTCGAAGGCGGCAAGACAAAAAGACACCCTAGAGGGGCCGAGTGAACCCTTTTTTGGGGGGCCGGGTATCCTAAAACGGGACGGGAAAGGGTTTAGGGTTTGATTAGGCAGACCGCTACCGCGGATCCCCCTAATCAAACCCTAAACCCTTTCCCTTGCTTCTCATTCGAAGGCGGTAAGACAAAAAGACACCCTAGAGGGGCCGAGTGAACCCTTTTTTGGGGGGCCGGATATCCTAAGACGGGACGGGAAAGGGTTTAGGGTTTGATTAGGCGGATCGCTACCGCGGATCCCCCTAATCAAACCCTTTCCCTTTCCCTCTCTTCTCATTCGAAGGCGGCAAGACAAAAAGACACCCTAGAGGGGCCGAGTGAACCCTTTTTGGGGGGACAGGGTATACTAACACGGGACGGGAAAGGGTTTAGGGTTTGATTAGGCGGCCGCTACCACGGAACCCCCTAATCAAACCCTAAACCCTTTCCCTTGCTTCTCATTCGAAGGCGGAAAAACAAAAAGACACCCTAGAGGGGCCGAGTGAACCGTTTTTGGGGGGACCGGGTATCCTAAAACGGGACGGGAAAGAGTTTAGGGTTTGATTAGGCGGACCTCTACCGCGGAACCCACTAATCAAACCCTAAACCCTTTCCCTTGCTTCTCATTCGAAGGCGGCAAGACAAAAAGACACCCTAGAGGGGCCGAGTGAACCCTTTTTTGGTGGGCCGGGTATCCTAAAACGGGACGGGAAAGGGTTTAGGGTTTGATTAGGCGGACCGCTACCGCGGATCCCCCTAATCAAACCCTAAACCCTTTCCCTTGCTTCTCATTCGAAGGCGGAAAGACATAAAGACACCCTCGAGGGACCGAGTGAACCCTTTTTTTTGGGGCCGGTTATCCTAAAACGGGACGGGAAAGGGTTTAGGATTTGATTAGGCAGACCGCTACCGCATATCCCCCTAATCAAACCCTAAACCCTTTCCCTTGCTTCTCATTCGAAAGCGGTAAGACAAAAAGACACCCTAGAGGGGCCGAATGAACCCTTTTGGGGGACCAGGGTATCCTAAAACGGGTCGGGAAAGGGTTTAGGGTTTGATTAGGTGGAACGCTACCGCGGATCCCCCTAATCAAACCCTAAACCCTTTCCCTTGGTTCTCATTTGAAGGCGGCAAGACAAAAAGACAGCTAAGAGGGGTCGAGTGAACCCTTTTTCGGGGGACCGGGTATCCTAAAACGGGACGGGACAGGGTTTAGGGTTTGATTAGGCGGACCGCTACCGTTGATCCCCCTAATCAAACCCTAAACCCTTTCCCTTGATTCTCATTCGAAGGCGGCAGGACAAAAAGACACCCTAGAGGGGCCGAGTGAACCCTTTTTGGGGGGCCGGGTATCCTAAAACGGGACGGGAAAGGGTTTAGGGTTTGATTAGGCAGGCCGCTACCGCGGATCCCACTAATCAAACCCTAAACCCTTTCCCTTTCTTCTCATTCGAAGGCGGCAAGACAAAAAGACACCCTAGAGAGGCCGAGTGAACCCTTTTTTGGGGGGCCGGGTTTCCTATAACGGGACAGGAAAGGGTTTAGGGTTTGATTAGGCGGACCGCTACCGCGGATCGCCCTAATCAAACCCTAAACCCTTTCCCTTTCTTCTCATTCGAAGGCGGCAAGACAAAAAGACACCCTAGAGGGGCCGAGTGAACCCTTTTTGGGGAGACCGGGTATACTAAAACGGGACGGGAAAGGGTTTAGGGTTTGATTAGGCGGCCCGCTACCGCATATCCCCCTAATCAAACCCTAAACCCTTTCCCTTGCTTCTCATTCGAAAGCGGTAAGACAAAAAGACACCCTAGAGGGGCCGACTGAACCCTTTTTGGGGGGACCGGGTATCCTAAAACGGGTCGGGAAAGGGTTTAGGGTTTGATTAGGTGGAACGCTACCGCGGATCCCCCTAATAAAACCCTAAACCCTTTCCCTTGCTTCTCATTCGAAGCCGGCAAGACAAAAAGACAGCCAAGAGGGGTCGAGTGAACCCTTTTTCGGGGGACCGGGTATCCTAAAACGGGACGGGACAGGGTTTAGGGTTTGATTAGGCGGACCGCTACCATGGATCTCCCTAATCAAACCCTAAACCCTTTCCCTTGATTCTCATTCAAAGGCGGCAAGACAAAAAGACACCCTAGAGGGGCCGAGTGAACCCTTTTTTGGGGGGCCGGGTATCCTAAAACGGGATGGGAAAAAGTTTAGGGTTTGATTAGGCAGACCGCTACCGCGGATCCCCCTAATCAAACCCTAAACCCTTTCTCTTTCTTCTCATTCGAAGGCGGCAAGACAAAAAGACACCCTAGAGGGGCCGAGTGAACCCTTTTTGGGGGGGACAGGGTATACTAAAACGGGACGGGAAAGGGTTTAGGGTTTGATTAGGCGGCCGCTACCACGGAACCCCCTAATCAAACCCTAAACTCTTTCCCTTGCTTCTCATTCGAAGGCGGAAAAACAAAAAGACACCCTAGAGGGGCCGAGTGAACCGTTTTTGGGGGGACCGGGTATCCTAAAACGGGACGGGAAAGAGTTTAGGGTTTGATTAGGCGGACCTCTACCGCGGAACCCACTAATCAAACCCTAAACCCTTTCCCTTGCTTCTCATTCGAAGGCGGCAAGACAAAAAGACACACTAGAGGGGCCGAGTGAACCCTTTTTTGGTGGGCCGGGTATCCTAAAACGGGACGGGAAAGGGTTTAGGGTTTGATTAGGCGGACCGCTACCGCGGATCCCCCTAATCAAACCCTAAACCCTTTTCCTTGCTTCTCATTCGAAGGCGGAAAGACAAAAAGACACCCTAGAGAGGCCGAGTGAACCCTTTTTTGGGGGGCCGGGTTTCCTATAACGGGACAGGAAAGTGTTTAGGGTTTGATTAGGCGGACCGCTACCGCGGATCGCCCTAATCAAACCCTAAACCCTTTCCCTTTCTTCTCATTCGAAGGCGGCAAGACAAAAAGACACCCTAGAGGGGCCGAGTGAACCCTTTTTGGGGAGACCGGGTATACTAAAACGGGACGGGAAAGGGTTTAGGGTTTGATTAGGCGGCCGCTACCACGGATCCCCCTAATCAAACCCTAAATCCTTTCCCTTGCTTCTCATTCGAAGGTGGCAAAACAAAAAGACACCCTATAGGGGCCGAGTGAACCGTTTTTGGGGGGGCCGGGTATCCTAAAACGGGACCGGAAAGAGTATAGGGTTTGATTAGGCGGACCTCTACCGCGGAACCCCCTAATCAAACCCTAAACCCTTTCCCTTGCTTCTCATTCGAAGGCGGCAAGACAAAAAGATACTCTAGAGGGGCCGAGTGAACCCTTTTTTGGTGGGCCGGGTATCCTAAAACGGGACGGGAAAGGGTTTAGGGTTTGATTAGGCGGACCGCTACCGCGGATCCCCCTAATCAAACCCTAAACCCTTTCCCTTGCTTCTCATTCGAAGGCGGAAAGACAAAAAGACACCCTCGAGGGGCCGAGTGAACCCTTTTTTATGGGGCCGGTTATCCTAAAACGGGACGGGAAAGGGTTTAGGATTTGATTAGGCAGACCGCCACCACATATCCCCCTAATCAAACCCTAAACCCTTTCCCTTGCTTCTCATTCGAAGGCGGCAAGACAAAAAGACAGCCAAGAGGGGTCGAGTGAACCCTTTTTCGGGGGACCGGGTATCCTAAAACGGGACGGGACAGGGTTTAGGGTTTGATTAGGCGGACCGCTACCATGGATCTCCCTAATCAAACCCTAAACCCTTTCCCTTGATTCTCATTCGAAGGCGGCAAGAAAAAAAGACACCCTAGAGGGGCCGAGTGAACCCTTTTTTTGGGGGGCCGGGTATCCTAAAATGGGACGGGAAAAGGTTTAGGGTTTGATTAGGCGGACCTCTACCGCGGAACCCACTAATCAAACCCTAAACCCTTTCCCTTGCTTCTCATTCGAAGGCGGCAAGACAAAAAGACACCCTAGAGGGGCCGAGTTAACCCTTTTTTGGTGGGCCGGGTATCCTAAAACGGGACGGGAAAGGGTTTAGGATTTGATTAGGCAGACCGCTACCGCATATCCCCCTAATCAAACCCTAAACCCTTTCCCTTGCTTCTCATTCGAAAGCGGCAAGACAAAAAGACACCCTAGAGGGGCCGACTGAACCCTTTTTGGGGGGACCGGGTATACTAAAACGGGTCGGGAAAGGGTTTAGGGTTTGATTAGGTGGACCGCTACCGCGGATCCCCCTAATAAAACCCTAAACCCTTTCCCTTGCTTCTCATTCGAAGCCGGCAAGACAAAAAGACAGCCAAGAGGGGTCGAGTGAACCCTTTTTCGGGGGACCGGGTATCCTAAAACGGGACGGGACAGGGTTTAGGGTTTGATTAGGCGGACCGCTACCATGGATCTCCCTAATCAAACCCTAAACCCTTTCCCTTGATTCTCATTCAAAGGCGGCAAGACAAAAAGACACCCTAGAGGGGCCGAGTGAACCCTTTTTTGGGGGGCCGGGTATCCTAAAACGGGATGGGAAAAAGTTTAGGGTTTGATTAGGCAGACCGCTACCGCGGATCCCCCTAATCAAACCCTAAACCCTTTCCCTTTCTTCTCATTCGAAGGCGGCAAGACAAAAAGACACCCTAGAGGGGCCGAGTGAACCCTTTTTGGGGGGGACAGGGTATACTAAAACGGGACGGGAAAGGGTTTAGGGTTTGATTAGGCGGCCGCTACCACGGAACCCCCTAATCAAACCCTAAACCCTTTCCCTTGCTTCTCATTCGAAGGCGGAAAAACAAAAAGACACCCTAGAGGGGCCGAGTGAACCGTTTTTGGGGGGACCGGGTATCCTAAAACGGGACGGGAAAGAGTTTAGGGTTTGATTAGGCGGACCTCTACCACGGAACCCACTAATCAAACCCTAAACCCTTTCCCTTGCTTCTCATTCGAAGGCGGCAAGACAAAAAGACACCCTAGAGGGGCCGAGTGAACCCTTTTTTGGTGGGCCGGGTATCCTAAAACGGGACGGGAAAGGGTTTAGGGTTTGATTAGGCGGACCGCTACCGCGGATCCCCCTAATCAAACCCTAAACCCTTTTCCTTGCTTCTCATTCGAAGGCGGAAAGACAAAAAGACACCCTCAGGGGCCGAGTGAACCCTTTTTTTTGGGGCCGGTTATCCTAAAACGGGACGGGAAAGGGTTTAGGATTTGATTAGGCAGACCGCTACCGCATATCCCCCTAATCAAACCCTAAACCCTTTCCCTTGCTTCTCATTCAAAAGCGGCAAGACAAAAAGACACCCTAGAGGGGCCGACTGAACCCTTTTTGGGGGGACCGGGTATCCTAAAACGGGTCGGGAAAGGGTTTAGGGTTTGATTAGGTGGAACGCTACCGCGGATCCCCCTAATCAAACCCTAAACCCTTTCCCTTGCTTCTCATTTGAAGGCGGCAAGACAAAAAGACAGCCAAGAGGGGTCGAGTGAACCCTTTTTCGGGGGATCGGGTAGCCTAAAACGGGACGGGACAGGGTTTAGGGTTTGATTAGGCGGACCGCTACCGTGGATCCCCCTAATCAAACCCTAAACCCTTTCCCTTGATTCTCATTCGAAGGCGGAAAGACAAAAAGACACCCTCGAGGGGCCGAGTGAACCTTTTTTTATGGGGCCGGTTATCCTAAAACGGGACGGGAAAGGGTTTAGGATTTGATTAGGCAGACCGCTACCGCATATCCCCCTAATCAAACCCTAAACCCTTTCCCTTGCTTCTCATTCGAAAGCGGCAAGACAAAAAGACACCCTAGAGGGGCCGACTGAACCCTTTTTGGGGGGACCGGGTATCCTAAAACGGGTCGGGAAAGGGTTTAGGGTTTGATTAGGTGGACCGCTACCGCGGATCCCCCTAATCAAACCCTAAACCCTTTCCCTTGCTTCTCATTCGAAGGCGGCAAGACAAAAAGACAGCCAAGAGGGGTCGAGTGAACCCTTTTTCGGGGGACCGGGTATCCTAAAACGGGACGGGACAGGGTTTAGGGTTTGATTAGGCGGACCGCTACCATGGATCTCCCTAATCAAACCCTAAACCCTTTCCCTTGATTCTCATTCGAAGGCGGCAAGACAAAAAGACACCCTAGAGGGGCCGAGTGAACCCTTTTTTGGGGGGCCGAGTATCCTAAAACGGGACGGGAAAAGGTTTAGGGTTTAATTAGGCAGACCGCTACCGTGGATCCCCCTAATCAAACCCTAAACCCTTTCCCTTTCTTCTCATTCGAAGGCGGCAAGACAAAAAGACACCCTAGAGGGGCCGAGTGAACCCTTTTTGGGGGGACAGGGTATACTAAAACGGGACGGGAAAGGGTTTAGGGTTTGATTAGGCGGCCGCTACAACGGAACCCCCTAATAAAACCCTAAACCCTTTCCCTTGCTTCTCATTCGAAGGCAGAAAAACAAAAAGACACCCTAGAGGGGCCGAGTGAACCGTTTTTGGGGGGACCGGGTATCCTAAAACGGGACGGGAAAGAGTTTAGGGTTTCATTAGGCGGACCTCTACCGCGGAACCCACTAATCAAACCCTAAACCCTTTCCCTTGCTTCTCATTCGAAGGCGGCAAGACAAAAAGACACCCTAGAGGGGCCGAGTGAACCCTTTTTTGGTGGGCCGGGTATCCTAAAACGGGACGGGAAAGGGTTTAGGGTTTGATTAGGCGGACCGCAACCGCGGATCCCCCTAATCAAACCCTAAACCCTTTCCCTTGCTTCTCATTCGAAGGCGGAAAGACAAAAAGACACCCTCGAGGGGCCGAGTGAACCCTTTTTTTTGGGGCCGGTTATCCTAAAACGGGACGGGAAAGGGTTTAGGATTTGATTAGGCAGACCGCTACCGCATATCCCCCTAATCAAACCCTAAACCCTTTCCCTTGCTTCTCATTCGAAAGCGGCAAGACAAAAAGACACCCTAGAGGGGCCGATTGAACCCTTTTGGGGGACAGGGTATCCTAAAACGGGTCGGGAAAGGGTTTAGGGTTTGATTAGGTGGAACGCTACCGCGGATCCCCCTAATCAAACCCTAAACCCTTTCCCTTGCTTCTCATTCGAAGGCGGCAAGACAAAAAGACAGCCAAGAGGGGTCGAGTGAACCCTTTTCGGGGGACCGGGTATCCTAAAACGAGACGGGACGGGGTTTAGGGTTTGATTAGGCGGACCGCACCGCGGATCCCCCTAATCAAACCCTAAAACCTTTCCTTTGATTCTCATTCGAAGGCGGCAAGACAAAAAGACACCCTAGAGGGGCCGAGTGAACCCTTTTTGGGGGGCCGGGTATCCTAAAACGGGACGGGAAAGGGTTTAGGGTTTGATTAGGCAGACCGCTACCGCGGATCCCCCTAATCAAACCCTAAACCCTTTCCCTTGCTTCTCATTCGAAAGCGGCAAGACAAAAAGACACCCTAGAGGTGCCGACTGAACCCTTTTTGGGGGGACCGGGTATCCTAAAACGGGTTGGGAAAGGGTTTAGGGTTTGATTAGGTGGAACGCTACCGCGGATCCCCCTAATCAAACCCTAAACCCTTTCCCTTGCTTCACATTTGAAGGCGGCAAGACAAAAAGACAGCCAAGAGGGGTCGAGTGAACCCTTTTTCGGGGGACCGGGTATCCTAAAACGGGATGGGACAGGGTTTAGGGTTTGATTAGGCGGACCGCTACCGTGGATCCCCCTAATCAAACCCTAAACCCTTTCCCTTGATTCTCATTCGAAGGCGGCAAGACAAAAAGACACCCTAGAGGGGCCGAGTGAACCCTTTTTGGGGGGCCGGGTATCCTAAAACGGGACGGGAAAGGGTTTAGGGTTTGGTTAGGCAGACCGCTACCGCGGATCCCCCTAATCAAACCCTAAACCCTTTCCCTTTCTTCTCATTCGAAGGCGGCAAGACAAAAAGACACCCTAGAGGGGCCGAGTGAACCCTTTTTTGGGGGGCCGGGTTTCCTAAAACGGGACGGGAAAGGGTTTAGGGTTTGATTAGGCGGACCGCAACCGCGGATCCCCCTAATCAAACCCTAAACCCTTTCCCTTGCTTCTCATTCGAAGGCGGAAAGACAAAAAGACACCCTCGAGGGGCCGAGTGAACCCTTTTTTTTGGGGCCGGTTATCCTAAAACGGGACGGGAAAGGGTTTAGGATTTGATTAGGCAGACCGCTACCGCATATCCCCCTAATCAAACCCTAAACCCTTTCCCTTGCTTCTCATTCGAAAGCGGCAAGACAAAAAGACACCCTAGAGGGGCCGACTGAACCCTTTTTGGGGGGACCGGGTATCCTAAAACGGGTCGGGAAAGGGTTTAGGGTTTGATTAGGTGGAACGCTACCGCGGATCCCCCTAATCAAACCCTAAACCCTTTCCCTTGCTTCTCATTCGAAGGCGGCAAGACAAAAAGACAGCCAAGAGGGGTCGAGTGAACCCTTTTTCGGGGGACCGGGTATCCTAAAACGAGACGGGACAGGGTTTAGGGTTTGATTAGGCGGACCGCTACCGCGGATCCCCCTAATCAAACCCTAAAACCTTTCCCTTGATTCTCATTCGAAGGCGGCAAGACAAAAAGACACCCTAGAGGGGCCGAGTGAACCCTTTTTGGGGGGCCGGGTATCCTAAAACGGGACGGGAAAGGGTTTAGGGTTTGATTAGGCAGACCGCTACCGCGGATCCCCCTAATCAAACCCTAAACCCTTTCCCTTGCTTCTCATTCGAAAGCGGCAAGACAAAAAGACACCCTAGAGGTGCCGACTGAACCCTTTTTGGGGGGACCGGGTATCCTAAAACGGGTTGGGAAAGGGTTTAGGGTTTGATTAGGTGGAACGCTACCGCGGATCCCCCTAATCAAACCCTAAACCCTTTCCCTTGCTTCACATTTGAAGGCGGCAAGACAAAAAGACAGCCAAGAGGGGTCGAGTGAACCCTTTTTCGGGGGACCGGGTATCCTAAAACGGGATGGGACAGGGTTTAGGGTTTGATTAGGCGGACCGCTACCGTGGATCCCCCTAATCAAACCCTAAACCCTTTCCCTTGATTCTCATTCGAAGGCGGCAAGACAAAAAGACACCCTAGAGGGGCCGAGTGAACCCTTTTTGGGGGGCCGGGTATCCTAAAACGGGACGGGAAAGGGTTTAGGGTTTGGTTAGGCAGACCGCTACCGCGGATCCCCCTAATCAAACCCTAAACCCTTTCCCTTTCTTCTCATTCGAAGGCGGCAAGACAAAAAGACACCCTAGAGGGGCCGAGTGAACCCTTTTTTGGGGGGCCGGGTTTCCTAAAACGGGACGGGAAAGGGTTTAGGGTTTGATTAGGCGGACCGCTACCGCGGATCCCCCTAGTCAAACCCTAAACCCTTTCCCTTTCTTCTCATTCGAAGGCGGCAAGACAAAAAGACACCCTAGAGGGGCCGAGTGAACCCTTTTTGGGGGGGCCAGGTATACTAAAACGGGACGGGAAAGGGTTTAGGGTTTGATTATGCGGCCGCTACCACGGATCCCCCTAATCAAACCCTAAATCCTTTCCCTTGCTTCTCATTCGAAGGCGGCAAAACAAAAAGACACCCTAGAGGGGCCGAGTGAACCCTTTTTTGGTGGGCCGGGTATCCTAAAACGGGACGGGAAAGGGTTTAGGGTTTGATTAGGCGGACCGCTACCGCGGATCCCCCTAATCAAACCCTAAACCCTTTCCCTTGCTTCTCATTCGAAGGCGGAAAGACAAAAAGACACCCTCGAGGGGCCGAGTGAACCCTTTTTTTTGGGGCCGGTTATCCTAAAACGGGACGGGAAAGGGTTTAGGATTTGATTAGGCAGACCGCTACCGCATATCCCCCTAATCAAACCCTAAACCCTTTCCCTTGCTTCTCATTCCAAAGCGGCAAGACAAAAAGACACCCTAGAGGGGCCGACTGAACCCTTTTTGGGGGGACCCGGTATCCTGAAACGGGACGGGAAAGGGTTTAGGGTTTGATTAGGCGGACCGCTACCGTGGATCCCCCTAATAAAACCCTAAAACCTTTCCCTTGATTCTCATTCGAAGGCGGCAAGACAAAAAGACACCCTAGAGGGGCCGAGTGAACCCTTTTTTGGGGGGCCGGGTATCCTAAAACGGGACGGGAAAGGGTTTAGGGTTTGATTAGGCAGACCGCTACCGCGGATCCCCCTAATCAAACCCTAATCCCTTTCCCTTTCTTCTCATTCGAAGGCGGCAAGACAAAAAGACACCCTAGAGGGGCCGAGTGAACCCTTTTTTGGGGGGCCGGGTATCCTAAAACGGGACGGGAAAGGGTTTAGGGTTTGATTAGGCGGACCGCTACCGTGGATCCCCATAATCAAACCCTAAACCCTTTCCCTTTCTTCTCATTCGAAGGCGGCAAGACAAAAAGACACCCTAAAGGGGCCGAGTGAACCCTTTTTGGGGCGACCGGGTATACTAAAACGGGACGGGAAAGGGTTTAGGGTTTGATTAGGCGGCCGCTACCATGGATCCCCCTAATCAAACCCTAAACCCTTTCCCTTGCTTCTCATTCGAAGGCGGCAAGACAAAAAGACACCCTAGAGCGGCCGAGTGAACCTTTTTTGGTGGGACGGGTATCTTAAAACGGGACGGGAAAGGGTTTAGGGTTTGATTAGGCGGACTGCTACCGCGGATCCCCCTAATCAAACCCTAAACCCTTTCCCTTGCTTCTCATTCGAAGGCGGCAAGACAAAAAGACACCCTCGAGGAGCCGAGTGAACCATTTTTTTGGGGGCCGGTTATCCTTAAACGGGACGGGAAAGGGTTTAGGATTTGATTAGGCAGACCGCTACCACATATCCCCCTAATCAAACCATAAACCCTTTCCCTTGCTTCTCATTCGAAAGCGGCAAGACAAAAAGACACCCTAGAGGGGCCGACTGAACCCTTTTTGGGGGGACCGGGTATCCTAAAACGGGTCGGGAAAGGTTTAGGCTTTGATTAGGCGGACCGCTACCGCGGATCCCCCTAATCAAACCCTAAACCCTTTCCCTTGCTTCTCATTCGAAGGCGGCAAGACAAAAAGATAGCCTATAGAGGTCGAGTGAACCCTTTTGGGGGAATAGGGTATCCTAAAACGGGACGGGAAAGGGTTTAGGGTTTGATTAGGCGGACCGCTACCGCGGATCCCTCTAATCATACTCTAAACCCTTTCCCTTGCTTCTCATTTGAAGGCGGCAAGATAAAAAGACACCATAGAGGGGCCGAGTGAACCCTTTTTGGGGGGGACCGGGTACGTAAAACGGGACGGGAAAGGGTATAGGGTTTGATTAGGCAGACCGCTACCGCAGATCCCCCTAATCAAACCCTAAACCCTTTCCCTTGCTTCTTATTCGAAGGCGGCAAGACAAAAAGACAGCCTAGAGGGGCCGAGTGAACCCTTTTTTGGGGGGCCGGGTATCCTAAAACGGGACGGGAGGAGGTTTAGGATTTAATTAGGTGGACCGCTACCGCGGATCCCCCTAATCAAACCCTAAACCCTTTCCCTTGCTTCTCATTCGAAGGCGGCAAGACAAAAAGACACCCTAGAGGGGCCGAGTGAACCCTTTTTGGGGGGACCGGGTATACTAAAACGGGACGGGAAAGGGTTTAGGGTTTGATTAGGCGGCCGCTACCACGGAACCCCCTAATCAAACCCTAAACCCTTTCCCTTGCTTCTCATTCGAAGGCGGAAAGACAAAAAGACACCCTCGAGGGGCCGAGTGAACCCTTTTTTTGGGAACAGGTTATCCTAAAACGTGACGGGAAAGAGTTTAGGGTTTGATTAGGCAGACCGCTACCGCGGATCCCCCTAATCAAACCCTAAACCCTTTCCCTTTCTTCTCATTTGAAGGCGGCAAGACAAAAAGAAACCCTAGAGGGGCCGATCGAACCCTTTTTGGGGGAGCGGGTATCCTAAACGGGACGGGAAAGGGTTTAGGGTTTGATAAGGTGGACCGCTACCGCGGATCCCCCTAATCAAACCCTAAACCCTTTCCCTTGCTTCTCATTCGATGGCGGCAAGACAAAAAGACACCCTAGGGGGGCCGAGTGAACACTTTTTTTGGGGGGTCGGTTATCCTAAAACGGGACGGGAAAGGGTTTAGGATTTGATTAGGCAGACCGCTACCGCATATCCCCCTAATCAAACCATAAACCCTTTCCCTTGCTTCTCATTCGAAAGCGGCAAGACAAAAAGACACCCTAGAGGGGCCGAGTGAACCCTTTTTTGGGGGGCCGGGTATCCTAAAACGGGATGGGAAAGGGTTTAGGGTTTGATTAGGCAGACCGCTACCGCGGATCCCCCTAATCAAACCCTAATCCCTTTCCCTTTCTTCTCATTCGAAGGCGGCAAGACAAAAAGACACCCTAGAGGGGCCGAGTCAACTCTTTTTTGGGGGGCCGGGTATCCTAAAACGGGACGGGAAAGGGTTTAGGGTTTGATTAGGCGGACCGCTACCGTGGATCCCCCTAATCAAACCCTAAACTCTTTCCCTTTCTTCTCATTCGAAGGCGGCAAGACAAAAAGACACCCTAAAGGGGCCGAGTGAACCCTTTTTGGGGCGACCGGGTATACTAAAACGGGACGGGAAAGGGTTTAGGGTTTGATTAGGCGGCCGCTACCATGGATCCCCCTAATCAAACCCTAAACCCTTTCCCTTGCTTCTCATTCGAAGGCGGCAAAACAAAAAGACACCCTAGAGGGGCCGAGTGAACCGTTTTTGGGGGGACCGGGTATCCTAAAACGGGACCGGAAAGAGTTTAGGGTTTGATTAGGTGGACCGCTACCGCGGATCCCCCTAATCAAACCCTAAACCCTTTCCCTTGCTTTTCATTCGAAGGCGGCAAGACAAAAAGACACCCTAGAGCGGCCGAGTGAACCCTTTTTTGGTGGGACGGGTATCTTAAAACGGGACGGGAAAGGGTTTAGGGTTTGATTAGGCGGACTGCTACCGCGGATCCCCCTAATCAAACCCTAAACCCTTTCCCTTGCTTCTCATTCGAAGGCGGCAAGACAAAAAGACACCCTCGAGGAGCCGAGTGAACCCTTTTTTGGGGGGCCGGTTATCCTTAAACGGGACGGGAAAGGGTTTAGGATTTGATTAGGCAGACCGCTACCGCATATCCCCCTAATCAAACCATAAACCCTTTCCCTTGCTTCTTATTCGAAAGCGGCAAGACAAAAAGACACCCTAGAGGGGCCGACTGAACCCTTTTTGGGGGGACCGGGTATCCTAAAACGGGTCGGGAAAGGTTTAGGCTTTGATTAGGCGGACCGCTACCGCGGATCCCCCTAATCAATCCCTAAACCCTTTCCCTTGCTTCTCATTCGAAGGCGGCAAGACAAAAAGATAGCCTATAGAGGTCGAGTGAACCCTTTTTGGGGGGACCGGGTATCCTAAAACGGGACGGGAAAGGGTTTAGGGTTTGATTAGGCGGACCGCTACCGCGGATCCCTCTAATCATACTCTAAACCCTTTCCCTTGCTTCTCATTTGAAGGCGGCAAGACAAAAAGACACCATAGAGGGGCCGAGTGAACCCTTTTTGGGGGGGACCGGGTACGTAAAACGGGACGGGAAAGGGTATAGGGTTTGATTAGGCAGACCGCTACCACAGATCCCCCTAATCAAACCCTAAACCCTTTCCCTTGCTTCTTATTCGAAGGCGGCAAGACAAAAAGACAGCCTAGAAGGGCCGAGTGAACCCTTTTTTGGGGGGCCGGGTATCCTAAAACGGGACGGGAGGAGGTTTAGGATTTAATTAGGTGAACCGCTACCGCGGATCCCCCTAATCAAACCCTAAACCCTTTCCCTTGCTTCTCATTTGAAAGCGGCAAGACAAAAAGACACCCTAGAGGGGCCGAGTGAACCCTTTTTGGGGGGACCGGGTATACTAAAACGGGACGGGAAAGGGTTTAGGGTTTGATTAGGCGGCCGCTACCACGGAACCCCCTAATCAAACCCTAAACCCTTTCCCTTGCTTCTCATTCGAAGGCGGAAAGACAAAAAGACACCCTCGAGGGGCCGAGTGAACCCTTTTTTTGGGAACCGGTTATCCTAAAACGTGACGGGAAAGAGTTTAGGGTTTGATTAGGCAGACCGCTACCGCGGATCCCCCTAATCAAACCCTAAACCCTTTCCCTTTCTTCTCATTCGAAGGCGGCAAGACAAAAAGAAACCCTAGAGGGGCCGACTGAACCCTTTTTGGGGGGAGCGGGTATCCTAAAACGGGACGGGAAAGGGTTTAGGGTTTGATAAGGTGGACCGCTACCGCGGATCCCCCTAATCAAACCCTAAACCCTTTCCCTTGCTTCTCATTCGATGGCGGCAAGACAAAAAGACACCCTAGGGGGGCCGAGTGAACCCTTTTTGGGGGGGCCGGTTATCCTAAAACGGGACGGGAAAGGGTTTAGGATTTGATTAGGCAGACCGCTACCGCATATCCCCCTAATCAAACCATAAACCCTTTCCCTTGCTTCTCATTCGAAAGCGGCAAGACAAAAAGACACCCTAGAGGGGCCGAGTGAACCCTTTTTTGGGGGGCCGGGTATCCTAAAACGGGATGGGAAAGGGTTTAGGGTTTGATTAGGCAGACCGCTACCGCGGATCCCCCTAATCAAACCCTAATCCCTTTCCCTTTCTTCTCATTCGAAGGCGGCAAGACAAAAAGACACCCTAGAGGGGCCGAGTGAACCCTTTTTTGGGGGGCCGGGTATCCTAAAACGGGACGGGAAAGGGTTTAGGGTTTGATTAGGCGGACCGCTACCATGGATCCGCCTAATCAAACCCTAAACCCTTTCCCTTTCTTCTCATTCGAAGGCGGCAAGACAAAAAGACACCCTAAAGGGGCCGAGTGAACCCTTTTTGGGGCGACCGGGTATACTAAAACGGGACGGGAAAGGGTTTAGGGTTTGATTAGGCGGCCGCTACCATGGATCCCCCTAGTCAAACCCTAAACCCTTTCCCTTGCTTCTCATTCGAAGGCGACAAAACAAAAAGACACCCTAGAGGGGCCGAGTGAACCGTTTTTGGGGGGACCGGGTATCCTAAAAAGGGACCGGAAAGAGTTTAGGGTTTGATTAGGTGGACCGCTACCGCGGATCCCCCTAATCAAACCCTAAACCCTTTCCCTTTCTTCTCATTCGAAGGCGGCAAGACAAAAAGAAACCCTAGAGGGGCCGACTGAACCCTTTTTGGGGGGAGCGGGTATCCTAAAACGGGACGGGAAAGGGTTTAGGGTTTGATAAGGTGGACCGCTACCGCGGATCCCCCTAATCAAACCCTAAACCCTTTCCCTTGCTTCTCATTCGATGGCGGCAAGACAAAAAGACACCCTAGGGGGGCCGAGTGAACCCTTTTTTTGGGGGGTCGGTTATCCTAAAACGGGACGGGAAAGGGTTTAGGATTTGATTAGGCAGACCGCTACCGCATATCCCCTAATCAAACCATAAACCCTTTCCCTTGCTTCTCATTCGAAAGCGGCAAGACAAAAAGACACCCTAGAGGGGCCGAGTGAACCCTTTTTTGGGGGGCCGGGTATCCTAAAACGGGATGGGAAAGGTTTTAGGGTTTGATTAGGCAGACCGCTACCGCGGATCCCCCTAATCAAACCCTAATCCCTTTCCCTTTCTTCTCATTCGAAGGCGGCAAGACAAAAAGACACCCTAGAGGGGCCGAGTGAACCCTTTTTTGGGGGGCCGGGTATCCTAAAACGGGACGGGAAAGGGTTTAGGGTTTGATTAGGCGGACCGCTACCGTGGATCCCCCTAATCAAACCCTAAACTCTTTCCCTTTCTTCTCATTCGAAGGCGGCAAGACAAAAAGACACCCTAAAGGGGCCGAGTGAACCCTTTTTGGGGCGACCGGGTATACTAAAACGGGACGGGAAAGGGTTTAGGGTTTGATTAGGCGGCCGCTACCATGGATCCCCCTAATCAAACCCTAAACCCTTTCCCTTGCTTCTCATTCGAAGGCGGCAAAACAAAAAGACACCCTAGAGGGGCCGAGTGAACCGTTTTTGGGGGGACCGGGTATCCTAAAACGGGACCGGAAAGAGTTTAGGGTTTGATTAGGTGGACCGCTACCGCGGATCCCCCTAATCAAACCCTAAACCCTTTCCCTTGCTTTTCATTCGAAGGCGGCAAGACAAAAAGACACCCTAGAGCGGCCGAGTGAACCCTTTTTTGGTGGGACGGGTATCTTAAAACGGGACGGGAAAGGGTTTAGGGTTTGATTAGGCGGACTGCTACCGCGGATCCCCCTAATCAAACCCTAAACCCTTTCCCTTGCTTCTCATTCGAAGGCGGCAAGACAAAAAGACACCCTCGAGGAGCCGAGTGAACCCTTTTTGGGGGCGGTTATCCTTAACGGGACGGGAAAGGGTTTAGGATTTGATTAGGCAGACCGCTACCGCATATCCCCTAATCAAACCCTAAACCCTTTCCCTTGCTTCTTATTCGAAAGCGGCAAGACAAAAAGACACCCTAGAGGGGCCGACTGAACCCTTTTTGGGGGGACCGGGTATCCTAAAACGGGTCGGGAAAGGTTTAGGCTTTGATTAGGCGGATCGCTACCGCGGATCCCCCTAATCAAACACTAAACCCTTTCCCTTGCTTCTCATTCGAAGGCGGCAAGACAAAAAGATAGCCTATAGAGGTCGAGTGAACCCTTTTTGGGGGGACCGGGTATCCTAAAACGGGACGGGAAAGGGTTTAGGGTTTGATTAGGCGGACCGCTACCGCGGATCCCTCTAATCATACTCTAAACCCTTTCCCTTGCTTCTCATTTGAAGGCGGCAAGACAAAAAGACACCATAGAGGGGCCGAGTGAACCCTTTTTGGGGGGGACCGGGTACGTAAAACGGGACGGGAAAGGGTATAGGGTTTGATTAGGCAGACCGCTACCGCAGATCCCCCTAATCAAACCCTAAACCCTTTCCCTTGCTTCTTATTCGAAGGCGGCAAGACAAAAAGACAGCCTAGAGGGGCCGAGTGAACCCTTTTTTGGGGGGCCGGGTATCCTAAAACGGGACGGGAGGAGGTTTAGGATTTAATTAGGTGGACCGCTACCGCGGATCCCCCTAATCAAACCCTAAACCCTTTCCCTTGCTTCTCATTCGAAGGCGGCAAGACAAAAAGACACCCTAGAGGGGCCGAGTGAACCCTTTTTGGGGGGACCGGGTATACTAAAACGGGACGGGAAAGGGTTTAGGGTTTGATTAGGCGGCCGCTACCACGGAACCCCCTAATCAAACCCTAAACCCTTTCCCTTGCTTCTCATTCGAAGGCGGAAAGACAAAAAGACACCCTCGAGGGGCCGAGTGAACCCTTTTTTTGGGAACCGGTTATCCTAAAACGTGACGGGAAAGAGTTTAGGGTTTGATTAGGCAGACCGCTACCGCGGATCCCCCTAATCAAACCCTAAACCCTTTCCCTTTCTTCTCATTCGAAGGCGGCAAGACAAAAAGAAACCCTAGAGGGGCCGACTGAACCCTTTTTGGGGGGAGCGGGTATCCTAAAACGGGACGGGAAAGGGTTTAGGGTTTGATAAGGTGGACCGCTACCGCGGATCCCCCTAATAAAACCCTAAACCCTTTCCCTTGCTTCTCATTCGATGGCGGCAAGACAAAAAGACACCCTAGGGGGGCCGAGTGAACCCTTTTTTTGGGGGGTCGGTTATCCTAAAATGGGACGGGAAAGGGTTTAGGATTTGATTAGGCAGACCGCTACCGCATATCCCCCTAATCAAACCATAAACCCTTTCCCTTGCTTCTCATTCGAAAGCGGCAAGACAAAAAGACACCCTAGAGGGGCCGAGTGAACCCTTTTTTGGGGGGCCGGGTATCCTAAAACGGGATGGGAAAGGGTTTAGGGTTTGATTAGGCAGACCGCTACCGCGGATCCCCTAATCAAACCCTAAACCCTTTCCCTTTCTTCTCATTCGAAGGCGGCAAGACAAAAAGACACCCTAGAGGGGCCGAGTGAACCCTTTTTTGGGGGGCCGGGTATCCTAAAACGGGACGGGAAAGGGTTTAGGGTTTGATTAGGCGGACCGCTACCATGGATCCGCCTAATAAAACCCTAAACCCTTTCCCTTTCTTCTCATTCGAAGGCGGCAAGACAAAAAGACACCCTAAAGGGGCCGAGTGAACCCTTTTTGGGGCGACCGGGTATACTAAAACGGGACGGGAAAGGGTTTAGGGTTTGATTAGGCGGCCGCTACCATGGATCCCCCTAATCAAACCCTAAACCCTTTCCCTTGCTTCTCATTCGAAGGCGGCAAAACAAAAAGACACCCTAGAGGGGCCGAGTGAACCGTTTTTGGGGGGACCGGGTATCCTAAAACGGGACCGGAAAGAGTTTAGGGTTTGATTAGGTGGACCGCTACCGCGGATCCCCCTAATCAAACCCTAAACCCTTTCCCTTGCTTTTCATTCGAAGGTGGCAAGACAAAAAGACACCCTAGAGCGGCCGAGTGAACCCTATTTTGGTGGGACGGGTATCTTAAAACGGGACGGGAAAGGGTTTAGGGTTTGATTAGGTGGACCGCTACCGCGGATCCCCCTAATCAAACCCTAAACCCTTTCCCTTGCTTCTCATTCGAAGGTGGCAAGACAAAAAGACACCCTAGAGGGGCCGAGTGAACCCTTTTTTTGGGGGCCGGGTATCCAAAAACGGGACGGGAAAGGGTTTAGGGTTTGATTAGGCAGACCGCTACCGCGGATCCCCCTAATCAAACCCTAAACCCTTTCCCTTGCTTCTCATTCGAAGGCAGAAAGACAAAAAGACACCCTCGAGGGGCCGAGTGAACCCTTTTTTTGGGAACCGGTTATCCTAAAACGTGACGGGAAAGAGTTTAGGGTTTGATTAGGCAGACCGCTACCGCGGATCCCCCTAATCAAACCCTAAACCCTATCCCTTTCTTCTCATTCGAAGGCGGCAAGACCAAAAGAAACCCTAGAGGGGCCGACTGAACCCTTTTTGGGGGGAGCGGGTATCCTAAAACGGGACGAAAAAGGGTTTAGGGTTTGGTTAGGGTGGACCGCTACCGCGGATCCCCCTAACCAAACCCTAAACCCTTTCCCTTGCTTCTCATTCGAAGGCGGCAAGACAAAAAGACACCCTAGGGGGGCCGAGTGAACCCTTTTTTTGGGGGGTCGGTTATCCTAAAACGGGACGGGAAAGGGTTTAGGATTTGATTAAGCAGACCGCTACCGCATATCCCCCAATCAAACCCTAAACCCTTTCCCTTGCTTCTCATTTGGAAGCGGCAAGACAAAAAGACACCCTAGACGGGTCGTCTGAACCCTTTTTGGGGGGGGACCGGTTATCCTAAAACGGGACAGGAAAGGGTTTAGGGTTTGATTAGGTGGACCGCTACCGCGGAACCCCCTAATTACACCCTAAACCCTTTCCCTTGCTTCTCATTCGAGGGCGGCAAGACAAAAAGACACCCTAGAGGGGCCGAGTGAACCCTTTTTTGGGGGGCCGGTTATCCTTAAACGGGACGGGAAAGGGTTTAGGGTTTGATTAGGCGGACCACTACCGCATATCCCCCTAATCAAACCCTAAACCCATTCCCTTGCTTCTCATTCGAAGGCGGCAAGACAAAAAGACACCCTAGAGGGGCCGACTGAACCCTTTTTGGGGGGACCGGGTATCCTAAAACGGGACGGGAAAGGGTTTAAGGTTTGATTAGGCGGAACGCTACCGCGGATCCCCCTAATCAAACCCTAAACCCTTACCCTTGCTTCTCATTCGAAGGCGGCAAGACAAAAAGACAGCCTAGAGGGGTCGAGTGAACCCTTTTTCGGGGGACCGGGTAACCTAAAATGGGACGGGAAAGGGTTTAGGGTTTGATTAGGCGGACCGCTACCGCGGATCCCCCTAATCAAACCCTAAACCCTTTCCCTTGCTTCTCATTCGAAGGCGGCAAGATAAAAAGACACCCTAGAGTGTCCGAGTGAACCCTTTTTTGGTGGGCCGGGTATCCTAAAACGGGACGGGAAAGGGTTTAGGGTTTGATTAGGCAGACCGCTACCGCGGATCCCCCTAATCAAACCATAAACCCTTTCCCTTTCTTCTCATTTGATGGCGGCAAGACAAAAAGACACCCTAGAGGGGCCGAGTGAACCCTTTTTTGGGGGGCCGGGTATACTAAAACGGGACGGGAAAGGGTTTAGGGTTTGATTAGGCGGACCGCTACCGCAGATCCCCCTAATCAAACCCTAAACCCTTTCCCTTTCTTCTCATTCGAAGGCGGCAAGACAAAAAGACACTCTAGAGGGGCCGAGTGAACCCTTTTTGGGGGGACCGATTATACTAAAACGGGACGGGAAAGGGTTTAGGGTTTGATTAGGCGGACCCCTACCACGGAACCCCCTAATCAAACCCTAAACCCTTTCCCTTTCTTCTCATTCGAAGGCGGCAAGACAAAAAGACACCCTAGAGGGGCCGAGTGAACCCTTTTTTTGGGGGGCCGGTTATCCTAAAACGGGACGGAAAAGGGATTAGCATTTGATTAAGCAGACCGCTACCGCATATCCCCCCAATCAAACCCTAAACCCTTTCCCTTGCTTCTCATTTGAAAGCGGCAAGACAAAAAGACACCCTAGACGGGCCGACTGAACCCTTTTTGGGGGGGACTGGGTATCCTAAAACGGGACGGGAAAGGGTTTAGGGTTTGATTAGGTGGACCGCTACCGCGGATCCCCCTAATCAAACCCTAAACCCTTTCCCTTGCTTCTCATTCGAAGGTGGCAAGACAAAAAGACACCCTAGAGGGGCCGAGTGAACCCTTTTTTTGGGGGCCGGGTATTCTAAAACGGGACGGGAAAGGGTTTAGGGTTTGATTAGGCAGACCCCTACCATGGAACCCCCTAATCAAACCCTAAACCCTTTCCCTTTCTTCTCATTCGAAGGCGGCAAGACAAAAAGACACCCTCGAGGGGCCGAGTGAACCCTTTTTTAGGGGGCCGGGTATACTAAAACGGGACGGGAAAGGGTTTAGGGTTTGATTAGGCGGACCGCTACCGCAGATCCCCCTAATCAAACCCTAAACCCTTTCCCTTTCTTCTCATTCGAAGGCGGCAAGACAAAAAGACACCCTAGAGGGGACGACTGAACCCTTGTTGGGGGGAGCGGGTATCCTAAAACGGGACGGGAAAGGGTTTAGGGTTTGATTAGGTGGACCGCTATAGCGGATCCCCCTAATCAAACCCTAAACCCGTTCCCTTGCTTCTCATTCTAAGGCGACAAGACAAAAAGACACCCTAGAGGGGCCGAGTGAACCCTTTTTTTGGGGGGCCGGTTATCCTAAAACGGGACGGGAAAGGGTTTAGGATTTGATTAAGCAGACCGCTACCGCATATCCCTCCAATCAAACCCTAAACCCTTTCCCTTGCTTCTCATTTGAAAGCGGAAAGACAAAAAGACACCCTAGACGGGCCGACTGAACCCTTTTTGGGGGGGACCGGGTATCCTAAAACGGGACGGGAAAGGGTTTAGGGTTTGATTAGGTGGACCGCTACCGCGGATCCCTCTAATCAAACCCTAAACCCTTTCCCTTGCTTCTCATTCGAAGGTGGCAAGACAAAAAGACACCCTAGAGGGGCCGAGTGAACCCTTTTTTTGGGGGCCGGGTATCCTAAAACGGGACGGGAAAGGGTTTAGGGTTTGATTAGGCAGACCGCTACCGCGGATCCCCCTAATCAAACCCTAAACCCTTTCCCTTTCTTCTCATTCGAAGGCGGCAAGACAAAAAGACACCCTCGAGGGGCCAAGTGAACCCTTTTTTGGGGGGCCGGTTATCCTAAAACGGGACGGGAAAGGGTTTAGGGTTTGATTAGGCGGACCACTACCGCGGATCCCTCTAATCAAACCCTAAACCCTTTCCCTTGCTTCTCATTCGAAGGCAGCAAGACAAAAAGACACCCTAGAGGGGCCGAGTGAACCCTTTTTTGGGGGGCCGGGTATCCTAAAACGGGACGGGAAAGGGTTTAGGGTTTGATTAGGCAGACCGCTACCGCGGATCCCCCTAATCAAACCATAAACCCTTTCCCTTTCTTCTCATTTGAAGGCGGCAAGACAAAAAGACACCCTAGAGGGGCCGAGTGAACCCTTTTTTGGGGGGCCGGGTATACTAAAACGGGACGGAAAGGGTTTAGGGTTTGATTAGGCGGACCGCTACCGCAGATCCCCCTAATCAAACCCTAAACCCTTTCCATTTCTTCTCATTCGAAGGCGGCACGACAAAAAGACACCCTAGAGGGGCCGACTGAACCCTTTTTGGGGGGACCGAGTATACTAAAACGGGACGGGAAAGGGTTTAGGGTTTGATTAGGCGGACCCCTACCACAGAACCCCCTAATCAAACCCTAAACCCTTTCCCTTTCTTCTCATTCGAAGGCGGCAAGACAAAAAGACACCCTCGAGGGGCCGAGTGAACCTTTTTTTAGGGGGCCGGGTATACTAAAACGGGACGGGAAAGGGTTTAGGGTTTGATTAGGCGGACCGCTACCGCAGATCCCCCTAATCAAACCCTAAACCCTTTCCATTTCTTCTCATTCGAAGGCGGCACGACAAAAAGACACCCTAGAGGGGCCGACTGAACCCTTTTTGGGGGGACCGGGTATCCTAAAACGGGACGGGAAAGGGTTTAAGGTTTGATTAGGCGGACCGCTACCGCGGATCCCCCTAATCAAACCCTTAACCCTTACCCTTGCTTCTCATTCGAAGGCGGCAAGACAAAAAGACAGCCTAGAGGGGTCGAGTGAACTCTTTTTGGGGGGACCGGGTAACCTAAAACGGGACGGGAAAGGGTTTAGGGTTTGATTAGGCGGACCGCTACCGCGGATCCCCCTAATCAAACCCTAAACCCTTTCCCTTGCTTCTCATTCGAAGGCGGCAAGACAAAAAGACACCCTAGAGGGGCCGAGTGAACCCTTTTTGGGGGGACCGAGTATACTAAAACGGGACGGGAAAGGGTTTAGGGTTTGATTAGGCGGACCCCTACCACGGATCCCCCTAATCAAACCCTAAACCCTTTCCCTTTCTTCTCATTCGAAGGCAGTAAGACAAAAAGACACTCTCGAGGGGCCGAGTGAACCCTTTTTTAGGGGGCCGGGTATACTAAAACGGGACGGGAAAGGGTTTAGGGTTTGATTAGGCGGACCACTACCGCATATCCCCCTAATCAAACCCTAAACCCTTTCCCTTGCTTCTCATTTGAAGGCGGCAAGACAAAAAGACACCCTAGAGGGGCCGACTGAACCCTTTTTGGGGGGACCGGGTATCCTAAAACGGGACGGGAAAGGGTTTTAGGTTTGATTAGGCGGACCGCTACCGCGGATCCCCCTAATCAAACCCTAAACCCTTACCCTTGCTTCTCATTCGAAGGCGGCAAGACAAAAAGACAGCCTAGAGGGGTCGAGTGACCTCTTTTTGTGGGGACCGGGTAACCTAAAACGGGACGGGAAAGGGTTTGTGGTTTGATTAGGCGGACCGCTACCGCGGATCCCCCTAATCAAACCCTAAACCCTTTCCCTTGCTTCTCATTCGAAGGCGGCAAGACAAAAAGACACCCTAGAGGGGCCGAGTGAACTCTTTTTAGGGGGACCGAGTATACTAAAACGGGACGGGAAAGGGTTTAGGGTTTGATTAGGCGGACCCCTACCACGGATCCCCCTAATCAAACTCTAAACCCTTTCCCTTGCTTCTCATTCGAAGGCGGCAAAACAAAAAGACACCCTAGAGGGGTCGAGTGAACCGTTTTTGGGGGGACCGGGTATCCTAAAACGGGACGGGAAAGAGTTTAGGGTTTGATTAGGTGGACCTCTACCGCGGATCCCCCTAATCAAACCCTAAACCCTTTCCCTTGCTTCTCATTCGAAGGCGGCAAGACAAAAAGACACTCTAGAGGGGCCGAGTGAACCCTTTTTTGGTGGGCCGGGTATCCTAAAACGGGACGGGAAAGGGTTTAGGATTTAATTAGGTGGACCGCTACCGCGGATCCCCCTAATCAAACCCTAAACCCTTTCCCTTGCTTCTCATTCGAAGGCGGCAAGAAAAAAAGACACCCTAGAGGGGTCGAGTGAACCCTTTTTGGAGGGACCGGGTATCCTAAAACGGGACGGGAAGGGGTTTAGGGTTTGATTAGGCGGACCGCTACCGCGGATCCCCCTAATTAAACCCTAAACCATTTCCCTTGCTTTTCATTTGAAGGCGGCAAGACAAAAAGACACCCTAGAGGGGCCGAGTGGACCCTTTTTGGGGGGGCGGGTATCCTAAAACGGGACGAGAAACGGTTTATGGTTTGACTAGGCAGATCCTTGCTTCTCATTTGAAGGCGGCAAGACAAAACGACACACTCGAGGGGCCGAGTGAACCCTTTTTGGGGGACCGGGTATCCTAAAGCGGGACGGGAAAGAGTTTAGGGTTTCATTAGGCGGACCGCTACCGCGGATCCCCCTAATCCAACCCAAAACCCTTTCCCTTGCTTCTCATTTGAAGGTGGCAAGACAAAAACACACCCTAGAGGGGCGGAGTGAACCCTTTTTGGGGGGGACCGGGTATCCTAAAACGGGACGGGAAAGGATTTAGGGTTTGATTAGGCGGACCGCTACCGCGGATCCCCTTAAACAAACCCTAAACCTTTTCCCTTGCTTCTCATTTGAAGGCGGCAAGACAAAAAGACACCCTAGAGGGGCCGAGTGAACCCTTTTTTTTGGGGGGGGGGGAGGGTATTCTAAAACGGGACGGGAAAGGGTTTAGGGTTTGATTAGGCGGACCACTACCGCGGATCCCCCTAATCAAACCCTAAACCCCTTCCCTTGCTTCTCATTTGAAGGCGGCAAGACAAAAATACACACTAGAGGGGCCGAGTGAACCTTTTTTGGGGGGCCGGAAATCCTAAAACGGGACGGGAAAGGGATTAGGGTTTGAATAGGCGGACCGCTACCGCGGATCCCCCTAATCAAACCCTAAACCCTTTCTCTTGCTTCTCATTTGAAGGCGGCAAGACAAAAGGACACCCTAGATGGGCCGAGTGAACCCTTTTTTGGTGGGCCGGGTATCCTAAAACGGGACGGGAAGGGGTTTAGGGTTTGATTAGGCGGACCGCTACCGCGGATCCCCCTAATCAAACCCTAAACCTTTTCCCTTGCTTCTCATTTTAAGGCGGCAAGACAAAAATACAACCTAGAGGGTCCCTGTGAACCCTTTTTTGGGGGGCCGGGTATCCTAAAACGGGACGGGAAAGGTTTTAGGGTTTGATTAGGCAGACCGCTACCGCGGATCCCCCTAATCAAACCTTAAACCCTTTCCCTTGCTTCTCATTTGAAGGCCGCAAGACAAAAAGACATCCTAGAGAGGCCGAGTGAACCCTTTTTTGGGGGGCCGGGAATCCTAAAACGGGACGGGAAAGGGATTAGGGTTTGAATAGGCGGACCGCTACCGCGGATCCCCCTAATCAAACCCTAAACCCTTTCTCTTGCTTCTCATTTGAAGGCGGCAAGACAAAAAGGACACCCTAGAGGGGCCGAGTGAACCCTTTTTTGGGGGGCCGGGTATCCTAAAAAGGGACGGGAAAGAGTTTAGGGTTTGATTAGGCGGACCGCTACCGCCAATCCCCCTAATCAAACCCTAAACCCTTTCCCTTGCTTCTCATTTGAAGGCGGCAAGACAAAAAGACACCCCAGTAGGGGCGAGTGAACCCTTTTTTGGGAGGCATGGGTATCCTAAAACGGGACAGGAAAGGGATTAGGGTTTGAATAGGCGGACCGCTACCGCGGATCCCCCTAATAAAACCCTAAACCCTTTCTCTTGCTTCTCATTTGAAGACGGCAAGACAAAAGGACACCCTAGAGGGACCGAGTGAACCCTTTTTTGGGGGGCCGGGTATCCTAAAACGGGACGGGAAAGAGTTTAGGGTTTGATTAGGCGGACCGCTACCGCCAATCCCCCTAATCAAACCCTAAACCCTTTCCCTTGCTTCTCATTTGAAGGCGGCAAGACAAAAAGACACCCTAGTAGGGGCGAGTGAACCCTTTTTTGGGGGGCATGGGTATCCTAAAACGGGACGGGAAAGGGTTTAGGGTTTGATTATGCGGACCGCTACCATGTATCCCCCTAATCAAACCTAAACCCTTTCCCTTGATTCTCATTTGATGGTGGCAAGACAAAAAGACACCCTAGAGGGGCCGAGTGAACCCTTTTTTGGGGGGCCGGGTATCCTAAAACGGGACGGGAAAGGGTTTAGGGTTTTATTAGGCGGACCGCTACCGCGGATCCCTCTAATCAAACCCTAAACTCTTTCCCTTGCTTCTCATTTTAAGGCGGCAAGACAAAAATACACCCTAGAGGGGCCCAGTGAACCCTTTTTTGGGGGGCCGGGTATCCTAAAACGGGACGGGAAAGGGTTTAGGGTTTGATTAGGCGGACCGCTACCGCGGATCCCCTTAATCAAACCCTAAACCCTTTCCTTGCTTCTCATTTGAAGGCGGCAAGACAAAAAGACACCCTAGAGGGGCCGAGTGAACCCTTTTTTGGGGGGCGGGTATCCTAAAACGGGACGGGAAAGGGTTTAGGGTTTGATTAGGCGGACCGCTACCGCGGATCCCCTAATAAAACCCTAAACCCTTTCCCTTGCTTCTCATTTGAAGGCGGCAAGACAAAAATACACACTAGAGGGGCCGAGTGAACCCTTTTTTGGGGGGCCGGGTATCCTAAAACGGGACGGGAAAGGTTTTAGGGTTTGATTAGGCAGACCGCTACCACGGATCCACCTAATCAAACCATAAACCCTTTCCCTTGCTTCTCATTTTGAGGCGGCAAGACAACAATACACCCTAGAGGGGCCTAGTGAACCCTTTTTTGGGGGGCCGGGTATCCTAAAACGGGACGGGAAAGGTTTTAGGGTTTGATTAGGCAAACCGCTACCGCGGATCCCCCTAATCAAACCTTAAACCCTTTCCCTTTCTTCTCATTTGAAGGCGGCAAGACAAAAAGACACCCTAGAGGGGCCGAGTGAACCCTTTTTTGGGGGGCCGGGAATCCTAAAACAGGACGGGAAAGGGATTAGGGTTTGAATAGGCGGACCGCTACCGCGGATCCCCCTAATCAAACCCTAAACCCTTTCTCTTGCTTCTCATTTGAAGGAGGCAAGACAAAAGGACACCCTAGAGGGGCCGAGTGAACCCTTTTTTGGGGGGCCGGGTATCCTAAAACGGGACGGGAAAGGGTTTAGGGTTTGATTAGGCGGACCGCTACCGCAGATCCCCCTAATCAAACCCTAAACCCTTTCCCTTGCTTCTCATTTGAAGGCGGCAAGACAAAAAGACACCCTAGTAGGGGCGATTGAACCCTTTTTTGGGGGGCATGGGTATCCTAAAACGGGACGGGAAAGGGTTTAGGGTTTGATTATGCGGACCGCTACCGCGGATCCCCCTAATCAAACCTAAACCCTTTCCCTTGCTTCTCATTTGATGGCGGCAAGACAAAAAGACACCCTAGAGGGGCCGAGTGAACCCTTTTTTGGGAGGCCGGGTATCCTCAAATGGGACGGGAAAGGGTTTAGGGTTTGATTAGGCGGACACCGCTACCGCGGATCCTCCTAATCCAACCAAAATCACTTTCCCTTGCTTCTCATTTGAAGGTGCCAAGACAAAAACACACCCTAGAGGGGCGGAGTGAACCCTTTTTCGGGGGACCGGGTATCCTACAACGGGACGGGAAAGGGTTTAGGGTTTCATTAGGCGGACCGCTACCGTGGATCCCTCTAATCCAACCCAAAACCCTTTTCCTGCTCATTTGAAGGTGGAAAGACAAAAACACACCCTAGAGGGACGGAGTGACCCCTTTTTGGGGGGACCGGGTATCCTAAAACGGGACAGGAAAGGGTTTAGGGTTTGATTAGGCAGACCGCTACCGCGGATCCCCCTAATTAAACCCTAAACCCTTTCCCTTGCTTCTCATTTTAAGGCGGCAAGACAAAAAGACACCCTAGAGGGACCGAGTGAACCCTTTTTTGGGGGGCCGGGTATCCTAAAACGGGACGGGAAAGAGTTTAGGGTTTGATTAGGCGGACCGCTACCGCCAATCCCCCTAATCAAACCCTAAACCCTTTCCCTTGCTTCTCATTTGAAGGCGTCAAGACAAAAAGACACCCTAGTAGGGGCGAGTGAACCCTTTTTTGGGGGGCATGGGTATCCTAAAACGGGACGGGAAAGGGTTTAGGGTTTGATTATGCGGACCGCTACCACGTATCCCCCTAATCAAACCTAAACCCTTTCCCTTGATTCTCATTTGATGGTGGCAAGACAAAAAGACACCCTAGAGGGGCCGAGTGAACCCTTTTTTGGGGGGCCGGGTATCCTAAAACGGGACGGGAAAGGGTTTAGGGTTTTATTAGGCGGACCGCTACCGCGGATCCCTCTAATCAAACCCTAAACTCTTTCCTCGCTTCTCATTTTAAGGCGGCAAGACAAAAATACACCCTAGAGGGGCCCAGTGAACCCTTTTTTGGGGGGCCGGGTATCCTAAAACGGGACGGGAAAGGGTTTAGGGTTTGATTAGGCGGACCGCTACCGCGGATCCCCTTAAACAAACCCTAAACCCTTTCCCTTGCTTCTCATTTGAAGGCGGCAAGACAAAAAGACACCCTAGAGGGGCCGAGTGAACCCTTTTTGGGGGGGGGCGGGTATCCTAAAACGGGACGGGAAAGGGTTTAGGGTTTGATTAGGCGGACCGCTACCGCGGATCCCCCTAATAAAACCCTAAACCCCTTCCCTTGCTTCTCATTTGAAGGCGGCAAGACAAAAATACACACTAGAGGGGCCGAGTGAACCCTTTTTTGGGGGGCCGGGTATCCTAAAACGGGACGGGAAAGGTTTTAGGGTTTGATTAGGCAGACCGCTACCACGGATCCACCTAATCAAACCATAAACCCTTTCCCTTGCTTCTCATTTTGAGGCGGCAAGACAACAATACACCCTAGAGGGGCCTAGTGAACCCTTTTTTGGGGGGCCGGGTATCCTAAAACGGGACGGGAAAGGTTTTAGGGTTTGATTAGGCAAACCGCTACCGCGGATCCCCCTAATCAAACCTTAAACCCTTTCCCTTTCTTCTCATTTGAAGGCGGCAAGACAAAAAGACACCCTAGAGGGGCCGAGTGAACCCTTTTTTGGGGGGCCGGGAATCCTAAAACAGGACGGGAAAGGGATTAGGGTTTGAATAGGCGGACCGCTACCGCGGATCCCCCTAATCAAACCCTAAACCCTTTCTCTTGCTTCCCATTTGAAGGAGGCAAGACAAAAGGACACCCTAGAGGGGCCGAGTGAACCCTTTTTTGGGGGGCCGGGTATCCTAAAACGGGACGGGAAAGGGTTTAGGGTTTGATTAGGCGGACCGCTACCGCAGATCCCCCTAATCAAACCCTAAACCCTTTCCCTTGCTTCTCATTTGAAGGCGGCAAGACAAAAAGACACCCTAGTAGGGGCGATTGAACCCTTTTTTGGGGGGCATGGGTATCCTAAAACGGGACGGGAAAGGTTTTAGGGTTTGATTAGGCAAACCGCTACCACGGATCCCCCTAATCAAACCTTAAACCCTTTCCCTTTCTTCTCATTTGAAGGCGGCAAGACAAAAAGACACCCTAGAGGGGCCGAGTGAACCCTTTTTTGGGGGGCCGGGAATCCTAAAACAGGACGGGAAAGGGATTAGGGTTTGAATAGGCGGACCGCTACCGCGGATCCCCCTAATCAAACCCTAAACCCTTTCTCTTGCTTCTCATTTGAAGGAGGCAAGACAAAAGGACACCCTAGAGGGGCCGAGTGAACCCTTTTTTGGGGGGCCGGGTATCCTAAAACGGGACGGGAAAAGGTTTAGGGTTTGATTAGGCGGACCGCTACCGCAGATCCCCATAATCAAACCCTAAACCCTTTCCCTTGCTTCTCATTTGAAGGCGGCAAGACAAAAAGACACCCTAGTAGGGGCGATTGAACCCTTTTTTGGGGGGCATGGGTATCCTAAAACGGGACGGGAAAGGGTTTAGGGTTTGATTATGCGGACCGCTACCGCGGATCCCCCTAATCAAACCTAAACCCTTTCCCTTGCTTCTCATTTGATGGCGGCAAGACAAAAAGACACCCTAGAGGGGCCGAGTGAACCCTTTTTGGGAGGCCGGGTATCCTAAAATGGGACGGGAAAGGGTTTAGGGTTTGATTAGGCGGACACCGCTACCGCGGATCCTCCTAATCCAACCCAAATCACTTTCCCTTGCTTCTCATTTGAAGGTGCCAAGACAAAAACACACCCTAGAGGGGCGGAGTGAACCCTTTTTCAGGGGACCGGGTATCCTACAACGGGACGGGAGAGGGTTTAGGGTTTCATTAGGCGGACCGCTACCGTGGATCCCTCTAATCCAACCCAAAACCCTTTTCCTGCTCATTTGAAGGTGGAAAGACAAAAACACACCCTAGAGGGACGGAGTGACCCCTTTTTGGGGGGACCGGGTATCCTAAAACGGGACAGGAAAGGGTTTAGGGTTTGATTAGGCAGACCGCTACCGCGGATCCCCCTAATTAAACCCTAAACCCTTTCCCTTGCTTCTCATTTTAAGGCGGCAAGACAAAAAGACACCCTAGAGGGGCCGAGTGAACCCTTTTTTGGGGGGCCGGGTATCCTAAAACGGGACGGGAAAGGGTTTAGGGTTTGATTAGGCGGACCGCTACCGCCAATCCCCCTAATCAAACCCTAAACCCTTTCCCTTGCTTCTCATTTGAAGGCGTCAAGACAAAAAGACACCCTAGTAGGGGCGAGTGAACCCTTTTTTGGGGGGCATGGGTATCCTAAACGGGACGGGAAAGGGTTTAGGGTTTGATTATGCGGACCGCTACCACGTATCCCCCTAATCAAACCTAAACCCTTTCCCTTGATTCTCATTTGATGGTGGCAAGACAAAAAGACACCCTAGAGGGGCCGAGTGAACCCTTTTTTGGGGGGCCGGGTATCCTAAAACGGGACGGGAAAGGGTTTAGGGTTTTATTAGGCGGACCGCTACCGCGGATCCCTCTAATCAAACCCTAAACTCTTTCCCTTGCTTCTCATTTTAAGGCGGCAAGACAAAAATACACCCTAGAGGGGCCCAGTGAACCCTTTTTTGGGGGGCCGGGTATCCTAAAACGGGACGGGAAAGGGTTTAGGGTTTGATTAGGCGGACCGCTACCGCGGATCCCCTTAAACAAACCCTAAACCCTTTCCCTTGCTTCTCATTTGAAGGCGGCAAGACAAAAAGACACCCTAGAGGGGCCGAGTGAACCCTTTTTTGGGGGGGCGGGTATCCTAAAACGGGACGGGAAAGGGTTTAGGGTTTGATTAGGCGGACCGCTACCGCGGATCCCCCTAATAAAACCCTAAACCCCTTCCCTTGCTTCCCATTTGAAGGCGGCAAGACAAAAATACACACTAGAGGGGCCGAGTGAACCCTTTTTTGGGGGGCCGGGTATCCTAAAACGGGACGGGAAAGGTTTTAGGGTTTGATTAGGCAGACCGCTACCACGGATCCACCTAATCAAACCATAAACCCTTTCCCTTGCTTCTCATTTTGAGGCGGCAAGACAACAATACACCCTAGAGGGGCCTAGTGAACCCTTTTTTGGGGGGCCGGGTATCCTAAAACGGGACGGGAAAGGTTTTAGGGTTTGATTAGGCAAACCGCTACCGCGGATCCCCCTAATCAAACCTTAAACCCTTTCCCTTTCTTCTCATTTGAAGGCGGCAAGACAAAAAGACACCCTAGAGGGGCCGAGTGAACCCTTTTTTGGGGGGCCGGGTATCCTAAAACGGGACGGGAAAGGGATTAGGGTTTGAATAGGCGGACCGCTACCGCGGATCCCCCTAATCAAACCCTAAACCCTTTCTCTTGCTTCTCATTTGAAGGAGGCAAGACAAAAGGACACCCTAGAGGGGCCGAGTGAACCCTTTTTTGGGGGGCCGGGTATCCTAAAACGGGACGGGAAAGGGTTTAGGGTTTGATTAGGCGGACCGCAGATCCCCCTAATCAAACCCTAAACCCTTTCCCTTGCTTCTCATTTGAAGGCGGCAAGACAAAAAGACACCCTAGTAGGGGCGATTGAACCCTTTTTTGGGGGGCATGGGTATCCTAAAACGGGACGGGAAAGGGTTTAGGGTTTGATTATGCGGACCGCTACCGCGGATCCCCCTAATCAAACCTAAACCCTTTCCCTTGCTTCTCATTTGATGGCGGCAAGACAAAAAGACACCCTAGAGGGGCCGAGTGAACCCTTTTTTGGGAGGCCGGGTATCCTCAAATGGGACGGGAAAGGGTTTAGGGTTTGATTAGGCGGACACCGCTACCGCGGATCCTCCTAATCCAACCCAAATCACTTTCCCTTGCTTCTCATTTGAAGGTGCCAAGACAAAAACACACCCTAGAGGGGCGGAGTGAACCCTTTTTCAGGGGACCGGGTATCCTACAACGGGACGGGAAAGGGTTTAGGGTTTCATTAGGCGGACCGCTACCGTGGATCCCTCTAATCCAACCCAAAACCCTTTTCCTGCTCATTTGAAGGTGGAAAGACAAAAACACACCCTAGAGGGACGGAGTGACCCCTTTTTGGGGGGACCGGGTATCCTAAACGGGACGAAAGGGTTTAGGGTTTGATTAGGCAGACCGCTACCGCGGATCCCCTAATCAAACCCTAAACCCTTTCCCTTGCTTCTCATTTTAAGGCGGCAAGACAAAAAGACACCCTAGAGGGACCGAGTGAACCCTTTTTTGGGGGGCCGGGTATCCTAAAACGGGACGGGAAAGAGTTTAGGGTTTGATTAGGCGGACCGCTACCGCCAATCCCCCTAATCAAACCCTAAACCCTTTCCCTTGCTTCTCATTTGAAGGCGTCAAGACAAAAAGACACCCTAGTAGGGGCGAGTGAACCCTTTTTTGGGGGGCATGGGTATCCTAAAACGGGACGGGAAAGGGTTTAGGGTTTGATTATGCGGACCGCTACCACGTATCCCCCTAATCAAACCTAAACCCTTTCCCTTGATTCTCATTTGATGGTGGCAAGACAAAAAGACACCCTAGAGGGGCCGAGTGAACCCTTTTTTGGGGGGCCGGGTATCCTAAAACGGGACGGGAAAGGGTTTAGGGTTTTATTAGGCGGACCGCTACCGCGGATCCCTCTAATCAAACCCTAAACTCTTTCCCTTGCTTCTCATTTTAAGGCGGCAAGACAAAAATACACCCTAGAGGGGCCCAGTGAACCCTTTTTTGGGGGGCCGGGTATCCTAAAACGGGACGGGAAAGGGTTTAGGGTTTGATTAGGCGGACCGCTACCGCGGATCCCCTTAAACAAACCCTAAACCCTTTCCCTTGCTTCTCATTTGAAGGCGGCAAGACAAAAAGACACCCTAGAGGGGCCGAGTGAACCCTTTTTTGGGGGGGCGGGTATCCTAAAACGGGACGGGAAAGGGTTTAGGGTTTGATTAGGCGGACCGCTACCGCGGATCCCCTAATAAAACCCTAAACCCCTTCCCTTGCTTCCCATTTGAAGGCGGCAAGACAAAAATACACACTAGAGGGGCCGAGTGAACCCTTTTTTGGGGGGCCGGGTATCCTAAAACGGGACGGGAAAGGTTTTAGGGTTTGATTAGGCAGACCGCTACCACGGATCCACCTAATCAAACCATAAACCCTTTCCCTTGCTTCTCATTTTGAGGCGGCAAGACAACAATACACCCTAGAGGGGCCTAGTGAACCCTTTTTTGGGGGGCCGGGTATCCTAAAACGGGACGGGAAAGGTTTTAGGGTTTGATTAGGCAAACCGCTACCGCGGATCCCCCTAATCAAACCTTAAACCCTTTCCCTTTCTTCTCATTTGAAGGCGGCAAGACAAAAAGACACCCTAGAGGGGCCGAGTGAACCCTTTTTTGGGGGGCCGGGTATCCTAAAACAGGACGGGAAAGGGATTAGGGTTTGAATAGGCGGACCGCTACCGCGGATCCCCCTAATCAAACCCTAAACCCTTTCTCTTGCTTCTCATTTGAAGGAGGCAAGACAAAAGGACACCCTAGAGGGGCCGAGTGAACCCTTTTTTGGGGGGCCGGGTATCCTAAAACGGGACGGGAAAGGGTTTAGGGTTTGATTAGGCGGACCGCTACCGCAGATCCCCCTAATCAAACCCTAAACCCTTTCCCTTGCTTCTCATTTGAAGGCGGCAAGACAAAAAGACACCCTAGTAGGGGCGATTGAACCCTTTTTTGGGGGCATGGGTATCTAAAAACGGGACGGGAAAGGGTTTAGGGTTTGATTATGCGGACCGCTACCGCGGATCCCCTAATCAAACCCTAAACCCTTTCCTTTGCTTCTCATTTGATGGCGGCAAGACAAAAAGACACCCTAGAGGGGCCGAGTGAACCCTTTTTGGGAGGCCGGGTATCCTAAAATGGGACGGGAAAGGGTTTAGGGTTTGATTAGGCGGACACCGCTACCGCGGATCCTCCTAATCCAACCCAAATCACTTTCCCTTGCTTCTCATTTGAAGGTGCCAAGACAAAAACACACCCTAGAGGGGCGGAGTGAACCCTTTTTCAGGGGACCGGGTATCCTACAACGGGACGGGAAAGGGTTTAGGGTTTCATTAGGCGGACCGCTACCGTGGATCCCTCTAATCCAACCCAAAACCCTTTTCCTGCTCATTTGAAGGTGGAAAGACAAAAACACACCCTAGAGGGACGGAGTGACCCCTTTTTGGGGGGACCGGGTATCCTAAAACGGGACAGGAAAGGGTTTAGGGTTTGATTAGGCAGACCGCTACCGCGGATCCCCTAATCAAACCCTAAACCCTTTCCCTTGCTTCTCATTTTAAGGCGGCAAGACAAAAAGACACCCTAGAGGGACCGAGTGAACCCTTTTTTGGGGGGCCGGGTATCCTAAAACGGGACGGGAAAGAGTTTAGGGTTTGATTAGGCGGACCGCTACCGCCAATCCCCCTAATCAAACCCTAAACCCTTTCCCTTGCTTCTCATTTGAAGGCGGCAAGACAAAAAGACACCCTAGTAGGGGCGAGTGAACCCTTTTTTGGGGGGCATGGGTATCCTAAAACGGGACGGGAAAGGGTTTAGGGTTTGATTATGCGGACCGCTACCACGTATCCCCCTAATCAAACCTAAACCCTTTCCCTTGATTCTCATTTGATGGTGGCAAGACAAAAAGACACCCTAGAGGGGCCGAGTGAACCCTTTTTTGGGGGGCCGGGTATCCTAAAACGGGACGGGAAAGGGTTTAGGGTTTTATTAGGCGGACCGCTACCGCGGATCCCTCTAATCAAACCCTAAACTCTTTCCCTTGCTTCTCATTTTAAGGCGGCAAGACAAAAATACACCCTAGAGGGGCCCAGTGAACCCTTTTTTGGGGGGCCGGGTATCCTAAAACGGGACGGGAAAGGGTTTAGGGTTTGATTAGGCGGACCGCTACCGCGGATCCCCTTAAACAAACCCTAAACCCTTTCCCTTGCTTCTCATTTGAAGGCGGCAAGACAAAAAGACACCCTAGAGGGGCCGAGTGAACCCTTTTTTGGGGGGGCGGGTATCCTAAAACGGGACGGGAAATGGTTTAGGGTTTGATTAGGCGGACCGCTACCGCGGATCCCCCTAATAAAACCCTAAACCCCTTCCCTTGCTTCTCATTTGAAGGCGGCAAGACAAAAATACACACTAGAGGGGCCGAGTGAACCCTTTTTTGGGGGGCCGGGTATCCTAAACGGGACGGGAAAGGTTTTAGGGTTTGATTAGGCAGACCGCTACCACGGATCCACCTAATCAAACCATAAACCCTTTCCCTTGCTTCTCATTTTGAGGCGGCAAGACAACAATACACCCTAGAGGGGCCTAGTGAACCCTTTTTTGGGGGGCCGGGTATCCTAAAACGGGACGGGAAAGGTTTTAGGGTTTGATTAGGCAAACCGCTACCGCGGATCCCCCTAATCAAACCTTAAACCCTTTCCCTTTCTTCTCATTTGAAGGCGGCAAGACAAAAAGACACCCTAGAGGGGCCGAGTGAACCCTTTTTTTGGGGGGCGGGAATCCTAAAACAGACGGGAAAGGGATTAGGGTTTGAATAGGCGGACCGCTACCGCGGATCCCCCTAATCAAACCCTAAACCCTTTCTCTTGCTTCTCATTTGAAGGAGGCAAGACAAAAGGACACCCTAGAGGGGCCGAGTGAACCCTTTTCGGGGGGACCGGGTATCCTAAAACGGGGACGGGGAAAGGGATTAGGGTTTGATTAGGCGGACCGCCACCGCAGATCCCCCTAGTCAAACCCTAAACCCTTTCCCTTGCTTCTCATTTGAAGGCGGCAAGACAAAAAGACACCCTAGTAGGGGCGATTGAACCCTTTTTTGGGGGGCATGGGTATCCTAAAACGGGACGGGAAAGGGTTTAGGGTTTGATTATGCGGACCGCTACCGCGGATCCCCTAATCAAACCCTAAACCCTTTCCCTTGCTTCTCATTTGATGGCGGCAAGACAAAAAGACACCCTAGAGGGGCCGAGTGAACCCTTTTTTGGGAGGCCGGGTATCCTCAAATGGGACGGGAAAGGGTTTAGGGTTTGATTAGGCGGACACCGCTACCGCGGATCCTCCTAATCCAACCCAAATCACTTTCCCTTGCTTCTCATTTGAAGGTGCCAAGACAAAAACACACCCCAGAGGGGCGGAGTGAACCCTTTTTCGGGGGACCGGGTATCCTACAACGGGACGGGAAAGGGTTTAGGGTTTCATTAGGCGGACCGCTACCGTGGATCCCTCTAATCCAACCCAAAACCCTTTTCCTGCTCATTTGAAGGTGGAAAGACAAAAACACACCCTAGAGGGACGGAGTGATCCCTTTTTGGGGGGACCGGGTATCCTAAAACGGGACGGGAAAGGGTTTAGGGTTTGATTAGGCAGACCGCTACCGCGGATCCCCCTAATTAAACCCTAAACCCTTTCCCTTGCTTCTCATTTTAAGGCGGCAAGACAAAAAGACACCCTAGAGGGGCCGAGTGAACCCTTTTTGGGGGAACCGGGTATCCTAAAACGGGACGGGAAAGGGTTTAGGGTTTGATTAGGCGGACCGCTACCGCGGATCCCCCTAATCAAACTCTAAACCCCTTCCCTTGCTTCTCATTTGAAAGCGGCAAGACAAAAATAAACCCTAGAGGGGCCGAGTGAACCCTTTTTTGGGGGGCCGGGTATCCTAAAACGGGACGGGAAAGGTTGTAGGGTTTGATTAGGCAGACCACTACCACGGATCCACCTAATCAAACCTTAAACCCTTTCCCTTGCTTCTCATTTGAAGGCGGCAAGACAAAAAAACACCCTAGAGGGGCCGAGTGAACCCTTTTTTGGGGGGCCGGGTATCCTAAAACGGGACGGGAAAGGGTTTAGGGTTTGATTAGGCGGACCGCTACCGCGTATCCCCTAATCAAACCCTAAACCCTTTCCCTTGCTTCTCATTCGAAAGCGGCAAAACAAAAAGACACCCTAGAGAGGCCGAGTGAACCCTTTTTTGGAGGGCCGGGTATCCTAAAATGGGACGGGAAAGGGTTTAGGGTTTGATTAGGCGGACCGCTACCGCGGATCCCCCTAATCAAACCCTAAACCCTTTCCCTTGCTTCTCATTTGATGGCGGCAAGACAAAAAGACACCCTAGAGGGGCCGAGTGAACCCTTTTTTGGGAGGCCGGGTATCCTCAAATGGGACGGGTTAGGGTTTAGGGTTTGATTAGGCCGACACCGCTACCGCGGATCCCCCTAATCCAACCCAAATCACTTTCCCTTGCTTCTCATTTGAAGGTGCCAAGACAAAAACACACCCTAGAGGGGCGGAGTGAACCCTTTTTCGGGGGACCGGGTATCCTACAACGGGACGGGAAAGGGTTTAGGGTTTGATTAGGCGGACCGCTACCGTGGATCCCCCTAATCCAACCCAAAATCCTTTTCCTTCTCATTTTAAGATGGAAAGACAAAAACACACCCTAGAGGGACGAAGTGATCCCTTTTTGGAGGGACCGGGTATCCTAAAACGGGACGGGAAAGGGTTTGGGGTTTGATTAGGCAGACCGCTACCGCGGATCCCCCTAATTAAACCCTAAACCCTTTCCCTTGCTTCTCATTTGAAGGCGGCAAGACAAAAAGACACCCTAGAGGGGCCGAGTGAACCCTTTTTGGGGGGTCGGGTATCCTTAAACGAGACAAGAAACGGTTTATGGTTTGATTAGGCGGATCCTTGCTTCTCATTTGAAGGCGGCAAGACAAAAAGACACACTAGAGGGGCCGAGTGAACCCTTTTTGGAGGACCGGGTATCCTAAAGCGGGACGGGAAAGGGGTTAGGGTTTGATTAGGCAGACCGCTACCGCGGATCCCCCTAATCCAACCCAAAACCCTTTCCCTTGCTTCTCATTTGAAGGTGGCAAGACAAAAACACACCCTAGAGGGGCGGAGTGAACCCTTTTTGGGGGGACCGGGTATCCTAAAACGGGACGGGAAAGGGTTTAGGGTTTGATTAGGCAGACCACTACCACGGATCCACCTAATCAAACCTTAAACCCTTTCCCTTGCTTCTCATTTGAAGGCGGCAAGACAAAAAAACACCCTAGAGGGGCCGAGTGAACCCTTTTTTGAGGGGCCGGGTATCCTAAAACGGGACGGGAAAGGGTTTAGGGTTTGATTAGGCGGACCGCTACCGCGGATCCCCTAATCAAACCCTAAACCCTTTCCCTTACTTCTCATTCGAAAGCGGCAAAACAAAAAGACACCCTAGAGGGGCCGAGTGAACCCTTTTTTGGGGGGCCGGGTATCCTCAAATGGGACGGGAAAGGGTTTAGGGTTTGATTAGGCGGACACCGCTACCGCGGATCCCCCTAATCCAACCCAAATCACTTTCCCTTGCTTCTCATTTGAAGGTGCCAAGACAAAAACACACCCTAGAGGGGCGGAGTGAACCCTTTTTCGGGGGACCGGGTATCCTACAACGGGACGGGAAAGGGTTTAGGGTTTGATTAGGCGGACCGCTACCGTGGATCCCTCTAATCCAACCCAAAACCCTTTTCCTTCTCATTTGAAGGTGGAAAGACAAAAACACACCCTAGAGGGACGGAGTGATCCCTTTTTGGGGGGACCGGGTATCCTAAAACGGGACGGGAAAGGGTTTAGGGTTTGATTAGGCAGACCGCTACCGCGGATCCCCCTAATTAAACCCTAAACCCTTTCCCTTGCTTCTCATTTTAAGGCGGCAAGACAAAAAGACACCCTAGAGGGGCCGAGTGAACCCTTTTTGGGGGAACCGGGTATCCTAAAACGGGACGGGAAAGGGTTTAAGGTTTGATTAGGCGGACCGCTACCGCGGATCCCCCTAATCAAACCCTAAACCCCTTCCCTTGCTTCTCATTTGAAAGCGGCAAGACAAAAATAAACCCTAGAGGGGCCGAGTGAACCCTTTTTTGGGGGGCCGGGTATCCTAAAACGGGACGGGAAAGGTTGTAGGGTTTGATTAGGCAGACCACTACCACGGATCCACCTAATCAAACCTTAAACCCTTTCCCTTGCTTCTCATTTGAAGGCGGCAAGACAAAAAAACACCCTAGAGGGGCCGAGTGAACCCTTTTTGGGGGGACCGGGTATCCTAAAACGGGACGGGAAAGGGTTTAGGGTTTGATTAGGCGGACCGCTACCGCGGATCCCCTTAATCAAACCCTAAACCCTTTCCCTTGCTTCTCATTCGAAAGCGGCAAAACAAAAAGACACCCTAGAGAGGCCGAGTGAACCCTTTTTGGAGGGACCGGGTATCCTAAAATGGGACGGGGAAAGGGTTTAGGGTTTGATTAGGCGGACCGCTACCGCGGATCCCCCTAATCAAACCCTAAACCCTTTCCCTTGCTTCTCATTTGATGGCGGCAAGACAAAAAGACACACTAGAGGGGCCGAGTGAACCCTTTTTAGGGAGGCCGGGTATCCTCAAATGGGACGGGTTAGGGTTTAGGGTTTGATTAGGCCGACACCGCTACCGCGGATCCCCCTAATCCAACCCAAATCACTTTCCCTTGCTTCTCATTTGAAGGTGCCAAGACAAAAACACACCCTAGAGGGGCGGAGTGAACCCTTTTTCGGGGGACCGGGTATCCTACAACGGGACGGGAAAGGGTTTAGGGTTTGATTAGGCGGACCGCTACCGTGGATCCCCCTAATCCAACCCAAAATCCTTTTCCTTCTCATTTTAAGGTGAAAAGACAAAAACACACCCTAGAGGGACGAAGTGATCCCTTTTTGGAGGGACCGGGTATCCTAAAACGGGACGGGAAAGGGTTTGGGGTTTGATTAGGCAGACCCCTACCGCGGATCCCCCTAATTAAACCCTAAACCCTTTCCCTTGCTTCTCATTTGAACGCGGCAAGACAAAAAGACACCCTAGAGGGGCCGAGTGAACCCTTTTTGGGGGGTCGGGTATCCTTAAACGAGACAAGAAACGGTTTATGGTTTGATTAGGCGGATCCTTGCTTCTCATTTGAAGGCGGCAAGACAAAAAGACACACTAGAGGGGCCGAGTGAACCCTTTTTGGGGGACCGGGTATCTTAAAGCGGGACGGGAAAGGGGTTAGGGTTTGATTAGGCAGACCGCTACCGCGGATCCCCCTAATCCAACCCAAAACCCTTTCCCTTGCTTCTCATTTGAAGGTGGCAAGACAAAAACACACCCTAGAGGGGCGGAGTGAACCCTTTTTGGGGGGGCTGGGTATCCTAAAACGGGACGGGAAAGGGTTTAGGGTTTGATTAGGCAGACCACTACCACGGATCCACCTAATCAAACCTTAAACCCTTTCCCTTGCTTCTCATTTGAAGGCGGCAAGACAAAAAAACACCCTAGAGGGGCCGAGTGAACCCTTTTTTGAGGGGCCGGGTATCCTAAAACGGGACGGGAAAGGGTTTAGGGTTTGATTAGGCAGACCGCTACCGCGGATCCCCTAATCAAACCCTAAACCCTTTCCCTTACTTCTCATTCGAAAGCGGCAAAACAAAAAGACACCCTAGAGGGGCCGAGTGAACCCTTTTTTGGGGGGCCGGGTATCCTAAAATGGGACGGGAATGGGTTTAGGGTTTGATTAGGCGGACCGCTACCGCGGATCCCCCTAATCAAACCCTAAACCCTTTCCCTTTCTTCTCATTTGATGGCGGCAAGACAAAAAGACACCCTAGAGGGGCCGAGTGAACCCTTTTTGGGAGGCCGGGTATCCTAAAATGGGACGGGAAAGGGTTTAGGGTTTGATTAGGCGGACACCGCTACCACGGATCCCCCTAATCCAACCCAAATCACTTTCCCTTGCTTCTCATTTGAAGGTGCCAAGACAAAAACACACCCTAGAGGGGCGGAGTGAACCCTTTTCGGGGACCGGGTATCCTACAACGGGACGGGAAAGGGTTTAGGGTTTGATTAGGCGGTCCGCTACCGTGGATCCCCCTAATCCAACCCAAAATCCTTTTCCTTCTCATTTTAAGGTGGAAAGACAAAAACACACCCTAGAGGGACGAAGTGATCCCTTTTTGGGGGGACCGGGTATCCTAAAACGGGACGGGAAAGGGTTTAGGGTTTGATTAGGCAGATCGCTACCGCGGATCCCCCTAATTAAACCCTAAACCCTTTCCCTTGCTTCTCATTTGAAGGCGGCAAGACAAAAAGACACCCTAGAGGGGCCGAGTGAACCCTTTTTGGGGGTCGGTTATCCTAAACGGGACGGGAAAGGGGTTAGGGTTTGATTAGGCAGACCGCTACCGCGGATCCCCCTAATCCAACCCAAAACCCTTTCCCTTGCTTCTCATTTGAAGGTGGCAAGACAAAAACACACCCTAGAGGGGCGGAGTGAACCCTTTTTGGGGGGACCGGGTATCCTAAAACGGGACGGGAAAGGGTTTAGGGTTTGATTAGGCAGACCACTACCACGGATCCACCTAATCAAACCTTAAACCCTTTCCCTTGCTTCTCATTTGAAGGCGGCAAGACAAAAAAACACCCTAGAGGGGCCGAGTGAACCCTTTTTTGAGGGGCCGGGTATCCTAAAACGGGACGGGAAAGGGTTTAGGGTTTGATTAGGCGGACCGCTACCGCGGATCCCCTAATCAAACCCTAAACCCTTTCCCTTACTTCTCATTCGAAAGCGGCAAAACAAAAAGACACCCTAGAGGGGCCGAGTGATCCCTTTTTGGGGGGACCGGGTATCCTAAAACGGGACGGGAAAGGGTTTAGGGTTTGATTAGGCAGACCGCTACCGCGGATCCTCTTAATTAAACCCTAAACCCTTTCCCTTGCTTCTCATTTGAAGGCGGCAAGACAAAAAGACACCCTAGAGGGGCCGACTGAACCCTTTTTGGGGGGTCGGGTATCCTAAAACGGGATGGGAAAGGGGTTAGGGTTTGATTAGGCAGACCGCTACCGCGGATCCCCCTAATCCAACCCAAAACCCTTTCCCTTGATTCTCATTTGAAGGTGGCAAGACAAAAACACACCCTAGAGGGGCGGAGTGAACCCTTTTTGGGGGGACCGGGTATCCTAAAACGGGACGGGAAAGGGTTTAGGGTTTGATTAGGCAGACCACTACCACGGATCCACCTAATCAAACCTTAAACCCTTTCCCTTGCTTCTCATTTGAAGGCGGCAAGAAAAAAAAACACCCTAGAGGGGCCGAGTGAACCCTTTTTTGAGGGGCCGGGTATCCTAAAACGGGACGGGAAAGGGTTTAGGGTTTGATTAGGCAGACCGCTACCGCGGATCCCCTAATCAAACCCTAAACCCTTTCCCTTGCTTCTCATTCGATAGCGGCAAAACAAAAAGACACCCTAGAGGGGCCGAGTGAACCCTTTTTTGGGGGGCCGGGTATCCTAAAATGGGACGGGAAAGGGTTTAGGGTTTGATTAGGCGGACCGCTACCGCGGATCCCCCTAATCAAACCCTAAACCCTTTCCCTTGCTTCTCATTTGAAGGCGGCAAGACAAAAAGACACCCTAGAGGGGCCGAGTGAACCCTTTTTTGGGAGGTCGGGTATCCTCAAATGGGACGGGAAAGGGTTTAGGGTTTGATTAGGCGGACACCGCTACCGCGGATCCCCCTAATCCAACCCAAATCACTTTCCCTTGCTTCTCATTTGAAGGTGCCAAGACAAAAACACACCCTAGAGGGGCGGAGTGAACCCTTTTCGGGGGATAGGGTATCCTACAACGGGACGGGAAAGGGTTTAGGGTTTGATTAGGCGGACCGCTACCGTGGATCCCCCTAATCCAACCCAAAATCCTTTTCCTTCTCATTTTAAGGTGGAAAGACAAAAACACACCCTAGAGGGACGAAGTGATCTCTTTTTGGGGGGACCGGGTATCCTAAAACGGGACGGGAAAGGGTTTAGGGTTTGATTAGGCAGACCGCTACCGCGGATCCTCTTAATTAAACCCTAAACCCTTTCCCTTGCTTCTCATTTGAAGGCGGCAAGACAAAAAGACACCCTAGAGGGGCCGAGTGAACCCTTTTTGGGGGGTCGGGTATCCTAAAACGGGACGGGAAAGGGGTTAGGGTTTGATTAGGCAGACCGCTACCGCGGATCCCCCTAATCCAACCCAAAACCCTTTCCCTTGATTCTCATTTGAAGGTGGCAAGACAAAAACACACCCTAGAGGGGCGGAGTGAACCCTTTTTGGGGGGACCGGGTATCCTAAAACGGGACGGGAAAGGGTTTAGGGTTTGATTAGGCAGACCACTACCACGGATCCACCTAATCAAACCTTAAACCCTTTCACTTGCTTCTCATTTGAAGGCGGCAAGAAAAAAACACACCCTAGAGGGGCCGAGTGAACCCTTTTTTGAGGGGCCGGGTATCCTAAAACGGGACGGGAAAGGGTTTAGGGTTTGATTAGGTGGACCGCTACCGCGGATCCCCTAATCAAACCCTAAACCCTTTCCCTTGCTTCTCATTCGAAAGCGGCAAAACAAAAAGACACCCTAGAGGGGCCGAGTGAACCCTTTTTTGGGGGGCCGGGTATCCTAAAATGGGACGGGAAAGGGTTTAGGGTTTGATTAGGCGGACCGCTACCGCGGATCCCCCTAATCAAACCCTAAACCCTTTCCCTTGCTTCTCATTTGATGGCGGCAAGACAAAAAGACACCCTAGAGGGGCCGAGTGAACCCTTTTTGGGAGGCCGGGTATCCTAAAATGGGACGGGAAAGGGTTTAGGGTTTGATTAGGCGGACACCGCTACCGCGGATCCCCCTAATCCAACCCAAATCACTTTCCCTTGCTTCTCATTTGAAGGTGCCAAGACAAAAACACACCCTAGAGGGGCGGAGTGAACCCTTTTTCGGGGGACCGGGTATCCTACAACGGGACGGGAAAGGGTTTAGGGTTTGATTAGGCGGACCGCTACCGTGGATCCCCTAATCCAACCCAAAATCCTTTTCCTTCTCATTTTAAGGTGGAAAGACAAAAACACACCCTAGAGGGACGAAGTGATCCCTTTTTGGGGGGACCGGGTATCCTAAAACGGGACGGGAAAGGGTTTAGGGTTTGATTAGGCAGACCGCTACCGCGGATCCCCTTAATTAAACCCTAAACCCTTTCCCTTGCTTCTCATTTGAAGGCGGCAAGACAAAAAGACACCCTAGAGGGGCCGAGTGAACCCTTTTTGGGGGGTCGGGTATCCTAAAACGAGACGAGAAACGGTTTATGGTTTGATTAGGCGGATCCTTGCTTCTCATTTGAAGGCGGCAAGACAAAAAGACACACTAGAGGGGCCGAGTGAACCCTTTTTGGGGGACCGGGTATCTTAAAGCGGGACGGGAAAGGGGTTAGGGTTTGATTAGGCAGACCGCTACCGCGGATCCCCCTAATCCAACCCAAAACCCTTTCCCTTGCTTCTCATTTGAAGGTGGCAAGACAAAAACACACCCTAGAGGGGCGGAGTGAACCCTTTTTGGGGGGACCGGGTATCCTAAAACGGGACGGGAAAGGGTTTAGGGTTTGATTAGGCAGACCACTACCACGGATCCACCTAATCAAACCTTAAACCCTTTCCCTTGCTTCTCATTTGAAGGCGGCAAGACAAAAAAACACCCTAGAGGGGCCGAGTGAACCCTTTTTTGAGGGGCCGGGTATCCTAAAACGGGACGGGAAAGGGTTTAGGGTTTGATTAGGCAGACCGCTACCGCGGATCCCCTAATCAAACCCTAAACCCTTTCCCTTACTTCTCATTCGAAAGCGGCAAAACAAAAAGACACCCTAGAGGGGCCGAGTGAACCCTTTTTTGGGGGGCCGGGTATCCTAAAATGGGACGGGAAAGGGTTTAGGGTTTGATTAGGCGGACCGCTACCGCGGATCCCCCTAATCAAACCCTAAACCCTTTCCCTTTCTTCTCATTTGATGGCGGCAAGACAAAAAGACACCCTAGAGGGGCCGAGTGAACCCTTTTTTGGGAGGCCGGGTATCCTCAAATGGGACGGGAAAGGGTTTAGGGTTTGATTAGGCGGACACCGCTACCACGGATCCCCCTAATCCAACCCAAATCACTTTCCCTTGCTTCTCATTTGAAGGTGCCAAGACAAAAACACACCCTAGAGGGGCGGAGTGAACCCTTTTTCGGGGGACCGGGTATCCTACAACGGGACGGGAAAGGGTTTAGGGTTTGATTAGGCGGTCCGCTACCGTGGATCCCCCTAATCCAACCCAAAATCCTTTTCCTTCTCATTTTAAGGTGGAAAGACAAAAACACACCCTAGAGGGACGAAGTGATCCCTTTTTGGGGGGACCGGGTATCCTAAAACGGGACGGGAAAGGGTTTAGGGTTTGATTAGGCAGACCGCTACCGCGGATCCCCCTAATTAAACCCTAAACCCTTTCCCTTGCTTCTCATTTGAAGGCGGCAAGACAAAAAGACACCCTAGAGGGGCCGAGTGAACCCTTTTTGGGGGGTCGGGTATCCTAAAACGGGACGGGAAAGGGGTTAGGGTTTGATTAGGCAGACCGCTACCGCGGATCCCCCTAATCCAACCCAAAACCCTTTCCCTTGCTTCTCATTTGAAGGTGGCAAGACAAAAACACACCCTAGAGGGGCGGAGTGAACCCTTTTTGGGGGGACCGGGTATCCTAAAACGGGACGGGAAAGGGTTTAGGGTTTGATTAGGCAGACCACTACCACGGATCCACCTAATCAAACCTTAAACCCTTTCCCTTGCTTCTCATTTGAAGGCGGCAAGACAAAAAAACACCCTAGAGGGGCCGAGTGAACCCTTTTTTGAGGGGCCGGGTATCCTAAAACGGGACGGGAAAGGGTTTAGGGTTTGATTAGGCGGACCGCTACCGCGGATCCCCTAATCAAACCCTAAACCCTTTCCCTTACTTCTCATTCGAAAGCGGCAAAACAAAAAGACACCCTAGAGGGGCCGAGTGAACCCTTTTTGGGGGGCCGGGTATCCTAAAATGGGACGGGAAAGGGTTTAGGGTTTGATTAGGCGGACCGCTACCGCGGATCCCCTTAATCAAACCCTAAACCCTTTCTCTTTCTTCTCATTTGAAGGCGGCAAGACAAAAAGACACCCTAGAGGGGCCGAGTGAACCCTTTTTTGGGAGGCCGGGTATCCTCAAATGGGACGGGAAAGGGTTTAGGGTTTGATTAGGCGGACACCGCTACCGCGGATCCCCCTAATCCAACCCAAATCACTTTCCCTTGCTTCTCATTTGAAGGTGCCGAGACAAAAACACACCCTAGAGGGGCGGAGTGAACCCTTTTTCGGGGGACCGGGTATCCTACAACGGGACGGGAAAGGGTTTAGGGTTTGATTAGGCGGTCCGCTACCGTGGATCCCCCTAATCCAACCCAAAATCCTTTTCCTTCTCATTTTAAGGTGGAAAGACAAAAACACACCCTAGAGGGACGAAGTGATCCCTTTTTGGGGGGACCGGGTATCCTAAAACGGGACGGGAAAGGGTTTAGGGTTTGATTAGGCAGACCGCTACCGCGGATCCTCTTAATTAAACCCTAAACCCTTTCCCTTGCTTCTCATTTGAAGGCGGCAAGACAAAAAGACACCCTAGAGGGGCCGAGTAAACCCTTTTTGGGGGGTCGGGTATCCTAAAACGGGACGGGAAAGGGGTTAGGGTTTGATTAGGCAGACCGCTACCGCGGATCCCCCTAATCCAACCCAAAACCCTTTCCCTTGATTCTCATTTGAAGGTGGCAAGACAAAAACACACCCTAGAGGGGCGGAGTGAACCCTTTTTGGGGGGACCGGGTATCCTAAAACGGGACGGGAAAGGGTTTAGGGTTTGATTAGGCAGACCACTACCACGGATCCACCTAATCAAACCTTAAACCCTTTCCCTTGCTTCTCATTTGAAGGCGGCAAGAAAAAAAAACACCCTAGAGGGGCCGAGTGAACCCTTTTTTGAGGGGCCGGGTATCCTAAAACGGGACGGGAAAGGGTTTAGGGTTTGATTAGGCGGACCGCTACCGCGGATCCCCTAATCAAACCCTAAACCCTTTCCCTTGCTTCTCATTCGAAAGCGGCAAAACAAAAAGACACCCTAGAGGGGCCGAGTGAACCCTTTTTTGGGGGGCCGGGTATCCTAAAATGGGACGGGAAAGGGTTTAGGGTTTGATTAGGCGGACCGCTACCGCGGATCCCCCTAATCAAACCCTAAACCCTTTCCCTTGCTTCTCATTTGATGGCGGCAAGACAAAAAGACACCCTAGAGGGGCCGAGTGAACCCTTTTTTGGGAGGTCGGGTATCCTCAAATGGGACGGGAAAGGGTTTAGGGTTTGATTAGGCGGACACCGCTACCGCGGATCCCCCTAATCCAACCCAAATCACTTTCCCTTGCTTCTCATTTGAAGGTGCCAAGACAAAAACACACCCTAGAGGGGCGGAGAGAACCCTTTTTCGGGGGACCGGGTATCCTACAACGGGACGGGAAAGGGTTTAGGGTTTGATTAGGCGGACCGCTACCGTGGATCCCCCTAATCCAACCCAAAATCCTTTTCCTTCTCATTTTAAGGTGGAAAGACAAAAACACACCCTAGAGGGACGAAGTGATCCCTTTTTGGGGGGACCGGGTATCCTAAAACGGGACGGGAAAGGGTTTAGGGTTTGATTAGGCAGACCGCTACCGCGGATCCCCTTAATTAAACCCTAAACCCTTTCCCTTGCTTCTCATTTGAAGGCGGCAAGACAAAAAGACACCCTAGAGGGGCCGAGTGAACCCTTTTTGGGGGGTCGGGTATCCTAAAACGAGACGAGAAACGGTTTATGGTTTGATTAGGCGGATCCTTGCTTCTCATTTGAAGGCGGCAAGACAAAAAGACATACTAGAGGGGCCGAGTGAACCCTTTTTGGGGGACCGGGTATCCTAAAGCGGGACGGGAAAGGGTTTAGGGTTTGATTAGGCAGACCGCTACCGCGGATCCCCCTAATCCAACCCAAAACCCTTTCCCTTGCTTCTCATTTGAAGGTGGCAAGACAAAAACACACCCTAGAGGGGCGGAGTGAACCCTTTTTGGGGGGACCGGGTATCCTAAAACGGGACGGGAAAGGGTTTAGGGTTTGATTAGGCGGACCGCTACCGCGGATCCCCCTAATCAAACCCTAAACCCCTTCCCTTGCTTCTCATTTGAAAGCGGGAAGACAAAAATAAACCCTAGAGGGGCCGAGTGAACCCTTTTTTGGGGGGCGGGGTATCCTAAAACGGGACGGGAAAGGTTGTAGGGTTTGATTAGGCAGACCGCTACCACGGATCCACCTAATTAAACCTTAATCCCTTGCTTCTCATTTGAAGGCGGCAAGACAAAAAAACACCCTAGAGGGGCCGAGTGAACCCTTTTTTGGGGGGCCGGCTATCCTAAAACGGGACGGGAAAGGGTTTAGGGTTTGATTAGGCGGACCGCTACCGCGGATCCCCTAATCAAACCCTAAACCCTTTCCCTTGCTTCTCATTTGAAGGGGGCAAGACAAAAATACACCCTAGAGGGGCCGAGTGAACCCTTTTTTGGGAGGCCGGGTATCCTGAAACGGGACGGGAAAGGGTTTAGGGTTTGATTAGGCAGACCGCTACCGCGGATCCCCCTAATCAAACCTTAAACCCTTTCCCTTGTTCTCATTTGAAGGCGTCAAGACAAAAAGACACCCTAGAGGGGCCGAGTGAACCCTTTTTTGGGGGGCCGGGAATCTTAAAACGGGACGGGAAAGGGATTAGGGTTTGATTAGGCGGACCGCTACCGCGGATCCCCCTAATCAAACCCTAAACCCCTTCCCTTGTTTCTCATTTGAAGGCGGCAAGACAAAAATACACACTAGAGGGGCCGAGTGAACCCTTTTTTGGGGGGCCGGGTATCCTAAAATGGGACGGGAAAGGTTTTAGGGTTTGATTAGGCAGACCGCTACCACGGATCCACCTAATCAAACCTTAAACCCTTTCCCTTGCTTCTCATTTGAAGGCGGCAAGACAAAAAGACACCCTAGAGGGGCCGAGTGAACCCTTTTTTGGGGGGGCGGGTATCCTAAAACGGGACGGGAAAGGTTGTAGGGTTTGATTAGGCAGACCGCTACCACGGATCCACCTAATCAAACCTTAAACCCTTTCCCTTACTTCTAATTTGAAGGCGGCAAGAAAAAAAGACACCCTAGAGGGGCCGAGTGAACCCTTTTTTGGGGGGCCGGGTATCCTAAAACGGGACGGGAAAGGGTTTAGGGTTTTATTAGGCGGACCGCTACCGCGGATCCCCCTTATCAAACCCTAAACCCTTTCCCTTGCTTCTCATTTTAAGGCGGCAAGACAAAAATACACCCTAGAGGGGCCCAGTGAACCCTTTTTTGGGGGGCCGGGTATCCTAAAACGGGACGGGAAAGGTTTTAGGGTTTGATTAGGCAGACCGCTACCGCGGATCCCCCTAATCAAACCTTAAACCCTCTCCCTTGCTTCTCATTTGAATGCGGCAAGACAAAAAGACACCCTAGAGGGGCCGAGTGAACCCTTTTTTGGGGGGCCGGGAATCCTAAAACGGGACGGGAAAGGGATTAGGGTTTGAATAGGCGGACCGCTACCGCGGATCCCCCTAATCAAACCCTAAACCCTTTCTCTTGCTTCTCATTTGAAGGCGGCAAGACAAAAGGACACCCTAAAGGGGCCGAGTGAACCCTTTTTTGGGGGGGCGGGTATCCTAAAACGGGACGGGAAAGGTTGTAGGGTTTGATTAGGCAGACCGCTACCACGGATCCACCTAATCAAACCTTAAACCCTTTCCCTTACTTCTAATTTGAAGGCGGCAAGAGAAAAAGACACCCTAGAGGGGCCGAGTGAACCCTTTTTTGGGGGGCCGGGTATCCTAAACCGGGACGGGAAAGGGTTTAGGGTTTTATTAGGCGGACCGCTACCGCGGATCCCCCTTATCAAACCCTAAACCCTTTCCCTTGCTTCTCATTTTAAGGCGGCAAGACAAAAATACACCCTAGAGGGGCCCAGTGAACCCTTTTTTGGGGGGCCGGGTATCCTAAAACGGGACGGGAAAGGTTTTAGGGTTTGATTAGGCAGACCGCTACCGCGGATCCCCCTAATCAAACCTTAAACCCTTTCCCTTGCTTCTCATTTGAATGCGGCAAGACAAAAAGACACCCTAGAGGGGCCGAGTGAACCCTTTTTTGGGGGGCCGGGAATCCTAAAACGGGACGGGAAAGGGATTAGGGTTTGAATAGGCGGACCGCTACCGCGGATCCCCCTAATCAAACCCTAAACCCTTTCTCTTGCTTCTCATTTGAAGGCGGCAAGACAAAAGGACACCCTAAAGGGGCCGAGTGAACCCTTTTTTGGGGGGCCGGGTATCCTAAAACGGGACGGGAAAGGGTTTAGGGTTTGATTAGGCGGACCGCTACCGCCAATCCCCCTAATCAAACCCTAAACCCTTTCCATTGCTTCTCATTTGAAGGCGGCAAGACAAAAAGACACCCTAGTAGGGGCGAGTGAACCCTTTTTTTGGGGGGCATGGGTATCCTAAAACGGGACGGGAAAGGGTTTAGGGTTTGATTATGCGGACCGCTACCGCGGATCCCCCTAATCAAACCTAAACCCTTTCCCTTGCTTCTCATTTGATGGCGGCAAGACAAAAAGACACCTAAAGGGGCCGAGTGAACCCTTTTTTGGGACGCCGGGTATCCTCAAATGGGACGGGAAAGGGTTTAGGGTTTGATTAGGCGGACACCGCTACCGCGGATCCCCCTAATCCAACCCAAATCACTTTCCCTTGCTTCTCATTTGAAGGTGGCAAGACAAAAACACACCCTAGAGGGGCGGAGTGAACCCTTTTTGGGGGGACCGGGTATCCTAAAACGGGACGGGAAAGGGTTTAGGGTTTCATTAGGCGGACCGCTACCGCGGATCCCCCTAATCAAACCCTAAACCCCTTCCCTTGCTTCTCATTTGAAAGCGGGAAGACAAAAATAAACCCTAGAGGGGCCGAGTGAACCCTTTTTTGGGGGGCCGGGTATCCTAAAACGGGACGGGAAAGGTTGTAGGGTTTGATTAGGCAGACCGCTACCACGGATCCACCTAATCAAACCTTAAACCCTTTCCCTTGCTTCTTACTTGAAGGCGGCAAGACAAAAAAACATCCTAGAGGGGCCGAGTGAACCCTTTTTTGGGGGGCCGGGTATCCTAAAATGGGACGGGAAAGGGTTTAGGGTTTGATTAGGCGGACCGCTACCGCGGATCCCCTAATCAAACCCTAAACCCTTTCCCTTGCTTCTCATTTGAAGGGGGCAAGACAAAAATACACCCTAGAGGGGCCGAGTGAACCCTTTTTTGGGGGGCCGGGTATCCTAAAACGGGACGGGAAAGGGTTTAGGGTTTTATTAGGCAGACCGCTACCGCGGATCCCCCTAATCAAACCTTAAACCCTTTCCCTTGCTTCTCATTTGAAGGCGTCAAGACAAAAAGACACCCTAGAGGGGCCGAGTGAACCCGTTTTTGGGGGGCCGGGAATCTTAAAACGGGACGGGAAAGGGATTAGGGTTTGATTAGGCGGACCGCTACCGCGGATCCCCCTAATCAAACCCTAAACCCCTTCCCTTGCTTCTCATTTGAAGGCGGCAAGACAAAAATACACACTAGAGGGGCCGAGTGAACCCTTTTTTGGGGGGGCGGGTATCCTAAAACGGGACGGGAAAGGTTGTAGGGTTTGATTAGGCAGACCGCTACCACGGATCCACCTAATCAAACCTTAAACCCTTTCCCTTACTTCTAATTTGAAGGCGGCAAGAGAAAAAGACACCCTAGAGGGGCCGAGTGAACCCTTTTTTGGGGGGCCGGGTATCCTAAACCGGGACGGGAAAGGGTTTAGGGTTTTATTAGGCGGACCGCTACCGCGGATCCCCCTAATCAAACCCTAAACCCTTTCCCTTGCTTCTCATTTTAAGGCGGCAAGACAAAAATACACCCTAGAGGGGCCCAGTGAACCCTTTTTTGGGGGGCCGGGTATCCTAAAACGGGACGGGAAAGGTTTTAGGGTTTGATTAGGCAGACCGCTACCGCGGATCCCCCTAATCAAACCTTAAACCCTTTCCCTTGCTTCTCATTTGAATGCGGCAAGACAAAAAGACACCCTAGAGGGGCCGAGTGAACCCTTTTTTGGGGGGCCGGGAATCCTAAAACGGGACGGGAAAGGGATTAGGGTTTGAATAGGCGGACCGCTACCGCGGATCCCCCTAATCAAACCCTAAACCCTTTCTCTTGCTTCTCATTTGAAGGCGGCAAGACAAAAGGACACCCTAAAGGGGCCGAGTGAACCCTTTTTTGGGGGGCCGGGTATCCTAAAACGGGACGGGAAAGGGTTTAGGGTTTGATTAGGCGGACCGCTACCGCCAATCCCCCTAATCAAACCCTAAACCCTTTCCATTGCTTCTCATTTGAAGGCGGCAAGACAAAAAGACACCCTAGTAGGGGCGAGTGAACCCTTTTTTGGGGGGCATGGGTATCCTAAAACGGGACGGGAAAGGGTTTAGGGTTTGATTATGCGGACCGCTACCGCGGATCCCCCTAATCAAACCTAAACCCTTTCCCTTGCTTCTCATTTGATGGCGGCAAGACAAAAAGACACCTAAAGGGGCCGAGTGAACCCTTTTTTGGGACGCCGGGTATCCTCAAATGGGACGGGAAAGGGTTTAGGGTTTGATTAGGCGGACACCGCTACCGCGGATCCCCCTAATCCAACCCAAATCACTTTCCCTTGCTTCTCATTTGAAGGTGGCAAGACAAAAACACACCCTAGAGGGGCGGAGTGAACCCTTTTTGGGGGGACCGGGTATCCTAAAACGGGACGGGAAAGGGTTTAGGGTTTCATTAGGCGGACCGCTACCGCGGATCCCCCTAATCAAACCCTAAACCCCTTCCCTTGCTTCTCATTTGAAAGCGGGAAGACAAAAATAAACCCTAGAGGGGCCGAGTGAACCCTTTTTTGGGGGGCCGGGTATCCTAAAACGGGACGGGAAAGGTTGTAGGGTTTGATTAGGCAGACCGCTACCACGGATCCACCTAATCAAACCTTAAACCCTTTCCCTTGCTTCTTACTTGAAGGCGGCAAGACAAAAAAACATCCTAGAGGGGCCGAGTGAACCCTTTTTTGGGGGGCCGGGTATCCTAAAATGGGACGGGAAAGGGTTTAGGGTTTGATTAGGCGGACCGCTACCGCGGATCCCCTAATCAAACCCTAAACCCTTTCCCTTGCTTCTCATTTGAAGGGGGCAAGACAAAAATACACCCTAGAGGGGCCGAGTGAACCCTTTTTTGGGGGGCCGGGTATCCTAAAACGGGACGGGAAAGGGTTTAGGGTTTTATTAGGCAGACCGCTACCGCGGATCCCCCTAATCAAACCTTAAACCCTTTCCCTTGCTTCTCATTTGAAGGCGTCAAGACAAAAAGACACCCTAGAGGGGCCGAGTGAACCCGTTTTTGGGGGGCCGGGAATCTTAAAACGGGACGGGAAAGGGATTAGGGTTTGATTAGGCGGACCGCTACCGCGGATCCCCCTAATCAAACCCTAAACCCCTTCCCTTGCTTCTCATTTGAAGGCGGCAAGACAAAAATACACACTAGAGGGGCCGAGTGAACCCTTTTTTGGGGGGCCGGGTATCCTAAAACGGGACGGGAAAGGTTTTAGGGTTTGATTAGGCAGACCGCTACCACGGATCCACCTAATCAAACCTTAAACCCTTTCCCTTGCTTCTCATTTGAAGGCGGCAAGACAAAAAGACACCCTAGAGGGGCCGAGTGAACCCTTTTTTGGGGGGCCGGGTATCCTAAAACGGGACGGGAAAGGGTTTAGGGTTTCATTAGGCGGACCGCTACCGCGGATCCCCCTAATCAAACCCTAAACCCCTTCCCTTGCTTCTCATTTGAAAGCGGGAAGACAAAAATAAACCCTAGAGGGGCCGAGTGAACCCTTTATTGGGGGGCCGGGTATCCTAAAACGGGACGGGAAAGGTTGTAAGGTTTGATTAGGCAGACCGCTACCACGGATCCACCTAATCAAACCTTAAACCCTTTCCCTTGCTTCTTATTTGAAGGCGGCAAGACAAAAAAACATCCTAGAGGGGCCGAGTGAACCCTTTTTTGGGGGGCCGGGTATCCTAAAACGGGACGGGAAAGGGTGTAGCGGTCCGCCTAATCAAACCCTAAACCCTTTCCCTTGCTTCTCATTTGAAGGGGGCAAGACAAAAATACACCCTAGAAGGGCCGAGTGAACCCTTTTTTGGGGGGCCGGGTATCCTAAAACGGGACGGGAAAGGTTTTAGGTTTTGATTAGGCAGACCGCTACCACGGATCCACCTAATCAAACCTTAAACCCTTTCCCTTACTTCTAATTTGAAGGCGGCAAGACAAAAAGACACCCTAGAGGGGCCGAGTGAACCCTTTTTTGGGGGGCCGGGTATCCTAAAACGGGACGGGAAAGGGTTTAGGGTTTTATTAGGCGGACCGCTACCGCGGATCCCCCTTATCAAACCCTAAACCCTTTCCCTTGCTTCTCATTTTAAGGCGGCAAGACAAAAATACACCCTAGAGGGGCCCGGTGAACCTTTTTTGGGGGCCGGGTATCCTAAACGGGACGGGAAAGGTTTTAGGGTTTGATTAGGCAGACCGCTACCGCGGATCCCCCTAATCAAACCTTAAACCCTTTCCCTTGCTTCTCATTTGAAGTCGGCAAGACAAAAAGACACCCTAGAGGGGCCGAGTGAACCCTTTTTTGGGGGGCCGGGAATCCTAAAACGGGACGGGAAAGGGATTAGGGTTTGAATAGGCGGACCGCTACCACGGATCCCCCTAATCAAACCCTAAACCCTTTCTCTTGCTTTTCATTTGAAGGCGGCAAGACAAAAGGACACCCTAGAGGGGCCGAGTGAACCCTTTTTTGGGGGGCCGGGTATCCTAAAACGGGACGGGAAAGGGTTTAGGGTTTGATTAGGCGGACCGCTACCGCCAATCCCCCTAATCAAACCCTAAACCCTTTCCATTGCTTCTCATTTGAAGGCGGCAAGACAAAAAGACACCCTTGTAGGGGCGAGTGAACCCTTTTTTGGGGGGCATCGGTATCCTAAAACGAGACGGGAAAGGGTTTAGGGTTTGATTATGCGGACCGCTACCGCGGATCCCCCTAATCAAACCTAAACCCTTTCACTTGCTTCTCATTTGATGGCGGCAAGACAAAAAGACACACTAGAGGGGCCGAGTGAACCCTTTTTTGGGAGGCCGGGTATCCTCAAATGGGACGGGAAAGGGTTTAGGGTTTGATTAGGCGGACACCGCTACCGCGGATCCCCTTAATCCAACCCAAATCACTTTCCCTTGCTTCTCATTTGAAGGTGCCAAGACAAAAACACACCCTAGAGGGGCGGAGTGAACCCTTTTACGGGGGACCGGGTATCCTACAACGGGACGGGAAAGGGTTTAGGGTTTGATTAGGCGGACCGCTACCGTGGATCCCTCTAATCCAACCCAAAACCCTTTTCCTTCTCATTTGAAGGTGGAAAGACAAAAACACACCCTAGAGGGACGGAGTGATCCCTTTTTGGGGGGACCGGGTATCCTAAAACGGGACGGGAAAGGGTTTAGGGTTTGATTAGGCAGACCGCTACCGCGGATCCCCCTAATTAAACCCTAAACCCTTTCCCTTGCTTCTCATTTTAAGGCGGCAAGACAAAAAGACACCCTAAAGGGGCCGAGTGAACCCTTTTTGGGGGGGCGGGTATCCTAAAACGAGACGAGAAACGGTTTATGGTTTGATTAGGCGGATCCTTGCTTCTCATTTGAAGGCGGCAAGACAAAAAGACACACTAGAGGGGCCGAGTGAACCCTTTTTGGGGGACCGGTTATCCTAAAGCGGGACGGGAAAGGGTTTAGGGTTTGATTAGGCAGACCGCTACCGCGGATCCCCCTAATCCAACCCAAAACCCTTTCCCTTGCTTCTCATTTGAAGGTGGCAAGACAAAAACACACCCTAGAGGGGAGGAGTGAACCCTTTTTGGGGGGACCGGGTATCCTAAAACGGGACGGTAAAGGGTTTAGGGTTTGATTAGGCGGACCGCTACCGCGGATCCCCCTAATCAAACCCTAAACCCCTTCCCTTGCTTCTCATTTGAAAGCGGCAAGACAAAAATAAACCCTAGAGGGGCCGAGTGAACCCTTTTTTGGGGGGCCGGGTATCCTAAAACGGGACGGGAAAGGTTGTAGGGTTTGATTAGGCAGACCACTACCACGGATCCACCTAATCAAACCTTAAACCCTTTCCCTTGCTTCTCATTTGAAGGCGGCAAGACAAAAAAACACCCTAGAGGGGCCGAGTGAACCCTTTTTTGGGGGGCCGGGTATCCTAAAACGGGACGGGAAAGGGTTTAGGGTTTGATTAGGCGGACCGCTACCGCGGATCCCCTAATCAAACCCTAAACCCCTTCCCTTGCTTCTCATTTGAAGGCGGCAAGACAAAAATACACACTAGAGGGGCCGAGTGAACCCTTTTTTGGGGGGCCGGGTATCCTAAAACGGGACGGGAAAGGTTTTAGGGTTTGATTAGGCAGACCGCTACCACGGATCCACCTAATCAAACCTTAAACCCTTTCCCTTGCTTCTCATTTGAAGGCGGCAAGACAAAAAGACACCCTAGAGGGGCCGAGTGAACCCTTTTTTGGGGGGCCGGGTATCCTAAAATGGGACGGGAAAGGGTTTAGGGTTTGATTAGGCGGACCGCTACCGCGGATCCCCTAATCAAACCCTAAACCCCTTCCCTTGCTTCTCATTTGAAAGCGGGAAGACAAAAATAAACCCTAGAGGGGCCGAGTGAACCCTTTTTTGGGGGGCCGGGTATCCTAAAACGGGACGGGAAAGGTTGTAAGGTTTGATTAGGCAGACCGCTACCACGGATCCACCTAATCAAACCTTAAACCCTTTCCCTTGCTTCTTATTTGAAGGCGGCAAGACAAAAAAACATCCTAGAGGGGCCGAGTGAACCCTTTTTTGGGGGGCCGGGTATCCTAAAACGGGACGGGAAAGGGTTTAGGGTTTGATTAGGCGGACCGCTACCGCGGATCCCCTAATCAAACCCTAAACCCTTTCCCTTGCTTCTCATTTGAAGGGGGCAAGACAAAAATACACCCTAGAGGGGCCGAGTGAACCCTTTTTTGGGGGGCCGGGTATCCTAAAACGGGACGGGAAAGGTTTTAGGGTTTGATTACGCAGACCGCTACCACGGATCCACCTAATCAAACCTTAAACCCTTTCCCTTACTTCTAATTTGAAGGCGGCAAGACAAAAAGACACCCTAGAGGGGCCGAGTGAACCCTTTTTTGGGGGGCCGGGTATCCTAAAACGGGAGGGAAAGGGTTTAGGGTTTTATTAGGCGGACCGCTACCGCGGATCCCCCTTATCAAACCCTAAACCCTTTCCCTTGCTTCTCATTTTAAGGCGGCAAGACAAAAATACACCCTAGAGGGGCCCAGTGAACCCTTTTTTGGGGGGCCGGGTATCCTAAAACGGGACGGGAAAGGTTTTAGGGTTTGATTAGGCAGACCGCTACCGCGGATCCCCCTAATCAAACCTTAAACCCTTTCCCTTGCTTCTCATTCGAAGTCGGCAAGACAAAAAGACACCCTAGAGGGGCCGAGTGAACCCTTTTTTGGGGGGCCGGGAATCCTAAAACGGGACGGGAAAGGGTTTAGGGTTTGATTAGGCGGACCGCTACCGCCAATCCCCCTAATCAAACCCTAAACCCTTTCCATTGCTTCTCATTTGAAGGCGGCAAGACAAAAAGACACCCTAGTAGGGGCGAGTGAACCCTTTTTTGGGGGGCATGTGTATCCTAAAACGAGACGGGAAAGGGTTTAGGGTTTGATTATGCGGACCGCTACCGCGGATCCCCCTAATCAAACCTAACCCCTTTCCCTTGCTTCTCATTTGATGGCGGCAAGACAAAAAGACACCCTAGAGGGGCCGAGTGAACCCTTTTTTGGGAGGCCGGGTATCCTCAAATGGGACGGGAAAGGGTTTAGGGTTTGATTAGGCGGACACCGCTACCGCGGATCCCCTTAATCCAACCCAAATCACTTTCCCTTGCTTCTCATTTGAAGGTGCCAAGACAAAAACACACCCTAGAGGGGCGGAGTGAACCCTTTTTCGGGGGACCGGGTATCCTACAACGGGACGGGAAAGGGTTTAGGGTTTGATTAGGCGGACCGCTACCGTGGATCCCTCTAATCCAACCCAAAACCCTTTTCCTTCTCATTTGAAGGTGGAAAGACAAAAACACACCCTAGAGGGACGGAGTGATCCCTTTTTGGGGGGACCGGGTATCCTAAAACGGGACGGGAAAGGGTTTAGGGTTTGATTAGGCAGACCGCTACCGCGGATCCCCCAAATTAAACCCTAAACCCTTTCCCTTGCTTCTCATTTTAAGGCGGCAAGACAAAAAGACACCCTAAAGGGGCCGAGTGAACCCTTTTTGGGGGGGCGGGTATCCTAAAACGAGACGAGAAACGGTTTATGGTTTGATTAGGCGGATCCTTGCTTCTCATTTGAAGGCGGCAAGACAAAAAGACACACTAGAGGGGCCGAGTGAACCCTTTTTGGGGGACCGGGTATCCTAAAGCGGGACGGGAAAGGGTTTAGGGTTTGATTAGGCAGACCGCTACCGCGGATCCCCCTAATCCAACCCAAAACCCTTTCCCTTGCTTCTCATTTGAAGGTGGCAAGACAAAAACACACCCTAGAGGGGAAGAGTGAACCCTTTTTGGGGGACCAGGGTATCCTAAACGGGACGGGAAAGGATTTAGGGTTTGATTAGGCGGACCGCTACCGCGGATCCCCTAATCAAACCCTAAACCCCTTCCCTTGCTTCTCATTTGAAAGCGGCAAGACAAAAATAAACCCTAGAGGGGCCGAGTGAACCCTTTTTTGGGGGGCCGGGTATCCTAAAACGGGACGGGAAAGGTTGTAGGGTTTGATTAGGCAGACCACTACCACGGATCCACCTAATCAAACCTTAAACCCTTTCCCTTGCTTCTCATTTGAAGGCAGCAAGATAAAAAAACACCCTAGAGGGGCCGAGTGAACCCTTTTTTGGGGGCCGGGTATCCTAAAACAGGACGGGAAAGGGTTTAGGGTTTGATTAGGCGGACCGCTACCGCGGATCCCCTAATCAAACCCTAAACCCTTTCCCTTGCTTCTCATTCGAAAGCGGCAAAACAAAAAGACACCCTAGAGGGGCCGAGTGATCCTTTTTTTGGGGGGGCGGGTATCCTAAAATGGGACGGGAAAGGGTTTAGGGTTTGATTAGGCGGACCGCTACCGCGGATCCCCATAATCAAACCCTAAACCCTTTCCCTTGCTTCTCATTTGATGGCGGCAAGACAAAAAGACACCCTAGAGGGGCCGAGTGAACCCTTTTTTGGGAGGCCGGGTATCCTCAAATGGGACGGGTAAGGGTTTAGGGTTTGATTAGGCGGACACCGCTACCGCGGATCCCCCTAATCCAACCCAAATCACTTTCCCTTGCTTCTCATTTGAAGGTGCCAAGACAAAAACACACCCTAGAGGGGTGGAGTGAACCCTTTTTCGGGGGACCGGGTATCCTACAACGGGACGGGAAAGGGTTTAGGGTTTGATTAGGCGGACCGCTACCGTGGATCCCCCTAATCCAACCCAAAACCCTTTTCCTTCTCATTTTAAGGTGGAAAGACAAAAACACACCCTAGAGGGACGGAGTGATCCCTTTTTGGGGGGACCGGGTATCCTAAAACGGGACGGGAAAGGGTTTAGGGTTTGATTAGGCAGACCGCTACCGCGGATTCCCCTAATTAAACCCTAAACCCTTTCCCTTGCTTCTCATTTGAAGGCGGCAAGACAAAAAGACACCCTAGAGGGGCCGAGTGAACCCTTTTTGGGAGGTCGGGTATCCTAAAACGAGACGAGAAATGGTTTATGGTTTGATTAGGCGGATCCTTGCTTCTCATTTGAAGGCGGCAAGACAAAAAGACACACTAGAGGGGCCGAGTGAACCCTTTTTGGGGGACCGGGTATCTTAAAGCGGGACGGGAAAGGGTTTAGGGTTTGATTAGGCAGACCGCTACCGCGGATCCCCCTAATCCAACCCAAAACCCTTTCCCTTGCTTCTCATTTGAAGATGGCAAGACAAAAACACACCCTATAGGGGCGGAGTGAACCCTTTTTGGGGGGACCGGGTATCCTAAAACGGGACGGGAAAGGGTTTAGGGTTTGATTAGGCGGACCGCTACCGCGGATCCCCCTAATCAAACCCTAAACCCCTTCCCTTGCTTCTCATTTGAAAGCGGCAAGACAAAAATAAACCCTAGAGGGGCCGAGTGAACCCTTTTTTGGGGGGCCGGGTATCCTAAAACGGGACGGGAAAGGTTGTAGGGTTTGATTAGGCAGACCGCTACCACGGATCCACCTAATCAAACCTGAAACCCTTTCCCTTGCTTCTCATTTGAAGGCGGCAAGACAAAAAAACACCCTAGAGGGGCCGAGTGAACCCTTTTTTAGGGGGCCGGGTCTCCTAAAACGGGACGGGAAAGGGTTTAGGGTTTGATTAGGCGGACCGCTACCGCGGATCCCCTAATCAAACCCTAAACCCTTTCCCTTGCTTCTCATTTGAAGGCGGCAAGACAAAAATACACCCTAGAGGGGCCGAGTGAACTCTTTTTTGGGGGGCCGGGTATCCTAAAACGGGACGGGAAAGGGTTTAGGGTTTGATTAGGCAGACCGCTACCGCGGATCCCCCTAATCGAACCTTAAACCCTTTCCCTTGCTTCTCATTTGAAGGCGGCAAGACAAAAAGACACCCTAGAGGGGCCGAGTGAACCCTTTTTTGGGGGGCCGGGAATCTTAAAACGGGACGGGAAAGGGATTAGGGTTTGATTAGGAGGACCGCTACAGCGGATCCCCCTAATCAAACCCTAAACCCTCTCCCTTGCTTCTCATTTGAAGGCGGCAAGACAAAAAGACACCCTAGAGGGGCCGAGTGAACCCTTTTTTGGGGGGCCGGGAATCTTAAAACGGGACGGGAAAGGGATTAGGGTTTGATTAGGCGGACCGCTACCGCGGATCCCCCTAATCGAACCTTAAACCCTTTCCCTTGCTTCTCATTTGAAGGCGGCAAGACAAAAATAAACCCTAGAGGGGCCGAGTGAACCCTTTTTTGGGGGGCCGGGTATACTAAAACGGGACGGGAAAGGTTGTAGGGTTTGATTAGGCAGACCGCTACCACGGATCCACCTAATCAAACCTGAAACCCTTTCCCTTGCTTCTCATTTGAAGGCGGCAAAACAAAAAAACACCCTAGAGGGGCCGAGTGAACCCTTTTTTAGGGGGCCGGGTCTCCTAAAACGGGACGGGAAAGGGTTTAGGGTTTGATTAGGCGGACCGCTACCGCGGATCCCCTAATCAAACCCTAAACCCTTTCCCTTGCTTCTCATTTGAAGGCGGCAAGACAAAAATACACCCTAGAGGGGCCGAGTGAACTCTTTTTTGGGGGGCCGGGTATCCTAAAACGGGACGGGAAAGGGTTTAGGGTTTGATTAGGCAGACCGCTACCGCGGATCCCCATAATCAAACCCTAAACCCTTTCCCTTGCTTCTCATTTGATGGCGGCAAGACAAAAAGACACCCTAGAGGGGCCGAGTGAACCCTTTTTTGGGAGGTCGGGTATCCTCAAATGGGACGGGTAAGGGTTTAGGGTTTGATTAGGCGGACACCGCTACCGCGGATCCCCCTAATCCAACCCAAATCACTTTCCCTTGCTTCTCATTTGAAGGTGCCAAGACAAAAACACACCCTAGAGGGGTGGAGTGAACCCTTTTTCGGGGGACCGGGTATCCTACAACGGGACGGGAAAGGGTTTAGGGTTTGATTAGGCGGACCGCTACCGTGGATCCCCCTAATCCAACCCAAAACCCTTTTCCTTCTCATTTTAAGGTGGAAAGACAAAAACACACCCTAGAGGGACGGAGTGATCCCTTTTTGGGGGGACCGGGTATCCTAAAACGGGACGGGAAAGGGTTTAGGGTTTGATTAGGCAGACCGCTACCGCGGATCCCCTAATCAAACCCTAAACCCTTTCCTTGCTTCTCATTTGAAGGCGGCAAGACAAAAAGACACCCTAGAGGGGCCGAGTGAACCCTTTTTGGGGGTCCGGGTATCCTAAAACGGGACGAGAAAGGGTTTATGGTTTGATTAGGCGGATCCTTGCTTCTCATTTGAAGGCGGCAAGACAAAAAGACACACTAGAGGGGCCGAGTGAACCCTTTTTGGGGGACCGGGTATCTTAAAGCGGGACGGGAAAGGGTTTAGGGTTTGATTAGGTAGACCGCTACCGCGGATCCCCCTAATCCAACCCAAAACCCTTTCCCTTGCTTCTCATTTGAAGGTGGCAAGACAAAAACACACCCTAGAGGGGCGGAGTGAACCCTTTTTGGGGGGACCGGGTATCCTAAAACGGGACGGGAAAGGGTTTAGGGTTTGATTAGGCGGACCGCTACCGCGGATCCCCCTAATCAAACCCTAAACCCCTTCCCTTGCTTCTCATTTGAAAGCGGCAAGACAAAAATAAACCCTAGAGGGGCCGAGTGCACCCTTTTTTGGGGGGCCGGGTATCCTAAAACGGGACGGGAAAGGTTGTAGGGTTTGATTAGGCAGACCGCTACCACGGATCCACCTAATCAAACCTGAAACCCTTTCCCTTGCTTCTCATTTGAAGGCGGCAAGACAAAAAAACACCCTAGAGGGGCCGAGTGAACCCTTTTTTAGGGGGCCGGGTCTCCTAAAACGGGACGGGAAAGGGTTCAGGGTTTGATTAGGCGGACCGCTACCGCGGATCCCCTAATCAAACCCTAAACCCTTTCCCTTGCTTCTCATTTGAAGGCGGCAAGAAAAAAATACACCCTAGAGGGGCCGAGTGAACTCTTTTTTGGGGGGCCGGGTATCCTAAAACGGGACGGGAAAGGGTTTAGGGTTTGATTAGGCAGACCGCTACCGCGGATCCCCCTAATCGAACCTTAAACCCTTTCCCTTGCTTCTCATTTGAAGGCGGCAAGACAAAAAGACACCCTAGAGGGGCCGAGTGAACCCTTTTTTGGGGGGCCGGGAATCTTAAAACGGGACGGGAAAGGGATTAGGGTTTGATTAGGCGGACCGCTACCGCGGATCCCCCTAATCAAACCCTAAACCCCTTCCCTTGCTTCTCATTTGAAGGCGGCAAGACAAAAATACACACTAGAGGGGCCGAGTGAACCCTTTTTTGGGGGGCCGGGTATCCTAAGACGGGACGGGAAAGGGTTTAGGGTTTGATTAGGCAGACCGCTACCGCGGATCCCCCTAATCAAACCTTAAACCCTTTCTCGTGCTACTCATTTGAAGGCGGCAAGACAAAAAGACACCCTAGAGGGGCCGAGTGAACCCTTTTTTGGGGGGCCGGGAATCCTAAAACGGGACGGGAAAGGGATTAGGGTTTGAATAGGCGGACCGCTACCGCAGATCCCCCTAATCAAACCCTAAACCCTTTCCCTTGCTTCTCATTTGAAGGCGGCAAGACAAAAGGACACATTAGAGGGGCCGAGTGAACCCTTTTTTGGGGGGCCGGGTATCCTAAAACGGGACGGGAAAGGGTTTAGGGTTTGATTAGGCGGACCGCTACCGCCAATCCCCCTAATCAAACCCTAAACCCTTTCCCTTGCTTCTCATTTGAAGGAAGCAAGACAAAAAGACACCCTAGTAGGGGCGAGTGAACCCTTTTTTGGGGGGCATGGGTATCCTAAAACGGGACGGGAAAGGGTTTAGGGTTTGATTATGCGGACCGCTACCGCAGATCCCCCTAATCAAACCTAAACCCTTTGCCTTGCTTCTCATTTGAAGGCAGCAAGACAAAAAGACACACTAGAGGGGCCGAGTGAACCCTTTTTGGGGGACCGGGTATCCTAAAGCGGGACGGGAAAGGGTTTAGGGTTTGATTAGGCAGACCGCTACCGCGGATCCCCCTAATCCAACCCAAAACCCTTTCCCTTGCTTCTCATTTGAAGGTGGCAAGACAAAAACACACCCTAGAGGGGAGGAGTGAACCCTTTTTGGGGGGACCGGGTATCCTAAAACGGGACGGGAAAGGGTTTAGGGTTTGATTAGGCGGACCGCTACCGCGGATCCCCCTAATCAAACCCTAAACCCCTTCCCTTGCTTCTCATTTGAAAGCGGCAAGACAAAAATAAACCCTAGAGGGGCCGAGTGAACCCTTTTTTGGGGGGCCGGGTATCCTAAAACGGGACGGGAAAGGTTGTAGGGTTTGATTAGGCAGACCACTACCACGGATCCACCTAATCAAACCTTAAACCCTTTCCCTTGCTTCTCATTTGAAGGCGGCAAGACAAAAAAACACCCTAGAGGGGCCGAGTGAACCCTTTTTTGGGGGGCCGGGTATCCTAAAACGGGACGGGAAAGGGTTTAGGGTTTGATTAGGCGGACCGCTACCGCGGATCCCCTAATCAAACCCTAAACCCCTTCCCTTGCTTCTCATTTGAAGGCGGCAAGACAAAAATACACACTAGAGGGGCCGAGTGAACCCTTTTTTGGGGGGCCGGTATCCTAAAATGGGACGGGAAAGGGTTTAGGGTTTGATTAGGCGGACCGCTACCGCGGATCCCCCTAATCAAACCCTTAACCCTTTCCCTTGCTTCTCATTTGATGGCGGCAAGACAAAAAGACACCCTAGAGGGGCCGAGTGAACCCTTTTTTGGGAGGCCGGGTATCCTCAAATGGGACGGGTAAGGGTTTAGGGTTTGATTAGGCGGACACCGCTACCGCGGATCCCCCTAATCCAACCCAAATCACTTTCCCTTGCTTCTCATTTGAAGGTGCCAAGACAAAAACACACCCTAGAGGGGCGGAGTGAACCCTTTTTCGGGGGACCGGGTATCCTACAACGGGACGGGAAAGGGTTTAGGGTTTGATTAGGCGGACCGCTACCGTGGATCCCCCTAATCCAACCCAAAACCCTTTTCCTTCTCATTTTAAGGTGGAAAGACAAAAACACACCCTAGAGGGACGGAGTGATCCCTTTTTGGGGGGACCGGGTATCCTAAAACGGGACGGGAAAGGGTTTAGGGTTTGATTAGGCAGACCGCTACCGCGGATTCCCCTAATTAAACCCTAAACCCTTTCCCTTGCTTCTCATTTGAAGGCGGCAAGACAAAAAGACACCCTAGAGGGGCCGAGTGAACCCTTTTTGGGGGGTCGGGTATCCTAAAACGAGACGAGAAACGGTTTATGGTTTGATTAGGCGGATCCTTGCTTCTCATTTGAAGGCGGCAAGACAAAAAGACACACTAGAGGGGCCGAGTGAACCCTTTTTGGGGGACCGGGTATCTTAAAGCGGGACGGGAAAGGGTTTAGGGTTTGATTAGGCAGACCGCTACCGCGGATCCCCCTAATCCAACCCAAAACCCTTTCCCTTGCTTCTCATTTGAAGGTGGCAAGACAAAAACACACCCTAGAGGGGCGGAGTGAACCCTTTTTGGGGGACCGGGTATCCTAAAACGGGACGGGAAAGGGTTTAGGGTTTGATTAGGCGGACCGCTACCGCGGATCCCCTAATCAAACCCTAAACCCCTTCCCTTGCTTCTCATTTGAAGGCGGCAAGACAAAAATACACACTAGAGGGGCCGAGTGAACCCTTTTTTGGGGGGCCGGGTATCCTAAAATGGGACGGGAAAGGGTTTAGGGTTTGATTAGGCGGACCGCTACCGCGGATCCCCCTAATCAAACCCTTAACCCTTTCCCTTGCTTCTCATTTGATGGCGGCAAGACAAAAAGACACCCTAGAGGGGCCGAGTGAACCCTTTTTGGGAGGCCGGGTATCCTCAAATGGGACGGGTAAGGGTTTAGGGTTTGATTAGGCGGACACCGCTACCGCGGATCCCCCTAATCCAACCCAAATCACTTTCCCTTGCTTCTCATTTGAAGGTGCCAAGACAAAAACACACCCTAGAGGGGCGGAGTGAACCCTTTTTCGGGGGACCGGGTATCCTACAACGGGACGGGAAAGGGTTTAGGGTTTGATTAGGCGGACCGCTACCGTGGATCCCCCTAATCCAACCCAAAACCCTTTTCCTTCTCATTTTAAGGTGGAAAGACAAAAACACACCCTAGAGGGACGGAGTGATCCCTTTTTGGGGGGCCGGGTATCCTAAAACGGGACGGGAAAGGGTTTAGGGTTTGATTAGGCAGACCGCTACCGCGGATCCCCCTAATTAAACCCTAAACCCTTTCCCTTGCTTCTCATTTTAAGGCGGCAAGACAAAAAGACACCCTAGAGGGGCCGAGTGAACCCTTTTTGGGGGGTCGGGTATCCTAAAACGAGACGAGAAATGGTTTATGGTTTGATTAGGCGGATCCTTGCTTCTCATTTGAAGGCGGCAAGACAAAAAGACACACTAGAGGGGCCGAGTGAACCCTTTTTGGGGGACCGGGTATCTTAAAGCGGGACGGGAAAGGGTTTAGGGTTTGATTAGGCAGACCGCTACCGCGGATCCCCCTAATCCAACCCAAAACCCTTTCCCTTGCTTCTCATTTGAAGGTGGCAAGACAAAAACACACCCTAGAGGGGCGGAGTGAACCCCTTTTTGGGGGGACCGGGTATCCTAAAACGGGACGGGAAAGGGTTTAGGGTTTGATTAGGCGGACCGCTACCGCGGATCCCCCTAATCAAACCCTAAACCCCTTCCCTTGCTTCTCATTTGAAAGCGGCAAAACAAAAATAAACCCTAGAGGGGCCGAGTGAACCTTTTTTTGGGGGGCCGGGTATCCTAAAACGGGACGGGAAAGGTTGTAGGGTTTGATTAGGCAGACCGCTACCACGGATCCACCTAATCAAACCTGAAACCCTTTCCCTTGCTTCTCATTTGAAGGCGGCAAGACAAAAAAACACCCTAGAGGGGCCGAGTGAACCCTTTTTTAGGGGCCGGGTATCCTAAAACGGGACGGGAAAGGGTTTAGGGTTTGATTAGGCGGACCGCTACCGCGGATTCCCTAATCAAACCTTAAACCCTTTCCCTTGCTTCTCATTTGAAGGCGGCAAGACAAAAAGACACCCTAGAGGGGCCGAGTGAACCCTTTTTTGGGGGGCCGGGAATCTTAAAACGGGACGGGAAAGGGATTAGGGTTTGATTAGGCGGACCGCTACCACGGATCCCCCTAATCAAACCCTAAACCCCTTCCCTTGCTCTCATTTGAAGGCGGCAAGACAAAAATACACACTAGAGGGGCCGAGTGAACCCTTTTTTGTGGGGCCGGGTATCCTAAAACGGGACGGGAAAGGGTTTAGGGTTTGATTAGGCAGACCGCTACCGCGGATCCCCCTAATCAAACCATAAACCCTTTCTCTTGCTACTCATTTGAAGGCGGCAAGACAAAAAGACACCCTAGAGGGGCCGAGTGAACCCTTTTTTGGGGGGCCGGGAATCCTAAAACGGGACGGGAAAGGGATTAGTGTTTGAATAGGCGGACCGCTACCGCATATCCCCCTAATCAAACCCTAAACCCTTTCCCTTGCTTCTCATTTGAAGGCGGCAAGACAAAAGGACACATTAGAGGGGCCGAGTGAACCCTTTTTTGGGGGCCGGGTATCCTAAAACGGGACGGGAAAGGGTTTAGGGTTTGATTAGGCGGACCGTTACCGCCAATCCCCCTAATCAAACCCTAAACCCTTTCCCTTGCTTCTCATTTGAAGGCAGCAAGACAAACAGACACCCTAGTAGGGGCGAGTGAACCCTTTTTTGGGGGGCATGGGTATCCTAAAACGGGACGGGAAAGGGTTTAGGGTTTGATTATGCGGACCGCTACCGCGGATCCCCCTAATCAAACCCTAAACCCTTTCCCTTGCTTCTCATTTGAAGGCGGCAAGACAAAAAGACACACTAGAGGGGCCGAGTGAACCCTTTTTGGGGGACCGGGTATCCTAAAGCGGGACGGGAAAGGGTTTAGGGTTTGATTAGGCAGACCGCTACCGCGGATCCCCCTAATCCAACCCAAAACCCTTTCCCTTGCTTCTCATTTGAAGGTGGCAAGACAAAAACACACCCTAGAGGGGAGGAGTGAACCCTTTTTGGGGGGACCGGGTATCCTAAAACGGGACGGGAAAGGGTTTAGGATTTGATTAGGCGGACCGCTACCGCGGATTCCCCTAATCAAACCCTAAACCCCTTCCCTTGCTTCTCATTTGAAAGCGGCAAGACAAAAATAAACCCTAGAGGGGCCGAGTGAACCCTTTTTTGGGGGGCCGGGTATCCTAAAACGGGACGGGAAAGGGTTTAGGGTTTGATTAGGCAGACCACTACCGCGGATCCCCTAATCAAACCCTAAACCCTTTCCCTTGCTTCTCATTCGAAAGCGGCAAAACAAAAAGAGATCCTAGAGGGGCCGAGTGAACTCTTTTTTGGGGGGCCGGGTATCCTAAAACGGGACGGGAAAGGGTTTAGGGTTTGATTAGGCGGACCGGTACCGCCAATCCCCCTAATCAAACCCTAAACCCTTTCCCTTGCTTCTCATTTGAAGGCAGCAAGACAAAAAGACACCCTAGTAGGGGCGAGTGAACCCTTTTTTGGGGGGCATGGGTATCCTAAAACGGGACGGGAAAGGGTTTAGGGTTTGATTATGCGGACCGCTACCGCGGATCCCCCTAATCAAACCTAAACCCTTTGCCTTGCTTCTCATTTGAAGGCGGCAAGACAAAAAGACACACTAGAGGGGCCGAGTGAACCCTTTTTGGGGGACCGGGTATCCTAAAGCGGGACGGGAAAGGGTTTAGGGTTTGATTAGGCAGACCGCTACCGCGGAACTCCCTAATCCAACCCAAAACCCTTTCCCTTGCTTCTCATTTGAAGGTGGCAAGACAAAAACACACCCTAGAGGGGCGGAGTGAACCCTTTTTGGGGGGACCGGGTATCCTAAAACGGGACGGGAAAGGGTTTAGGGTTTGATTAGGCGGACCGCTACCGCGGATCCCCCTAATCAAACCCTAAACCCCTTCCCTTGCTTCTCATTTGAAAGCGGAAAGACAAAAATAAACCCTAGAGGGGCCGAGTGAACCCTTTTTTGGGGGGCCGGGTATCCTAAAACGGGACGGGAAAGGTTGTAGGGTTTGATTAGGCAGACCGCTACCACGGATCCACCTAATCAAACCTGAAACCCTTTCCCTTGCTTCTCATTTGAAGGCGACAAGACAAAAAAACACCCTAGAGGGGCCGAGTGAACCCTTTTTTAGGGGGCCGGGTATCCTAAAACGGGACGGGAAAGGGTTTAGGGTTTGATTAGGCGGACCGCTACCGCGGATCCCCTAATCAAACCCTAAACCCTTTCCCTTGCTTCTCATTTGAAGGCGGGAAGACAAAAATACACCCTAGAGGGGCCGAGTGAACTCTTTTTTGGGGGGCCGGGTATCCTAAAACGGGACGGGAAAGGGTTTAGGGTTTGATTAGGCAGACCGCTACCGCGGATCCCCCTAATCAAACCTTAAACCCTTTCCCTTGCTTCTCATTTGAAGGTGGCAAGACAAAAACACACCCTAGAGGGGCGGAGTGAACCCTTTTTGGGGGGACCGGGTATCCTAAAACGGGACGGGAAAGGGTTTAGGGTTTGATTAGGCGGACCGCAACCGCGGATCCCCTAATCAAACCCTAAACCCTTTCCCTTGCTTCTCATTTGAAGGCGGCAAGACAAAAATAAACCCTAGAGGGGCCGAGTGAACCCTTTTTTGGGGGGCCGGGTATCCTAAAACGGGACGGGAAAGGTTGTAGGGTTTGATTAGGCAGACCGCTACCACGGATCCACCTAATCAAACCGGAAACCCTTTCCCTTGCTTCTCATTTGAAGGCGACAAGACAAAAAAACACCCTAGAGGGGCCGACTGAACCCTTTTTTAGGGGGCCGGGTATCCTAAAACGGGACGGGAAAGGGTTTAGGGTTTAATTAGGCGGACCGCTACCGCGGATCCCCTAATCAAACCCTAAACCCTTTCCCTTGCTTCTCATTTGAAGGCGGCAAGACAAAAATACACCCTAGAGGGGCCGAGTGAACCCTTTTTGGGGGGGACCGGGTATCCTAAAACGGGACGGGAAAGGGTTTAGGGTTTGATTAGGCGGACCGCTACCGCGGATCCCCTAATCAAACCCTAAACCCTTTCCCTTGCTTCTCATTCGAAAGCGGCAAAACAAAAAGACACCCTAGAGGGGCCGAGTGAACCCTTTTTTGGGGGGCCGGGTATCCTAAAATGGGACGGGAAAGGGTTTAGGGTTTGATTAGGCGGACCGCTACCGCGGATCCCCCTAATCAAACCCTAAACCCTTTCCCTTGCTTCTCATTTGATGGCGGCAAGACAAAAAGACACCCTAGAGGGGCCGAGTGAACCCTTTTTTGGGAGGCCGGGTATCCTCAAATGGGACGGGTAAGGGTTTAGGGTTTGATTAGGCAGACACCGCTACCGCGGATCCCCCTAATCAAACCTTAAACCCTTTCTCTTGCTACTCATTTGAAGGCGGCAAGACAAAAAGACACCCTAGAGGGGCCGAGTGAACCCTTTTTTGGGGGGCCGGGAATCCTAAAACGGGACGGGAAAGGGATTAGGGTTTGAATAGGCGGACCGCTACCGCAGATCCCCCTAATCAAACCCTAAACCCTTTCCCTTGCTTCTCATTTGAAGGCGGCAAGACAAAAGGACACATTAGAGGGGCCGAGTCAACCCTTTTTTGGGGGGACGGGTATCCTAAAACGGGACGGGAAAGGGTTTAGGGTTTGATTAGGCGGACCGCTACCGCCAATCCCCCTAATCAAACCCTAAACCCTTTCCCTTGCTTCTCATTTGAAGGCAGCAAGACAAAAAGACACCCTAGTAGGGGCGAGTGAACCCTTTTTTGGGGGGCATGGGTATCCTAAAACGGGACGGGAAAGGGTTTAGGGTTTGATTATGCGGACCGCTACCGCGGATCCCCCTAATCAAACCTAAACCCTTTGCCTTGCTTCTCATTTGAAGGCGGCAAGACAAAAAGACACACTAGAGGGGCCGAGTGAACCCTTTTTGGGGGACCGGGTATCCTAAAGCGGGACGGGAAAGGGTTTAGGGTTTGATTAGGCAGACCGCTACCGCGGATCCCCCTTATCCAACCCAAAACCCTTTCCCTTGCTTCTCATTTGAAGGTGGCAAGACAAAAACACACCCTAGAGGGGAGGAGTGAACCCTTTTTGGGGGGACCGGGTATCCTAAAACGGGACGGGAAAGGGTTTAGGGTTTGATTAGGCGGACCGCTACCGCGGATCCCCTAATCAAACCCTAAACCCCTTCCCTTGCTTCTCATTTGAAAGCGGCAAGACAAAAATAAACCCTAGAGGGGCCGAGTGAACCCTTTTTTGGGGGGCCGGGTATCCTAAAACGGGACGGGAAAGGTTGTAGGGTTTGATTAGGCAGACCACTACCACGGATCCACCTAATCAAACCTTAAACCCTTTCCCTTGCTTCTCATTTGAAGGCGGCAAGACAAAAAAACACCCTAGAGGGGCCGAGTGAACCCTTTTTTGGGGGCTGGGTATCCTAAAACGGGACGGGAAAGGGTTTAGGGTTTGATTAGGCGGACTGCTACCGCGGATCCCCTAATCAAACCCTAAACCCTTTCCCTTGCTTCTCATTCGAAAGCGGCAAAACAAAAAGACACCCTAGAGGGGCCGAGTGAACCCTTTTTTGGGGGGCCGGGTATCCTAAAATGGGACGGGAAAGGGTTTAGGGTTTGATTAGGCGGACCGCTACCGCGGATCCCCCTAATCAAACCCTAAACCCTTTCCCTTGCTTCTCATTTGATGGCGGCAAGACAAAAAGACACCCTAGAGGGGCCGAGTGAACCCTTTTTTGGGAGGCCGGGTATCCTCAAATGGGACGGGTAAGGGTTTGATTAGGCGGACACCGCTACCGCGGCTCCCCCTAATCCAACCCAAATCACTTTCCCTTGCTTCTCATTTGAAGGTGCCAAGACAAAAACACACCCAAGAGGGGCGGAGTGAACCCTTTTTCGGGGGACCGGGTATCCTACAACGGTACGGGAAAGGGTTTAGGGTTTGATTAGGCGGACCGCTACCGTGGATCCTCCTAATCCAACCCAAAACCCTTTTCCTTCTCATTTTAAGGTGGAAAGACAAAAACACACCCTAGAGGGACGGAGTGATCCCTTTTTGGGGGGACCGGGTATCCTAAAACGGGACGGGAAAGGGTTTAGGGTTTGATTAGGCAGACCGCTACCGCGGATCCCCCTAATTAAACCCTAAACCCTTTCCTGCTTCTCATTTGAAGGCGGCAAGACAAAAAGACACCCTAGAGGGGCCGAGTGAACCCTTTTTGGGGGGTCGGGTATCCTAAAACGAGACGAGAAACGGTTTATGGTTTGATTAGGCGGATCCTTGCTTCTCATTTGAAGGCGGCAAGACAAAAAGACACACTAGAGGGGCCGAGTGAACCCTTTTTGGGGGACCGGGTATCTTAAAGCGGGACGGGAAGAGGTTTAGGGTTTGATTAGGCAGACCGCTACCGCGGATCCCCCTTATCCAACCCAAAACCCTTTCCCTTGCTTCTCATTTGAAGGTGGCAAGACAAAAACACACCCTAGAGGGGCGGAGTGAACCCTTTTTGGGGGGACCGGGTATCCTAAAACGGGACGAGAAAGGGTTTAGGGTTTGATTAGGCGGACCGCTACGCGCGGATCCCCTAATCAAACCCTAAACCCCTTCCTGCTTCTCATTTGAAAGCGGCAAGACAAAAATAAACCCTAGAGGGGCCGAGTGAACCCTTTTTTGGGGGGCCGGGTATCCTAAAACGGGACGGGAAAGGTTGTAGGGTTTGATTAGGCAGACCGCTACCACGGATCCACCTAATCAAACCTGAAACCCTTTCCCTTGCTTCTCATTTGAAGGCGGCAAGACAAAAATACACCCTAGAGGGGCCGAGTGAACCCTTTTTTGGGGGGCCGGGTATCCTAAAACGGGACGGGAAAGGTTTTAGGGTTTGATTAGGCAGACCGCTACCACGGATCCACCTAATCAAACCTTAAACCCTTTCCCTTGCTTCTCATTTGAAGGCGGCAAGATAAAAAGACACCCTAGAGGGGCCGAGTGAACCCTTTTTTGGGGAGCCGGGTATCCTAAAACGGGACGGGAAAGGGATTAGGGTTTGAATAGGCGGACCGCTACCGCAGATCCCCCTAATCAAACCCTAAACCCTTTCCCTTGCTTCTCATTTGAAGGCAGCAAGACAAAAAGACACCCTAGTAGGGGCGAGTGAACCCTTTTTTGGGGGGCATGGGTATCCTAAAACGGGACGGGAAAGGGTTTAGGGTTTGATTATGCGGACCGCTACCGCGGGTCCCCCTAATCAAACCTAAACCCTTTGCCTTGATTCTCATTTGATGGCGGCAAGACAAAAAGACACCCTAGAGGGGCCGAGTGAACCCTTTTTTGGGGGGCCGGGTATCCTAAAACGGGACGGGAAAGGGTTTAGGGTTTGATTAGGCAGACCGCTACCGCGGATCCCCCTAATCAAACCCTAAACCCTTTCCCTTGCTTCTCATTTGAAGGCGGCAAGACAAAAAGACACCCTAGAGGGGCCGAGTGAACCCTTTTTTGGGGGGCCGGGAATCCTAAAACGGGACGGGAAAGGGATTAGGGTTTGATTAGGCGGACCGCTACCGCGGATCCCCCTAATCAAACCCTAAACCCCTTCCCTTGCTTCTCATTTGAAGGCGGCAAGACAAAAATACACACTAGAGGGGCCGAGTGAACCCTTTTTTGGGGGGCCGGGTATCCTAAAACGGGACGGGAAAGGGTTTAGGGTTTGATTAGGCAGACCGCTACCGCGGATCCCCCTAATCAAACCTTAAACCCTTTCACTTGCTTCTCATTTGAAGGCGGCAAGACAAAAAGACACCCTAGAGGGGCCGAGTGAACCCTTTTTTGGGGGGCCGGGAATCCTAAAACGGGATGGGAAAGGGATTAGGGTTTGAATAGGCGGACCGCTGCCGCAGATCCCCCTAATCAAACCCTAAACCCTTTCCCTTGCTTCTCATTTGAAGGCGGCAAGACAAAAGGACACATTAGAGGGGCCGAGTGAACCCTTTTTTGGGGGGCCGGGTATCCTAAAACGGGACGGGAAAGGGTTTAGGGTTTGATTAAGCGGACCGCTACCGCCAATCCCCCTAATCAAACCCTAAACCCTTTCCCTTGCTTCTCATTTGAAGGCAGCAAGACAAAAAGACACCCTAGTAAGGGCGAGTGAACCCTTTTTTGGGGGGCATGGGTATCCTAAAACGGGACGGGAAAGGGTTTAGGGTTTGATTATGCGGACCGCTACCGCGGATCCCCCTAATCAAACCTAAACCCTTTGCCTTGCTTCTCATTTGATGGCGGCAAGACAAAAAGACACCCTAGAGGGGCCGAGTGAACCCTTTTTTGGGGGGCCGGGTATCCTAAAACGGGACGGGAAAGGGTTTAGGGTTTGATTAGGCAGACCGCTACCGCGGATAACCCTAATCAAACCTTAAACCCTTTCCCTTGCTTCTCATTTGAAGGCTGCAAGACAAAAAGACACCCTAGAGGGGCCGAGTGAACCCTTTTTTGGGGGGCCGGGAATCTTAAAACGGGACGGGAAAGGGATTAGGGTTTGATTAGGCGGACCGCTACCGCGGATCCCCCTAATCAAACCCTAAACCCCTTCCCTTGCTTCTCATTTGAAGGCGGCAAGACAAAAATACACACTAGAGGGGCCGAGTGAACCCTTTTTTGGTGGGTCGGGTATCCTAAAACGGGACGGGAAAGGGTTTAGGGTTTGATTAGGCAGATCGCTACCGCGGATCCCCCTAATCAAACATTAAACCCTTTCCCTTGCTTCTCATTTGAAGGCGGCAAGACAAAAAGACACCCTAGAGGGGCCGAGTGAACCCTTTTTTGGGGGGCCGGGAATCTTAAAACGGGACGGGAAAGGGATTAGGGTTTGATTAGGCGGACCGCTACCGCGGATCCCCCTAATCAAACCCTAAACCCCTTCCCTTGCTTCTCATTTGAAGGCGGCAAGACAAAAATACACACTAGAGGGGCCGAGTGAACCCTTTTTTGGGGGGCCGGGTATCCTAAAACGGGACGGGAAAGGTTTTAGGGTTTGATTAGGCAGACCGCTACCGCGGATCCCCCTAATCAAACCTTAAACCCTTTCCCTTGCTTCTCATTTGAAGGCGGCAAGACAAAAAGACACCCTGGCGGGGCCGAGTGAACCCTTTTTTGGGGGGCCGGGAATCCTAAAACTGACGGGAAAGGGTTTAGGGTTTGATTAGGCGGACCGCTACCGCCAATCCCCCTAATCAAACCCTAAACCCTTTCCCTTGCTTCTCATTTGAAGGCGGCAAGACAAAAAGACACCCTAGTAGGGGCGAGTGAACCCTTTTTTGGGGGGCATGGGTATCCTAAAACGGGACGGGAAAGGGTTTAGGGTTTGATTATGCGGACCGCGACCGCGGATCCCCCTAATCAAACCTAAACCCTTTCCCTTGCTTCTCATTTGAAGGCGGCAAGACAAAAAGACACCCTGGCGGGGCCGAGTGAACCCTTTTTTGGGGGGCCGGGAATCCTAAAACTGACGGGAAAGGGTTTAGGGTTTGATTAGGCGGACCGCTACCGCCAATCCCCCTAATCAAACCCTAAACCCTTTCCCTTGCTTCTCATTTGATGGCGGCAAGACAAAAAGACACCCTAGAGGGGCCGAGTGAACCCTTTTTTGGGAGGCCGGGTATCCTAAAATGGGACGGGAAAGGGTTTAGGGTTTGATTAGGCGGACACCGCTACTGCGGATCCCCTTAATCCAACCCAAATCACTTTCCCTTGCTTCTCATTTGAAGGTGCCAAGACAAAAACACACCCTAGAGGGGCGGAGTGAACCCTTTTTCGGTGGACCGGGTATCCTACAACGGGACGGGAAAGGGTTTAGGGTTTGATTAGGCGGACCGCTACCGCGGATCCCCCTAATCAAACCCTAAACCCCTTCCCTTGCTTCTCATTTCATAGTGGCAAGACAAAAATACACCCTAGAGGGGCCGAGTGAACCCTTTTTTGGGGGGCCGGGAATCTTAAAACGGGACGGGAAAGGGATTAGGGTTTGATTAGGCGGACCGCTACCGCGGATCCCCCTAATCAAACCCTAAACTCCTTCCCTTGCTTCTCATTTGAAGGCGGCAAGACAAAAATACACACTAGAGGGGCCGAGTTAACCCTTTTTTGGGGGGCCGGGTATCCTAAAACGGGACGGGAAAGGGTTTAGGGTTTGATTAGGCAGACCGCTACCGCGGATCCCCCTAATCAAACCTTAAACCCTTTCTCTTGCTTCTCATTTGAAGGCAGCAAAATAAAAAGACACCCTAGTAGGGGCGAGTGAACCCTTTTTTGGGGGGCATGGGTATCCTAAAACGGGACGGGAAAGGGTTTAGGGTTTGATTATGCGGACCGCTACCGCGGATCCCCCTAATCAAACCTAAACCCTTTGCCTTGCTTCTCATTTGATGGCGGCAAGACAAAAAGACACCCTAGAGGGGCCGAGTGAACCCTTTTTTTAGGGGCCGGGTATCCTAAAACGGGACGGGAAAGGGTTTAGGGTTTGATTAGGCAGACCGCTACCGCGGATCCCCCTAATCAAACCTAAACCCTTTGCCTTGCTTCTCATTTGATGGCGGCAAGACAAAAAGACACCCTAGAGGGGCCGAGTGAACCCTTTTTTGGGAGGCCGGGTATCCTAAAATGGGACGGGAAAGGGTTTAGGGTTTGATTAGGCGGACACCGCTACTGCGGATCCCCCTAATCCAACACAAATCACTTTCCCTTGCTTCTCATTTGAAGGTGCCAAGACAAAAACACACCCTAGAGGGGCGGAGTGAACCCTTTTTCGGGGGACCGAGTATCCTACAACGGGACGGGAAAGGGTTTAGGGTTTGATTAGGCGGACCGCTACCGTGGATCCCCCTAATCCAACCCAAAACCCTTTTCCTTGCTTCTCATTTGAAGGTGGCAAGACAAAAACACACCCTAGAGGGGCGGAGTGAACCCTTTTTGGGGGGACCGGGTATCCTAAAACGGGACGGGAAAGGGTTTAGGGTTTGATTAGGCGGACCGCTACCGCGGATCCCCCTAATCAAACCCTAAACCCCTTCCCTTGCTTCTCATTTCATAGCGGCAAGACAAAAATACACCCTAGAGGGGCCGAGTGAACCCTTTTTTGGGGGGCCGGGAATCTTAAAACGGGACGGGAAAGGGATTAGGGTTTGATTAGGCGGACCGCTACCGCGGATCCCCCTAAGCAAACCTTAAACCCCTTACCTTGCTTCTCATTTGAAGGCGGCAAGACAAAAATACACAATAGAGGGGCCGAGTGAACCCTTTTTTGGGGGGCCGGGTATCCGAAAACGGGACGGGAAAGGGTTTAGGGTTTGATTAGGCAGACCGCTACCGCGGATCCCCCTAATCAAACCTTAAACCCTTTCTCTTGCTTCTCATTTGAAGGCGGCAAGACAAAAAGACACCCTAGAGGGGCCGAGTGAACCCTTTTTTGGGGGGACGGGAATCCTAAAACGGGACGGGAAAGGGATTAGGGTTTGAATAGGCGGACCGCTACCGCAGATCCCCCTAATCAAACCCTAAACCCTTTCCCTTGCTTCTCATTTGAAGGCGGCAAGACAAAAGGACACATTAGAGGGGCCGAGTGAACCCTTTTTTGGGGGGCCGGGTATCCTAAAACGGGACGGGAAAGGGTTTAGGGTTTGATTAGGCGGACCGCTACCGGCAATCCCCCTAATCAAACCCTAAACCCTTTCCCTTGCTTCTCATTTGAAGGCAGCAAGATAAAAAGACACCCTAGTAGGGGCGAGTGAACCCTTTTTTGGGGGGCATGGGTATCCTAAAACGGGACGGGAAAGGGTTTAGGGTTTGATTATGCGGACCGCTACCGCGGATCCCCTAATCAAACCTAACCCTTTGCCTTGCTTCTCATTTAATGGCGGCAAGACAAAAAGACACCCTAGAGGAGCCGAGTGAACCCTTTTTGGGGGGGGTATATCTAAAACAGACGGGAAAGGGTTTAGGGTTTGATTAGGCAGACCGCTACCGCGGATCCCCTAATCAAACCCTAAACCCTTTCCTTGCTTCTCATTTGAAGGCGGCAAGACAAAAAGACACCCTAGAGGGGCCGAGTGAACCCTTTTTTGGGGGGCCGGGAATCTTAAAACGGGACGGGAAAGGGATTAGGGTTTGATTAGGCGGACCGCTACCGCGGATCCCCCTAATCAAACCCTAAACCCCTTCCCTTGCTTCTCATTTGAAGGCGGCAAGACAAAAATACACACTAGAGGGGCCGAGTGAACCCTTTTTTGGGGGGCCGGGTATCCTAAAACGGGACGGGAAAGAGTTTAGGGTTTGATTAGGCAGACCGCTACCGCGGATCCCCCTAATCAAACCTTAAACCCTTTCCCTTACTTCTCATTTGAAGGCGGCAAGACAAAAAGACACCCTAGAGGGGCCGAGTGAACCCTATTTTGGGGGGCCGGGAATCTTAAAACGGGACGGGAAAAGGATTAGGGTTTGATTAGGCGGACCGCTACCGCGGATCCCCTAATCAAACCCTAAACCCCTTCCCTTGCTTCTCATTTGAAGGCGGCAAGACAAAAATACACACTAGAGGGGCCGAGTGAACCCTTTTTTGGGGGCCGGGTATCCTAAAACGGGACGGGAAAGGTTTTAGGGTTTGATTAAGCAGACCGCTACCGCGGATCCCCCTAATCAAACCTTAAACCCTTTCCCTTGCTTCTCATTTGAAGGAGGCAAGACAAAAAGACACCCTGGAGGGGCCGAGTGAACCCTTTTTTGGGGGGGGGGAATCCTAAAGCGACGGGAAAGGGTTTAGGGTTTGATTAGGCGGACCGCTACCGCCAATCCCCCTAATCAAACCCTAAACCCTTTCCCTTGCTTCTCATTTGAAGGCGGCAAGACAAAAACACACCCTAGTAGGGGCGAGTGAACGCTTTTTTGGGGGGCATGGGTATCCTAAAACGGGACGGGAAAGAGTTTAGGGTTTGATTATGCGGACCGCGACCGCGGATCCCCCTAATCAAACCTAAACCCTTTGCCTTGCTTCTCATTTGATGGCGGCAAGACAAAAAGACACCCTAGAGGGGCCGAGTGAACCCTTTTTTGGGAGGCCGGGTATCCTAAAATGGGACGGGAAAGGGTTTAGGGTTTGATTAGGCGGACACCGCTACTGCGGATCCCCCTAATCCAACCCAAATCACTTTCCCTTGCTTCTCATTTGAAGGTGCCAAGACAAAAACACACCCTAGAGGGGCGGAGTGAACCCTTTTTCGGGGGACCGGGTATCCTACAACGGGACGGGAAAGGGTTTATGGTTTGATTAGGCGGACCGCTACCGTGGATCCCCCTAATCCAACCCAAAACCCTTGTCCTTGCTTGTCATTTGAAGGTGGCAAGACAAAAACACACCCTAGAGGGGCGGAGTGAACCCTTTTTGGGGGGACCGGGTATCCTAAAACGGGACGGGAAAGGTTTTAGGGTTTGATTAGGCAGACCGCTACCACAGATCCACCTAATCAAACCTTAAACCCTTTCCCTTGCTTCTCATTTGAAGGCGGCAACACAAAAAGACACCCTAGAGGGGCCGAGTGAACCCTTTTTTGGGGGGCCTGGTATCCTAAAACGGGACGGGAAAGGGTTTAGGGTTTGATTAGGCGGACCGCTACCGCGGATCCCCTAATCAAACCCTAAACCCTTTCCCTTGCTTCTCATTTGAAGGCGGCAAGACAAAAATACACCCTAGAGGGGCCCAGTGAACCCTTTTTTGGGGGGCCGGGTATCCTAAAACGGGACGGGAAAGGTTTTAGGGTTTGATTAGGCAGACCGCTACCACGGATCCACCTAATCAAACCTTAAACCCTTTCCCTTGCTTCTCATTTGAAGGCAGCAAGACAAAAAGACACCCTAGAGGGGCCGAGTGAACCCTTTTTTGGGGGGCCGGGTATCCTAAAACGGGACGGGAAAGGGTTTAGGGTTTTATTAGGCGGACCGCTACCGCGGATCCCCCTAATCAAACCCTAAATCCTTTCCCTTGTTTCTCATTTTAAGGCGGCAAGACAAAAATACACCCTAGAGGGGCCCAGTGAACCCTTTTTTGGGGGGCCGGGTATCCTAAAACGGGACGGGAAAGAGTTTAGGGTTTGATTAGGCAGACCGCTACCGCGGATCCCCCTAATCAAACCTTAAACCCTTTCCCTTACTTCTCATTTGAAGGCGGCAAGACAAAAAGACACCCTAGAGGGGCCGAGTGAACCCTATTTTGGGGGGCCGGGAATCTTAAAACGGGACGGGAAAAGGATTAGGGTTTGATTAGGCGGACCGCTACCGCGGATCCCCCTAATCAAACCCTAAACCCCTTCCCTTGCTTCTCATTTGAAGGCGGCAAGACAAAAATACACACTAGAGGGGCCGAGTGAACCCTTTTTTGGGGGGGCCGGGTATCCTAAAACGGGACGGGAAAGGTTTTAGGGTTTGATTAAGCAGACCGCTACCGCGGATCCCCCTAATCAAACCTTAAACCCTTTCCCTTGCTTCTCATTTGAAGGAGGCAAGACAAAAAGACACCCTGGAGGGGCCGAGTGAACCCTTTTTTGGGGGGCTGGGAATCCTAAAACTGACGGGAAAGGGTTTAGGGTTTGATTAGGCGGACCGCTACCGCCAATCCCCCTAATCAAACCCTAAACCCTTTCCCTTGCTTCTCATTTGAAGGCGGCAAGACAAAAACACACCCTAGTAGGGGCGAGTGAACCCTTTTTTGGGGGGCATGGGTATCCTAAAACGGGACGGGAAAGAGTTTAGGGTTTGATTATGCGGACCGCGACCGCGGATCCCCCTAATCAAACCTAAACCCTTTGCCTTGCTTCTCATTTGATGGCGGCAAGACAAAAAGACACCCTAGAGGGGCCGAGTGAACCCTTTTTTGGGAGGCCGGGTATCCTAAAATGGGACGGGAAAGGGTTTAGGGTTTGATTAGGCGGACACCGCTACTGCGGATCCCCCTAATCCAACCCAAATCACTTTCCCTTGCTTCTCATTTGAAGGTGCCAAGACAAAAACACACCCTAGAGGGGCGGAGTGAACCCTTCTTCGGGGGACCGGGTATCCTACAACGGGACGGGAAAGGGTTTATGGTTTGATTAGGCGGACCGCTACCGTGGATCCCCCTAATCCAACCCAAAACCCTTGTCCTTGCTTGTCATTTGAAGGTGGCAAGACAAAAACACACCCTAGAGGGGCGGAGTGAACCCTTTTTGGGGGGACCGGGTATCCTAAAACGGGACGGGAAAGGGTTTAGGGTTTGATTAGGCGGAGACCGCTACCACAGATCCACCTAATCAAACCTTAAACCCTTTCCCTTGCTTCTCATTTGAAGGCGGCAACACAAAAAGACACCCTAGAGGGGCCGAGTGAACCCTTTTTTGGGGGGCCTGGTATCCTAAAACGGGACGGGAAAGGGTTTAGGGTTTGATTAGGCGGACCGCTACCGCGGATCCCCTAATCAAACCCTAAACCCTTTCCCTTGCTTCTCATTTGAAGGCGGCAAGACAAAAATACACCCTAGAGGGGCCCAGTGAACCCTTTTTTGGGGGGCCGGGTATCCTAAACGGGACGGGAAAGGTTTTAGGGTTTGATTAGGCAGACCGCTACCACGGATCCACCTAATCAAACCTTAAACCCTTTCCTCGCTTCTCATTTGAAGGCGCAAGACAAAAAGACACCCTAGAGGGGCCGAGTGAACCCTTTTTTGGGGGGCCGGGTATCCTAAAACGGGACGGGAAAGGGTTTAGGGTTTTATTAGGCGGACCGCTACCGCGGATCCCCCTAATCAAACCCTAAATCCTTTCCCTTGCTTCTCATTTTAAGGCGGCAAGACAAAAATACACCCTAGAGGGGCCCAGTGAACCCTTTTTTGGGGGGCCGAGTATCCTAAAACAGGACGGGAAAGGGATTAGGGTTTGAATAGGCGGACCGCTACCGCAGATCCCCCTAATCAAACCCTAAACCCTTTCCCTTGCTTCTCATTTGAAGGCGGCAAGACAAAAGGACACATTAGAGGGGCCGAGTGAACCCTTTTTTGGGGGGCCGGGTATCCTAAAACGGGACGGGAAAGGGTTTAGGGTTTGATTAGGCGGACCGCTACCGCCAATCCCCCTAATCAAACCCTAAACCCTTTCCCTTGCTTCTCATTTGAAGGCAGCAAGATAAAAAGACACCCTAGTAGGGGCGAGTGAACCCTTTTTTGGGGGGCATGGGTATCCTAAAACGGGACGGGAAAGGGTTTAGGGTTTGATTATGCGGACCGCTACCGCGGATCCCCCTAATCAAACCTAACCCTTTGCCTTGCTTCTCATTTAATGGCGGCAAGACAAAAAGACACCCTAGAGGAGCCGAGTGAACCCTTTTTTGGGGGGCCGGGTATCCTAAAACAGGACGGGAAAGGGTTTAGGGTTTGATTAGGCAGACCGCTACCGCGGATCCCCCTAATCAAACCTTAAACCCTTTCCCTTGCTTCTCATTTGAAGGCGGCAAGACAAAAAGACACCCTAGAGGGGCCGAGTGAACCCTTTTTTGGGGGGCCGGGAATCTTAAAACGGGACGGGAAAGGGATTAGGGTTTGATTAGGCGGACCGCTACCGCGGATCCCCCTAATCAAACCCTAAACCCCTTCCCTTGCTTCTCATTTGAAGGCGGCAAGACAAAAATACACACTAGAGGGGCCGAGTGAACCCTTTTTTGGGGGGCCGGGTATCCTAAAACGGGACGGGAAAGAGTTTAGGGTTTGATTAGGCAGACCGCTACCGCGGATCCCCCTAATCAAACCTTAAACCCTTTCCCTTACTTCTCATTTGAAGGCGGCAAGACAAAAAGACACCCTAGAGGGGCCGAGTGAACCCTATTTTGGGGGGCCGGGAATCTTAAAACGGGACGGGAAAAGGATTAGGGTTTGATTAGGCGGACCGCTACCGCGGATCCCCCTAATCAAACCCTAAACCCCTTCCCTTGCTTCTCATTTGAAGGCGGTAAGACAAAAATACACACTAGAGGGGCCGAGTGAACCCTTTTTTGGGGGGGCCGGGTATCCTAAAACGGGACGGGAAAGGTTTTAGGGTTTGATTAAGCAGACCGCTACCGCGGATCCCCCTAATCAAACCTTAAACCCTTTCCCTTGCTTCTCATTTGAAGGAGGCAAGACAAAAAGACACCCTGGAGGGGCCGAGTGAACCCTTTTTTGGGGGGCTGGGAATCCTAAAACTGACGGGAAAGGGTTTAGGGTTTGATTAGGCGGACCGCTACCGCCAATCCCCCTAATCAAACCCTAAACCCTTTCCCTTGCTTCTCATTTGAAGGCGGCAAGACAAAAACACACCCTAGTAGGGGCGAGTGAACCCTTTTTTGGGGGGCATGGGTATCCTAAAACGGGACGGGAAAGAGTTTAGGGTTTGATTATGCGGACCGCGACCGCGGATCCCCCTAATCAAACCTAAACCCTTTGCCTTGCTTCTCACTTGATGGCGGCAAGACAAAAAGACACCCTAGAGGGGCCGAGTGAACCCTTTTTTGGGAGGCCGGGTATCCTAAAATGGGACGGGAAAGGGTTTAGGGTTTGATTAGGCGGACACCGCTACTGCGGATCCCCCTAATCCAACCCAAATCACTTTCCCTTGCTTCTCATTTGAAGGTGCCAAGACAAAAACACACCCTAGAGGGGCGGAGTGAACCCTTTTTCGGGGGACCGGGTATCCTACAACGGGACGGGAAAGGGTTTATGGTTTGATTAGGCGGACTGCTACCGCGGATCCCCTAATCCAACCCAAAACCCTTTTCCTTGCTTGTCATTTGAAGGTGGCAAGACAAAAACACACCCTAGAGGGGCGGAGTGAACCCTTTTTGGGGGGACCGGGTATCCTAAAACGGGACGGGAAAGTTTTTAGGGTTTGATTAGGCAGACCGCTACCACAGATCCACCTAATCAAACCTTAAACCCTTTCCCTTGCTTCTCATTTGAAGGCGGCAACACAAAAAGACACCCTAGAGGGGCCGAGTGAACCCTTTTTTGGGGGGCCTGGTATCCTAAAACGGGACGGGAAAGGGTTTAGGATTTGATTAGGCGGACCGCTACCGCGGATCCCCTAATCAAACCCTAAACCCTTTCCCTTGCTTCTCATTTGAAGGCGGCAAGACAAAAATACACCCTAGAGGGGCCCAGTGAACCCTTTTTTGGGGGGCCGGGTATCCTAAAACGGGACGGGAAAGGTTTTAGGGTTTGATTAGGCAGACCGCTACCACGGATCCACCTAATCAAACCTTAAACCCTTTCCCTTGCTTCTCATTTGAAGGCAGCAAGACAAAAAGACACCCTAGAGGGGCCGAGTGAACCCTTTTTTGGGGGGCCGGGTATCCTAAAACGGGACGGGAAAGGGTTTAGGGTTTTATTAGGCGGACCGCTACCGCGGATCCCCCTAATCAAACCCTAAATCCTTTCCCTTGCTTCTCATTTTAAGGCGGCAAGACAAAAATACACCCTAGAGGGGCCCAGTGAACCCTTTTTTGGGGGGCCGGGTATCCTAAAACAGGACGGGAAAGGTTTTAGGGTTTGATTAGGCAGACCGCTACCGCGGATCCCCCTAATCAAACCTTAAACCCTTTCCCTTGCTTCTCATTTGAAAGCGGCAAGACAAAAACACACCCTAGAGGGGCCGAGTGAACCCTTTTTTGGGGGGCCGGGAATCCTAAAACGGGACGGGAAAGGGATTAGGGTTTGAATAGGCGGACCGCTACCGCGGATCCCCCTAATAAAACCCTAAACTCTTTCCCTTGCTTCTCATTTGAAGGCGGCAAGGCAAAAGGACACCCTAGAGGGGCCGAGTGAACACTTTTTTAGGGGGCCTGGTATCCTAAAACGTGATGGGAAAGGGTTTAGGGTTTGATTAGGCGGACCGCTACCGCCAATCCCCCTAATCAAACCCTAAACCCTTTCCCTTGCTTCTCATTTGAAGGCGGCAAGACAAAAAGACACCCTAGTAGGGGCGAGTGAACCCTTTTTTGGGGGGCATGGGTATCCTAAAACGGGACGGGAAAGGGATTAGGGTTTGAATAGGCGGACCGCTACCGCGGATCCCCCTAATCAAACCCTAAACTCTTTCCCTTGCTTCTCATTTGAAGGCGGCAAGGCAAAAGGACACCCTAGAGGGGCCGAGTGAACACTTTTTAGGGGGGTATCCTAAAACGTGATGGGAAAGGGTTTAGGGTTTGATTAGGCGGACCGCTACCGCCAATCCCCCTAATCAAACCCTAAACCCTTTCCCTTGCTTCTCATTTGAAGGCGGCAAGACAAAAAGACACCCTAGTAGGGGCGAGTGAACCCTTTTTTGGGGGGCATGGGTATCTTAAAACGGGACGGGAAAGGGTTTAGGGTTTGATTATGCGGACCGCTACCGCGGATCCCCCTAATCAAACCTAAACCCTTTACCTTGCTTCTCATTTGATGGCGGCAAGACAAAAAGACACCCTAGAGGGGCCGAGTGAACCCTTTTTTGGGAGGCCGGGTATCCTAAAATGGGACGGGAAAGGGTTTAGGGTTTGATTAGGCAGACACCGCTACCGCGGATCCCCCTAATCCAACCCAAATCACTTTCCCTTGCTTCTCATTTGAAGGTGCCAAGACAAAAACACACCCTAGAGGGGCGGAGTGAACCGTTTTTCGGGGGACCGGGTATCCTACAACGGGACGGGAAAGGGTTTAAGGTTTGATTAGGCGGACCGCTACCGTGGATCCCCCTAATCCAACCCAAAACCTTTTTCCTTGCTTCTCATTTCAAGGTGGCAAGACAAAAACACACCCTAGAGGGGCGGAGTGAACCCTTTTTGGGGGGACCGGGTATCCTAAAACGGGACGGGAAAGGTTTTAGGGTTTGATTAGGCAGACCGCTACCCCGGATCCACCTAATCAAACCTTAAACCCTTTCCCTTGCTTCTCATTTGAAGGCGGCAAGACAAAAAGACACCCTAGAGGGGCCGAGTGAACCCTTTTTTGGGGGGCCTGGTATCCTAAAACGGGACGGGAAAGGGTTTAGGGTTTGATTAGGCGGACCGCTACCGCGGATCCCCTAATCAAACCCTAAACCCTTTCCCTTGCTTCTCATTTGAAGGTGGCAAGACAAAAATACACCCTAGAGGGGCCGAGTGAACCCTTTTTTGGGGGGCCGTGTATCCTAAAACGGGACGGGAAAGGGTTTAGGGTTTGATTAGGCAGACCGCTACCGCGGATCCCCCTAATCAAACCTTAAACCCTTTCTCTTGCTTCTCATTTGAAGGCGGCAAGACAAAAAGACACCCTAGAGGGGCCGAGTGAACCCTTTTTGGGGGCGGGAATCCTAAAACGGGACGGGGAAAGGGATTAGGGTTTGAATAGGCGGACCGCCACCGCAGATCCCCTAATCAAACCCTAAACCCTTTCCCTTGCTTCTCATTTGAAGGCGGCAAGACAAAAGGACACATTAGAGGGGCCGAGTGAACCCTTTTTTGGGGGGCCGGGTATCCTAAAACGGGACGGTAAAGGGTTTAGGGTTTGATTAGGCGGACCGCTACCGCCAATCCCCCTAATCAAACCCTAAACCCTTTCCCTTGCTTCTCATTTGAAGGCGGCAAGACAAAAAGACACCCTAGTGGGGGCGAGTGAACCCTTTTTTGGGGGGCATGGGTATCCTAAAACGGGACGGGAAAGGGTTTAGGGTTTGATTATGCGGACCGCTACCGTGGATCCCCCTAATCAAACCCTAAACCCTTTCCCTTGCTTCTCATTTTAAGGCGGCAAGACAAAAATACACACTAGAGGGGCCGAGTGAACCCTTTTTTGGGGGGCCGGGTATCCTAAAACGGGACGGGAAAGAGTTTAGGGTTTGATTAGGCAGACCGCTACCGCGGATCCCCCTAATCAAACCTTAAACCCTTTCCCTTACTTCTCATTTGAAGGCGGCAAGACAAAAAGACACCCTAGAGGGGCCGAGTGAACCCTATTTTGGGGGGCCGGGAATCTTAAAACGGGACGGGAAAAGGATTAGGGTTTGATTAGGCGGACCGCTACCGCGGATCCCCCTAATCAAACCCTAAACCCCTTCCCTTGCTTCTCATTTGAAGGCGGCAAGAAAAAAATACACACTAGAGGGGCCGAGTGAACCCTTTTTTGGGGGGGCCGGGTATCCTAAAACGGGACGGGAAAGGTTTTAGGGTTTGATTAAGCAGACCGCTACCGCGGATCCCCCTAATCAAACCTTAAACCCTTTCCCTTGCTTCTCATTTGAAGGCGGCAAGACAAAAAGACACCCTGGAGGGGCCGAGTGAACCCTTTTTGGGGGGGGGAATCCTAAAAAGCGACGGGAAAGGGTTTAGGGTTTGATTAGGCGGACCGCTACCGCCAATCCCCCTAATCAAACCCTAAACCCTTTCCCTTGCTTCTCATTTGAAGGCGGCAAGACAAAAACACACCCTAGTAGGGGCGAGTGAACCCTTTTTTGGGGGGCATGGGTATCTTAAAACGGGACGGGAAAGGGTTTAGGGTTTGATTATGCGGACCGCTACCGCGGATCCCCCTAATCAAACCTAAACCCTTTACCTTGCTTCTCATTTGATGGCGGCAAGACAAAAAGACACCCTAGAGGGGCCGAGTGAACCCTTTTTTGGGAGGCCGGGTATCCTAAAATGGGACGGGAAAGGGTTTAGGGTTTGATTAGGCAGACACCGCTACCGCGGATCCCCCTAATCCAACCCAAATCACTTTCCCTTGCTTCTCATTTGAAGGTGCCAAGACAAAAACACACCCTAGAGGGGCGGAGTGAACCGTTTTTCGGGGGACCGGGTATCCTACAACGGGACGGGAAAGGGTTTAAGGTTTGATTAGGCGGACCGCTACCGTGGATCCCCCTAATCCAACCCAAAACCTTTTTCCTTGCTTCTCATTTCAAGGTGGCAAGACAAAAACACACCCTAGAGGGGCGGAGTGAACCCTTTTTGGGGGGACCGGGTATCCTAAAACGGGACGGGAAAGGTTTTAGGGTTTGATTAGGCAGACCGCTACCCCGGATCCACCTAATCAAACCTTAAACCATTTCCCTTGCTTCTCATTTGAAGGCGGCAAGACAAAAAGACACCCTAGAGGGGCCGAGTGAACCCTTTTTTGGGGGGCCTGGTATCCTAAAACGGGACGGGAAAGGGTTTAGGGTTTGATTAGGCGGACCGCTACCGCGGATCCCCTAATCAAACCCTAAACCCTTTCCCTTGCTTCTCATTTGAAGGTGGCAAGACAAAAATACACCCTAGAGGGGCCGAGTGAACCCTTTTTTGGGGGGCCGTGTATCCTAAAACGGGACGGGAAAGGGTTTAGGGTTTGATTAGGCGGACCGCTACCGCGGATCCCCTAATCAAACCCTAAACCCTTTCTCTTGCTTCTCATTTGAAGGCGGCAAGACAAAAAGACACCCTAGAGGGGCCGAGTGAACCCTTTTTTGGGGGGCCGGGAATCCTAAAACGGGACGGGAAAGGGATTAGGGTTTGAATAGGCGGACCGCTTCCGCAGATCCCCCTAATCAAACCCTAAACCCTTTCCCTTGCTTCTCATTTGAAGGCGGCAAGACAAAAGGACACATTAGAGGGGCCGAGTGAACCCTTTTTTGGGGGGCCGGGTATCCTAAAACGGGACGGGAAAGGGTTTAGGGTTTGATTAGGCGGACCGCTACCGCCAATCCCCCTAATCAAACCCTAAACCCTTTCCCTTGCTTCTCATTTGAAGGCGGCAAGACAAAAAGACACCCTAGTGGGGGCGAGTGAACCCTTTTTGGGGGATGGGTATCCTAAACGGGACGGGAAAGGGTTTAGGGTTTGATTAGGCGGACCGCTACCGTGGATCCCCCTAATCAAACCCTAAACCCTTTCCCTTGCTTCTCATTTGATGGCGGCAAGACAAAAAGACACCCTAGAGGGGCCGAGTGAACCCTTTTTTGGGAGGCCGGGTATCCTAAAATGGGACGGGAAAGGGTTTAGGGTTTGATTAGGCGGACACCGCTACCGCGGATCCCCTTAATTAAACCCAAATCACTTTCCCTTGCTTCTCATTTGAAGGTGCCAAGACAAAAAGACACCCTAGAGGGGCGGAGTGAACCCTTTTTGGGTGGGGACCGGGTATCCTAAAACGGGACGGGAAAGGGTTTAGGGTTTGATTAGGCGGACCGCTACCGCGGATCCCCCTAATCAAACCCTAAACCCCTTCCCTTGCTTCTCATTTGAAGGCGGCAAGACAAAAATACATCCTAGAGGGGCCGAGTGAACCATTTTTTGGGGGGCCGGGTATCCTAAAACGGGACGGGAAAGGTTTTAGGGTTTGATTAGGCAGACCGCTACCACGGATCCACCTAATCAAACCTTAAACCCTTTCCCTTGCTTCTCATTTGAAGGCGGCAAGACAAAAAGACACCCTAGAGGGGCCGAGTGAACCCTTTTTTGGGGGGCCTGGTATCCTAAAACGGGACGGGAAAGGGTTTAGGGTTTGATTAGGTGGACCGCTACCGCGGATCCCCTAATCAAACCCTAAAACCTTTCCCTTGCTTCTCATTTGAAGGTGGCAAGACAAAAATACACCCTAGAGGGGCCGAGTGAACCCTTTTTTGGGGGGCCGTGTATCCTAAAACGAGACGGCAAAGGGTTTAGGGTTTGATTAGGCAGACCGCTACCGCGGATCCCCCTAATCAAACCTTAAACCCTTTCTCTTGCTTCTCATTTGAAGGCGGCAAGACAAAAAGACACCCTAGAGGGGCCGAGTGAACCCTTTTTTGGGGGGCCGGGAATCCTAAAACGGGACGGGAAAGGGATTAGGGTTTGAATAGGCGGACCGCTACCGCAGATCCCCCTAATCAAACCCTAAACCCTTTCCCTTGCTTCTCATTTGAAGGTGGCAAGACAAAAGGACACATTAGAGGGGCCGAGTGAACCCTTTTTTGGGGGGCAGGGTATCCTAAAACGGGACGGGAAAGGGTTTAGGGTTTGATTAGGCGGACCGCTACCGCCAATCCCCCTAATCAAACCCTAAACCCTTTCCCTTGCTTCTCATTTGAAGGCGGCAAGACAAAAAGACACCCTAGTGGGGGCGAGTGAACCCTTTTTGGGGGGCATGGGTATTCTAAACGGGACGGGGAAAGGGTTTAGGGTTTGATTATGCGGACCGCTACCGCGGATCCCCCTAATCAAACCCTAAACCCTTTCCCTTGCTTCTCATTTGATGGCGGCAAGACAAAAAGACACCCTAGAGGGGCCGAGTGAACCCTTTTTTGGGAGGCCGGGTATCCTAAAACGGGACGGGAAAGGGTTTAGGGTTTGATTAGGCGGACACCGCTACCGCGGATCCCTCTAATTCAACTCAAATCACTTTCCCTTGCTTCTCATTTGAAGGTGCCAAGACAAAAACACACCCTAGAGGGGCGGAGTGAACCCTTTTTGGGTGGGGACCGGGTATCCTAAAACGGGACGGGAAAGGGTTTAGGGTTTGATTAGGCGGACCGCTACCGCGGATCCCCTAATCAAACCCTAAACCCTCCTTCCTGCTTCTCATTTGAAGGCGGCAAGACAAAAATACATCCTAGAGGAGCCGAGTGAACCCTTTTTTTGGGGGGGCGGGTATCCTAAAACGGGACGGGAAAGGTTTTAGGGTTTGATTAGGCAGACCGCTACCACGGATCCACCTAATCAAACCTTAAACCCTTTCCCTTGCTTCTCATTTGAAGGCGGCAAGACAAAAAGACACCCTAGAGGGGCCGAGTGAACCCTTTTTTGGTGGGCCGGGTATCCTAAAACGGGACGGGAAAGGGTTTAGGGTTTGAATAGGCGGACCGCTACCGCAGATCCCCCAAATCAAACCCTAAACCCTTTCCCTTGCTTCTCATTTGAAGGTGGCAAGACAAAAGGACACATTAGAGGGGCGGAGTGAACCCTTTTTGGGGGGACCGGGTATCCTAAAACGGGACGGGAAAGGGTTTAGGGTTTGATTAGGTGGACCGCTACCGCGGATCCCCCTAATCAAACCCTAAACCCTTTCCCTTGCTTCTCATTCGAAGGCGGCAAGACAAAAAGACACCCTAAAGGGGCCGAGTTAACCCTTTTTAGGGGGGCCAGGTATCCTAAAACGGGACGGGAAAGGGTTTAGGGTTTGATTAGGCGGACCGCTACCGCGGATCCCCTAATCAAACCCTAAACCCTTTCCCTTGCTTCTCATTTGAAGGCGGCAAGACAAAAATACACCCTAGCGGGGCCCAGTGAACCCTTTTTTGGGGGGCCGGGTATCCTAAAACGGGACGGGAAAGGTTTTAGGGTTTGATTAGGCAGACCGCTACCACGGATCCACCTAATAAAACCTTAAACCCTTTCCCTTGCTTCTCATTTGAAGGCAGCAAGACAAAAAGACACCCTAGAGGGGCCGAGTGAACCCTTTTTTGGGGGGCCGGGTATCCTAAAACGGGACGGGAAAGGGTTTAGGGTTTTATTAGGCGGACCGCTACCGCGGATCCCCCTAATCAAACCCTAAATCCTTTCCCTTGCTTCTCATTTTAAGGCGGCAAGACAAAAATACACCCTAGAGGGGCCCAGTGAACCCTTTTTTGGGGGGCCGGGTATCCTAAAACGGGACGGGAAAGGTTTTAGGGTTTGATTAGGCAGACCGCTACCGCGGATCCCCCTAATCAAACCTTAAACCCTTTCCCTTGCTTCTCATTTGAAAGCGGCAAGACAAAAACACACCCTAGAGGGGCCGAGTGAACCCTTTTTTGGGGGGCCGGGAATCCTAAAACGGGACGGGAAAGGGATTAGGGTTTGAATAGGCGGACCGCTACCGCGGATCCCCCTAATAAAACCCTAAACTCTTTCCCTTGCTTCTCATTTGAAGGCGGCAAGGCAAAAGGACACCCTAGAGGGGCCGAGTGAACACTTTTTTAGGGGGCCGGGTATCCTAAAACGTGATGGGAAAGGGTTTAGGGTTTGATTAGGCGGACCGCTACCGCCAATACCCCTAATAAAACCCTAAACCCTTTCCCTTGCTTCTCATTTGAAGGCGGCAAGACAAAAAGACACCCTAGTAGGGGCGAGTGAACCCTTTTTTGGGGGGCATGGGTATCCTAAAACGGGACGGGAAAGGGATTAGGGTTTGAATAGGCGGACCGCTACCGCGGATCCCCCTAATCAAACCCTAAACTCTTTCCCTTGCTTCTCATTTGAAGGCGGCAAGGCAAAAGGACACCCTAGAGGGGCCGAGTGAACACTTTTTTAGGGGGCCGGGTATCCTAAAACGTGATGGGAAAGGGTTTAGGGTTTGATTAGGCGGACCGCTACCGCCAATCCCCCTAATCAAACCCTAAACCCTTTCCCTTGCTTCTCATTTGAAGGCGGCAAGACAAAAAGACACCCTAGTAGGGGCGAGTGAACCCTTTTTTGGGGGGCATGGGTATCTTAAAACGGGACGGGAAAGGGTTTAGGGTTTGATTATGCGGACCGCTACCGCGGATCCCCCTAATCAAACCTAAACCCTTTACCTTGCTTCTCATTTGATGGCGGCAAGACAAAAAGACACCCTAGAGGGGCCGAGTGAACCCTTTTTTGGGAGGCCGGGTATCCTAAAATGGGACGGGAAAGGGTTTAGGGTTTGATTAGCGGACACGCTACCGCGGATCCCCTAATCCAACCCAAATCACTTTCCCTTGCTTCTCATTTGAAGGTGCCAAGACAAAAACACACCCTAGAGGGGCGGAGTGAACCGTTTTTCGGGGGACCGGGTATCCTACAACGGGACGGGAAAGGGTTTAAGGTTTGATTAGGCGGACCGCTACCGTGGATCCCCTAATCCAACCCAAAACCTTTTTCCTTGCTTCTCATTTCAAGGTGGCAAGACAAAAACACACCCTAGAGGGGCGGAGTGAACCCTTTTTGGGGGGACCGGGTATCCTAAAACGGGACGGGAAAGGTTTTAGGGTTTGATTAGGCAGACCGCTACCCCGGATCCACCTAATCAAACCTTAAACCCTTTCCCTTGCTTCTCATTTGAAGGCGGCAAGACAAAAAGACACCCTAGAGGGGCCGAGTGAACCCTTTTTTGGGGGGCCTGGTATCCTAAAACGGGACGGGAAAGGGTTTAGGGTTTGATTAGGCGGACCGCTACCGCGGATCCCCTAATCAAACCCTAAACCCTTTCCCTTGCTTCTCATTTGAAGGTGGCAAGACAAAAATACACCCTAGAGGGGCCGAGTGAACCCTTTTTTGGGGGGCCGTGTATCCTAAAATGGGACGGGAAAGGGTTTAGGGTTTGATTAGGCAGACCGCTACCGCGGATCCCCCTAATCAAACCTTAAACCCTTTCTCTTGCTTCTCATTTGAAGGCGGCAAGACAAAAAGACACCCTAGAGGGGCCGAGTGAACCCTTTTTTGGGGGCGGGAATCCTAAAACGGGACGGGGAAAGGGATTAGGGTTTGAATAGGCGGACCGCTACCGCAGATCCCCCTAATCAAACCCTAAACCCTTTCCCTTGCTTCTCATTTGAAGGCGGCAAGACAAAAGGACACATTAGAGGGGCCGAGTGAACCCTTTTTTGGGGGGCCGGGTATCCTAAAACGGGACGGGAAAGGGTTTAGGGTTTGATTAGGCGGACCGCTACCGCCAATCCCCCTAATCAAACCCTAAACCCTTTCCCTTGCTTCTCATTTGAAGGCGGCAAGACAAAAAGACACCCTAGTGGGGGCGAGTGAACCCTTTTTGGGGGGCATGGGTATCCTAAAACGGGACGGGAAAGGGTTTAGGGTTTGATTATGCGGACCGCTACCGTGGATCCCCCTAATCAAACCCTAAACCCTTTCCCTTGCTTCTCATTTGATGGCGGCAAGACAAAAAGACACCCTAGAGGGGCCGAGTGAACCCTTTTTTTGGGAGGCCGGGTATCCTAAAATGGGACGGGAAAGGGTTTAGGGTTTGATTAGGCGGACACCGCTACCGCGGATCCCCTTAATTAAACCCAAATCACTTTCCCTTGCTTCTCATTTGAAGGTGCCAAGACAAAAACACACCCTAGAGGGGCGGAGTGAACCCTTTTTGGGTGGGGACCGGGTATCCTAAAACGGGACGGGAAAGGGTTTAGGGTTTGATTAGGCGGACCGCTACCGCGGATCCCCCTAATCAAACCCTGAACCCCTTCCCTTGCTTCTCATTTGAAGGCGGCAAGACAAAAATACATCCTAGAGGGGCCGAGTGAACCATTTTTTGGGGGGCCGGGTATCCTACAACGGGACGGGAAAGGTTTTAGGGTTTGATTAGGCAGACCGCTACCACGGATCCACCTAATCAAACCTTAAACCCTTTCCCTTGCTTCTCATTTGAAGGCGGCAAGACAAAAAGACACCCTAGAGGGGCCGAGTGAACCCTTTTTTGGGGGGCCTGGTATCCTAAAACGGGACGGGAAAGGGTTTAGGGTTTGATTAGGTGGACCGCTACCGCGGATCCCCTAATCAAACCCTAAAACCTTTCCCTTGCTTCTCATTTGAAGGTGGCAAGACAAAAATACACCCTAGAGGGGCCGAGTGAACCCTTTTTTGGGGGGCCGTGTATCCTAAAACGAGACGGCAAAGGGTTTAGGGTTTGATTAGGCAGACCGCTACCGCGGATCCCCCTAATCAAGCCTTAAACCCTTTCTCTTGCTTCTCATTTGAAGGCGGCAAGACAAAAAGACACCCTAGAGGGGCCGAGTGAACCCTTTTTTGGGGGCGGGGAATCCTAAACGGGACGGGAAAGGGATTAGGGTTTGAATAGGCGGACCGCTACCGCAGATCCCCCTAATCAAACCCTAAACCCTTTCCCTTGCTTCTCATTTGAAGGTGGCAAGACAAAAGGACACATTAGAGGGGCCGAGTGAACCCTTTTTTGGGGGGCAGGGTATCCTAAAACGGGACGGAAAAGGGTTTAGGGTTTGATTAGGCGGACCGCTACCGCCAATCCCCCTAATCAAACCCTAAACCCTTTCCCTTGCTTCTCATTTGAAGGCGGCAAGACAAAAAGACACCCTAGTGGGGGCGAGTGAACCCTTTTTTGGGGGGCATGGGTATTCTAAAACGGGACGGGAAAGGGTTTAGGGTTTGATTATGCGGACCGCTACCGCGGATCCCCCTAATCAAATCCTAAACCCTTTCCCTTGCTTCTCATTTGATGGCGGCAAGACAAAAAGACACCCTAGAGGGGCCGAGTGAACCCTTTTTTGGGAGGCCGGGTATCCTAAAACGGGACGGGAAAGGGTTTAGGGTTTGATTAGGCGGACACCGCTACCGCGGATCCCTCTAATTCAACTCAAATCACTTTCCCTTGCTTCTCATTTGAATGTGCCAAGACAAAAACACACCCTAGAGGGGCGGAGTGAACACTTTTTGGGTGGGGACCGGGTATCCTAAAACGGGACGGGAAAGGGTTTAGGGTTTGATTAGGCGGACCGCTACCGCGGATCCCCCTAATCAAACCCTAAACCCCTTCCCTTGCTTCTCATTTGAAGGCGGCAAGACAAAAATACATCCTAGAGGAGCCGAGTGAACCCTTTTTTGGGGGGCCGGGTATCCTAAACGGGACGGGAAAGGTTTTAGGGTTTGATTAGGCAGACCGCTACCACGGATCCACCTAATCAAACCTTAAACCCTTTCCCTTGCTTCTCATTTGAAGGCGGCAAGACAAAAAGACACCCTAGAGGGGCCGAGTGAACCCTTTTTTGGTGGGCCGGGTATCCTAAAACGGGACGGGAAAGGGTTTAGGGTTTGAATAGGCGGACCGCTACCGCAGATCCCCCAAATCAAACCCTAAACCCTTTCCCTTGCTTCTCATTTGAAGGTGGCAAGACAAAAGGACACATTAGAGGGGCCGAGTGAACCCTTTTTTGGGGGGCAGGGTATCCTAAAACGGGACGGGAAAGGGTTTAGGGTTTGATTAGGCGGACCGCTACCGCCAATCCCCCTAATCAAACCCTAAACCCTTTCCCTTGCTTCTCATTTGAAGGCGGCAAGACAAAAAGACACCCTAGTGGGGGCGAGTGAACCCTTTTTTGGGGGGCATGGGTATTCTAAAACGGGACGGGAAAGGGTTTAGGGTTTGATTATGCGGACCGCTACCGCGGATCCCCCTAATCAAACCCTAAACCCTTTCCCTTGCTTCTCATTTGATGGCGGCAAGACAAAAAGACACCCTAGAGGGGCCGAGTGAACCCTTTTTTGGTAGGCCGGGTATCCTAAAACGGGACGGGAAAGGGTTTAGGGTTTGATTAGGCGGACACCGCTACCGCGGATCCCTCTAATTCAACTCAAATCACTTTCCCTTGCTTCTCATTTGAAGGTGCCAAGACAAAAACACACCCTAGAGGGGCGGAGTGAACCCTTTTTGGGTGGGGACCGGGTATCCTAAAACGGGACGGGAAAGGGTTTAAGGTTTGATTAGGCGGACCGCTACCGCGGATCCCCCTAATCAAACCCTAAACCCCTTCCCTTGCTTCTCATTTGAAGGCGGCAAGACAAAAATACATCCTAAAGGAGCCGAGTGAACCCTTTTTTGGGGGGCCGGGTATCCTAAACGGGACGGGAAAGGTTTTAGGGTTTGATTAGGCAGACCGCTACCATGGATCCACCTAATCAAACCTTAAACCCTTTCCCTTGGTTCTCATTTGAAGGCGGCAAGACAAAAAGACACCCTAGAGGGGCCGAGTGAACCCTTTTTTGGAGGGCCGGGTATCCTAAAACGGGACGGGAAAGGGTTTAGGGTTTGATTAGGCGGACCGCTACCGTAGATCCCCCTAATCAAACCCTAAACCCTTTCCCTTGCTTCTCATTTGAAGGCGGCAAGACAAAAGGACACATTAGAGGGGCCGAGTGAACCCTTTTTTGGGGGGCCGGGTATCCTAAAACGGGACGGGAAAGGGTTTAGGGTTTGATTAGGCAGACCGCTACCGCGGATCCCCCTAATCAAACCTTAAACCCTTTCTCTTGCTTCTCATTTGAAGGCGGCAAGACAAAAAGACATCCTAGAGGGGCCGAGTGAACCCTTTTTTGGGGGGCCGGGAATCCTAAAACGGGACGGGAAAGGGATTAGGATTTGAATAGGCGGACCGCTACCGCAGATCCCCCTAATCAAACCCTAAACCCTTTCCCTTGCTTCTCATTTGAAGGTGGCAAGACAAAAATACACCCTAGAGGGGCCGAGTGAACCCTTTTTTGGGGGGCCGTGTATCCTAAAACGGGACGGGAAAGGGTTTAGGGTTTGATTAGGCAGACCGCTACCGCGGATCCCCCTAATCAAACCTTAAACCCTTTCTCTTGCTTCTCATTTGAAGGCGGAAAGACAAAAAGACACCCTAGAAGGGCCGAGTGAACCCTTTTTTGGGGGGCCGGGAATCCTAAAACGGGACGGGAAAGGGATTAGGGTTTGAATAGGCGGACCGCTACCGCAGATCCCCCTAATCAAACCCTAAACCCTTTCCCTTGCTTCTCATTTGAAGGCGGCAAGACAAAAGGACACATTAGAGGGGCCGAGTGAACCCTTTTTTGGGGGGCCGGGTATCCTATAACGGGACGGGAAAGGGTTTAGGGTTTGATTAGGCGGACCGCTACCGCCAATCCCCATAATCAAACCCTAAACCCTTTCCCTTGCTTCTCATTTGAAGGCGGCAAGACAAAAAGACACCCTAGTGGGGGCGAGTGAACCCTTTTTTGGGGGGCATGGGTATCCTAAAACGGGACGGGAAAGGGTTTAGGGTTTGATTATGCGGACCGCTACCGCGGATCCCCCTAATCAAACCCTAAACCCTTTCCCTTGCTTCTCATTTGATGGCGGCAAGACAAAAAGACACCCTAGAGGGGCCGAGTGAACCCTTTTTTGGGAGGCCGGGTATCCTAAAACGGGACGGGAAAGGGTTTAGGGTTTGATTAGGCGGACCGCTACCGCGGATCCCCCTAATTCAACCCAAATCACTTTCCCTTGCTTCTCATTTGAAGGTGCCAAGACAAAAACACACCCTAGAGGGGCGGAGTGAACCCTTTTTGGGTGGGGACCGGGTATCCTAAAACGGGACGGGAAAGGGTTTAGTGTTTTATTAGGCGGACCGCTACCGCGGATCCCCCTAATCAAACCCTAAACCCCTTCCCTTGCTTCTCATTTGAAGGCGGCAAGACAAAAATACATCCTAGAGGGGCCGAGTGAACCCTTTTTTGGGGGGCCGGGTATCCTAAAACGGGACGGGAAAGGTTTTAGAGTTTGATTAGGCAGACCGCTACCACGGATCCACCTAATCAAACCTTAAACCCTTTCCCTTGCTTCTCATTTGAAGGCGGCAAGACAAAAAGACACCCTAGAGGGGCCGAGTGAACCCTTTTTTGGAGGGCCGGGTATCCTAAAACGGGACGGGAAAGGGTTTAGGGTTTGATTAGGCGGACCGCTACCGCAGATCCCCCTAATCAAACCCTAAACCCTTTCCGTTGCTTCTCATTTGAAGGCGGCAAGACAAAAGGACACATTAGAGGGGCCGAGTGAACCCTTTTTTGGGGGGCCGGGTATCCTAAAACGGGACGGGAAAGGGTTTGGGGTTTGATTAGGCAGACCGCTACCGCGGATCCCCCTAATCAAACCTTAAACCCTTTCTCTTGCTTCTCATTTGAAGGCGGCAAGACAAAAAGATACCCTAGAGGGGCCGAGTGAACCCTTTTTTGGGGGGCCGGGAATCCTAAAACGAGACGGGAAAGGGATTAGGGTTTGAATAGGCGGACCGCTACCGCAGATCCCCGTAATCAAACCCTAAACCCTTTCCCTTGCTTCTCATTTGAAGGCGGCAAGACAAAAGGACACATTAGAGGGGCCGAGTGAACCCTTTTTTGGGGGACCGGGTATCCTAAAACGGGACGGGAAAGGGTTTAGGGTTTGATTAGGCAGACCGCTACCGCGGATCCCCCTAATCAAACCTTAAACCCTTTCTCTTGCTTCTCATTTGAAGGCGGCAAGACAAAAAGACATCCTAGAGGGGCCGAGTGAACCCTTTTTTGGGGGCGGGAATCCTAAACGGCACGGGAAAGGGATTAGGGTTTGAATAGGCGGACCGCTACCGCAGATCCCCCTAATCAAACCCTAAACCCTTTCCCTTGCTTCTAATTTGTAGGTGGCAAGACAAAAATACACCCTAGAGGGGCCGAGTGAACCCTTTTTTGGGGGGCCGTGTATCCTAAAACGGGACGGGAAAGGGTTTAGGGTTTGATTAGGCGGACCGCTACCGCGGATCCCCTAATCAAACCCTAAACCCTTTCTCTTGCTTCTCATTTGAAGGCGGCAAGACAAAAAGACACCCTAGAGGGGCCGAGTGAACCCTTTTTGGGGAGCCGGGGAATCCTAAACGGGACGGGAAAGGGATTAGGGTTTGAATAGGCGGACCGCTACCGCAGATCCCCCTAATCAAACCCTAAACCCTTTCCCTTGCTTCTCATTTGAAGGCGGCAAGACAAAAGGACACATTAGAGGGGCCGAGTGAACCCTTTTTTGGGGGGCCGGGTATCCTAAAACGGGACGAGAAAGGGTTTAGGGTTTGATTAGGCGGACCGCTACCGCCAATCCCCCTAATCAAACCCTAAACCCTTTCCCTTGCTTCTCATTTGAAGGCGGCAAGACAAAAAGACACCCTAGTGGGGGCGAGTGAACCCTTTTTTGGGGGGCATGGTTATCCTAAAACAGGACGGGAAAGGGTTTAGGGTTTGATTATGCGGACCGCTACCGCGGATCCCACTAATCAAACCCTAAACCCTTTCCCTTGCTTCTCATTTGATGGCGGCAAGACAAAAAGACACCCTAGAGGGGCCGAGTGAACCCTTTTTTGGGAGGCCGGGTATCCTAAAACGGGACGGGAAAGGGTTTAGGGTTTGATTATGCGGACCGCTACCGCGGATCCCCCTAATCAAACCCTAAACCCTTTCCCTTGCTTCTCATTTGATGGCGGCAAGACAAAAAGACACCCTAGAGGGGCCGAGTGAACCCTTTTTGGGAGGCCGGGTATCCTAAAACGGGACGAGAAAGGGTTTAGGGTTTGATTAGGCGGACAGCTACCGCGGATCCCCTAATTCAACCCAAATCACTTTCCCTTGCTTCTCATTTGAAGGTGCCAAGACAAAAACACACCCTAGAGGGGCGGAGTGAACCCTTTTTGGGTGGGGACCGGGTATCCTAAAACGGGACGGGAAAGGGTTTAGGGTTTGATTAGGCGGACCGCTACCGCGGATCCCCCTAATCAAACCCTAAACCCCTTCCCTTGCTTCTCATTTGAAGGCGGCAAGACAAAAATACATCCTAGAGGGGCCGAGTGAACCCTTTTTTGGGGGGCCGGGTATCCTAAAACGGGTCGGGAAAGGTTTTAGAGTTTGATTAGGCAGACCGCTACCACGGATCCACCTAATCAAACCTTAAACCCTTTCCATTGCTTCTCATTTGAAGGCGGCAAGACAAAAAGACACCCTAGAGGGGCCGAGTGAACCCTTTTTTGGAGGGCCGGGTATCCTAAAACGGGACGGGAAAGGGTTTAGGGTTTGATTAGGCGGACCGCTACCGCAGATCCCCCTAATCAAACCCTAAACCCTTTCCCTTGCTTCTCATTTGAAGGCATCAAGACAAAAGGACACATTAGAGGGGCCGAGTGAACCCTTTTTTGGGAGGCCGGGTATCCTAAAACGGGACGGGAAAGGGTTTGGGGTTTGATTAGGCAGACCGCTACCACGGATCCCCCTAATAAACCTTAAACCCTTTCTCTTGCTTCTCATTTAAAGGCGGCAAGACAAAAAGACACCCTAGAGGGGCCGAGTGAACCCTTTTTTGGGGGGCCGGGAATCCTAAAACGGGACGGGAAAGGGATTAGGGTTTGAATAGGCGGACAGCTACCGGAGATCCCCCTAATCAAACCCTAAACCCTTTCCCTTGCTTCTCATTTGAAGGCGGCAAGACAAAAGGACACATTAGAGGGGCCGAGTGAACCCTTTTTTGGGGGGCCGGGTATCCTAAAACGGGACGGGAAAGGGTTTAGGGTTTGATTAGGCGGACCGCTACCGCCAATCCCCCTAATCAAACCCTAAACCCTTTCCCTTGCTTCTCATTTGAAGGCGGCAAGACAAAAAGACACCCTAGTGGGGGCGAGTGAACCCTTTTTTGGGGGGCATGGGTATCCTAAAACGGGACGGGAAAGGGTTTAGGGTTTGATTATGCGGACCGCTCTGCGGATCCCCTAATCAAACCCTAAACCCTTTCCCTTGCTTCTCATTTGATGGCGGCAAGACAAAAAGACACCCTAGAGGGGCCGAGTGAACCCTTTTTGGGAGGCCGGGTATCCTAAAACGGGACGAGAAAGGGTTTAGGGTTTGATTAGGCGGACAGCTACCGCGGATCCCCTAATTCAACCCAAATCACTTTCCCTTGCTTCTCATTTGAAGGTGCCAAGACAAAAACACACCCTAGAGGGGCGGAGTGAACCCTTTTTGGGTGGGGACCGGGTATCCTAAAACGGGACGGGAAAGGGTTTAGGGTTTGATTAGGCGGACCGCTACCGCGGATCCCCCTAATCAAACCCTAAACCCTTTCCCTTGCTTCTCATTTGAAGGCGGCAAGACAAAAGGACACATTAGAGGGGTCGAGTGAACCCTTTTTTGGGGGGCCGGGTATCCTAAAACGGGACGGGAAAGGGTTTAGGGTTTGATTAGGCAGACCGCTACCGCGGATCCCCCTAATCAAACCCTAAACCCTTTCCCTTGCTTCTCATTTGAAGGCGGCAAGACAAAAAGACATCCTAGAGGGGCCGAGTGAACACTTTTTGGGGCGGGGAATCCTAAACGGCACGGGAAAGGGATTAGGGTTTGAATAGGCGGACCGCTACCGCAGATCCCCCTAATCAAACCCTAAACCCTTTCCCTTGCTTCTCATTTGAAGGCGGCAAGACAAAAGGACACATTAGAGGGGCCGAGTGAACCCTTTTTTGGGGGGCCGGGTATCCTAAAACGGGACGGGAAATGGTTTAGGGTTTGATTAGGCAGACCGCTACCGCGGATCCCCCTAATCAAACCTTAAACCCTTTCTCTTGCTTCTCATTTGAAGGCGGCAAGACAAAAAGACATCCTAGAGGGGCCGAGTGAACCCTTTTTTGGGGGGCCGGGAATCCTAAAACGGCACGGGAAAGGGATTAGGGTTTGAATAGGCGGACCGCTACCGCAGATCCCCCTAATCAAACCCTCAACCCTTTCCCTTGCTTCTCATTTGAAGGTGGCAAGACAAAAATACACCCTAGAGGGGCCGAGTGAACCCTTTTTTGGGGGGCCGTGTATCCTAAAACGGGACGGGAAAGGGTTTAGGGTTTGATTAGGCGGACCGCTACCGCGGATCCCCTAATCAAACCCTAAACCCTTTCTCTTGCTTCTCATTTGAAGGCGGCAAGACAAAAAGACACCCTAGAGGGGCCGAGTGAACCCTTTTTTGGGGGGGGGGAATCCTAAACGGGACGGGAAAGGGATTAGGGTTTGAATAGGCGGACCGCTACCGCAGATCCCCCTAATCAAACCCTAAACCCTTTCCCTTGCTTCTCATTTGAAGGCCGCAAGACAAAAGGACACATTAGAGGGGCCGAGTAAACCCTTTTTTGGGGGGCCGGGTATCCTAAAACGGGACGGGAAATGGTTTAGGGTTTGATTAGGCAGACCGCTACCGCGGATCCCCTAATCAAACCCTAAACCCTTTCTCTTGCTTCTCATTTGAAGGCGGCAAGACAAAAAGACATCCTAGAGGGGCCGAGTGAACCCTTTTTGGGGGGCCGGGTATCCTAAAACGGCACGGGAAAGGGATTAGGGTTTGAATAGGCGGACCGCTACCGCAGATCACCCTAATCAAACCCTAAACCCTTTCCCTTGCTTCTCATTTGATGGCGGCAAGACAAAAAGACACCCTAGAGGGGCCGAGTGAACCCTTTTTGGGAGGCCGGGTATCCTAAAACGGGACGGGAAAGGGTTTAGGGTTTGATTATGCGGACCGCTACCGCGGATCCCCCTAATCAAACCCTAAACCCTTTCCCTTGCTTCTCATTTGATAGCGGCAAGACAAAAAGACACCCTAGAGGGGCCGAGTGAACCCTTTTTTGGGAGGCCGGGTATCCTAAAACGGGACGGGAAACGGTTTAGGGTTTGATTAGGCGGACACCGCTACCGCGGATCCCCCTAATTCAACCCAAATCACTTTCCCTTGCTTCTCATTTGAAGGTGCCAAGACAAAAACACACCCTAGAGGGGCGGAGTGAACCCTTTTTGGGTGGGGACCGGGTATCCTAAAACGGGACGGGAAAGGGTTTAGGGTTTGATTAGGCGGACCGTTACCGCGGATCCCCCTAATCAAACCCTAAACCCCTTCCCTTGCTTCTCATTTGAAGGCGGCAAGACAAAAATACATCCTAGAGGGGCCGAGTGAACCCTTTTTTGGGGGGCCGGTATCCTAAAAACGGGTCGGGAAAGGTTTTAGAGTTTGATTAGGCAGACCGCTACCACGGATCCACCTAATCAAACCTTAAACCCTTTCCCTTGCTTCTCATTTGAAGGCGGCAATACAAAAAGACACCCTAGAGGGGCCGAGTGAACCCTTTTTTGGAGGGCCGGGTATCCTAAAACGGGACGGGAAAGGGTTTAGGGTTTGATTAGGCGGACCGCTACCGCAGATCCCCCTAATCAAACCCTAAACCCTTTCCCTTGCTTCTCATTTGAAGGCGGCAAGACAAAAGGACACATTAGAGGGGCCGAGTGAACCCTTTTTTGGGGGGCCGGGTATCCTAAAACGGGACGGGAAAGGGTTTGGGGTTTGATTAGGCAGACCGCTACCGCGGATCCCCCTAATCAAACCTTAAACCCTTTCTCTTGCTTCTCATTTGAAGGCGGCAAGACAAAAAGACACCCTAGAGGGGCCGAGTGAACCTTTTTTTGGGGGGCCGGGAATCCTAAAACGGGACGGGAAAGGGATTAGGGTTTGAATAGGCGGACCGCTACCGCAGATCCCCCTAATCAAACCCTAAACCCTTTCCCTTGCTTCTCATTTGAAGGCGGCAAGACAAAAGGACACATTAGAGGGGCCGAGTGAACCCTTTTTTGGGGGGCCGGGTATCCTAAAACGGGACGGGAAAGGGTTTAGGGTTTGATTAGGCGGACCGCTACCGCCAATCCCCCTAATCAAACCCTAAACCCTTTCCCTTGCTTCTCATTTGAAGGCGGCAAGACAAAAAGACACCCTAGTGGGGGCGAGTGAACCCTTTTTTGGGGGGATGGGTATCCTAAAACGGGACGGGAAAGGGTTTAGGGTTTGATTATGCGGACCGCCATCTGCGGATCCCCTAATCAAACCCTAAACCCTTTCCCTTGCTTCTCATTTGATGGCGGCAAGACAAAAAGACACCCTAGAGGGGCCGAGTGAACCGTTTTTGGGAGGCGGGTATCCTAAAACGGGACGGGAAAGGGTTTAGGGTTTGATTAGGCGGACACCGCTACCGCGGATCCCCCTAATTCAACCCAAATCACTTTCCCTTGCTTCTCATTTGAAGGTGCCAAGACAAAAACACACCCTAGAGGGGCGGAGTGAACCCTTTTTGGGTGGGGACCGGGTATCCTAAAACGGGACGGGAAAGGGTTTAGGGTTTGATTAGGCGGACCGCTACCGCAGATCCCCCTAATCAAACCCTAAACCCTTTCCCTTGCTTCTCATTTGAAGGCGGCAAGACAAAAGGACACATTAGAGGGGTCGAGTGAACCCTTTTTTGGGGGGCCGGGTATCCTAAAACGGGACGAGAAAGGGTTTAGGGTTTGATTAGGCAGACCGCTACCGCGGATCCCCCTAATCAAACCTTAAACCCTTTCTCTTGCTTCTCATTTGAAGGCGGCAAGACAAAAAGACATCCTAGAGGGGCCGAGTGAACCCTTTTTTGGGGGGCCGGGAATCCTAAAACGGCACGGGAAAGGGATTAGGGTTTGAATAGGCGGACCGCTACCGCAGATCCCCCTAATCAAACCCTAAACCCTTTCCCTTGCTTCTCATTTGAAGGCGGCAAGACAAAAGGACACATTAGAGGGGCCGAGTGAACCCTTTTTTGGGGGGCCGGGTATCCTAAAACGGGACGGGAAATGGTTTAGGGTTTGATTAGGCAGACCGCTACCGCGGATCCCCCTAATCAAACCTTAAACCCTTTCTCTTGCTTCTCATTTGAAGGCGGCAAGACAAAAAGACATCCTAGAGGGGCCGAGTGAACCCTTTTTTTGGGGGCGGGGGAATCCTAAAACGGCACGGGAAAGGGATTAGGGTTTGAATAGGCGGACCGCTACCGCAGATCCCCCTAATCAAACCCTAAACCCTTTCCCTTGCTTCTCATTTGAAGGTGGCAAGACAAAAATACACCCTAGAGGGGCCGAGTGAACCCTTTTTTGGGGGGCCGTGTATCCTAAAACGGGACGGGAAAGGGTTTAGGGTTTGATTAGGCAGACCGCTACCGCGGATCCCCCTAATCAAACCTTAAACCCTTTCTCTTGCTTCTCATTTGAAGGCGGCAAGACAAAAAGACACCCTAGAGGGGCCGAGTGAACCCTTTTTGGGGGCGGGAATCCTAAAACGGGACGGGAAAGGGATTAGGGTTTGAATAGGCGGACGCCACCGCAGATCCCCTAATCAAACCCTAAACCCTTTTCCTTGCTTCTCATTTGAAGGCGGCAAGACAAAAGGACACATTAGAGGGGCCGAGTGAACCCTTTTTTGGGGGGCCGGGTATCCTAAAACGGGACGGGAAATGGTTTAGGGTTTGATTAGGCAGACCGCTACCGCGGATCCCCCTAATCAAACCTTAAACCCTTTCTCTTGCTTCTCATTTGAAGGCGGCAAGACAAAAAGACACATTAGAGGGGCCGAGTGAACCCTTTTTTGGGGGGCCGGGAATCCTAAAACGGGACGGGAAAGGGATTAGGGTTTGAATAGGCGGACAGCTACCGGAGATCCCCCTAATCAAACCCTAAACCCTTTCCCTTGCTTCTCATTTGAAGGCGGCAAGACAAAAGGACACATTAGAGGGGCCGAGTGAACCCTTTTTTGGGGGGCCGGGTATCCTAAAACGGGACGGGAAAGGGTTTAGGGTTTGATTAGGCGGACCGCTACCGCCAATCCCCCTAATCAAACCCTAAACCCTTTCCCTTGCTTCTCATTTGAAGGCGGCAAGACAAAAAGACACCCTAGTGGGGGCGAGTGAACCCTTTTTGGGGGGCATGGGTATCCTAAACGGGACGGGACGGGAAAGGGTTTAGGGTTTGATTATGCGGACCGCTACTGCGGATCCCCCTAATCAAACCCTAAACCCTTTCCCTTGCTTCTCATTTGATGGCGGCAAGACAAAAAGACACCCTAGAGGGGCCGAGTGAACCCTTTTTTGGGAGGCCGGGTATCCTAAAACGGGACGGGAAAGGGTTTAGGGTTTGATTAGGCGGACACCGCTACCGCGGATCCCCCTAATTCAACCCAAATCACTTTCCCTTGCTTCTCATTTGAAGGTGCCAAGACAAAAACACACCCTAGAGGGGCGGAGTGAACCCTTTTTGGGTGGGGACCGGGTATCCTAAAACGGGACGGGGAAAGGGTTTAGGGTTTGATTAGGCGGACCGCTACCGCAGATCCCCCTAATCAAACCCTAAACCCTTTCCCTTGCTTCTCATTTGAAGGCGGCAAGACAAAAGGACACATTAGAGGGGTCGAGTGAACCCTTTTTTGGGGGGCCGGGTATCCTAAAACGGGACGGGAAAGGGTTTAGGGTTTGATTAGGCAGACCGCTACCGCGGATCCCCTAATCAAACCCTAAACCCTTTCCCTTGCTTCTCATTTGAAGGCGGCAAGACAAAAAGACATCCTAGAGGGGCCGAGTGAACACTTTTTTGGGGGGCCGGGAATCCTAAAACGGCACGGGAAAGGGATTAGGGTTTGAATAGGCGGACCGCTACCGCAGATCCCCCTAATCAAACCCTAAACCCTTTCCCTTGCTTCTCATTTGAAGGCGGCAAGACAAAAGGACACATTAGAGGGGCCGAGTGAACCCTTTTTTGGGGGGCCGGGTATCCTAAAACGGGACGGGAAATGGTTTAGGGTTTGATTAGGCAGACCGCTACCGCGGATCCCCCTAATCAAACCTTAAACCCTTTCTCTTGCTTCTCATTTGAAGGCGGCAAGACAAAAGGACACCCTAGAGGGGCCGAGTGAACCCTTTTTGGGGGGCGGGAATCCTAAAACGGCACGGGAAAGGGATTAGGGTTTGAATAGGCGGACCGCTACCGCAGATCCCCCTAATCAAACCCTCAACCCTTTCCCTTGCTTCTCATTTGAAGGTGGCAAGACAAAAATACACCCTAGAGGGGCCGAGTGAACCCTTTTTTGGGGGGCCGTGTATCCTAAAACGGGACGGGAAAGGGTTTAGGGTTTGATTAGGCAGACCGCTACCGCGGATCCCCCTAATCAAACCTTAAACCCTTTCTCTTGCTTCTCATTTGAAGGCGGCAAGACAAAAAGACACCCTAGAGGGGCCGAGTGAACCCTTTTTGGGGGGCGGGTATCCTAAAACGGGACGGGAAAGGGATTAGGGTTTGAATAGGCGGACCGCTACCGCAGATCCCCCTAATCAAACCCTAAACCCTTTCCCTTGCTTCTCATTTGAAGGCCGCAAGACAAAAGGACACATTAGAGGGGCCGAGTAAACCCTTTTTTGGGGGGCCGGGTATCCTAAAACGGGACGGGAAATGGTTTAGGGTTTGATTAGGCAGACCGCTACCGCGGATCCCCCTAATCAAACCTTAAACCCTTTCTCTTGCTTCTCATTTGAAGGCGGCAAGACAAAAAGACATCCTAGAGGGGCCGAGTGAACCCTTTTTTGGGGGGCCGGGAATCCTAAAACGGCACGGGAAAGGGATTAGGGTTTGAATAGGCGGACCGCTACCGCAGATCACCCTAATCAAACCCTAAACCCTTTCCCTTGCTTCTCATTTGATGGCGGCAAGACAAAAAGACACCCTAGAGGGGCCGAGTGAACCCTTTTTTGGGAGGCCGGGTATCCTAAAACGGGACGGGAAAGGGTTTAGGGTTTGATTATGCGGACCGCTACCGCGGATCCCCCTAATCAAACCCTAAACCCTTTCCCTTGCTTCTCATTTGATAGCGGCAAGACAAAAAGACACCCTAGAGGGGCCGAGTGAACCCTTTTTTGGGAGGCCGGGTATCCTAAAACGGGACGGGAAACGGTTTAGGGTTTGATTAGGCGGACACCGCTACCGCGGATCCCCCTAATTCAACCCAAATCACTTTCCCTTGCTTCTCATTTGAAGGTGCCAAGACAAAAACACACCCTAGAGGGGCGGAGTGAACCCTTTTTGGGTGGGGACCGGGTATCCTAAAACGGGACGGGAAAGGGTTTAGGGTTTGATTAGGCGGACCGTTACCGCGGATCCCCCTAATCAAACCCTAAACCCCTTCCCTTGCTTCTCATTTGAAGGCGGCAAGACAAAAATACATCCTAGAGGGGCCGAGTGAACCCTTTTTTGGGGGGCCGGGTATCCTAAAACGGGTCGGGAAAGGTTTTAGAGTTTGATTAGGCAGACCGCTACCACGGATCCACCTAATCAAACCTTAAACCCTTTCCATTGCTTCTCATTTGAAGGCGGCAAGACAAAAAGACACCCTAGAGGGGCCGAGTGAACCCTTTTTGGAGGGCCGGGTATCCTAAAACGGGACGGGAAAGGGTTTAGGGTTTGATTAGGCGGACGCACCGCAGATCCCCTAATCAAACCCTAAACCCTTTCCCTTGCTTCTCATTTGAAGGCGGCAAGACAAAAGGACACATTAGAGGGGCCGAGTGAACCCTTTTTTGGGGGGCCGGGTATCCTAAAACGGGACGGGAAAGGGTTTGGGGTTTGATTAGGCAGACCGCTACCGCGGATCCCCCTAATCAAACCTTAAACCCTTTCTCTTGCTTCTCATTTGAAGGCGGCAAGACAAAAAGACACCCTAGAGGGGCCGAGTGAACCTTTTTTGGGGGGCCGGGTATCCTAAAACGGGACGGGAAAGGGTTTAGGGTTTGAATAGGCGGACCGCACCGCAGATCCCCCTAATCAAACCCTAAACCCTTTCCCTTGCTTCTCATTTGAAGGCGGCAAGACAAAAGGACACATTAGAGGGGCCGAGTGAACCCTTTTTTGGGGGGCCGGGTATCCTAAAACGGGACGGGAAAGGGTTTAGGGTTTGATTAGGCGGACCGCTACCGCCAATCCCCCTAATCAAACCCTAAACCCTTTCCCTTGCTTCTCATTTGAAGGCGGCAAGACAAAAAGACACCCTAGTGGGGGCGAGTGAACCCTTTTTGGGGGGCATGGGTATCCTAAAACGGGACGGGAAAGGGTTTAGGGTTTGATTATGCGGACCGCCTCTGCGGATCCCCTAATCAAACCCTAAACCCTTTCCTGCTTCTCATTTGATGGCGGCAAGACAAAAAGACACCCTAGAGGGGCCGAGTGAACCGTTTTTGGGAGGCGGGTATCCTAAAACGGGACGGGAAAGGGTTTAGGGTTTGATTAGGCGGACACCGCTACCGCGGATCCCCCTAATTCAACCCAAATCACTTTCCCTTGCTTCTCATTTGAAGGTGCCAAGACAAAAACACACCCTAGAGGGGCGGAGTGAACCCTTTTTGGGTGGGGACCGGGTATCCTAAAACGGGACGGGAAAGGGTTTAGGGTTTGATTAGGCGGACCGCTACCGCAGATCCCCCTAATCAAACCCTAAACCCTTTCCCTTGCTTCTCATTTGAAGGCGGCAAGACAAAAGGACACATTAGAGGGGTCGAGTGAACCCTTTTTTGGGGGGCCGGGTATCCTAAAACGGGACGAGAAAGGGTTTAGGGTTTGATTAGGCAGACCGCTACCGCGGATCCCCCTAATCAAACCTTAAACCCTTTCTCTTGCTTCTCATTTGAAGGCGGCAAGACAAAAAGACATCCTAGAGGGGCCGAGTGAACACTTTTTTGGGGGGCCGGGAATCCTAAAACGGCACGGGAAAGGGATTAGGGTTTGAATAGGCGGACCGCTACCGCAGATCCCCCTAATCAAACCCTAAACCCTTTCCCTTGCTTCTCATTTGAAGGCGGCAAGACAAAAGGACACATTAGAGGGGCCGAGTGAACCCTTTTTTGGGGGGCCGGGTATCCTAAAACGGGACGGGAAATGGTTTAGGGTTTGATTAGGCGGACCGCTACCGCGGATCCCCTAATCAAACCCTAAACCCTTTCTCTTGCTTCTCATTTGAAGGCGGCAAGACAAAAAGACATCCTAGAGGGGCCGAGTGAACCCTTTTTTGGGGGCCGGGAATCCTAAAACGGCACGGGAAAGGGATTAGGGTTTGAATAGGCGGACCGCTACCGCAGATCCCCCTAATCAAACCCTAAACCCTTTCCTTGCTTCTCATTTGAAGGCGGCAAGACAAAAATACACCCTAGAGGGGCCGAGTGAACCCTTTTTTGGGGGGCCGTGTATCCTAAAACGGGAGGGGAAAGGGTTTAGGGTTTGATTAGGCGGACCGCTACCGCGGATCCCCCTAATCAAACCTTAAACCCTTTCTCTTGCTTCTCATTTGAAGGCGGCAAGACAAAAAGACACCCTAGAGGGGCCGAGTGAACCCTTTTTTGGGGGGGACGAGTATCCTAAAACGGGACGGGAAAGGGATTAGGGTTTGAATAGGCGGACCGCTACCGCAGATCCCCCTAATCAAACCCTAAACCCTTTCCCTTGCTTCTCATTTGAAGGCGGCAAGACAAAAGGACACATTAGAGGGGCCGAGTGAACCCTTTTTTGGGGGGCCGGGTATCCTAAAACGGGACGGGAAATGGTTTAGGGTTTGATTAGGCAGACCGCTACCGCGGATCCCCCTAATCAAACCTTAAACCCTTTCTCTTGCTTCTCATTTTAAGGCGGCAAGACAAAAAGACATCCTAGAGGGGCCGAGTGAATCCTTTTTTGGGGGGCCGGGAATCCTAAAACGGCACGGGAAAGGGATTAGGGTTTGAATAGGCGGACCGCTACCGCAGATCCCCCTAATCAAACCCTAAAACCTTTCCCTTGCTTCTCATTTGAAGGTGGCAAGACAAAAATACACCCTAGAGGGGCCGAGTGAACCCTTTTTTGGGGGGCCGTGTATCCTAAAACGGGACGGGAAAGGGTTTAGGGTTTGATTAGGCAGACCGCTACCGCGAATCCCCCTAATCAAACCTTAAACCCTTTCTCTTGCTTCTCATTTGAAGGCGGCAAGACAAAAAGACACCCTAGAGGGGCCGAGTGAACCCTTTTTTGGGAGGCCGGGTATCCTAAAACGGGACGGGAAAGGGTTTAGGGTTTGATTATGCGGACCGCTACCGCGGATCCCCCTAATCAAACCCTAAACCCTTTCCCTTGCTTCTCATTTGAAGGCGGCAAGACAAAAAGACACCCTAGAGGGGCCGAGTGAACCCTTTTTTGGAGGGCCGGGTATCCTAAAACGGGACGGGAAAGGGTTTAGGGTTTGATTAGGCGGACCGCTACCGCAGATCCCCCTAATCAAACCCTAAACCCTTTCCCTTGCTTCTCATTTGAAGGCGGCAAGACAAAAAGACACACTAGAGGGGCCGAGTGAACCCTTTTTTGGGGGGCCGGGTATCCTAAAACGGGACGGGAAAGGGTTTGGGGTTTGATTAGGCAGACCGCTACCGCGGATCCCCCTAATCAAACCTTAAACCCTTTCTCTTGCTTCTCATTTGAAGGCGGCAAGACAAAAAGACACCCTAGAGGGGCCGAGTGAACCCTTTTTTGGGGGGCCGGGAATCCTAAAACGGGACGGGAAAGGGATTAGGGTTTGAATAGGTGGACCGCTACCGCAGATCCCCCTAATCAAACCCTAAACCCTTTCCCTTGCTTCTCATTTGAAGGCGGCAAGTCAAAAGGACACATTAGAGGGGCCGAGTGAACCCTTTTTTGGGGGGCCGGGTATCCTAAAACGGGACGGGAAAGGGTTTAGGGTTTGATTAGGCAGACCGCTACCGCGGATCCCCTAATCAAACCCTAAACCCTTTCCCTTGCTTCTCATTTGAAGGCGGCAAGACAAAAAGACATCCTAGAGGGGCCGAGTGAACCCTTTTTTGGGGGGCCGGGAATCCTAAAACGGCACGGGAAAGGGATTAGCGTTTGAATAGGCGGACCGCTACCGCAGATCCCCCTAATCAAACCCTAAACCCTTTCCCTTGCTTCTCATTTGAAGGCGGCAAGACAAAAGGACACATTAGAGGGGCCGAGTGAACCCTTTTTTGGGGGGCCGGGTATCCTAAAACGGGACGGGAAATGGTTTAGGGTTTGATTAGGCAGACCGCTACCGCGGATCCCCCTAATCAAACCTTAAACCCTTTCTCTTGCTTCTCATTTGAAGGCGGCAAGACAAAAAGACATCCTAGAGGGGCCGAGTGAACACTTTTTTGGGGGGCCGGGAATCCTAAAACGGCACGGGAAAGGGATTAGGGTTTGAATAGGCGGACCGCTACCGCAGATCCCCCTAATCAAACCCTAAACCCTTTCCCTTGCTTCTCATTTGAAGGCGGCAAGACAAAAGGACACATTAGAGGGGCCGAGTGAACCCTTTTTTGGGGGGCCGGGTATCCTAAAACGGGACGGGAAATGGTTTAGGGTTTGATTAGGCAGACCGCTACCGCGGATCCCCCTAATCAAACCTTAAACCCTTTCTCTTGCTTCTCATTTGAAGGCGGCAAGACAAAAAGACATCCTAGAGGGGCCGAGTGAACCCTTTTTTGGGGGGCCGGGAATCCTAAAACGGCACGGGAAAGGGATTAGGGTTTGAATAGGCGGACCGCTACCGCAGATCCCCCTAATCAAACCCTAAACCCTTTCCCTTGCTTCTCATTTGAAGGTGGCAAGACAAAAATACACCCTAGAGGGGCCGAGTGAACCCTTTTTTGGGGGGCCGTGTATCCTAAAACGGGACGGGAAAGGGTTTAGGGTTTGATTAGGTAGACCGCTACCGCGGATCCCCCTAATCAAACCTTAAACCCTTTCTCTTGCTTCTCATTTGAAGGCGGCAAGACAAAAAGACACCCTAGAGGGGCCGAGTGAACCCTTTTTGGGGGGGCGGGAATCCTAAACGGGACGGGAAAGGGATTAGGGTTTGAATAGGCGGACCGCTACCGCAGATCCCCTAATCAAACCCTAAACCCTTTCCCTTGCTTCTCATTTGAAGGCGGCAAGACAAAAGGACACATTAGAGGGGCCGAGTGAACCCTTTTTTGGGGGGCCGGGTATCCTAAAACGGGACGGGAAATGGTTTAGGGTTTGATTAGGCGGACCGCTACCGCGGATCCCCTAATCAAACCTTAAACCCTTTCTCTTGCTTCTCATTTTAAGGCGGCAAGACAAAAAGACATCCTAGAGGGGCCGAGTGAATCCTTTTTTGGGGGGCCGGGAATCCTAAAACGGCACGGGAAAGGGATTAGGGTTTGAATAGGCGGACCGCTACCGCAGATCCCCCTAATCAAACCCTAAAACCTTTCCCTTGCTTCTCATTTGAAGGTGGCAAGACAAAAATACACCCTAGAGGGGCCGAGTGAACCCTTTTTTGGGGGGCCGTGTATCCTAAAACGGGACGGGAAAGGGTTTAGGGTTTGATTAGGCAGACCGCTACCGCGGATCCCCCTAATCAAACCTTAAACCCTTTCTCTTGCTTCTCATTTGAAGGCGGCAAGACAAAAAGACACCCTAGAGGGGCCGAGTGAACCCTTTTTTGGGAGGCCGGGTATCCTAAAACGGGACGGGAAAGGGTTTAGGGTTTGATTATGCGGACCGCTACCGCGGATCCCCTAATCAAACCCTAAACCCTTTCCCTTGCTTCTCATTTGAAGGCGGCAAGACAAAAAGACACCCTAGAGGGGCCGAGTGAACCCTTTTTTGGAGGGCCGGGTATCCTAAAACGGGACGGGAAAGGGTTTAGGGTTTGATTAGGCGGACCGCCACTGCAGATCCCCCTAATCAAACCTTAAACCCTTTCCCTTGCTTCTCATTTGAAGGCGGCAAGACAAAAGGACACATTAGAGGGGCCGAGTGAACCCTTTTTTGGGGGCCGGGTATCCTAAAACGGGACGGGAAAGGGTTTAGGGTTTGATTAGGCAGACCGCTACCGCGGATCCCCTAATCAAACCCTAAACCCTTTCTCTTGCTTCTCATTTGAAGGCGGCAAGACAAAAAGACACCCTAGAGGGGCCGAGTGAACCCTTTTTGGGGGCCGGGAATCCTAAACGGGACGGGAAAGGGATTAGGGTTTGAATAGGTGGACCGCTACCGCAGATCCCCCTAATCAAACCCTAAACCCTTTCCCTTGCTTCTCATTTGAAGGCGGCAAGTCAAAAGGACACATTAGAGGGGCCGAGTGAACCCTTTTTTGGGGGGCCGGGTATCCTAAAACGGGACGGGAAAGGGTTTAGGGTTTGATTAGGCAGACCGCTACCGCGGATCCCCCTAATCAAACCTTAAACCCTTTCTCTTGCTTCTCATTTGAAGGCGGCAAGACAAAAAGACATCCTAGAGGGGCCGAGTGAACCCTTTTTTGGGGGGCCGGGAATCCTAAAACGGCACGGGAAAGGGATTAGCGTTTGAATAGGCGGACCGCTACCGCAGATCCCCCTAATCTAACCCTAAACCCTTTCCCTTGCTTCTAATTTGAAGGTGGCAAGACAAAAATACACCCTAGAGGGGCCGAGTGAACCCTTTTTTGGGGGGCCGTGTATCCTAAAACGGGACGGGAAAGGGTTTAGGGTTTGATTAGGCAGACCGCTACCGCGGATCCCCCTAATCAAACCTTAAACCCTTTCTCTTGCTTCTCATTTGAAGGCGGCAAGACAAAAAGACACCCTAGAGGGGCCGAGTGAACCCTTTTTTGGGGGCCGGGAATCCTAAAACGGGACGGGAAAGGGATTAGGGTTTGAATAGGCGGACCGCTACCGCAGATCCCCCTAATCAAACCCTAAACCCTTTCCCTTGCTTCTCATTTGAAGGCGGCAAGACAAAAGGACACATTAGAGGGGCCGAGTGAACCCTTTTTTGGGGGGCCGGGTATCCTAAAACGGGACGGGAAAGGGTTTAGGGTTTGATTAGGCGGACCGCTACCGCCAATCCCCCTAATCAAACCCTAAACCCTTTCCCTTGCTTCTCATTTGAAGGCGGCAAGACAAAAAGACACCCTAGTGGGGGCGAGTGAACCCTTTTTTGGGGGGCATGGTTATCCTAAAACAGGACGGGAAAGGGTTTAGGGTTTGATTATGCGGACCGCTACCGCGGATCCCCTAATCAAACCCTAAACCCTTTCCCTTGCTTCTCATTTGATGGCGGCAAGACAAAAAGACACCCTAGAGGGGCCGAGTGAACCCTTTTTTGGGAGGCCGGGTATCCTAAAACGGGACGGGAAAGGGTTTAGGGTTTGATTATGCGGACCGCTACCGCGGATCCCCCTAATCAAACCCTAAACCCTTTCCTTGCTTCTCATTTGAAGGCGGCAAGACAAAAAGACACCCTAGAGGGGCCGAGTGAACCCTTTTTTGGGAGGCCGGGTATCCTAAAACGGGACGGGAAAGGGTTTAGGGTTTGATTAGGCGGACACCGCTACCGCGGATCCCCCTAATTCAACCCAAATCACTTTCCCTTGCTTCTCATTTGAAGGTGCCAAGACAAAAACACACCCTAGAGGGGCGGAGTGAACCCTTTTTGGGTGGGGACCGGGTATCCTAAAACGGGACGGGAAAGGGTTTAGGGTTTGATTAGGCGGACCGCTACCGCGGATCCCCCTAATCAAACCCTAAACCCCTTCCCTTGCTTCTCATTTGAAGGCGGCAAGACAAAAATACATCCTAGAGGGGCCGAGTGAACCCTTTTTTGGGGGGCCGGGTATCCTAAAACGGGTCGGGAAAGGTTTTAGAGTTTGATTAGGCAGACCGCTACCACGGATCCACCTAATCAAACCTTAAACCCTTTCCCTTGCTTCTCATTTGAAGGCGGCAAGACAAAAAGACACCCTAGAGGGGCCGAGTGAACCCTTTTTTGGAGGGCCGGGTATCCTAAAACGGGACGGGAAAGGGTTTAGGGTTTGATTAGGCGGACCGCTACCGCGGATCCCCCTAATCAAACCCTAAACCCCTTCCCTTGCTTCTCATTTGAAGGCGGCAAGACAAAAATACATCCTAGAGGGGCCGAGTGAACCCTTTTTTGGGGGGCCGGGTATCCTAAAACGGGTCGGGAAAGGTTTTAGCGTTTGAATAGGCGGACCGCTACCGCAGATCCCCCTAATCTAACCCTAAACCCTTTCCCTTGCTTCTAATTTGAAGGTGGCAAGACAAAAATACACCCTAGAGGGGCCGAGTGAACCCTTTTTTGGGGGGCCGTGTATCCTAAAACGGGACGGGAAAGGGTTTAGGGTTTGATTAGGCAGACCGCTACCGCGGATCCCCCTAATCAAACCTTAAACCCTTTCTCTTGCTTCTCATTTGAAGGCGGCAAGACAAAAAGACACCCTAGAGGGGCCGAGTGAACCCTTTTTGGGGGGGGGAATCCTAAACGGGACGGGAAAGGGATTAGGGTTTGAATAGGCGGACCGCTACCGCAGATCCCCCTAATCAAACCCTAAACCCTTTCCTTGCTTCTCATTTGAAGGCGGCAAGACAAAAGGACACATTAGAGGGGCCGAGTGAACCCTTTTTTGGGGGGCCGGGTATCCTAAAACGGGACGGGAAAGGGTTTAGGGTTTGATTAGGCGGACCGCTACCGCCAATCCCCCTAATCAAACCCTAAACCCTTTCCCTTTCTTCTCATTTGAAGGCGGCAAGACAAAAAGACACCCTAGTGGGGGCGAGTGAACCCTTTTTTGGGGGGCATGGTTATCCTAAAACAGGACGGGAAAGGGTTTAGGGTTTGATTATGCGGACCGCTACCGCGGATCCCCCTAATCAAACCCTAAACCCTTTCCCTTGCTTCTCATTTGATGGCGGCAAGACAAAAAGACACCCTAGAGGGGCCGAGTGAACCCTTTTTGGGAGGCCGGGTATCCTAAAACGGGACGGGAAAGGGTTTAGGGTTTGATTATGCGGACCGCTACCGCGGATCCCCCTAATCAAACCCTAAACCCTTTCCCTTGCTTCTCATTTGATGGCGGCAAGACAAAAAGACACCCTAGAGGGGCCGAGTGAACCCTTTTTTGGGAGGCCGGGTATCCTAAAACGGGACGGGAAAGGGTTTAGGGTTTGATTAGGCGGACACCGCTACCGCGGATCCCCCTAATTCAACCCAAATCACTTTCCCTTGCTTCTCATTTGAAGGTGCCAAGACAAAAACACACCCTAGAGGGGCGGAGTGAACCCTTTTTGGGTGGGGACCGGGTATCCTAAAACGGGACGGGAAAGGGTTTAGGGTTTGATTAGGCGGACCGCTACCGCGGATCCCCCTAATCAAACCCTAAACCCCTTCCCTTGCTTCTCATTTGAAGGCGGCAAGACAAAAATACATCCTAGAGGGGCCGAGTGAACCCTTTTTTGGGGGGCCGGGTATCCTAAAACGGGTCGGGAAAGGTTTTAGAGTTTGATTAGGCAGACCGCTACCACGGATCCACCTAATCAAACCTTAAACCCTTTCCCTTGCTTCTCATTTGAAGGCGGCAAGACAAAAAGACACCCTAGAGGGGCCGAGTGAACCCTTTTTTGGAGGGCCGGGTATCCTAAAACGGGACGGGAAAGGGTTTAGGGTTTGATTAGGCGGACCGCTACCGCAGATCCCCCTAATCAAACCCTAAACCCTTTCCCTTGCTTCTCATTTGAAGGCGGCAAGACAAAAGGACACATTAGAGGGGCCGAGTGAACCCTTTTTTGGGGGCCGGGTATCCTAAAACGGGACGGGAAAGGGTTTGGGGTTTGATTAGGCAGACCGCTACCGCGGATCCCCCTAATCAAACCTTAAACCCTTTCTCTTGCTTCTCATTTGAAGGCGGCAAGACAAAAAGACACCCTAGAGGGGCCGAGTGAACCCTTTTTTGGGGGGCCGGGTATCCTAAAACGGGACGGGAAAGGGTTTAGGGTTTGAATAGGCGGACAGCTACCGCAGATCCCCCTAATCAAACCCTAAACCCTTTCCCTTGCTTCTCATTTGAAGGCGGCAAGACAAAAGGACACATTAGAGGGGCCGAGTGAACCCTTTTTTGGGGGGCCGGGTATCCTAAAACGGGACGGGAAAGGGTTTAGGGTTTGATTAGGCGGACCGCTACCGCAGATCCCCCTAATCAAACCCTAAACCCTTTCCCTTGCTTCTCATTTGATGGCGGCAAGACAAAAAGACACCCTAGAGGGGCCGAGTGAACCCTTTTTTGGGAGGCCGGGTATCCTAAAACGGGACGGGAAAGGGTTTAGGGTTTGATTAGGCGGACACCGCTACCGCGGATCCCCCTAATTCAACCCAAATCACTTTCCCTTGCTTCTCATTTGAAGGTGCCAAGACAAAAACACACCCTAGAGGGGCGGAGTGAACCCTTTTTGGGTGGGGACCGGGTATCCTAAAACGGGACGGGAAAGGGTTTAGGGTTTGATTAGGCGGACCGCTACCGCAGATCCCCCTAATCAAACCCTAAACCCTTTCCCTTGCTTCTCATTTGAAGGCGGCAAGACAAAAGGACACATTAGAGGGGTCGAGTGAACCCTTTTTTGGGGGGCCGGGTATCCTAAAACGGGACGGGAAAGGGTTTAGGGTTTGATTAGGCAGACCGCTACCGCGGATGCCCCTAATCAAACCTTAAACCCTTTCTCTTGCTTCTCATTTGAAGGCGGCGAGACAAAAAGACATCCTAGAGGGGCCGAGTGAACACTTTTTTGGGGGGCCGGGAATCCTAAAACGGCACGGGAAAGGGATTAGGGTTTGAATAGGCGGACCGCTACCGCAGATCCCCCTAATCAAACCCTAAACCCTTTCCCTTGCTTCTCATTTGAAGGCGGCAAGACAAAAGGACACATTAGAGGGGCCGAGTGAACCCTTTTTTGGGGGGCCGGGTATCCTAAAACGGGACGGGAAATGGTTTAGGGTTTGATTAGGCAGACCGCTACCGCGGATCCCCCTAATCAAACCTTAAACCCTTTCTCTTGCTTCTCATTTGAAGGCGGCAAGACAAAAAGACATCCTAGAGGGGCCGAGTGAACCCTTTTTTGGGGGGCCGGGAATCCTAAAACGGCACGGGAAAGGGATTAGGGTTTGAATAGGCGGACCGCTACCGCAGATCCCCCTAATCAAACCCTAAACCCTTTCCCTTGCTTCTCATTTGAAGGTGGCAAGACAAAAATACACCCTAGAGGGGCCGAGTGAACCCTTTTTTGGGGGGCCGGGTATCCTAAAACGGGACGGGAAAGGGTTTAGGGTTTGATTAGGCAGACCGCTACCGCGGATCCCCTAATCAAACCCTAAACCCTTTCTCTTGCTTCTCATTTGAAGGCGGCAAGACAAAAAGACACCCTAGAGGGGCCGAGTGAACCCTTTTTTGGGGGGCCGGGAATCCTAAAACGGGACGGGAAAGGAATTAGGGTTTGAATAGGCGGACCGCTACCGCAGATCCCCCTAATCAAACCCTAAACCCTTTCCCTTGCTTCTCATTTGAAGGCGGCAAGACAAAAGGACACATTAGAGGGGCCGAGTGAACCTTTTTTTGGGGGGCCGGGTATCCTAAAACGGGACGGGAAATGGTTTAGGGTTTGATTAGGCAGACCGCTACCGCGGATCCCCCTAATCAAACCTTAAACCCTTTCTCTTGCTTCTCATTTGAAGGCGGCAAGACAAAAAGACATCCTAGAGGGGCCGAGTGAACCCTTTTTTGGGGTGCCGGAAATCCTAAAACGGCACGGGAAAGGGATTAGGGTTTGAATAGGCGGACCGCTACCGCAGATCCCCCTAATCAAACCCTAAACCCTTTCCCTTGCTTCTCATTTGATGGCGGGAAGACAAAAAGACACCCTAGAGGGGCCGAGTGAACCCTTTTTTGGGAGGCCGGGTATCCTAAAACGGGACGGGAAAGGGTTTAGGGTTTGATTATGCGGACCGCTACCGCGGATCCCCCTAATCAAACCCTAAACCCTTTCCCTTGCTTCTCATTTGATGGCGGCAAGACAAAAAGACACCCTACAGGGGCCGAGTGAACCCTTTTTTGGGAGGCCGGGTATCCTAAAACGGGACGGGAAAGGGTTTAGGGTTTGATTAGGCGGACACCGCTACCGCGGATCCCCCTAATTCAACCCAAATCACTTTCCCTTGCTTCTCATTTGAAGGTGCCAAGACAAAAACACACCCTAGAGGGGCGGAGTGAACCCTTTTTGGGTGGGGACCGGGTATCCTAAAACGGGACGGGAAAGGGTTTAGGGTTTGATTAGGCGGACCGCTACCGCGGATCCCCCTAATCAATCCCTAAACCCCTTCCCTTGCTTCTCATTTGAAGGCGGCAAGACAAAAATACATCCTAGAGGGGCCGAGTGAACCCTTTTTTGGGGGGCCGGTTATCCTAAAACGGGTCGGGAAAGGTTTTAGAGTTTGATTAGGCAGACCGCTACCACGGATCCACCTAATCAAACCTTAAACCCTTTCCCTTGCTTCTCATTTGAAGGCGGCAAGACAAAAAGACACCCTAGAGGGGCCGAGTGAACCCTTTTTGGAGGGCCGGGTATCCTAAAACGGGACGGGAAAGGGTTTAGAGTTTGATTAGGCGGACCGCTACCGCAGATCCCCTAATCAAACCCTAAACCCTTTCCCTTGCTTCTCATTTGAAGGCGGCAAGACAAAAGGACACATTAGAGGGGCCGAGTGAACCCTTTTTTGGGGGGCCGGGTATCCTAAAACGGGACGGGAAAGGGTTTGGGGTTTGATTAGGCAGACCGCTACCGCGGATCCCCCTAATCAAACCTTAAACCCTTTCTCTTGCTTCTCATTTGAAGGCGGCAAGACAAAAAGACACCCTAGAGGGGCCGAGTGAACCTTTTTTGGGGGGCCGGGTATCCTAAAACGGGACGGGAAAGGGATTAGGGTTTGAATAGGCGGACCGCTACCGCAGATCCCCCTAATCAAACCCTAAACCCTTTCCCTTGCTTCTCATTTGAAGGCGGCAAGACAAAAGGACACATTAGAGGGGCCGAGTGAACCCTTTTTTGGGGGGCCGGGTATCCTAAAACGGGACGGGAAAGGGTTTAGGGTTTGATTAGGCGGACCGCTACCGCCAATCCCCCTAATCAAACCCTAAACCCTTTCCCTTGCTTCTCATTTGAAGGCGGCAAGACAAAAAGACACCCTAGTGGGGGCGAGTGAACCCTTTTTTGGGGGGCATGGGTATCCTAAAACGGGACGGGAAAGGGTTTAGGGTTTGATTATGCGGACCGCTACTGCGGATCCCCCTAATCAAACCCTAAACCCTTTCCCTTGCTTCTCATTTGATGGCGGCAAGACAAAAAGACACCCTAGAGGGGCCGAGTGAACCCTTTTTGGGAGGCCGGGTATCCTAAAACGGGACGGGAAAGGGTTTAGGGTTTGATTAGGCGGACACCGCTACCGCGGATCCCCCTAATTCAACCCAAATCACTTTCCCTTGCTTCTCATTTGAAGGTGCCAAGACAAAAACACACCCTAGAGGGGCGGAGTGAACCCTTTTTGGGTGGGGACCGGGTATCCTAAAACGGGACGGGAAAGGGTTTAGGGTTTGATTAGGCGGACCGCTACCGCAGATCCCCCTAATCAAACCCTAAACCCTTTCCCTTGCTTCTCATTTGAAGGCGGCAAGACAAAAGGACACATTAGAGGGGTCGAGTGAACCCTTTTTTGGGGGGCCGGGTATCCTAAAACGGGACGGGAAGGGGTTTAGGGTTTGATTAGGCAGACCGCTACCGCGGATCCCCCTAATCAAACCTTAAACCCTTTCTCTTGCTTCTCATTTGAAGGCGGCAAGACAAAAAGACATCCTAGAGGGGCCGAGTGAACACTTTTTTGGGGGCGGGGAATCCTAAACGGCACGGGAAAGGGATTAGGGTTTGAATAGGCGGACCGCTACCGCAGATCCCCTAATCAAACCCTAAACCCTTTCCCTTGCTTCTCATTTGAAGGCGGCAAGACAAAAGGACACATTAGAGGGGCCGAGTGAACCCTTTTTTGGGGGGCCGGGTATCCTAAAACGGGACGGGAAATGGTTTAGGGTTTGATTAGGCAGACCGCTACCGCGGATCCCCCTAATCAAACCTTAAACCCTTTCTCTTGCTTCTCATTTGAAGGCGGCAAGACAAAAAGACATCCTAGAGGGGCCGAGTGAACCCTTTTTGGGGGGACCGGGAATCCTAAAACGGGACGGGAAAGGGATTAGGGTTTGAATAGGCGGACCGCTACCGCAGATCCCCCTAATCAAACCCTAAACCCTTTCCCTTGCTTCTCATTTGAAGGTGGCAAGACAAAAATACACCCTAGAGGGGCCGAGTGAACCCTTTTTTGGGGGGCCGTGTATCCTAAAACGGGACGGGAAAGGGTTTAAGGTTTGATTAGGCAGACCGCTACCGCGGATCCCCCTAATCAAACCTTAAACCCTTTCTCTTGCTTCTCATTTGAAGGCGGCAAGACAAAAAGACATCCTAGAGGGGCCGAGTGAACACTTTTTTGGGGGGCCGGGAATCCTAAAACGGCACGGGAAAGGGATTAGGGTTTGAATAGGCGGACCGCTACCGCAGATCCCCCTAATCAAACCCTAAACCCTTTCCCTTGCTTCTCATTTGAAGGCGGCAAGACAAAAGGACACATTAGAGGGGCCGAGTGAACCCTTTTTTGGGGGGTCGGGTATCCTAAAACGGGACGGGAAATGGTTTAGGGTTTGATTAGGCAAACAGCTACCGCGGATCCCCCTAATCAAACCTTAAACCCTTTCTCTTGCTTCTCATTTGAAGGCGGCAAGACAAAAATACATCCTAGAGGGGCCGAGTGAACCCTTTTTTGGGGGGCCGGGAATCCTAAAACGGGACGGGAAAGGGATTAGGGTTTGAATAGGCGGACGCCACCGCAGATCCCCCTAATCAAACCCTAAACCCTTTCCCTTGCTTCTCATTTGAAGGTGGCAAGACAAAAATACACCCTAGAGGGGCCGAGTGAACCCTTTTTTGGGGGGCCGTGTATCCTAAAACGGGACGGGAAAGGGTTTAGGGTTTGATTAGGCAGACCGCCATCTGCGGATCCCCTAATCAAACCTTAAACCCTTTCTCTTGCTTCTCATTTGAAGGCGGCAAGACAAAAAGACACCCTAGAGGGGCCGAGTGAACCCTTTTTTGGGGGGCCGGGAATCCTAAAACGGGACGGGAAAGGGATTAGGGTTTGAATAGGCGGACCGCTACCGCAGATCCCCCTAATAAAACCCTAAACCCTTTCCCTTGCTTCTCATTTGAAGGCGGCAAGACAAAAGGACACATTAGAGGGGCCGAGTGAACCCTTTTTTGGGGGGCCGGGTATCCTAAAACGGGACGGGAAATGGTTTAGGGTTTGATTAGGCAGACCGCTACCGCGGATCCCCCAAATCAAACCTTAAACCCTTTCTCTTGCTTCTCATTTGAAGGCGGCAAGACAAAAAGACATCCTAGAGGGGCCGAGTGAACCCTTTTTTGGGGGCGGGGAATCCTAAACGGCACGGGAAACGGATTAGGGTTTGAATAGGCGGACGCCACCGCAGATCCCCTAATCAAACCCTAAACCCTTTCCCTTGCTTCTCATTTGATGGCGGCAAGACAAAAAGACACCCTAGAGGGGCCGAGTGAACCCTTTTGGGAGGACCGGGTATCCTAAAACGGGACGGGAAAGGGTTTAGGGTTTGATTATGCGGACCGCTACCGCGGATCCCCTAATCAAACCCTAAACCCTTTCCCTTGCTTCTCATTTGATGGCGGCAAGACAAAAAGACACCCTAGAGGGGCCGAGTGAACCCTTTTTGGGAGGCCGGGTATCCTAAAACGGGACGGGAAAGGGTTTAGGGTTTGATTAGGCGGACACCGCTACCGCGGATTCCCCTAATTCAACCCAAATCACTTTCCCTTGCTTCTCATTTGAAGGTGCCAAGACAAAAACACACCCTAGAGGGGCGGAGTGAACCCTTTTTGGGTGGGGACCGGGTATCCTAAAACGGGACGGGAAAGGGTTTAGGGTTTGATTAGGCGGACCGCAACCGCGGATCCCCTAATCAAACCCTAAACCCCTTCCTCGCTTCTCATTTGAAGGCGGCAAGACAAAAATACATCCTAGAGGGGCCGAGTGAACCCTTTTTTGGGGGGCCGGGTATCCTAAACGGGACGGGAAAGGTTTTAGAGTTTGATTAGGCAGACCGCTACCACGGATCCACCTAATCAAACCTTAAACCCTTTCCCTTGCTTCTCATTTGAAGGCGGCAAGACAAAAAGACACCCTAGAGGGGCCGAGTGAACCCTTTTTTGGAGGGCCGGGTATCCTAAAACGGGACGGGAAAGGGTTTAGGGTTTGATTAGGCGGACCGCTACCACAGATCCCCCTAATCAAACCCTAAACCCTTTCCCTTGCTTCTCATTTGAAGGCGGCAAGACAAAAGGACACATTAGAGGGGCCGAGTGAACCCTTTTTTGGGGGGCCGGGTATCCTAAAACGGGACGGGAAAGGGTTTGGGGTTTGATTAGGCAGACCGCTACCACGGATCCCCCTAATCAAACCTTAAACCCTTTCTCTTGCTTCTCATTTGAAGGCGGCAAGACAAAAAGACACCCTAGAGGGGCCGAGTGAACCTTTTTTGGGGGCGGGAATCCTAAACGGGACGGGAAAGGGATTAGGGTTTGAATAGGCGGACCGCTACCGCAGATCCCCCTAATCAAACCCTAAACCCTTTCCCTTGCTTCTCATTTGAAGGCGGCAAGACAAAAGGACACATTAGAGGGGCCGAGTGAACCCTTTTTTGGGGGGCATGGGTATCCTAAAACGGGACGGGAAAGGGTTTAGGGTTTGATTATGCGGACCGCCTCTGCGGATCCCCCTAATCAAACCCTAAACCCTTTCCTCGCTTCTCATTTGATGGCGGCAAGACAAAAAGACACCCTAGAGGGGCCGAGTGAACCCTTTTTGGGAGGCCGGGTATCCTAAAACGGGACGGGGAAAGGGTTTAGGGTTTGATTAGGCGACACACGCTACCGCGGATCCCCCTAATTCAACCCAAATCACTTTCCCTTGCTTCTCATTTGAAGGTGCCAAGACAAAAACACACCCTAGAGGGGCGGAGTGAACCCTTTTTGGGTGGGGACCGGGTATCCTAAAACGGGACGGGAAAGGGTTTAGGGTTTGATTAGGCGGACCGCTACCGCAGATCCCCCTAATCAAACCTTAAACCCTTTCTCTTGCTTCTCATTTGAAGGCGGCAAGACAAAAAGACATCCTAGAGGGGCCGAGTGAACACTTTTTGGGGGGGGGGGAATCCTAAAACGGCACGGGAAAGGGATTAGGGTTTGAATAGGCGGACCGCTACCGCAGATCCCCCTAATCAAACCCTAAACCCTTTCCCTTGCTTCTCATTTGAAGGCGGCAAGACAAAAGGACACATTAGAGGGGCCGAGTGAACCCTTTTTTGGGGGCCGGGTATCCTAAAACGGGACGGGAAATGGTTTAGGGTTTGATTAGCAGAGACCGCTACCGCGGATCCCCCAAATCAAACCTTAAACCCTTTCTCTTGCTTCTCATTTGAAGGTGGCAAGACAAAAATACACCCTAGAGGGGCCGAGTGAACCCTTTTTTCGGGGGCCGTGTATCCTAAAACGGGACGGGAAAGGGTTTAGGGTTTGATTAGGCGGACCGCTACCGCGGATCCCCTAATCAAACCCTAAACCCTTTCTCTTGCTTCTCATTTGAAGGCGGCAAGACAAAAAGACACCCTAGAGGGGCCGAGTGAACCCTTTTTTTGGGGGGGCCGGGTATCCTAAAACGGGACGGGAAAGGGTTTAGGGTTTGAATAGGCGGACCGCTACCGCAGATCCCCTAATCAAACCCTAAACCCTTTGCCTTGCTTCTCATTTGAAGGCGGCAAGACAAAAGGACACATTAGAGGGGCCGAGTGAACCCTTTTTTGGGGGGTAGGGTATCCTAAAACGGGACGGGAAATGGTTTAGGGTTTGATTAGGCGGACCGCTACCGCGGATCCCCCTAATCAAACCTTAAACCCTTTCTCTTGCTTCTCATTTGAAGGCGGCAAGACAAAAAGACATCCTAGAGGGGCCGAGTGAACCCTTTTTGGGGGGGGAATCCTAAACGGCACGGGAAAGGGATTAGGGTTTGAATAGGCGGACCGCTACCGCAGATCCCCCTAATCAAACCCTAAAACCTTTCCCTTGCTTCTCATTTGAATGTGGCAAGACAAAAATACACCCTAGAGGGGCCGAGTGAACCCTTTTTTGGGGGGCCGTGTATCCTAAAACGGGACGGGAAAGGGTTTAGGGTTTGATTAGGCGAACCGCTACCGCGGATCCCCTAATCAAACCTTAAACCCTTTCTCTTGATTCTCATTTGAAGGCGGCAAGACAAAAAGACACCCTAGAGGGGCCGAGTGAACCCTTTTTGGGGGCCGAGAATCCTAAACGGGACGGGAAAGGGATTAGGGTTTGAATAGGCGGACCGCTACCGCAGATCCCCCTAATCAAACCCTAAACCCTTTCCCTTGCTTCTCATTTGAAGGCGGCAAGACAAAAGGACACATTAGAGGGGCCGAGTGAACCCTTTTTTGGGGGGCCGGGTATCCTAAAACGGGACGGGAAAGGGTTTGGGGTTTGATTAGGCAGACCGCTACCACGGATCCCCCTAATCAAACCTTAAACCCTTTCTCTTGCTTCTCATTTGAAGGCGGCAAGACAAAAAGACACCCTAGAGGGGCCGAGTGAACCTTTTTTTGGGGGGCCGGGAATCCTAAAACGGGACGGGAAAGGGATTAGGGTTTGAATAGGCGGACCGCTACCGCAGATCCCCCTAATCAAACCCTAAACCCTTTCCCTTGCTTCTCATTTGAAGGCGGCAAGACAAAAGGACACATTAGAGGGGCCGAGTGAACCCTTTTTTGGGGGGCATGGGTATCCTAAAACGGGACGGGAAAGGGTTTAGGGTTTGATTATGCGGACCGCTACTGCGGATCCCCCTAATCAAACCCTAAACCCTTTCCCTTGCTTCTCATTTGATGGCGGCAAGACAAAAAGACACCCTAGAGGGGCCGAGTGAACCCTTTTTTGGGAGGCCGGGTATCCTAAAACGGGACGGGAAAGGGTTTAGGGTTTGATTAGGCGGACACCGCTACCGCGGATCCCCCTAATTCAACCCAAATCACTTTCCCTTGCTTCTCATTTGAAGGTGCCAAGACAAAAACACACCCTAGAGGGGCGGAGTGAACCCTTTTTGGGTGGGGACCGGGTATCCGAAAACGGGACGGGAAAGGGTTTAGGGTTTGATTAGGCGGACCGCTACCGCAGATCCCCCAAATCAAACCTTAAACCCTTTCTCTTGCTTCTCATTTGAAGGCGGCAAGACAAAAAGACATCCTAGAGGGGCCGAGTGAACACTTTTTTGGGGGGCCGGGAATCCTAAAACGGCACGGGAAAGGGATTAGGGTTTGAATAGGCGGACCGCTACCGCAGATCCCCCTAATCAAACCCTAAACCCTTTCCCTTGCTTCTCATTTGAAGGCGGCAAGACAAAAGGACACATTAGAGGGGCCGAGTGAACCCTTTTTTGGGGGGCCGGGTATCCTAAAACGGGACGGGAAATGGTTTAGGGTTTGATTAGGCAGACCGCTACCGCGGATCCCCCAAATCAAACCTTAAACCCTTTCTCTTGCTTCTCATTTGAAGGTGGCAAGACAAAAATACACCCTAGAGGGGCCGAGTGAACCCTTTTTTGGGGGGCCGTGTATCCTAAAACGGGACGGGAAAGGGTTTAGGGTTTGATTAGGTAGACCGCTACCACGGATCCCCCTAATCAAACCTTAAACCCTTTCTCTTGCTTCTCATTTGAAGGCGGCAAGACAAAAAGACACCCTAGAGGGGCCGAGTGAACCCTTTTTTGGGGGGCCGGGAATCCTAAAACGGGACGGGAAAGGGATTAGGGTTTGAATAGGCGGACCGCTACCGCAGATCCCCCTAATCAAACCCTAAACCCTTTGCCTTGCTTCTCATTTGAAGGCGGCAAGACAAAAGGACACATTAGAGGGGCCGAGTGAACCCTTTTTTGGGGGGCCGGGTATCCTAAAACGGGACGGGAAATGGTTTAGGGTTTGATTAGGCAGACCGCTACCGCGGATCCCCCTAATCAAACCTTAAACCCTTTCTCTTGCTTCTCATTTGAAGGCGGGAAGACAAAAAGACATCCTAGAGGGGCCGAGTGAACCCTTTTTTGGGGGGCCGGGAATCCTAAAACGGCACGGGAAAGGGATTAGGGTTTGAATAGGCGGACCGCTACCGCAGATCCCCCTAATCAAACCCTAAAACCTTTCCCTTGCTTCTCATTTGAATGTGGCAAGACAAAAATACACCCTAGAGGGGCCGAGTGAACCCTTTTTTGGGGGGCCGTGTATCCTAAAACGGGACGGGAAAGGGTTTAGGGGTTGATTAGGCAGACCGCTACCGCGGATCCCCCTAATCAAACCTTAAACCCTTTCTCTTGATTCTCATTTGAAGGCGGCAAGACAAAAAGACACCCTAGAGGGGCCGAGTGAACCCTTTTTTGGGGGGCCGAGAATCCTAAAACGGGACGGGAAAGGGATTAGGGTTTGAATAGGCGGACCGCTACCGCAGATCCCCCTAATCAAACCCTAAACCCTTTCCCTTGCTTCTCATTTGAAGGCGGCAAGACAAAAGGACACATTAGAGAGGCCGAGTTAACCCTTTTTTGGGGGGCCGGGTATCCTAAAACGGGACGGGAAAGGGTTTAGGGTTTGATTAGGCGGACCGCTACCGCCAATCCCCCTAATCAAACCCTAAACCCTTTCCCTTGCTTCTCATTTGAAGGCGGCAAGACAAAAAGACACCCTAGTGGGGACGAGTGAACCCTTTTTTGGGGGGCATGGGTATCCTAAAACAGGACGGGAAAGGGTTTAGGGTTTGATTATGCGGACCGCTACCGCGGATCCCCCTAATCAAACCCTAAACCCTTTCCCTTGCTTCTCATTTGATGGCGGCAAGACAAAAAGACACCCTAGAGGGGCCGAGTGAACCCTTTTTTGGGAGGCCGGGTATCCTAAAACGGGACGGGAAAGGGTTTAGGGTTTGATTAGGCGGACACCGCTACCGCGGATCCCCCTAATTCAACCCAAATCACTTTCCCTTGCTTCTCATTTGAAGGTGCCAAGACAAAAACACACCCTAGAGGGGCGGAGTGAACCCTTTTTGGGTGGGGACCGGGTATCCTAAAACGGGACGGGAAAGGGTTTAGGGTTTGATTAGGCGGACCGCAACCGCGGATCCCCTAATCAAACCCTAAACCCCTTCCTGCTTCTCATTTGAAGGCGGCAAGACAAAAATACATCCTAGAGGGGCCGAGTGAACCCTTTTTTGGGGGGCCGGGTATCCTAAAACGGGACGGGAAAGGTTTTAGAGTTTGATTAGGCAGACCGCTACCACGGATCCACCTAATCAAACCTTAAACCCTTTCCCTTGCTTCTCATTTGAAGGCGGCAAGACAAAAAGACACCCTAGAGGGGCCGAGTGAACCCTTTTTTGGAGGGCCGGGTATCCTAAAACGGGACGGGAAAGGGTTTAGGGTTTGATTAGGTGGACCGCTACCGCAGATCCCCTTAATCAAACCCTAAACCCTTTCCCTTGCTTCTCATTTGAAGGCGGCAAGACAAAAGGACACATTAGAGGGGCCGAGTGAACCCTTTTTTGGGGGGCCGGGTATCCTAAAACGGGACGGGAAAGGGTTTAGGGTTTGATTAGGCAGACCGCTGCCGCGGATCCCCCTAATCAAACCTTAAACCCTTTCTCTTGCTTCTCATTTGAAGGCGGAAAGACAAAAAGACATCCTAGTGGGGCCGAGTGAACCCTTTTTTGGGGGGCCGGGAATCCTAAAACGGGACGGGAAAGGGATTAGGGTTTGAATAGGCGGACCGCTACCGCAGATCCCCCTAATCAAACCCTAAACCTTTTCCCTTGCTTCTCATTTGAAGGCGGTAAGACAAAAGGACACATTAGAGGGGCCGAGTGAACCCTTTTTTGGGGGGCCGGGTATCCTAAAACGGGACGGGAAAGGGTTTAGGGTTTGATTAGGCGGACAGCTACCGCCAATCCCCCTAATCAAACCCTAAACCCTTTCCCTTGCTTCTCATTTGAAGGCGGCAAGACAAAAAGACACCCTAGTGGGGGCGAGTGAACCCTTTTTTGGGGGGCATGGGTATCCTAAAACGGGACGGGAAAGGGTTTAGGGTTTGATTATGAGGACCGCTATCGCGGATCCCCCTAATCAAACCCTAAACCCTTTCCCTTGCTTCTCATTTGATGGCGGCAAGACAAAAAGACACCCTAGAGGGGCCGAGTGAACCCTTTTTTGGGGGGCCGGGTATCCTAAAACGGGACGGGAAAGGGTTTAGGGTTTGATTAGGCGGACCGCTACCGCCAATCCCCCTAATCAAACCCTAAACCCTTTCCCTTGCTTCTCATTTGAAGGCGGCAAGACAAAAAGACACCCTAGTGGGGGCGAGTGAACCCGTTTTTGGGGGGCATGGGTATCCTAAAACGGGACGGGAAAGGGTTTAGGGTTTGATTATGCGGACCGCTACTGCGGATCCCCCTAATCAAACCCTAAACCCTTTCCCTTGCTTCTCATTTGATGGCGGCAAGACAAAAAGACACCCTAGAGGGGCCGAGTGAACCCTTTTTTGGGAGGCCGGGTATCCTAAAACGGGACGGGAAAGGGTTTAGGGTTTGATTAGGCGGACACCGCTACCGCGGATCCCCCTAATTCAACCCAAATCACTTTCACTTGCTTCTCATTTGCTGGCGGCAAGACAAAAAGACACCCTAGAGGGGCCGAGTGAACCCTTTTTTGGGAGGCCGGGTATCCTAAAACGGGACGGGAAAGGGTATAGGGTTTGATTAGGCGGACACCGCTACCGCGGATCCCCCTAATTCAACCCAAATCACTTTCCCTTGCTTCTCATTTGAAGGTGCCAAGACAAAAACACACCCTAGAGGGGCGGAGTGAACCCTTTTTGGGTGGGGACCGGGTATCCTAAAAACGGGACGGGAAAGGGTTTAGGGTTTGATTAGGCGGACCGCTACCGCGGATCCCCCTAATCAAACCCTAAACCCCTTCCCTTGCTTCTCATTTGAAGGCGGCAAGACAAAAAGACACCCTAGAGGGGCCGAGTGAACCGTTTTTTGGGAGGCCGGGTATCCTAAAATGCGACGGGAAAGGGTTTAGGGTTTGATTAGGCGGACACCGCTAACGCGGATCCCCCCTAATTCAACCCAAATCACTTTCCCTTGCTTCTCATTTGAAGGTGCCAAGACAAAAACACACCCTAGAGGGGCGGAGTGAACCCTTTTTGGGTGGGGACCGGGTATCCTAAAACGGGACGGGAAAGGGTTTAGGGTTTGATTAGGCGGACCGCTACCGCGGATCCCCCTAATCAAACCCTAAACCCCTTCCCTTGCTTCTCATTTTAGGCGGCAAGACAAAAATACATCCTAGAGGGGCCGAGTGAACCCTTTTTTGGGGGGCCGGGTATCCTAAAACGGGACGGGAAAGGTTTTAGAGTTTGATTAGGCAGACCGCTACCACGGATCCACCTAATCAAACCTTAAACCCTTTCCCTTGCTTCTCATTTGAAGGCGGCAAGACAAAAAGACACCCTATAGGGGCCGAGTGAACCCTTTTTTGGAGGGCCGGGTATCCTAAAACGGGACGGGAAAGGGTTTAGGGTTTGATTAGGCGGACCGCTACCGCAGATCCCCCTAATCAAACCCTAAACCCTTTCCCTTGCTTCTCATTTGAAGGCGGCAAGACAAAAGGACACATTAGAGGGGCCGAGTGAACCCTTTTTTGGGGGGCCGGGTATCCTAAAACGGGACGGGAAAGGGTTTAGGGTTTGATTAGGCAGACCGCTACCGCGGATCCCCCTAATCAAACCTTAAACCCTTTCTCTTGCTTCTCATTTGAAGGCGGAAAGACAAAAAGACATCCTAGAGGGGCCGAGTGATCCCTTTTGTGGGGCCGGGAATCCTAAAACGGGACGGGAAAGGGATTAGGGTTTGAATAGGCGGACCGCTACCGCAGATCCCCCTAATCAAACCCTAAACCTTTTCCCTTGCTTCTCATTTGAAGGCGGTAAGACAAAAGGACACATTAGAGGGGCCGAGTGAACCCTTTTTTGGGGGGCCGGGTATCCTAAAACGGGACGGGAAAGGGTTTAGGGTTTGATTAGGCGGACAGCTACCGCCAATCCCCCTAATCAAACCCTAAACCCTTTCCCTTGCTTCTCATTTGAAGGCGGCAAGACAAAAAGACACCCTAGTGGGGGCGAGTGAACCCTTTTTTGGGGGGCATGGGTATCCTAAAACGGGACGGGAAAGGGTTTAGGGTTTGATTATGAGGACCGCTACCGCGGATCCCCCTAATCAAACCCTAAACCCTTTCCCTTGCTTCTCATTTGATGGCGGCAAGACAAAAAGAAACCCTAGAGGGGCCGAGTGAACCCTTTTTTGGGGGGCCGGGTATCCTAAAACGGGACGGGAAAGGGTTTAGGGTTTGATTAGGCGGACCGCTACCGCCAATCCCCCTAATCAAACCCTAAACCCTTTCCCTTGCTTCTCATTTGAAGGCGGCAAGACAAAAAGACACCCTAGTGGGGGCGAGTGAACCCTTTTTTGGGGGGCATGGGTATCCTAAAACGGGACGGGAAAGGGTTTAGGGTTTGATTATGCGGACCGCCTGCGGATCCCCTAATCAAACCCTAAACCCTTTCCCTTGCTTCTCATTTGATGGCGGCAAGACAAAAAGACACCCTAGAGGGGCCGAGTGAACCCTTTTTTGGGAGGCCGGGTATCCTAAAACGGGACGGGAAAGGGTTTAGGGTTTGATTAGGCGGACACCGCTACCGCGGATCCCCTAATTCAACCCAAATCACTTTCCTTGCTTCTCATTTGAAGGTGCCAAGACAAAAACACACCCTAGAGGGGCGGAGTGAACCCTTTTTGGGTGGGGACCGGGTATCCTAAAACGGGACGGGAAAGGGTTTAGGGTTTGATTAGGCGGACCGCTACCGCGGATCCCCCTAATCAAACCCTAAACCCCTTCCCTTGCTTCTCATTTGAAGGCGGCAAGACAAAAATACATCCTAGAGGGGCCGAGTGAACCCTTTTTTGGGGGGCCGGGTATCCTAAAACGGGACGGGAAAGGTTTTAGAGTTTGATTAGGCAGACCGCTACCACGGATCCACCTAATCAAACCTTAAACCCTTTCCCTTGCTTCTCATTTGAAGGCGGCAAGACAAAAAGACACCCTAAAGGGGCCGAGTGAACCCTTTTTTGGAGGGCCGGGTATCCTAAAACGGGACGGGAAAGGGTTTAGGGTTTGATTAGGCGGACCGCTACCGCAGATCCCCCTAATCAAACCCTAAACCCTTTCCCTTGCTTCTCATTTGAAGGCGGCAAGACAAAACGACACATTAGAGGGGCCGAGTGAACCCTTTTTTGGGGGGCCGGGTATCCTAAAACGGGACGGGAAAGGGTTTAGGGTTTGATTAGGCAGACCGCTACCGCGGATCCCCCTAATCAAACCTTAAACCCTTTCTCTTGCTTCTCATTTGAAGGCGACAAGACAAAAAGACATCCTAGAGGGGCCGAGTGAACCCTTTTTTGGGGGGCCGGGAATCCTAAAACGGCACGGGAAAGGGATTAGGGTTTGAATAGGCGGACCGCTACCGCAGATCCCCCTAATCAAACCCTAAACCCTTTCCCTTGCTTCTCATTTGAAGGTGGCAAGACAAAAATACACCCTAGAGGGGCCGAGTGAACCCTTTTTGGGGGGCCGTGTATCCTAAAACGGGACGGGAAAGGGTTTAGGGTTTGATTAGGCAGACCGCTACCGCGGATCCCCCTAATCAAACCTTAAACCCTTTCTCTTGCTTCTCATTTGAAGGCGGCAAGACAAAAAGACACCCTAGAGGGGCCGAGTGAACCCTTTTTTGGGGGGCCGGGAATCCTAAAACGGGACGGGAAAGGGATTAGGGTTTGAATAGGCGGACCACTACCGCAGATCCCCCTAATCAAACCCTAAACCCTTTCCCTTGCTTCTCATTTGAAGGCGGCAAGACAAAAGGACACATTAGAGGGGCCGAGTGAACCCTTTTTTGGGGGGCCGGGTATCCTAAAACGGGACGGGAAAGGGTTTAAGGTTTGATTAGGCGGACCGCTACCGCCAATCCCCCTAATCAAACCCTAAACCCTTTCCCTTTCTTCTCATTTGAAGGCAGCAAGACAAAAAGACACCCTAGTGGGGGCGAGTGAACCCTTTTTTGGGGGGCATGGGTATCCTAAAACGGGACGGGAAAAGGTTTAGGGTTTGATTAGGCGGATACCGCTACCGCGGATCCCCCTAATTCAACCCAAATCACTTTCCCTTGCTTCTCATTTGAAGGTGCCAAGACAAAAACACACCCTAGAGGGGCGGAGTGAACCCTTTTTGGGTGGGGACCGGGTATCCTAAAACGGGACGGGAAAGGGTTTAGGGTTTGATTAGGCGGACCGCTACCGCGGATCCCCCTAATCAAACCCTAAACCCCTTCCCTTGCTTCTCATTTGAAGGCGGCAAGACAAAAATACATCCTAGAGGGGCCGAGTGAACCCTTTTTTGGGGGGCCGGGTATCCTAAAACGGGACGGGAAAGGTTTTAGAGTTTGATTAGGCAGACCGCTACCACGGATCCACCTAATCAAACCTTAAACCCTTTCCCTTGCTTCTCATTTGAAGGCGGCAAGACAAAAAGACACCCTAGAGGGGCCGAGTGAACCCTTTTTTGGAGGGCCGGGTATCCTAAAACGGGACGGGAAAGGGTTTAGGGTTTGATTAGGCGGACCGCTACCGCAGATCCCCCTAATCAAACCCTAAACCCTTTCCCTTGCTTCTCATTTGAAGGCGGCAAGACAAAAGGACACATTAGCGGGGCCGAGTGAACCCTTTTTTGGGGGGCCGGGTATCCTAAAACGGGAAAGGGTTTAGGGTTTGATTAGGCAGACCGCTACCGCGGATCCCCCTAATCAAACCTTAAACCCTTTCTCTTGCTTTTCATTTGAAGGCGGAAAGACAAAAAGACATCCTAGAGGGGCCGAGTGAACCCTTTTTTGGGGGGCCGGGAATCCTAAAACGGGACGGGAAAGGGATTAGGGTTTGAATAGGCGGACCGCTACCGCAGATCCCCCTAATCAAACCCTCAACCTTTTCCCTTGCTTCTCATTTGAAGGCGGTAAGACAAAAGGACACATTAGAGGGGCCGAGTGAACCCTTTTTTGGGGGGCCGGGTATCCTAAAACGGGACAGGAAAGGGTTTAGGGTTTGATTAGGCAGACCGCTACGCGGATCCCCTAATCAAACCTTAAACCCTTTCTCTTGCTTCTCATTTGAAGGCGGAAAGACAAAAAGACATCCTAGAGGGGCCGAGTGAACCCTTTTTTTGGGGGCGGGGAATCCTAAAGCGGCACGGGAAAGGGATTAGGGTTTGAATAGGCGGACCGCTACCGCAGATCCCCTAATCAAACCCTAAACCCTTTCCCTTGCTTCTCATTTGAAGGTGGCAAGACAAAAATACACCCTAGAGGGGCCGAGTGAACCCTTTTTTGGGGGGCCGTGTATCCTAAAATGGGACGGGAAAGGGTTTAGGGTTTGATTAGGCAGACCGCTACCGCGGATCCCCCTAATCAAACCTTAAACCCTTTCTCTTGCTTCTCATTTGAAGGCGGCAAGACAAAAAGACACCCTAGAGGGGCCGAGTGAACCCTTTTTGGGGGTCGGGGAATCCTAAAACGGGACGGGAAAGGGATTAGGGTTTGAATAGGCGGACCGCTACCGCAGATCCCCATAATCAAACCCTAAACCCTTTCCCTTGCTTCTCATTTGAAGGCGGCAAGACAAAAGGACACATTAGAGGGGCCGAGTGAACCCTTTTTTGGGGGGCCGGGTATCCTAAAACGGGACGGGAAAGGGTTTAGGGTTTGATTAGGCGGACCGCTACCGCCAATCCCCCTAATCAAACCCTAAACCCTTTCCCTTGCTTCTCATTTGAAGGCGGCAAGACAAAAAGACACCCTAGTGGGGGCGAGTGAACCCTTTTTTGGGGGGATGGGTATCCTAAAACGGGACGGGAAAGGGTTTAGGGTTTGATTATGCGGACCGCTACCGTGGATCCCCCTAATCAAACCCTAAACCCTTTCCCTTGCTTCTCATTTGATGGCGGCAAGACAAAAAGACACCCTAAAGGGGCCGAGTGAACCCTTTTTTGGGAGGCCGGGTAACCTAAAACGGGACGGGAAAGGGTTTAGGGTTTGATTAGGCGGACACCGCTACCGCGGATCCCCTAATTCAACCCAAATCACTTTCCCTTGCTTCTCATTTGAAGATGCCAAGACAAAAACACACCCTAGAGGGGCGGAGTGAACCCTTTTTGGGTGGGGACCGGGTATCCTAAAACGGGACGGAAAAGGGTTTAGGGTTTGATTAGGCGCGGACCGCTACCGCGGATCCCCCTAATCAAACCCTAAACCCCTTCCCTTGCTTCTCATTTGAAGGCGGCAAGACAAAAATACATCCTAGAGGGGCCGAGAGAACCCTTTTTTGGGGGGCCGGGTATCCTAAAACGGGACGGGAAAGGTTTTAGAGTTTGATTAGGCAGACCGCTACCACGGATCCACCTAATCAAACCTTAAACCATTTCCCTTGCTTCTCATTTGAAGGCGGCAAGACAAAAAGACACCCTAGAGGGGCCGAGTGAACCTTTTTTTGGAGGGCCGGGTATCCTAAAACGGGACGGGAAAGGGTTTAGGGTTTGATTAGGCGGACCGCTACCGCAGATCCCCCTAATCAAACCCTAAACCCCTTCTCTTGCTTCTCATTTGAAGGCGGCAAGACAAAAGGACACATTAGAGGGGCCGAGTGAACCCTTTTTTGGGGGGCCGGGTATCCTAAAACGGGACGGGAAAGGGTTTAGGGTTTGATTAGGCGGACCGCTACCGCGGATCCCCCTAATCAAACCTTAAACCCTTTCTCTTGCTTCTCATTTGAAGGCGGAAAGACAAAAAGACATCCTAGAGGGGCCGAGTGAACCCTTTTTTGGGGGGCCGGGTATCCTAAAACGGGACGGGAAAGGGATTAGGGTTTGAATAGGCGGACCGCTACCGCAGATCCCCCTAATCAAACCCTAAACCTTTTCCCTTGCTTCTCGTTTGAAGGCGGTAAGACAAGAGGACACATTAGAGGGGCCGAGTGAACCCTTTTTTGGAGGGCGGGTATCCTAAACGGGACGGGGAAAGGGTTTAGGGTTTGATTAGGCGGACGGACCTACCGCCAATCCCCCTAATCAAACCCTAAACCCTTTCCCTTGCTTCTCATTTGATGGAGGCAAGACAAAAAGACACCCTAGAGGGGCCGAGTGAACCCTTTTTTGGGAGGCCGGGTATCCTAAAATGGGACGGGAAAGGGTTTAGGGTTTGATTAGGCGGACACCGCTACCGCGGATCCCCCTCATTCAACCCAAATCACTTTCCCTTGCTTCTCATTTGAAGGTGCCAAGACAAAAACACACCCTCAAGAGGCGGAGTGAACCCTTTTTGGGGGGACCGGGTATCCTAAAACGGGACGGGAAAGGGTTTAGTGTTTGATTAGGCGGATCCTTGCTTTTCATTTGAAGACGGCAAAACAAAAAGACAACCTAGGGGGGCCGAGTGAACCGTTTTTTGGGGGGCCGGGTATCCTAAAACGGGACGGGAAAGGGTTTAGGGTTTGATTAGGCGGACCGCTACCGCAAATCCCCATAATCAAACCCTAAACCCTTTCCCTTGCTTCTCATTTGAAGGCGGCAAGACAAAAAGACACCCTAGAGGGGCCGAGTGAACCCTTTTTGGGGGCGTCGGGTATCCTAAAATGGGACGGGAAAAGGTTTAGGGTTTGATTAGGCGGACCGCTACCGCGGATACCCCTAATCAAACACTAAACCCTTTCCCTTGCTTCTCATTTGAAGGCGGCAAGACAAAAAGACACCCTTGAGGGGCCGAGTGAACCCTTTTTTTTGGGGGGGGGAGGGTATCCTAAAAAGAGAGGGGAAAGGGTTTAGGGTTTGATTAGGCGGACCGCTACCGCGGATCCCTCTAATAAAACCCTAAACCCTTTCCCTTGCTTCTCATTTGAAGGCGGCAAGACAAAAAGACACCCTAAAAGGACGAGTGAACCCTTTTTTGGTGGGCCGGGTATCCTAAAACGGACGGGTAAGAGTTTAGGGTTTGATTAGGCGGACCGCTACCGTGGATCCCCCTAATCAAACCCTAAACCCTTTCCCTTGCTTCTCATTTGAAGGCGGTAAGGCAAAAAGACACCCTAGTGGGGCCGAGTGAACCCTTTTTTGGGGGGCGGGTATCCTAAAACGGGACGGGAAAGGGTTTAGGGTTTGATTAGGCGGACCGCTACCGCAAATCCCCATAATCAAACCCTAAACCCTTTCCCTTGCTTCTCATTTGAAGGCGGCAAGACAAAAAGACACCCTAGAGGGGCCGAGTGAACCCTTTTTTGGGGGGCCGGGTATCCTAAAATGGGACGGGAAAAGGTTTAGGGTTTGATTAGGCGGACCGCTACCGCGGATACCCCTAATCAAACACTAAACCCTTTCCCTTGCTTCTCATTTGAAGGCGGCAAGACAAAAAGACACCCTTGAGGGGCCGAGTGAACCCTTTTTTTTGGGGGGGGGGGGGGGGTATCCTAAAAAGAGAGGGGAAAGGGTTTAGGGTTTGATTAGGCGGACCGCTACCGCGGATCCCTCTAATAAAACCCTAAACCCTTTCCCTTGCTTCTCATTTGAAGGCGGCAAGACAAAAAGACACCCTAAAGGGGACGAGTGAACCCTTTTTTGGTGGGCCGGGTATCCTAAAACGGGACGGGTAAGAGTTTAGGGTTTGATTAGGCGGACCGCTACCGCGGATCCCCCTAATCAAACCCTAAACCCTTTCCCTTGCTTCTCATTTGAAGGCGGTAAGGCAAAAAGACACCCTAGTGGGGTCGAGTGAACCCTTTTTTGGGGGGCCGGGTATCCTAAAATGGGACGGGAAAGGGTTTAGGGTTTGATTAGGCGGACCCCTACCACCAATCCCCCTAATCAAACCCTAAACCCTTTCCCTTGCTTCTCATTTGAAGGCGGCAAGACAAAAAGACACCCTAGTGGGGGCGAGTGAACCCTTTTTGGGGGCATGGGTATCCTAAACGGGACGGGAAAGGGTTTAGGGTTTGATTAGGCGGACCGCTACGCGGATCCCCTAATCAAACCCTGAACCCTTTCCCTTGCTTCTCATTTGATGGCGGCAAGACAAAAAGACACCCTAGAGGGGCCGAGTGAACCCTTTTTGGGAGGCCGGGTATCCTAAAATGGGACGGGAAAGGGTTTAGGGTTTGATTAGGCGGACACCGCTACCGCGGATCCCCTAATTCAACCCAAATCACATTCCTTGCTACTCATTTGAAGGTGCCAAGACAAAAACACACCCTAGAGGGGCGGAGTGAACCTTTTTTGGGTGGGGACCGGGTATCCTAAAACGGGACGGGATAGGGTTTAGGGTTTGATTAGGCGGACCGCTACCGCGGATCCCCTAATCAAACCCTAAACCCCTTCCCTTGCTTCTCATTTGAAGGCGGCAAGACAAAAATACATCCTAGAGGGGCCGAGTGAACCCTTTTTTGGGGGGCCGGGTATCCTAAAACGGGACGGGAAAGGTTTTAGGGTTTGATTAGGCAGACCGCTACCACGGATCCACCTAATCAAACCTTAAACCCTTTCCCTTGCTTCTCATTTGAAGGCGGCAAGACAAAAAGACACCCTAGAGGGGCCGAGTGAACCCTTTTTTGGAGGGCGGGTATCCTAAAGCAGGACGGGAAAGGGTTTAGGGTTTGATTAGGCGGACCGCTACCGCGGATCCCCCTAATCAAACCCTAAACCCTTTCCTTGCTTCTCATTTGAAGGCGGCAAGACAAAATGACACATTAGAGGGGCCGAGTGAACCCTTTTTTGGGGGGCCGGGTATCCTAAAACGGGTCGGGAAAGGGTTTAGGGTTTGATTAGGCGGACCGCTACCGCGGATCCCCTAATCAAACCCTAAACCCTTTCTCTTGCTTCTCATTTGAAGGCGGCAAGACAAAAAGACACCCTAGAGGGGCCGAGTGAACCCTTTTTTGGGGGCGGGGGAATCCTAAAACGGGACGGGAAAGGGATTAGGGTTTGAATAGGCGGACCGCTACCGTAGATCCCCCTAATCAAACCCTTAACCCTTTCCCTTGCTTCTCATTTGAAGGCGGCAAGACAAAAGGACACATTAGAGGGGCCGAGTGAACCCTTTTTTGGGGGGGCGGGTATCCTAAAACGGGACGGGAAAGGGTTTAGGGTTTGATTAGGGGGACCGCTACCGCCAATCCCCCTAATCAAACCCTAAACCCTTTCCCTTGCTTCTCATTTGAAGGCGGCAAGACAAAAGACACCCTAGTGGGGCCGAGTGAACCCTTTTTTGGGGGGCATGGGTATCCTAAAACGGGACGGGAAAGGGTTTAGGGTTTGATTATGCGGACCGCTACCGCGGATCCCCCTAATCAAACCCTAAACCCTTTCCCTTGCTTCTCATTTGATGGCGGCAAGACAAAAAGACACCCTAGAGGGGCCGAGTGAACCCTTTTTTGGGAGGCCGGGTATCCTAAAATGGGACGGGAAAGGGTTTAAGGTTTGATTAGGCGGACACCGCTACCGCGGATCCCCCTAATTCAACCCAAATCACTTTCCCTTGCTTCTCATTTGAAGGTGCCAAGACAAAAACACACCCTCAAGAGGCGGAGTGAACCCTTTTTGGGGGACCAGGGTATCCTAAAACGGAACGGGATAGGGTTTAGGGTTTGATTAGGCGGACCGCTACCGCGGATCCCCTAATCAAACCATAAACCCTTTCCCTTGCTTCTCATTTGAAGGCGGCAAGACAAAAATACATCCTAGAGGGGCCGAGTGAACCCTTTTTTGGGGGGGGGGGTATCCTAAAACGGGACGGGAAAGGTTTTAGGGTTTGATTAGGCAGACCGCTACCACGGATCCACCTAATCAAACCTTAAACCCTTTCCCTTGCTTCTCATTTGAAGGCGGCAAGACAAAAAGACACCCTAGAGGGGCCGAGTGAACCCTTTTTTGGAGGGCCGGGTATCCTAAAACGGGACGGGAAAGGGTTTAGGGTTTGATTAGGCGGACCGCACCGCAGATCCCTAATCAAACCCTAAACCCTTTCCTTGCTCTTCTCATTTGAAGGCGGCAAGACAAAATGACACATTAGAGGGGCCGAGTGAACCCTTTTTTGGGGGGCATGGGTATCCTAAAACGGGACGGGAAAGGGTTTAGGGTTTGATTAGGCAGACGCCATCTGCGGATCCCCTAATCAAACCTTAAACCCTTTCTCTTGCTTCTCATTTGAAGGCGGCAAGACAAAAAGACACCCTAGAGGGGCCGAGTGAACCCTTTTTGGGGGGCGGGGGAATCCTAAACGGGACACGAAAGGGATTAGGGTTTGAATAGGCGGACCTCTACAGTAGATCCCCTAATCAAACCCTAAACCCTTTCCCTTGCTTCTCATTTGAAGTCGGCAAGACAAAAGGACACATTAGAGGGGCCGAGTGAACCCTTTTTTGGGGGGGCGGGTATCCTAAAACGGGACGGGAAAGGGTTTAGGGTTTGATTAGGGGGACCGCTACCGCCAATCCCCCTAATCAAACCCTAAACCCTTTCCCTTGCTTCTCATTTGAAGGCGGCAAGACAAAAAGACACCCTAGTGGGGGCGAGTGAACCCTTTTTGGGGGCATGGGTATCCTAAAGCGGGACGGGAAAGGGTTTAGGGTTTGATTATGCGGACCGCTACCGCGGATCCCCCTAATCAAACCCTAAACCCTTTCCTTGCTTCTCATTTGAAGGCGGCAAGACAAAAAGACACCCTAGAGGGGCCGAGTGAACCCTTTTTGGGAGGCCGGGTATCCTAAAATGGGACGGGAAAGGGTTTAGGGTTTGATTAGGCGGACACCGCTACCGCGGATCCCCCTAATTCAACCCAAATCACTTTCCCTTGCTTCTCATTTGAAGGTGCCAAGACAAAAACACACCCTCAAGAGGCGGAGTGAACCCTTTTTGGGGGGACCGGGTATCCTAAAACGGGACGGGAAAGGGTTTAGTGTTTGATTAGGCGGATCCTTGCTTTTCATTTGAAGACGGCAAAACAAAAAGACAACCTAGAGGGGCCGAGTGAACCGTTTTTTGGGGGGCCGGGTATCCTAAAACGGGACGGGAAAGGGTTTAGGGTTTGATTAGGCGGACCGCTACCGCAAATCCCCATAATCAAACCCTAAACCCTTTCCCTTGCTTCTCATTTGAAGGCGGCAAGACAAAAAGACACCCTAGAGGGGCCGAGTGAACCCTTTTTGGGGGCGAGTATCCTAAACGGGACGGGGAAAGGGTTTAGGGTTTGATTATGCGGACCGCTACCGCGGATCCCCTAATCAAACCCTAAACCCTTTCCCTTGCTTCTCATTTGATGGCGGCAAGACAAAAAGACACCCTAGAGGGGCCGAGTGAACCCTTTTTTGGGAGGCCGGGTATTCTAAAATGGGACGGGAAAGGGTTTAGGGTTTGATTAGGCGGACACCGCTACCGCGGATCCCCCTAATTCAACCCAAATCACTTTCCCTTGCTTCTCATTTGAAGGTGCCAAGACAAAAACACACCCTCAAGAGGCGGAGTGAACCCTTTTTGGGGGGACCGAGTATCCTAAAACGGGACGGGAAAGGGTTTAGTGTTTGATTAGGCGGATCCTTGCTTTTCATTTGAAGACGGCAAAACAAAAAGACAACCTAGAGGGGCCGAGTGAACCGTTTTTTGGGGGGTCGGGTATCCTAAAACGGGACGGGAAAGGGTTTAGGGTTTGATTAGGCGGACCGCCACCGCAAATCCCATAATCAAACCCTAAACCCTTTCCTCGCTTCTCATTTGAAGGCGGCAAGACAAAAAGACACCCTAGAGGGCCGAGTGAACCCTTTTTGGAGGGCGGGTATCCTAAAACGGGACGGAAAAGGGTTTAGGGTTTGATTAGGCGGACCGCTACCGCAGATCCCCCTAATCAAACCCTAAACCCTTTCCCTTGCTTCTCATTTGAAGGCGGCAAGACAAAAGGACACATTAGCGGGGCCGAGTGAACCCTTTTTTGGGGGGTCGGGTATCCTAAAACGGGACTGGAAAGGGTTTAGGGTTTGTTAGGCAGACCGCTACCGCGGATCCCCCTAATCAAACCTTAAACCCTTTCTCTTGCTTTTCATTTGAAGCGCGAAAGACAAAAAGACATCCTAGAGGGGCCGAGTGAACCCTTTTTTTTGGGGCGGGAATCCTAAACGGGACGGGAAAGGGATTAGGGTTTGAATAGGCGGACCGCTACCGCAGATCCCCCTAATCAAACCCTAAACCTTTTCCCTTGCTTCTCATTTGAAGGCGGTAAGACAAAAGGACACATTAGAGGGGCCGAGTGAACCCTTTTTTGGGGGGCCGGGTATCCTAAAACGGGACGGGAAAGGGTTTAGGGTTTGATTAGGCAGACCGCTACCGCGGATCCCCCTAATCAAACCTTAAACCCTTTCTCTTGCTTCTCATTTGAAGGCGGAAAGACAAAAAGACATCCTAGAGGGGCCGAGTGAACCCTTTTTGGGGGGGCCGGGAATCCTAAAACGGGACGGGAAAGGGATTAGGGTTTGAATAGGCGGACCGCTACCGCAGATCCCCCTAATCAAACCCTAAACCTTTTCCCTTGCTTCTCATTTGAAGGCGGTAAGACAAAAGGACACATTAGAGGGGCCGAGTGAACCCTTTTTTGGGGGGCCGGGTATCCTAAAACGGGACGGGAAAGGGTTTAGGGTTTGATTAGGCAGACCGCTACCGCGGATCCCCCTAATCAAACCTTAAACCCTTTCTCTTGCTTCTCATTTGAAGGCGGAAAGACAAAAAGACATCCTAGAGGGGCCGAGTGAACCCTTTTTTGGGGGGCCGGGAATCCTAAACGGCACGGGGAAAGGGATTAGGGTTTGAATAGGCGGACCGCTACCGCAGATCCCCTAATCAAACCCTAAACCCTTTCCCTTGCTTCTCATTTGAAGGTGGCAAGACAAAAATACACACTAGAGGGGCCGAGTGAACCCTTTTTTGGGGGCCGTGTATCCTAAAGCGGGGCAGGGGAAAGGGTTTAGGGTTTGATTAGGCAGACCGCTACCGCGGATCCCCCTAATCAAACCTTAAACCCTTTCTCTTGCTTCTCATTTGAAGGCGGCAAGACAAAAAGACACCCTAGAGGGGCCGAGTGAACCCTTTTTTGGGGGTAGGGAATCCTAAAACAGGACGGGAAAGGGATTAGGGTTTGAATAGGCGGACCGCTACCGCAGATCCCCCTAATCAAACCATAAACCCTTTCCCTTGCTTCTCATTTGAAGGCGGCAAGACAAAAGGACACATTAGAGGGGCCGAGTGAACCCTTTTTTGGGGGGCCGGGTATCCTAAAACGGGACGGGGAAGGGTTTAGGGTTTGATTAGGCGGACCGCTACCGCCAATCCCCATAATCAAACCCTAAACCCTTTCCTTGCTTCTCATTTGAAGGCGGCAAGACAAAAAGACACCCTAGTGGGGGCGAGTGAACCCTTTTTTGAGGGGCATGGGTATCCTAAAACGGGACGGGAAAGGGTTTAGGGTTTGATTATGCGGACCGCTACCTCGGATCCCCCTAATCAAACCCTAAACCCTTTCCATTGCTTCTCATTTGATGGCGGCAAGACAAAAAGACACCCTAGAGGGGCCGAGTGAACCCTTTTTTGGGAGGCCGGGTAACCTAAAACGGGACGGGAAAGGGTTTAGGGTTTGATTAGGCGGACACCGCTACCGCGGATCCCCCTAATTCAACCCAAATCACTTTCCCTTGCTTCTCATTTGAAGGTGCCAAGACAAAAACACACCCTAGAGGGGCGGAGTGAACCCTTTTTGGGTGGGGACCAAGGGTATCCTAAACGGGACGGGGAAAGGGTTTAGGGTTTGATTAGGCGGACCGCTACCGCGGATCCCCTAATCAAACCCTAAACCCCTTCCCTTGCTTCTCATTGGAAGGCGGCAAGACAAAAAGACATCCTAGAGGGGCCGAGTGAACCCTTTTTGGGGGGCAGGGTATCCTAAAACGGGACGGGAAAGGTTTTAGAGTTTGATTAGGCAGACCGCTACCACGGATCCACCTAATCAAACCTTAAACCCTTTCCATTGCTTCTCATTTGAAGGCGGCAAGACAAAAAGACACCCTAGAGGGGCCGAGTGAACCCTTTTTGGAGGGCCGGGTATCCTAAAACGGGACGGGAAAGGGTTTAGGGTTTGATTAGGCGGACCGCTACCGCAGATCCCCCTAATCAAACCCTAAACCCTTTCCCTTGCTTCTCATTTGAAGGCGGCAAGACAAAAGGACACATTAGAGGGGCCGAGTGAACCCTTTTTTGGGGGCCGGGTATCCTAAAACGGGACGGGAAAGGGTTTAGGGTTTGATTAGGCAGACCGCTACCGCGGATCCCCTAATCAAACCCTAAACCCTTTCTCTTGCTTCTCATTTGAAGGCGGAAAGACAAAAAGACATCCTAGAGGGGCCGAGTGAACCCTTTTTTGGGGGGCCGGGAATCCTAAAACGGGACGGGAAAGGGATTAGGGTTTGAATAGGCGGACCGCTACCGCAGATCCCCCTAATCAAACCCTAAACCTTTTCCCTTGCTTCTCGTTTGAAGGCGGTAAGACAAAAGGACACATTAGAGGGGCCGAGTGAACCCTTTTTTGGGGGGCCGGGTATCCTAAAACGGGACGGGAAAGGGTTTAGGGTTTGATTAGGCGGACAGCTACCGCCAATCCCCCTAATCAAACCCTAAACCCTTTCCCTTGCTTCTCATTTGAAGGCGGCAAGACAAAAAGACACCCTAGTGGGGCCGAGTGAACCCTTTTTTGGGGGCTGGGTATCCTAAAACGGGACGGGAAAGGGTTTAGGGTTTGATTATGAGGACCGCTACCGCGGATCCCCCTAATCAAACCCTAAACCCTTTCCTCTGCTTCTCATTTGATGGAGGCAAGACAAAAAGACACCCTAGAGGGGCCGAGTGAACCCTTTTTTGGGAGGCCGGGTATCCTAAAATGGGACGGAAAAGGGTTTAGGGTTTGATTAGGCGGACACCGCTACCGCGGATCCCCCTAATTCAACCCAAATCACTTTCCCTTGCTTCTCATTTGAAGGTGCCAAGACAAAAACACACCCTCAAGAGGCGGAGTGAACCCTTTTTGGGGGGACCGGGTATCCTAAAACGGGACGGGAAAGGGTTTAGTGTTTGATTAGGCGGATCCTTGCTTTTCATTTGAAGACGGCAAAACAAAAAGACAACCTAGGGGGGCCGAGTGAACCGTTTTGGGGGCGGGTATCCTAAAGCGGGACGGGGAAAGGGTTTAGGGTTTGATTAGGCGGACCGCTACCGCAAATCCCCATAATCAAACCCTAAACCCTTTTCCTTGCTTCTCATTCGAAGGCGGCAAGACAAAAAAAACACCCTAGAGGGGCCGAGTGAACCCTTTTTTGGGGGCTGGGTATCCTAAAATGGGACGGGGAAAAGGTTTAGGGTTTGATTAGGCGGACCGCTACGCGGATACCCCTAATCAAACACTAAACCCTTTCCTGCTTCTCATTTGAAGGCGGCAAGACAAAAAGACACCCTTGAGGGGCCGAGTGAACCCTTTTTTTTTTTTGGGGGGGGTATCCTAAAGAGAGGGGAAAGGGTTTAGGGTTTGATTAGGCGGACCGCTACCGCGGATCCCTCTAATAAAACCCTAAACCCTTTCCCTTGCTTCTCATTTGAAGGCGGCAAGACAAAAAGACACCCTAAAGGGGACGAGTGAACCCTTTTTGGTGGGCGGGTATCCTAAACAGGACGGGTAAGAGTTTAGGGTTTGATTAGGCGGACCGCTACCGCGGATCCCCCTAATCAAACCCTAAACCCTTTCCCTGGCTTCTCATTTGAAGGCGGTAAGGCAAAAAGACACCCTAGTGGGGCCGAGTGAACCCTTTTTTGGGGGGCCGGGTATCCTAAACGGGACGGGAAAGGGTTTAGGGTTTGATTAGGCGGACCGCTTCCGCAAATCCCCATAATCAAACCCTAAACCCTTTCCCTTGCTTCTCATTTGAAGGCGGCAAGACAAAAAGACACCCTAGAGGGGCCGAGTGAACCCTTTTTTGGGGGGCCGGGTATCCTAAAATGGGACGGGAAAAGGTTTAGGGTTTGATTAGGCGGACCGCTACCGCGGATACCCCTAATCAAACACTAAACCCTTTCCCTTGCTTCTCATTTGAAGGCGGCAAGACAAAAAGACACCCTTGAGGGGCCGAGTGAACCCTTTTTTTTGGGGGGGGGAGGGTATCCTAAAAAGAGAGGGGAAAGGGTTTAGGGTTTGATTAGGCGGACCGCTACCGCGGATCCCTCTAATAAAACCCTAAACCCTTTCCCTTGCTTCTCATTTGAAGGCGGCAAGACAAAAAGACACCCTAAAGGGGACGAGTGAACCCTTTTTGGTGGGCGGGTATCCTAAAACGGACGGGTAAGAGTTTAGGGTTTGATTAGGCGGACCGCTACCGCGGATCCCCTAATCAAACCCCAAACCCTTTCCCTGCTTCTCATTGAAGGCGGTAAGGCAAAAAGACACCCATCGGGGCCGAGTGAACCCTTTTTGGGGGGGTATCCTAAAATGGGACGGGAAAGGGTTTAGCGTTTGATTAGGCGGACCCCTACCGCCAATCCCCCTAATCAAACCCTAAACCCTTTCCTTTGCTTCTCATTTGAAGGCGGCAAGACAAAAAGACACCCTAGTGGGGGCGAGTGAACCCTTTTTTGGGGGGATGGGTATCCTAAAACGGGACGGGAAAGGGTTTAGGGTTTGATTATGCGGACCGCACCGCGGATCCCCTAATCAAACCCCTGAACCCTTTCTTGCTTCTCATTTGATGGCGGCAAGACAAAAAGACACCCTAGAGGGGCCGAGTGAACCCTTTTTGGGAGGCCGGGTATCCTAAAATGGGACGGGAAAGGGTTTAGGGTTTGATTAGGCGGACACCGCTACCGCGGATCCCCCTAATTCAACCCAAATCACTTTCCCTTGCTACTCATTTGAAGGTGCCAAGACAAAAACACACCCTAGAGGGGCGGAGTGAACCCTTTTTGGGTGGGGACCGGGTATCCTAAAACGGGACGGGATAGGGTTTAGGGTTTGATTAGGCGGACCGCTACCGCGGATCCCCCTAATCAAACCCTAAACCCCTTCCCTTGCTTCTCATTTGAAGGCGGCAAGACAAAAATACATCCTAGAGGGGCCGAGTGAACCCTTTTTTGGGGGGACGGGTATCCTAAAACGGGACGGGAAAGGTTTTAGGGTTTGATTAGGCAGACCGCTACCACGGATCCACCTAATCAAACCTTAAACCCTTTCCCTTGCTTCTCATTTAAAGGCGGCAAGACAAAAAGACACCCTAGAGGGGCCGAGTGAACCCTTTTTTGGAGGGCCGGGTATCCTAAAACGGGACGGGAAAGGGTTTAGGGTTTGATTAGGCGGACCGCTACCGCAGATCCCCCTAATCAGACCTTAAACCCTTTCTCTTGCTTCTCATTTGAAGGCGGCAAGACAAAAAGACACCCTTGAGGGGCCGAGTGAACCCTTTTTTGGGGGGGGGGGGGTATCCTAAAAAGAGAGGGGAAAGGGTTTAGGGTTTGATTAGGCGGACCGCTACCGTGGATCCCTCTAATAAAACCCTAAACCCTTTCCCTTGCTTCTCATTTGAAGGCGGCAAGACAAAAAGACACCCTAAAGGGGACGAGTGAACCCTTTTTGGTGGGCGGGTATCCTAAACGGGACGGGTAAGAGTTTAGGGTTTGATTAGGCGGACCGCTACCGCGGATCCCCCTAATCAAACCCTAAACCCTTTCCCTTGCTTCTCATTTGAAGGCGGTAAGGCAAAAAGACACCCTAGTGGGGCCGAGTGAACCCTTTTTTGGGGGGCCGGGTATCCTAAAATGGGACGGGAAAGGGTTTAGGGTTTGATTAGGCGGACCCCTACCGCCAATCCCCCTAATCAAACCCTAAACCCTTTCCCTTGCTTCTCATTTGAAGGCGGCAAGACAAAAGACACCCTAGTGGGGCCGAGTGAACCCTTTTTTGGGGGGCATGGGTATCCTAAAACGGGACGGGAAAGGGTTTAGGGTTTGATTATGCGGACCGCTACCGCGGATCCCCCTAATCAAACCCGAACCCTTTCCTCGCTTCTCATTTGATGGCGGCAAGACAAAAAGACACCCTAGAGGGGCCGAGTGAACCCTTTTTGGGAGGCCGGGTATCCTAAAATGGGACGGGAAAGGGTTTAGGATTTGATTAGGCGGACACCGCTACCGCGGATCCCCCTAATTCAACCCAAATCACTTTCCCTTGCTTCTCATTTGAAGGTGCCAAGACAAAAACACACCCTCAAGAGGCGGAGTGAACCCTTTTTGGGGGGACCGGGTATCCTAAAACGGGACGGGAAAGGGTTTAGTGTTTGATTAGGCGGATCCTTGCTTTTCATTTGAAGAGGCAAGCAAAACAAAAAGACAACCTAGAGGGGCCGAGTGAACCGTTTTTTGGGGGCCGGGTATCCTAAAACGGGACGGGAAAGGGTTTAGGGTTTGATTAGGCGGACCGCTACCGCAAATCCCCATAATCAAACCCTAAACCCTTTCCCTTGCTTCTCATTTGAAGGCGGCAAGACAAAAAGACACCCTAGAGGGGCCGAGTGAACCCTTTTTTGGAGGGCCGAGTATCCTAAAACGGGACGGGAAAGGGTTTAGGGTTTGATTATGCGGACCGCTACCGCGGATCCCCCTAATCAAACCCTAAACCCTTTCCTTGCTTCTCATTTGAAGGCGGCAAGACAAAAAGACACCCTAGAGGGGCCGAGTGAACCCTTTTTTGGGAGGCCGGGTATCCTAAAATGGGACGGGAAAGGGTTTAGGGTTTGATTAGGCGGACACCGCTACCGCGGATCCCCCTAATTCAACCCAAATCACTTTCCCTTGCATCTCATTTGAAGGTGCCAAGACAAAAACACACCCTAGAGGGGCGGAGTGAACCCTTTTTGGGTGGGGACCGGGTATCCTAAAACGGGACGGGATAGGGTTTAGGGTTTGATTAGGCGGACCGCTACCGCGGATCCCCCTAATCAAACCCTAAACCCCTTCCCTTGCTTCTCATTTGAAGGCGGCAAGACAAAAATACATCCTAGAGGGGCCGAGTGAACCCTTTTTTGGGGGGCCGGGTATCCTAAAACGGGACGGGAAAGGTTTTAGGGTTTGATTAGGCAGACCGCTACCACGGATCCACCTAATCAAACCTTAAACCCTTTCCCTTGCTTCTCATTTGAAGGCGGCAAGACAAAAAGACACCCTAGAGGGGCCGAGTGAACCCTTTTTGGAGGGACCGGGTATCCTAAAGCGGGACGGGAAAGGGTTTAGGGTTTGATTAGGCGGACCGCTACCGCAGATCCCCCTAATCAAACCCTAAACCCTTTCCCTTGCTTCTCATTTGAAGGCGGCAAGACAAAAGGACACATTAGAGGGGCCGAGTGAACCCTTTTTTGGGGGCCGGGTATCCTAAAACGGGACGGGGAAAGGGTTTAGGGTTTGATTAGGCAGACCGCTACCGCGGATCCCCCTAATCAAACCTTAAACCCTTTCTCTTGCTTCTCATTTGAAGGCGGCAAGACAAAAAGACACCCTAGAGGGGCCGAGTGAACCCTTTTTGGGGGTGGGAATCCTAAAACGGGACGGGAAAGGGATTAGGGGTTTGAATAGGCGGACCGCTACCGCAGATCCCCTAATCAAACCTAAACCCTTTCCCTTGCTTCTCATTTGAAGGCGGCAAGACAAAAGGACACATTAGAGGGGCCGAGTGAACCCTTTTTTGGGGGGCGGGTATCCTAAAACGGGACGGGAAAGGGTTTAGGGTTTGATTAGGCGGACCGCTACCGCCAATCCCCCTAATCAAACCCTAAACCCTTTCCCTTTATTCTCATTTGAAGGCGGCAAGACAAAAAGACACCCTAGTGGGGGCGAGTGAACCCTTTTTTGGGGGGCATGGGTATCCTAAAACGGACGGAAAGGGTTTAGGGTTTGATTATGCGGACCGCTACCGCGGATCCCCTAATCAAACCCTGAACCCTTTCCCTTGCTTCTCATTTGATGGCGGCAAGACAAAAAGACACCCTAGAGGGGCCGAGTGAACCCTTTTTGGGAGGCCGGGTATCCTAAAATGGGACGGGAAAGGGTTTAGGATTTGATTAGGCGGACACCGCTACCGCGGATCCCCCTAATTCAACCCAAATCACTTTCCCTTGCTTCTCATTTGAAGGTGCCAAGACAAAAACACACCCTCAAGAGGCGGAGTGAACCCTTTTTGGGGGGACCGGGTATCCTAAAACGGGACGGGAAAGGGTTTAGTGTTTGATTAGGCGGATCCTTGCTTTTCATTTGAAGACGGCAAAACAAAAAGACAACCTAGAGGGGCCGAGTGAACCGTTTTTTGGGGGGCCGGGTATCCTAAAAAGGACGGGAAGGGTTTAGGGTTTGATTAGGCGGACCGCTACCGCAAATCCCCATAATCAAACCCTAAACCCTTTCCCTTGCTTCTCATTTGAAGGCGGCAAGACAAAAAGACACCCTAGAGGGCCGAGTGAACCCTTTTTGGAGGGCCGAGTATCCTAAAGCAGGACGGGAAAGGGTTTAGGGTTTGATTATGCGGACCGCTACCGCGGATCCCCTAATCAAACCCTAAACCCTTTCCCTTGCTTCTCATTTGATGGCGGCAAGACAAAAAGACACCCTAGAGGGGCCGAGTGAACCCTTTTTTGGGAGGCCAGGTATCCTAAAATGGGACAGGAAAGGGTTTAGGGTTTGATTAGGCGGACACCGCTACCGCGGATCCCCCTAATTCAACCCAAATCACTTTCCCTTGCATCTCATTTGAAGGTGCCAAGACAAAAACACACCCTAGAGGGGCGGAGTGAACCCTTTTTGGGTGGGGACCGGGTATCCTAAAACGGGACGGGATAGGGTTTAGGGTTTGATTAGGCGGACCGCTACCGCGGATCCCCCTAATCAAACCCTAAACCCCTTCCCTTGCTTCTCATTTGAAGGCGGCAAGACAAAAATACATCCTAGAGGGGCCGAGTGAACCCTTTTTTGGGGGGCCGGGTATCCTAAAACAGGACGGGAAAGGTTTTAGGGTTTGATTAGGCAGACCGCTACCACGGATCCACCTAATCAAACCTTAAACCCTTTCCCTTGCTTCTCATTTGAAGGCGGCAAGACAAAAAGACACCCTAGAGGGCCGAGTGAACCCTTTTTTGGAGGGCCGGGTATCCTAAAACGGGACGGGAAAGGGTTTAGGGTTTGATTAGGCGGACCGCTACCGCGGATCCCCCTAATCAAACCCTAAACCCTTTCCCTTGCTTCTCATTTGAAGGCGGCAAGACAAAAGGACACATTAGAGGGGCCGAGTGAACCCTTTTTTGGGGGGCCGGGTATCCTAAACGGGACGGGAAAGGGTTTAGGGTTTGATTAGGCAGACGCTACCGCGGATCCCCTAATCAAACCTTAAACCCTTCTCTTGCTTCTCATTTGAAGGCGGCAAGACAAAAAGACACCCTAGAGGGGCCGAGTGAACCCTTTTTGGGGGCCGGGAATCCTAAACGGGACGGGAAAGGGATTAGGGTTTGAATAGGCGGACCGCTACCGCAGATCCCCCTAATCAAACCCTAAACCCTTTCCCTTGCTTCTCATTTGAAAGCGGCAAGACAAAAGGACACATTAGAGGGGCCGAGTGAACCCTTTTTTGGGGGGGCGGGTATCCTAGAACGGGACGGGAAAGGTTTTAGGGTTTGATTAGGGGACCGCACCGCCAATCCCCTAATAAAACCCTAAACCCTTTCCTTGCTTCTCATTTGAAGGCGGCAAGACAAAAAGACACCCTAGTGGGGGCGAGTGAACCCTTTTTTGGGGGGATGGGTATCCTAAAACGGGACGGGAAATGGTTTAGGGTTTGATTATGCGGACCGCTACCGCGGATCCCCTAATCAAACCCTAAACCCTTTCCTTTGCTTCTCATTTGAAGGCGGCAAGACAAAAGACACCCTAGAGGGGCCGAGTGAACCCTTTTTTGGGGGGCGGGTATCCTAAAATGGGACGGGAAAGGGTTTAGGGTTTGATTAGGCGGACACCGCTACCGCGGATCCCCCTAATTCAACCCAAATCACTTTCCCTTGCTTCTCATTTGAAGGTGCCAAGACAAAAACACACCCTCAAGAGGCGGAGTGAACCCTTTTTGGGGGGACCGAGTATCCTAAAACGGGACGGGAAAGGGTTTAGTGTTTGATTAGGCGGATCCTTGCTTTTCATTTGAAGACGGCAAAACAAAAAGACAACCTAGAGGGGCCGAGTGAACCGTTTTTTGGGAGGCCGGGTATCCTAAAACGGGACGGGAAAGGGTTTAGGGTTTGATTAGGCGGACCGCTACCGCAAATCCCCATAATCAAACCCTAAACCCTTTCCCTTGCTTCTCATTTGAAGGCGGCAAGACAAAAAGACACCCTAGAGGGGCCGAGTGAACCCTTTTTGGGGGCCGGGTATCCTAAAACGGGACGGGAAAGGGTTTAGGGTTTGATTAGGCGGACCGCTACCACGGATCCCCTAATCAAACCCTAAACCCTTTCCCTTGCTTCTCATTTGAAGGCGGCAAGACAAAAAGACACCCTAGTGGGGGCGAGTGAACCCTTTTTGGGGGGGCATCGGCATCCTAAACGGGACGGGAAAGGGTTTAGGGGTTTTATTATGCGGACCGCATCGCGGATTCCCTAATCAAACCCTAAACCCTTTCCCTTGCTTCTCATTTGAAGGCGGCAAGACAAAAAGACACCCTAGAGGGGCCGAGTGAACCCTTTTTTGGGGGGCCGGGTATCCTAAAATGGGACGGGAAAAGGTTTAGGGTTTGATTAGGCGGACCGCTACCGCGGATACCCCTAATCAAACACTAAACCCTTTCCCTTGCTTCTCATTTGAAGGCGGCAAGACAAAAAGACACCCTAGAGGGGCCGAGTGAACCCTTTTTTGGTGGGCCGGGTATCCTAAAACGGGAGGGGTAAGAGTTTAGGGTTTGATTAGGCGGACCGCTACCGCGGATCCCCCTAATCAAACCCTAAACCCTTTCCCTTGCTTCTTATTTGAAGGCGTTAAGGCAAAAAGACACCCTAGTGGGGGCGAGTGAACCCTCTTTTGGGGGGCATGGGCATCCTAAAACGGGACGGGAAAGAGTTTAGGGCTTTATTATGCGGACCGCTACCGCGGATCCCCCTAATCAAACCCTAAACGCTTTCCCTTCCTTCTCATTTGAAGGCGGCAAGACAAAAAGACACCCTAGAGGGGCCGAGTGAACCCTTTTTTGGGGGGCCGGGTATCCTAAAATGGGACGGGAAAATGTTTAGGGTTTGATTAGGCGGACGCACCGCGGATCCCCTAATAAAACCCTAAACCATTTCCTGCTTCTCATTTGAAGGCGGCAAGACAAAAAGACACCCTAGAGGGTCGGAGTGAACCCTTTTTTTTTTGGGGGGGGCGGTATCCTTAAACGGGACGGGAAACGGTTTAGTGTTTGATTAGTTGGATCCTTGCTTCTCATTTGAAGGCGGCAAGACAAAAAAACACCCTAGAGGGGCCGAGTGAACCCTTTTTGGGAAGACCTAGGGTATCTAAAGCGGGACGGGGAAAGGGTTTAGGGCTTGATTAGGCGGACTCTCTGCGGATCCCCTAATCCAACCCAAAACCCTTTCCTTGCTTCTCGTTTGAAGGTGGCAAGACAAAAACACACCCTAGAGGGGCGGAGTGAACCCTTTTTGGGGGACCGGGTATCCTAAAACGGGACGAAAGATAGTTTAGGGTTTCATTAGGCGGACCGCTACCGCGGATCCCTCTAATAAAACCCTAAACCCTTTCTCTTGCTTCTCATTTGAAGGCAACAAGACAAAAGACACCCTAGAGGGGCCGAGTGAACCTTTTTTGGGGGGGGTATCCTAAAACGGGACGGAAACGGTTTAGTGTTTGATTAGCGGATCCTTGCTTTTCATTTGAAGACGGCAAAACAAAAAGACAACCTAGGGGGGCCGAGTGAACCGTTTTTTGGGGGGCCGGGTATCCTAAAACGGGACGAGAAAGGGTTTAGGGTTTGATTAGGCGGACCGCTACCGCAAATCCCCATAATCAAACTCTAAACCCTTTCCTCGCTTCTCATTTGATGGTGGCAAGACAAAAACACACCCTGAGGGGCGGAGTGAACCCTTTTGGGGGGACCGGGTATCCTAAAACGGGACGGGAAAGGGTTTAGGGTTTGATTAGCGGACCGCTACCGCAAATCCCCATAATCAAACCTTAAACCCTTTCCCTTGCTTCTCATTTGAAGGCGGCAAGACAAAAAGACACCCTAGAGGGGCCGAGTGAACCCTTTTGGGGGGGCCGGGTATCCTAAAACGGGACGGGAAAGGGTTTAGGGTTTGATTAGGCGGACCGCTACCACGGATCCCCCTAATCAAACCCTAAAACCTTTCCCTTGCTTCTCATTTGAAGGCGGCAAGACAAAAAGACACCCTAGTGGGGGCGAGTGAACCCTTTTTGGGGGCATGGGCATCCTAAACGGGACGGGAAAGGGTTTAGGGTTTTATTATGCGGACCGCTACCGCGGATTCCCCTAATCAAACCCTAAACCCTTTCCCTTTCTTCTCATTTGAAGGCGGCAAGACAAAAGACACCCTAGAGGGGCCGAGTGAACCCTTTTTTGGGGGGCCGGGTATCCTAAAATGGGACGGGAAAAGGTTTAGGGTTTGATTAGGCGGACCTTCACCCGGATACCCCTAATCAAACACTAAACCCTTTCCTTGCTTCTCATTTGAAGGCGGCAAGACAAAAAGACACCCTAGAGGGGCCGAGTGAACCCTTTTTGGGGGGGGGGCCGGGTATCCTAAAACGGGACGGGAAAGGGTTTAGGGTTTGATTAGGCGGACCGCTACCGCGGATCCTCTAATCAAACCCTAAACCCTTTCCCTTGCTTCTCATTTGAAGGCGGCAAGACAAAAGACACCCTAAAGAGGACGAGTGAACCCTTTTTTGGTGGGCCGGGTATCCTAAAACGGGACGGGTAAGAGTTTAGGGTTTGATTAGGCGGACCGCTATCGCGGATCCCCCTAATCAAACCCTAAACCCTTTCCCTTGCTTCTCATTTGAAGGCGTTAAGGCAAAAAGACACCCTAGTGGGGGCGAGTGAACCCTTTTTTGGGGGGCATGGGCATCCTAAAACGGGACGGGAAAGAGTTTAGGGTTTTATTATGCGGACCGCTACCGCGGATCCCCCTAATCAAACCCTAAACGCTTTCCCTTCCTTCTCATTTGAAGGTGAAGACAAAAAGACACCCTAGAGGGCCGAGTGAACCCTTTTTTGGGGGCCGGGTATCCTAAAATGGGACGGGAAAAGGTTTAGGGTTTGATTAGGCGGATCGCTACCGCGGATCCCCCTAATAAAACCCTAAACCATTTCCCTTGCTTCTCATTTGAAGGCGGCAAGACAAAAAGACACCTAGAGGGGCCGAGTGAACCCTTTTTTTGGGGGGGGGGGGGCGATATCCTTAAACGGGATGGGAAACGGTTTAGTGTTTGATTAGTTGGATCCTTGCTTCTCATTTGAAGGCGGCAAGACAAAAAAACACCCTAGAGGGGCCGAGTGAACCCTTTTTGGGAAGACCGGGTATCCTAAAGCGGGACGAGAAAGGGTTTAGGGTTTGATTAGGCGGACATCGCTCTGCGGATCCCCCTAATCCAACCCAAAACCCTTTCCTCGCTTCTCGTTTGAAGGTGGCAAGACAAAAAACACACCTAGAGGGGCGGAGTGAACCTTTTTGGGGGACCGGGTATCCTAAAACGGGACGAAATAGGGTTTAGGGTTTCATTAGGCGGACCGCTACCGCGGATCCCTCTAATCAAACCCTAAACCCTTTCCTCGCTTCTCATTTGAAGGCAAAGCAAGACAAAAAGACACCCTAGAGGGGCCGAGTGAACCCTTTTTTGGGGGGCGGGTATCCTAAAGCAGGGACGGGAAACGGTTTAGTGTTTGATTAAGCGGATCCTTGCTTTTCATTTGAAGGCGGCAAAACAAAAAGACAACCTAGGGGCCGAGTGAACGTTTTTGGGGGCCGGGTATCCTAAAACGGGGGAAAGGGTTTAGGGTTTGATTAGGCGGACCGCTACGCAAATCCCCATAATCAAACCCTAAACCCTTTCCTTACTTCTCATTTGATGGTGGCAAGACAAAAACACACCCTAGAGGGGCGGAGTGAACCCTTTTTGGGGGGCCCGGGTATCCTAAAACGGGACGGGAAAGGGTTTAGGGTTTGATTAGGCGGACCGCTACCGCGGATCCCCCTAATCCAACCCAAAACCCTTTCCCTTGCTTCTCGTTTGAAGGTGGCAAGACAAAAACACACCCTAGAGGGGCGGAGTGAACCCTTTTTGGGGGGACCGGGTATCCTAAAACGGGACGGGAAAGGGTTTAGGGTTTGATTAGGCGGACCGCTACCGCAAATCCCCCTAATCAAACCCTTTCCCTTGCTTCTCATTTGATGGTGGCAAGACAAAAACACACCCTAGAGGGGCGGAGTGAACCCTTTTTGGGGGGACCGGGTATCCTAAAACGGGACGGGAAAGGGTTTAGGGTTTGATTAGGCGGACCGCTACCGCGGATCCCCTAATCAAACCCTAAACCCTTTCCCTTGCTTCTCATTTGAAGGCGGCAAGACAAAAGACACCCTAGAGGGGCCGAGTGAACCCTTTTTTGGGGGGGGGGGGGTATCCTAAAACGGGACGGGAAACGGTTTAGTGTTTGATTAGGCGGATCCTTGCTTCTCATTTGAAGGCGGCAAGACAAAAAAGACAACCTAGAGGGGCCGAGTGAACCCTTTTTGGGGTGACCGGGTATCCTAAAGCGGGGCGGGGAAAGGGTTTAGGGTTTGATTAGGCGGACCGCTACCGCGGATCCCTCTAATCCAACCTAAAACCCATTCCCTTGCTTCTTATTTGAAGAGGGTAAGACAAAGACACACCCTAGAGGGGCGGAGTGAACCCTTTTTGGGGGGACCGGGTATCCTAAAACGGGACGGGAAAGGGTTTAGGGTTTCATTAGGCGGACTGCTACCGCGGATACGCCTAATCAAACACTAAACCCTTTCCCTTGCTTCTCATTTGAAGGCGGCAAGACAAAAAGACACCCTAGAGGGGCCGAGTGAACCCTTTTTTTTGGGGGGCCGGGTATCCTAAAACGGGAGGGGAAAGGGTTTAGGGTTTGATTAGGCGGACGCTATCATGATCCCTCTAATAAAACCCTAAACCCTTTCCCTGCTTCTCATTTGAAGGCGCAAGACAAAAAGACACCCTAAAGAGGACGAGTGAACCCTTTTTTGGTGGGCGGGTATCCTAAACGGACGGGTAAGAGTTTAGGGTTTGATTAGGCGGACCGCTACCGCGGATCCCCTAATCAAACCCTAAACCCTTTCCCTTGCTTCTCATTTGAAGGCGTTAAGGTAAAAAGACACCCTAGTGGGGGCGAGTGAACCCTTTTTTGGGGGGCATGGGCATCCTAAAACGGGACGGGAAAGAGTTTAGGGTTTTATTATGCGGACCGCTACCGCGGATCCCCCTAATCAAACCCTAAACGCTTTCCCTTCCTTCTCATTTGAAGGCGGCAAGACAAAAAGACACCCTAGAGGGGCCGAGTGAACCCTTTTTTGGGGGCGGGTATCCTAAAACGGACGGGGAAACGGTTTAGTGTTTAATTAGGCGGATCCTTGCTTCTCATTTGAAGGCGGCAAGACAAAAAGACACCCTAGAGGGGCCGAGTGAACCCTTTTGGGGACGGGTATCCTAAAGCGGGGGGGGGAAAGGGTTTAGGGTTTGATTAGGCGGACCGCTACTGCGGATCCCCTAATCCAACTCAAACCATTTCCCTTGCTTCTCATTTGAAGGTGGCAAGACAAAAACACACCCTAGAGGGGCGGAGTGAACCCTTTTTGGGGAGACCGGGTATCCTAAAACGGGACGGGAAAGAGTTTAGGGTTTGATTAGGCGGACCGCTACCGCGGATCCCCTAATCCAACCCAAAACCCTTTCCTCGCTTCTCGTTGAAGGTGGCAAGACAAAAACACACCCTAGAGGGGCGGAGTGACCCTTTTTGGGGGACGGGTATCCTAAAACGGGACGAAAAGGGTTTAGGGTTTCATTAGGCGGATCATTATCGCGGATCCTCTAATCAAACCCTAAACCCTTTCCCCGCTTCTCATTTCAAGGCGGCAAGACAAAAAGACATCCTAGAGGGGCCGAGTGAACCCTTTTTGGGGGGCCGGGTATCCTAAACGGGACGGGAAACGGTTTAGTGTTTGATTAGGCGGATCCTTGCTTTTCATTTGAAGACGGCAAAACAAAAAGACACCCTAGGGGGGCCGAGTGAACGTTTTGGGGTAGGGTATCCTAAAACGGGACGGGAAAGGGTTTAGGGTTTGATTAGGCGGACCGCTATCGCAAATCCCCCTAATCAAACCCTAAACCCTTTCCCTTGCTTCTCATTTGATGGTGGCAAGACAAAAACACACCCTAAAGGGGCGGAGTGAACCCTTTTTGGGGGACAGGGTATCCTAAAACGGGACGGGGAAAGGGTTTAGGGTTTGATTAGGCGGACCGCTACCGCGGATCCCCTAATCAAACCCTAAACCCATTCCCTTGCTTCTCATTTGAAGGCGGCAAGATAAAAAGACACCCTAGAGGGGCCGAGTGAACCCTTTTTGGGGGTATCCTAAAATGGGACGGAAACGGTTTAGTGTTTGATTAGGCGGATCTTGCTTCTCATTTGAAGGCGGCAAGAAAAAAGACAGCCTAGAGGGGCCGAGTGAACCCTTTTTGGGGGAACCGGGTATCCTAAAGCGGGGACAGGGAAAGGGTTTAGGGGTTTGATTAGGCGGACCGCTCACCGCGGATCCCCTAATCCAACCTAAAACCCATTCCCTTGCTTCTTATTTGAAGGTGGCAAGACAAAGACACACCCTAGAGGAGCGGAGTGAACCCTTTTGGGGGACCAAGGTATCCTAAAACGGGACAGGGGAAAGGGTTTAGGGTTTCATTAGGCGGACCGCTCGCGGATCCCCTAATCAAACCCTAAACCCTTTCCTCGCTTCTCATTTGAAGGCGGCAAGACAAAAAGACACCATAGAGGGGCCGAGTGAACCCTTTTTGGGGGGGCGAGTATCTAAAATGGGGACGGGAAACAGTTTAGTGTTTGATTAGGCGGATCCTTGCTTCTCATTTGAAGGCGGCAAGACAAAAAGACACCCTAGAGGGGCCGAGTGAACCCTTTTTGGGGGAGGGTATCCTAAAGCGGGACAAGAAAGGGTTTAGGGTTTGATTAGGCGGACCGCTACCTCGGATCCCCCTAATCCAACCCAAAACCCTTTCCCTTGCTTCTCATTTGAAGATGGCAAGACAAAAACACACCCTAGAGGGGCCGAGTGAACCCTTTTGGGGGACCGGGTATCCTAAAACGGGACGGGAAAGAGTTTAGGGTTTGATTAGGCGGATCGCTATCGCGGATCCCCCTAATCCAACCCAAAACCCTTTCCTGCTTCTCGTTGAAGGTGGCAAGACAAAAACACACCCTAGAGAGGCGGAGTGAACCCTTTTTGGGGGGGGGGGGTATCCTAAAACGGGACGGGAAACGGTTTAGTGTTTGATTAGGCGGATCCTTGCTTCTCATTTGAAGGCGGCAAGACAAAAAGACAGACCTAGGGGGCGAGTGAACCCTTTTTGGGAGACCGGGTATCCTAAAGCGGGACAGGAAAGGGTTTAGGGTTTGATTAGGCGGACCGCTACCGCGGATCCCTCTAATCCAACCTAAAACCCATTCCCTTGCTTCTTATTTGAAGGTGGCAAGACAAAGACACACCCTAGAGGGGCGGAGTGAACCCTTTTTGGGGGGACCGGGTATCCTAAAACGGGACAGGAAAGGGTTTAGGGTTTCATTAGGCGGACCGCTACCGCGGATCCCCCTAATCAAACCCTAAACCCTTTCCCTTGCTTCTCATTTGAAGGCGTTAAGGTAAAAAGACACCCTAGTGGGGGCGAGTGAACCCTTTTTTGGGGGGCATGGGCATCCTAAAACGGGACGGGAAAGAGTTTAGGGTTTTATTATGCGGACCGCTACCGCGGATCCCCCTAATCAAACCCTAAACGCTTTCCCTTCCTTCTCATTTGAAGGCGGCAAGACAAAAAGACACCCTAGAGGGGCCGAGTGAACCCTTTTTGGGGGCGTCGGGTATCCTAAAACGGGACGGGAAAGGGTTTAGGGTTTGATTAGCGGATCCTTGCTTCTCATTTGAAGGCGGCAAGACAAAAAGACACCCTAGAGGGGCCGAGTGAACCCTTTTTGGGGACCGGGTATCCTAAAATGGGAGGGGAAAGGGTTTAGGGTTTGATTAGGCGGACCGCTACCTCGGATCCCTAATCCAACTCAAAACCCTTTCGCTTCTCATTTGAAGGTGGCAAGACAAAAACACACCCTAGAGGGGCGGAGTGAACCCTTTTTGGGGGACCGGGTATCCTAAAACGGGACGGAAAGAGTTTAGTGTTTGATTAGGCGGACCGCTACGCGGATCCCCCTAATCCAACCCAAAACCCTTTCCTTGCTTCTCGTTTGAAGGTGGCAAGACAAAAACACACCCTAGAGGGGCGGAGTGAACCCTTTTTGGGGGACTGGGTATCCTAAAACGGGACGAAAAAGGGTTTAGGGTTTCATTAGGCGGACCGCTATCGCGGATCCCTCTAATCAAACCCTAAACCCTTTCCCCTCGCTTCTCATTGAAGGCGGCAAGACAAAAGACATCCTAGAGGGGCCGAGTGAACCCTTTTTTGGGGGGCTGGGTATCCTAAAACGGACGGAAACGGTTTAGTGTTTGATTAGGCGGATCCTTGCTTTTCATTTGAAGACGGCAAAACAAAAAGACACCCTAGGGGGGCCGAGTGAACCGTTTTTTGGGGGGGCGGGTATCCTAAAACGGGACGGGAAAGGGTTTAGGGTTTGATTAGGCGGACGCTCCGCAAATCCCTAATCAAACCTAAACCCTTTCCTTGCTTCTCATTTGATGGTGGCAAGACAAAAAACACACCCTAGAGGGGCGGAGTGAACCCTTTTGGGGGACCAGGGTATCCTAAAACGGGACGGGAAAGGGTTTAGGGTTTTATTAGGCCGATCGCTCATGGATCCCCTACTCAAACCCTAAACCCATTCCCTCGCTTCTCATTTGAAGGCGGCAAGATAAAAGACACCCTAGAGGGGCCGAGTGAACCCTTTTTTGGGGGGGGGCGAGTATCCTAAAATGGGACGGGAAACGGTTTAGTGTTTGATTAGGCGGATCCTTGCTTCTCATTTGAAGGCGGCAAGACAAAAGACTGACCTAGAGGGGCCGAGTGAACCCTTTTGGGGGACCGGGTATCCTAAAGCGGGACAGAAAGGGTTTAGGGTTTGATTAGGCGGACCGCTACGCGGATCCCTAATCCAACCTAAAACCCATTCCCTTGCTTCTTATTTGAAGGTGGCAAGACAAAGACACACCCTAGAGGGGCGGAGTGAACCCTTTTTGGGGGTACCGGGTATCCTAAAAACGGGACAGAAAGGGTTTAGGGTTTCATTAGGCGGATCGCTCGCGGATCCCCCTAATCAAACCCTAAACCCTTTCCCTTGGTTCTCATTTGAAGGCGGCAAGACAAAAAGACACCATAGAGGGGCCGAGTGAACCCTTTTTGGGGGGGGCGAGTATCCTAAAATGGGACGGAAACAGTTTTAGTGTTTGATTAGGCGGATCCTTGCTTCTCATTTGAAGGCGGAAGACAAAAAGACACCCTAGAGGGGCCGAGTGAACCCTTTTTGGGGGACCGGGTATCCTAAAGCGGGACAGGAAAGGGTTTAGGGTTTGATTAGGCGGACCGCTACCTCGGATCCCCCTAATCCAACCCAAAACCCTTTCCCTTGCTTCTCATTTGAAGGTGGCAAGAAAAAAACACACCCTAGAGGGGCGGAGTGAACCCTTTTTGGGGGGACCGGGTATCCTAAAACGGGACGGGAAAGAGTTTAGGGTTTGATTAGGCGGACCGCTCCCGCGGATCCCCTAATCAACCCAAAACCCTTTCCTCGCTTCTCGTTTGAAGGTGGCAAGACAAAAACACACCCTAGAGAGGCGGAGTGAACCCTTTTTTGGGGGGGGGGGGGTATCCTAAAACGGGACGGGAAGCGGTTTAGTGTTTGATTAGGCGGATCCTTGCTTCTCATTTGAAGGCGGCAAGACAAAAAGACAGCCTAGGGGGGCCGAGTGAACCCTTTTTGGGGGGACCGGGTATCCTAAAGCGGGACAGGAAAGGGTTTAGGGTTTGATTAGGCGGACCGCTACCGCGGATCCTCTAATCCAACCTAAACCCATTCCCTTGCTTCTTATTTGAAGGTGGCAAGACAAAGACACACCCTAGAGGGGCGGAGTGAACCCTTTTTGGGGGGTCGGGTATCCTAAAACGGGACGGGAAAGGGTTTAGGGTTTCATTAGGCGGACACACCGCGGATCCCCTAATCAAACCCTAAACCCTTTCCTCGCTTCTCATTTGAAGGCGGCAAGACAAAAAGACACCATAGAGGGGCCGAGTGAACCCTTTTTGGGGGGGGCGAGTATCCTAAAATGGGACGGGAAACGGTTTAGTGTTTGATTAGGCGGATCCTTGCTTCTCATTTGAAGGCGACAAGACAAAAAGACACCCTAGAGGGGCCGAGTGAGCCCTTTTTTGGGGGGGGCGGGTATCCTAAAACAGGACGTGAAACGGTTTAGTGTTTGTTTAGCGGATCCTTGCTTCTCATTTGAAGGCGGCAAGACAAAAAGACACCCTAGAGGGGCCGAGTGAATCCTTTTGGGGGACAAGGGTATCCTAAAGCGGGGACAGAAAGGGTTTAGGGTTTGATTAGGCGGACCGCTACCTCGGATCCCCCTAATCCAACTCAAAACCCTTTCCCTTGCTTCTCATTTGAAGGTGGCAAGACAAAAACACACCCTAGAGGGGCGGAGTGAACCCTTTTTGGGGGACCGGGTATCCTATATGTGGGACGGGAAAGAGTTTAGGGTTTGATTAGGCGGACCGCTACCGCGGATCCCCTAATCCAACCCAAAACCCTTTCCTTGCTTCTCGTTGAAGGTGGCAAGACAAAACACACCCTAGAGGGGCGGAGTGAACCCTTTTGGGGGTAGGGTATCCTAAAACGGGACGAAAAAGGGTTTAGGTTTCATTAGGCGGACCGCTATCGCAGATCCTCTAATCAAACCCTAAACCCTTTCCCTTGCTTCTCATTTGAAGGCGGCAAGACAAAAAGACATCCTAGAGGGGCCGAGTGAACCCTTTTTGGGGGACCGGGTATCCTAAAAAGACGGGAAACAGTTTAGTGTTTGATTAGCGGATCCTTGCTTTTCATTTGAAAGAAAAAAAAAGACACCCTAGGGGGGCCGAGTGAACGTTTTTGGGGGCGGGTATCCTAAAACGGGACGGGAAAGGGTTTAGGGTTTGATTAGGCGGACGCTACCATAAATCCCCTAATCAAACCCTAAACCCTTTCCCTTGCTTCTCATTTGATGGTGGCAAGACAAAAACACACCCTAGAGGGGCGGAGTGAACCCTTTTTGGGGGACCGGGTATCCTAAAACGGGACGGGAAAGGGTTTAGGGTTTGATTAGGCCGACCGCTACATTGCGGATCCCCCTACTCAAACCCTAAACCCATTCCCCTGCTTCTCATTTGAAGGCGGCAAGATAAAAAGACACCCTAGAGGGACCGAGTGAACCCTTTTTTGGGGGGTCGGGTATCCTAAAATGGACGGGAAACGGTTTAGTGTTTGATTAGGCGGATCCTTGCTTCTCATTTGAAGGCGGCAAGACAAAAAGACACCCTAGAGGGGCCGAGTGAACCCTTTTGGGGGACCGGGAATCCTAAAGCGGGACGGGGAAAGGGTTTAGGGTTTGATTAGGCGGAGCTCGCGGATCCCCTAATCCAACCTAAAACCCATTCCCTTGCTTCTTATTTGAAGGTGGCAAGACAAAGACACACCCTAGAGGGGCGGAGGAACACTTTTGGGGGACCGGGTATCTAAAACGGGACAGAAAGGGTTTAGGGTTTCATTAGGCGGACCGCTCGCGGATCCCCTAATCAAACCCTAAACCCTTTCCTCGCTTCTCATTTGAAGGCGGCAAGACAAAAAGACACCATAGAGGGGCCGAGTGAACCCTTTTTGGGGGGGGCGAGTATCCTAAAATGGGACGGGAAACGGTTTAGTGTTTGATTAGGCGGATCCTTGCTTCTCATTTGAAGGCGGCAGACAAAAAGACACCCTAGAGGGGCCGAGTGAACCCTTTTGGGGGAGGGGAGGTATCCTAAAGCGGGACAGAAAGGGTTTAGGGTTTGATTAGGCGGACGCTTACCTCGGATCCCCCTAATCCAACCCAAAACCCTTTCCTTGCTTCTCATTTGAAGGTAGCAAGACAAAACACACCCCAGAGGGGCGGAGTGAACCCTTTTGGGGGAGGGTATCCTAAAACGGGACGGGAAAGAGTTTAGGGTTTGATTAGGCGGATCGCTCGCGGATCCCCTAATCCAACCCAAAACCCTTTCCGCTTCTCGTTTGAAGGTGGCAAGACAAAAACACACCCTAGAGGGGCCGAGTGAACCCTTTTTTTGGGGGGGGGGGTATCCTAAAATGGGACGGGAAACGGTTTAGTGTTTGATTAGGCGGATCCTTGCTTCTCATTTGAAGGCGGCAAGACAAAAAGACACCCTAGAGGGGCCGAGTGAACCCTTTTTGGGGGACCGGGTATCCTAAAGCGGGACAGGAAAGGGTTTAGGGTTTGATTAGGCGGACCGCTACCGCGGATCCCCTAATCCAACCTAAAACCCATTCCTTGCTTCTTATTTGAAGGTGGCAAGACAAAGACACACCCTAGAGGGGCGGAGTGAACCCTTTTTGGGGGGACCGGGTATCCTAAAACGGGACAGGAAAGGGTTTAGGGTTTCATTAGCGGATCGCTATCGCGGATCCCTAATCAAACCCTAAACCCTTTCCTCGCTTCTCATTTGAAGCGGCAAGACAAAAAGACACCATAGAGGGGCCGAGTGAACCCTTTTTGGGGGGCCCGAGTATCCTAAAATGGGACGGGAAACGGTTTAGTGTTTGATTAGGCGGATCCTTGCTTCTCATTTGAAGGCGGCAAGACAAAAAGACACCCTAGAGGGGCCGAGTGAACCCTTTTAGGGGGATAGGGTATCCTAAAGCGGGGACAGGAAAGGGTTTAGGTTTGATTAGGCGGACCGCTACACTCGGATCCCCTAATCCAACCCAAAACCCTTTCCTGCTTTCTCATTTGAAGGTGGCAAGACAAAAACACACCCTAGAGGGGCGGAGTGAACCCTTTTTGGGGGACTGGGTATCCTAAAACGGGACGGAAAGAGTTTAGGGTTTGATTAGGCGGACCGCATCGCGGATCCCCTAATCCAACCCAAAACCCTTTCCTTGCTTCTCGTTGAAGGTGGCAAGACAAAAACACACCCTAGAGGGGCCGAGTAAACCCTTTTTTGGGGGGCGGTATCCTAAAATGGGACGGAAACGGTTTAGTGTTTGATTAGGCGGATCCTTGCTTCTCATTTGAAGGCGACAAGACAAAAAGACACCCTAGAGGGGCCGAGTGAACCCTTTTGGGGGACCGAATCCTAAAGCGGGACGGGGAAAGGGTTTAGGGTTTGATTGGCGGACCGCACGCGGATCCCCTAATCCAACCTAAAACCCATTCCTTGCTTCTTATTTGAAGGTGGCAAGACAAAGACACACCCTAGAGGGGCGGAGTGAACCCTTTTTGGGGGGACCGGGTATCCTAAACGGGACAGAAAGGGTTTAGGGTTTCATTAGGCGGACCGCTCATCGCGGATCCCCTAATCAAACCCTAAACCCTTTCCCTTGCTTCTCATTTGAAGGCGGCAAGACAAAAAGACACCATAGAGGGGCCGAGTGAACCCTTTTTGGGGGGGGCGAGTATCCTAAAATGGGACGGGAAACGGTTTAGTGTTTGATTAGGCGGATCCTTGCTTCTCATTTGAAGGCGGCAAGACAAAAAGACACCCTAGAGGGGCCGAGTGAACCCTTTAGGGGAATAGGGTATCCTAAAGCGGGGAATGGGGAAAGGGTTTAGGGTTTGATTAGGCGGATCGCTACCGCGGATCCCCTAATCCAACCCAAAACCCTTTCCCTTGCTTCTCATTTGAAGGTGGCAAGACAAAAACACACCCTAGAGGGGCGGAGTGAACCCTTTTTGGGGGACGGGTATCCTAAAGCGGAACGGGGAAAGAGTTTAGGGTTTGATTAGGCGGATCGCTCACGCGGATCCCCTAATCCAACCCAAAACCCTTTCCTTGCTTCTCGTTGAAGGTGGCAAGACAAAAACACACCCTAGAGGGGCGGAGTGAACCCTTTTTGGGGGACCGGGTATCCTAAAACGGGACGGAAAAGGGTTTAGGGTTTCATTAGGCGGACCGCTACCGCGGATCCCTCTAATCAAACCCTAAACCCTTTCCCTTGCTTCTCATTTGAAGGCGGCAAGACAAAAAGACACCATAGAGGGGCCGAGTGAACCCTTTTTTGGGGGGGCGAGTATCCTAAAATGGGACGGGAAACGGTTTAGTGTTTGATTAGGCGGATCCTTGCTTCTCATTTGAAGGCGGCAGACAAAAAGACACCCTAGAGGGGCCGAGTGAACCCTTTTTGGGGGACCGGGTATCCTAAAACGGGACGGGAAAGAGTTTAGGGTTTGATTAGGCGGACCGCTACCTCGGATCCCACTAATCAAACCCAAAACCCTTTCCCTTGCTTCTCATTTGAAGGTAGCAAGACAAAAACACACCCTAGAGGGGCGGAGTGAACCCTTTTTGGGGGACCGGGTATCCTAAAACGGGACGGAAAAGAGTTTAGGGTTTGATTAGGCGGACCGCTACCGCGGATCCCCTAATCCAACCCAAAACCCTTTCCCTTGCTTCTCGTTTGAAGGTGGCAAGACAAAAACACACCCTAGAGGGGCCGAGTGAACCCTTTTTTTTTTCGGGGGGGGGTATCCTAAAATGGGACGGGGAAACGGTTTAGTGTTTGATTAGGCGGATCCTTGCTTCTCATTTGAAGGCGGCAAGACAAAAAGACACCCTAGAGGGGCCGAGTGAACCCTTTTGGGGGGACCGGGAATCCTAAAGCGGGACAGAAAGGGTTTAGGGTTTGATTAGGCGGACCGCACCGCGGATCCCCCTAATCCAACCTAAAACCCATTCCTGCTTCTTATTTGAAGGTGGCAAGACAAAGACACACCCTAGAGGGGCGGAGTGAACCCTTTTTGGGGGTACCGGGTATCCTAAAACGGGACGAGAAAGGGTTTAGGGTTTGATTAGGCGGATCGCTATCGCGGATCCCCCAAATCAAACCCTAAACCCTTTCCCTCGCTTCTCATTTGAAGGCGGCAAGACAAAAAGACACCCTAGAGGGGCCGAGTGAACCCTTTTTGGGGGCGAGTATCCTAAAATGGGACGGGGAAACGGTTTAGTGTTTGATTAAGCGGATCCTTGCTTCTCATTTGAAGGCGGCAAGACAAAAAGACACCCAGAGGGGCCGAGTGAACCCTTTTTGGGGGGACCGGGTATCCTAAAGCGGGACAGGAAAGGGTTTAGGGTTTGATTAGGCGGACCGCTACCTCGGATCCCCTAATCCAACCCAAAACCCTTTCCTTGCTTCTCATTTGAAGGTGGCAAGACAAAAACACACCCTAGAGGGGCGGAGTGAACCCTTTTTGGGGGACCGGGTATCCTAAAACGGGACGGGAAAGAGTTTAGGGTTTGATTAGGCGGATCGCTACCGCGGATCCCCCTAATCCAACCCTAAACCCTTTCCTTGCTTCTCGTTTGAAGGTGGCAAGACAAAAACACACCCTAGAGGGGCCGAGTAAACCCTTTTTTTGGGGGGGTATCCTAAAATGGGACGGAAACGGTTTAGTGTTTGATTAGGCGGATCCTTGCTTCTCATTTGAAGGCGGCAAGACAAAAAGACACCCTAGAGGGGCCGAGTGAACCCTTTTTGGGGGACAGGGAATCCTAAAGCGGGACAGAAAGGGTTTAGGGTTTGATTAGGCGGACCGCTACCGCGGATCCCCCTAATCCAACCTAAAACCCATTCCCTTGCTTCTTATTTGAAGGTGGCAAGACAAAGACACACCCTAGAGGGGCGGAGTGAACACTTTGGGGGACCGGTATCCTAAAACGGACAGAAAGGGTTTAGGGTTTCATTAGGCGGACCGCTACCGCGGATCCCCTAATCAAACCCTAAACCCTTTCCCTTGCTTCTCATTTGAAGGCGGCAAGACAAAAAGACACCATAGAGGGGCCGAGTGAACCCTTTTTTGGGGGGCGAGTATCCTAAAATGGGACGGGAAACGGTTTAGTGTTTGATTAGGCGGATCCTTGCTTCTCATTTGAAGGCGACAAGACAAAAAGACACCCTAGAGGGGCCGAGTGAACCCTTTTGGGGGACCGGGTATCCTAAAGCGGGACAGAAAGGGTTTAGGGTTTGATTAGGCGGACCGCTACCTCGGATCCCCTAATCCAACCCAAAACCCTTTCCTTGCTTCTCATTTGAAGGTAGCAAGACAAAAACACACCCTAGAGGGGCGGAGTGAACCCTTTTTGGGGGGACCGGGTATCCTAAAACGGGACGGGAAAGAGTTTAGGGTTTGATTAGGCGGACCGCTACCGCGGATCCCCCTAATCCAACCCAAAACCCTTTCCCTTGCTTCTCGTTTGAAGGTGGCAAGACAAAAACACACCCTAGAGGGGCCGAGTAAACCCTTTTTTTGGGGGGGGGGGGGTATCCTAAAATGGGACGGGAAACGGTTTAGTGTTTGATTAGGCGGATCCTTGCTTCTCATTTGAAGGCGGCAAGACAAAAAGACACCCTAGAGGGGCCGAGTGAACCCTTTTGGGGGACGGGAATCCTAAAGCGGACAGAAAGGGTTTAGGGTTTGATTAGGCGGACGCTACCGCGGATCCCCTAATCCAACCTAAAACCCATTCCTTGCTTCTTATTTGAAGGTGGCAAGACAAAGACACACCCTAGAGGGGCGGAGTGAACCCTTTTTGGGGGGACCGGTATCCTAAAACGGGACAGGAAAGGGTTTAGGGTTTGATTAGGCGGATCGCTAACGCGGATCCCCCTAATCAAACCCTAAACCCTTTCCCTCGCTTCTCATTTGAAGGCGGCAAGACAAAAAGACACCCTAGAGGGGCCGAGTGAACCCTTTTTTGGGGGGCGAGTATCCTAAAATGGGACGGGAAACGGTTTAGTGTTTGATTAGGCGGATCCTTGCTTCTCATTTGAAGGCGGCAAGACAAAAAGACGGCTTAGGGGGCCGAGTGAACCCTTTTTGGGGGACCGGGTATCCTAAAGCGGGACAGGAAAGGGTTTAGGGTTTGATTAGGCGGACCGCTACCGCGGATCCCTCTAATCCAACCTAAAACCCATTCCCTTGCTTCTTATTTGAAGGTGGCAAGACAAAGACACACCCTAGAGGGGCGGAGTGAACCCTTTTTTGGGGGACCGGGTATCCTAAAACGGGGCGGGAAAGGGTTTAGGGTTTGATTAGGCGGATCGCTACCGCGGATCCCCTAATCAAACCCTAAACCCTTTCCTTGCTTCTCATTTGAAGGCGGCAAGACAAAAAGACACCATAGAGGGGCCGAGTGAACCCTTTTTGGGGGGGCCGGGTATCCTAAAATGGGACGGGAAACGGTTTAGTGTTTGATTAGGCGGATCCTTGCTTCTCATTTGAAGGCGACAAGACAAAAAGACACCCTAGAGGGGCCGAGTGAGCCCTTTTTTGGGGGGCCGGGTATCCTAAAACGGGGACGTGAAACAGTTTAGTGTTTGTTTAGGCGGATCCTTGCTTCTCATTTGAAGGCGGCAAGACAAAAAGACACCCTAGAGGGGCCGAGTGACCCTTTTTGGGGGTACCGGGTATCCTAAAGCGGGACAGAAAGGGTTTAGGGTTTGATTAGGCGGACCGCTACCCGGATCCCCCTAATCCAACTCAAAACCCTTTCCCTTGCTTCTCATTTGAAGGTGGCAAGACAAAAACACACCCTAGAGGGGCGGAGTGAACCCTTTTTGGGGGACCGGGTATCCTATAACGGGACGGGAAAGGGTTTAGGGTTTGATTAGGCGGATCGCTAACGCGGATCCCCCTAATCCAACCCAAAACCCTTTCCTCGCTTTCGTTTGAAGGTGGCAAGACAAAAACACACCCTAGAGGGGCGGAGTGAACCCTTTTTCGGGGGACCGGGTATCCTAAAACGGGACGAAAAAGGGTTTAGGGTTTCATTAGGCGGACCGCTATCGCAGATCCCTCTAATCAAACCCTAAACCCTTTCCCTTGCTTCTCATTCAAAGGGGGCAAGACAAAAAGACACCCTAGAGGGGCCGAGTGAACCCTTTTTTGGGGGGGGTCGGGTATCCTAAAACGAGACGGGAAACGGTTTAGTGTTTGATTAGGCGGATCCTTGCTTTTCATTTGAAGACGCAAAACAAAAAGACACCCTAGAGGGGCCGAGTGAACCCTTTTTGGGGGCCGGGTATCCTAAAACGGGACGGAAATGGGTTTAGGGTTTGATTAGGCGGACTGCCATCGCAAATCCCCTAATCAAACTCTAAACCCTTTCCCTTGCTTCTCATTTGATGGTGGCAAGACAAAAACACACCCTAGAGGGGCGGAGTGAACCCTTTTTGGGGGACCGGGTATCCTAAAACGGAACGGGAAAGGGTTTAGGGTTTGATTAGGCGGATCGCATCAGCGGATCCCCTACTCAAACCCTAAACCCATTCCCTTGCTTCTCATTTGAAGGCGGCAAGATAAAAAGACACCCTAGAGGGGCCGAGTGAACCCTTTTTCGGGGGGGGGGGTATCCTAAAATGGGACTCGGAAACAGTTTAGTGTTTGATTAGGCGGATCCTTGCTTCTCATTTGAAGGCGACAAGACAAAAAGACACCCTAGAGGGGCCGAGTGAACCCTTTTGGGGGACCGGGAATCCTAAGCGGGACAGAAAGGGTTTAGGGTTTGATTAGGCGGACGCTACCGCGGATCCCCTAATCCAACCTAAAACCCATTCCTTGCTTCTTATTTGAAGGTGGCAAGACAAAGACACACCCTAGAGGGGCGGAGTGAACACTTTTTGGGGGACCGGTATCCTAAAACGGGACGGGGAAAGGGTTTAGGGTTTCATTAGGCGGATCGCTATCGCGGATCCCCTAATCAAACCCTAAACCCTTTCCCTCGCTTCTCATTTGAAGGCGGCAAGACAAAAAGACACCCTAGAGGGGCCGAGTGAACCCTTTTTTGGGGGGCGAGTATCCTAAAATGGGACGGGAAACGGTTTAGTGTTTGATTAGGCGGATCCTTGCTTCTCATTTGAAGCGGGGAGACAAAAAGACACCCTAGAGGGGCCGAGTGAACCCTTTTGGGGGACCGGTATCCTAAAGCGGGACAGAAAGGGTTTAGGGTTTGATTAGGCGGACCGCTACCTCGGATCCCCTAATCCAACCCAAACCCTTCCCTTGCTTCTCATTTGAAGGTAGCAAGACAAAAACACACCCTAGAGGGGCGGAGTGAACCCTTTTTGGGGGGACCGGGTATCCTAAAACGGGACGGGAAAGAGTTTAGGGTTTGATTAGGCGGATCGCTATCAGCGGATCCCCTAATCCAACCCAAAACCCTTTCCCTTGCTTCTCGTTTGAAGGTGGCAAGACAAAAACACACCCTAGAGGGGCCGAGTGAACCCTTTTTTTGGGGGGGGGGGGTATCCTAAAATGGGACGGGAAACGGTTTAGTGTTTGATTAGGCGGATCCTTGCTTCTCATTTGAAGGCGGCAAGACAAAAAGACACCCTAGAGGGGCCGAGTGAACCCTTTTGGGGGACCGGGAATCCTAAAGCGGGACAGGGAAAGGGTTTAGGGTTTGATTAGGCGGACGCCATCCGCGGATCCCCTAATCCAACCTAAAACCCATTCCCTTGCTTCTTATTTGAAGGTGGCAAGACAAAGACACACCCTAGAGGGGCGGAGTGAACCCTTTTTGGGGACCGGTATCCTAAAACGGGACAGAAAGGGTTTAGGGTTTCATTAGCGGATCGCATCGCGGATCCCCTAATCAAACCCTAAACCCTTTCCTCGCTTCTCATTTGAAGGCGGCAAGACAAAAAGACACCATAGAGGGGCCGAGTGAACCCTTTTTTGGGGGGGCGAGTATCCTAAAATGGGACGGGGAAACGGTTTTAGTGTTTGATTAGCGGATCCTTGCTTCTCATTTGAAGGCGGCAAGACAAAAAGACACCCTAGAGGGGCCGAGTGAACCCTTTTAGGGGGGACCGGGTATCCTAAAGCGGGGACAGAAAGGGTTTAGGGTTTGATTAGGCGGATCACCTCGGATCCCCTAATCCAACCCAAAACCCTTTCCTCGCTTCTCATTTGAAGGTAGCAAGACAAAAACACACCCTAGAGGGGCGGAGTGAACCCTTTTTGGGGGGACCGGGTATCCTAAAACGGGACGGGAAAGAGTTTAGGGTTTGATTAGGCGGATCGCTACCGCGCGGATCCCCCTAATCCAACCCAAAACCCTTTCCTGCTTCTCGTTGAAGGTGGCAAGACAAAAACACACCCTAGAGGGGCCGAGTGAACCCTTTTTTGGGGGGCCGGGTATCCTAAAATGGGACGGAAACGGTTTAGTGTTTGATTAGGCGGATCCTTGCTTCTCATTTGAAGGCGGCAAGACAAAAAGACACCCTAGAGGGGCCGAGTGAACCCTTTTGGGGGACCGGGAATCCTAAAGCGGGACAGAAAGGGTTTAGGGTTTGATTAGGCGGACCGCTACCGCGGGATCCCCCTAATCCAACCTAAAACCCATTCCTCGCTTCTTATTTGAAGGTGGCAAGACAAAGACACACCCTAGAGGGGCGGAGTGAACCCTTTTTGGGGGGACCGGTATCCTAAAACGGGACGGGAAAGAGTTTAGGGTTTCATTAGGCGGACGCCACATGATCCCCTAATCAAACCCTAAACCCTTTCCTCGCTTCTCATTTGAAGGCGGCAAGACAAAAGACACCATAGAGGGGCCGAGTGAACCCTTTTTTGGGGCGAGTATCCTAAAATGGGACGGAAACGGTTTAGTGTTTGATTAGGCGGATCCCTTGCTTCTCATTTGAAGGCGGCAAGACAAAAAGACACCCTAGAGGGGCCGAGTGAACCCTTTTAGGGGGACGGGTATCCTAAAGCGGGACAGAAAGGGTTTAGGTTTGATTAGGCGGACTGCCACCTCTGATCCCCCTAATCCAACCCAAAACCCTTTCCTCGCTTCTCATTTGAAGGTGGCAAGACAAAAACACACCCTAGAGGGGCGGAGTGAACCCTTTTTGGGGGGGCCGGGTATCCTAAAACGGGACGGGAAAGAGTTTAGGGTTTGATTAGGCGGATCGCACCGCGGATCCCCCTAATCCAACCCAAAACCCTTCCCTCGCTTCTCGTTGAAGGTGGCAAGACAAAAACACACCCTAGAGGGGCGGAGTGAACCCTTTTTGGGGGACCGGGTATCCTAAAACGGGACGGAAAAGGGTTTAGGGTTTCATTAGGCGGACCGCTACCGCGGATCCCTCTAATCAAACCCTAAACCCTTTCCCTTGCTTCTCATTTGAAGGCGGCAAGACAAAAAGACATCCTAGAGAGGCCGAGTGAACCCTTTTTTGGTGGGGCGGGTATCCTAAAATGGGACGGGAAACGGTTTAGTGTTTGATTAGGCGGATCCTTGCTTTTCATTTGAAGACGGCAAAACAAAAAGACACCCTAGAGGGCCGAGTGAACTGTTTTGGGGGGGGTATCCTAAAAACGGGACGGGAAAGGGTTTAGGGTTTGATTAGGCGGACCGCTACCGCAAATCCCCCTAATCAAACCCCAAACCCTTTCCTCGCTTCTCATTTGATGGTGGCAAGACAAAAACACACCCTAGAGGGGCGGAGTGAACCCTTTTTGGGGGACCGGGTATCCTAAAACGGGACGGGAAAGGGTTTAGGGTTTGATTAGGCGGATCGCACGCGGATCCCCTACTCAAACCCTAAACCCTTTCCCTTGCTTCTCATTTGAAGGCGGCAAGACAAAAAGACACCCTAGAGGGGCCGAGTGAACCCTTTTTTGGGGGGGGGGGGTATCCTAAAACGGGACGGGAAACGGTTTAGTGTTTGATTAGGCTGATCCTTGCTTCTCATTTGAAGGCGGCAAGACAAAAAGACAGCCTAGAGGGGCCGAGTGAACCCTTTTTGGGGGGACCGGGTATCCTAAAGCGGGACAGGAAAGGGTTTAGGGTTTGATTAGGCGGACCGCTACCGCGGATCCCCCTAATCCAACCTAAAACCCATTCCCTTGCTTCTTATTTGAAGGTGGCAAGACAAAGACACACCCTAGAGGGGCGGAGTGAACCCTTTTTGGAGGGACCGGGTATCCTAAAACGGACAGAAAGGGTTTAGGGTTTCATTAGGCGGACCGCCACCGTGGATCCCCCTAATCAAACCCTAAACCCTTTCCTTGCTTCTCATTTGAAGGCGGCAAGACAAAAAGACACCCAGAGGGGCCGAGTGAACCCTTTTTTGGGGGGGCGAGTATCCTAAAATGGGACGGGAAACGGTTTAGTGTTTGATTAGGCGGATCCTCGCTTCTCAATGAAGGCGGCAAGACAAAAGACACCCTAGAGAGGGGCCGAGTGAACCCTTTTCGGGGGCGGGTATCCTAAAACGGGACGGGAAACGGTTTAGTGTTTGATTAGGCGGATCCTTGCTTCTCATTTGAAGGCGGCAAGACAAAAAGACATCCTAGAGGGGCCGAGTGAACCCTTTTGGGGGACCAGGTATCCTAAAGCGGGACAGAAAGGGTTTAGGGTTTGATTAGGCGGACCGCTACCTCGGATCCCCTAATCCAACCCAAAACCCTTTCCTCGCTTCTCATTTGAAGGTGGCAAGACAAAAACACACCCTAGAGGGGCGGAGTGAACCCTTTTTGGAGGGACCGGGTATCCTAAAACGGGACGAAAAAGGGTTTAGGGTTTCATTAGGCGGACCGCTACCGCGGATCCCTCTAATCAAACCCTAAACCCTTTCCCTTGCTTCTCATTTGAAGGCGGCAAGACAAAAAGACACCCTAGAGGGGCCGAGTGAACCCTTTTTTGGGGGGGCGGGTATCCTAAAACGGGACGGGAAACGGATTAGTGTTTGATTAGGCGGATCCTTGCTTTTCATTTGAAGACGGCAAAACAAAAAGACACCCTAGAGGGGCCGAGTGAACCCTTTTTTGGGGGGCCGGTATCCTAAAACGGGACGGGAAAGGGTTTAGGGTTTGATTAGGGGGACCGCTACCGCAAATCCCCCTAATCAATCCCTAAACTCTTTCCCTTGCTTCTCATTTGATGGTGGCAAGACAAAAACACACCCTAGAGGGGCGGAGTGAACCCTTTTTGGGAGGACCGGGTATCCTAAAACGGGACGGGAAAGGGTTTAGGGTTTCATTAGGCGGACCGCTACCGCGGATCCCCCTAATCAAACCCTAAACCTTTCCCTCGCTTTCTCATTTGAAGGCGGCAAGACAAAAAGACACCCTAGAGTGGCCGAGTGAACCCTTTTTGGGGGAGGGGGTTTCCAAAACGGGACGGAAACGGTTTAGTGTTTGATTAGGCGGATCCTTGCTTCTCATTTGAAGGCGGCAAGACAAAAAGACACCCTAGAGGGGCCGAGTGAACCCTTTTTGGGGGACCGGGTATCCTAAAGCGGGATAGGAAAGGGTTTAGGGTTTGATTAGGCGGACCGCTACCGCGGATCCCCCTAATCCAACCTAAACCCCATTCCTCGCTTCTTATTTGAAGGTGGCAAGACAAAGACACACCCTAGAGGAGCGGAGTGAACCCTTTTTGGGGGGACCGGGTATCCTAAAACGGGACGGGAAAGGGTTTAGGGTTTCATTAGGCGGACGCACCGCGGATCCCCCTAATCAAACCCTAAACCCTTTCCCTTGGTTCTCATTTGAAGGCGGCAAGACAAAAAGACACCCTAGAGGGGCCGAGTGAACCCTTTTTGGGGGGACCGGGAATCCTAAAGCGGGACAGGAAAGGGTTTAGGGTTTGATTAGGCGGACCGCTACCGCGGATCCCCTAATCCAACCTAAAACCCATTCCTCGCTTCTTATTTGAAGGTGGCAAGACAAAGACACACCCTAGAGGGGCGGAGTGAACCCTTTTTGGGGGACCGGGTATCCTAAAACGGGACAGGAAAGGGTTTAGGGTTTCATTAGGCGGACGCTTATCGCGGATCCCTAATCAAACCCTAAACCCTTTCCCTGCTTCTCATTTGAAGGCGGCAAGACAAAAAGACACCATAGAGGGGCCGAGTGAACCCTTTTTTGGGGGGGCGAGTATCCTAAAATGGGACGGGGAAACGTTTTTAGTGTTTGATTAGGCGGATCCTTGCTTCTCATTTGAAGGCGGCAAGACAAAAAGACACCCTAGAGGGGCCGAGTGAACCCTTTTTGGGGACGGGTATCCTAAAGCGGGACAGAAAGGGTTTAGGGTTTGATTAGGCGGATCACTACCTCGGATCCCCTAATCCAACCCAAAACCCTTTCCTTGCTTCTCATTTGAAGGTGGCAAGACAAAAACACACCCTAGAGGGGCGGAGTGAACCCTTTTTGGGGGACCGGGTATCCTAAAACGGGACGGGAAAGAGTTTAGGATTTGATTAGGCGGACCGCTACCGCGGATCCCCTAATCAAACCCAAAACCCTTTCCCTCGCTTCTCGTTTGAAGGTGGCAAGACAAAAAACACACCCTAGAGGGGCGGAGTGAACCCTTTTTGGGGGACCGGGTATCCTAAAACGGGACGGAAAAGGGTTTAGGGTTTCATTAGGCGGACTGCCACCTGGGGATCCCTCTAATCAAACCCTAAACCCTTTCCTCGCTTCTCATTTGAAGGCGGCAAGACAAAAAGACATCCTAGAGAGGCCGAGTGAACCCTTTTTTGGGGGGGCGGGTATCCTAAAATGGGACGGGAAACGGTTTAGTGTTTGATTAGGCGGATCCTTGCTTTTCATTTGAAGACGGCAAAACAAAAAGACACCCTAGGAGGGCCGAGTGAACTTTTTGGGGGCCGGTATCCTAAAACGGGACGGGAAAGGGTTTAGGGTTTGATTAGGCGGACCGCTCATCGTAAATCCCCTAATCAAACCCCAAACCCTTTCCCTTGCTTCTCATTTGATGGTGGCAAGACAAAAACACACCCTAGAGGGGCGGAGTGAACCCTTTTTGGGGGGGACCAGGTATCCTAAAACGGGACGGAAAGGGTTTAGGGTTTGATTAGGCGGACCGCTACCGCGGATCCCCCTACTCAAACCCTAAACCCTTTCCCTTGCTTCTCATTTGAAGGCGGCAAGACAAAAAGACACCCTAGAGGGGCCGAGTGAACCCTTTTTTCGGGGGGGGGGGGTATCCTAAAACGGGACGGGAAACGGTTTAGTGTTTGATTAGGCGGATCCCGCTTCTCATTTGAAGGCGTAAGACAAAAAGACAGCCTAGAGGGGCCGAGTGAACCCTTTTGGGGGACCGGGTATCCTAAAGCGGGACAGAAAGGGTTTAGGGTTTGATTAGGCGGACCGCACCGCGGATCCCCTAATCCAACCTAAAACCCATTCCCTTGCTTCTTATTTGAAGGTGGCAAGACAAAGACACACCCTAGAGGGGCGGAGTGAACCCTTTTTGGAGGGACCGGGTATCCTAAAACGGGACAGGAAAGGGTTTAGGGTTTCATTAGGCGGACCGCTACCGCGGATCCCCCTAATCAAACCCTAAACCCTTTCCCTTGCTTCTCATTTGAAGGCGGCAAGACAAAAAGACACCAAAGAGGGGCCGAGTGAACCCTTTTTTGGGGGGGCGAGTATCCTAAAATGGGACGGGAAACGGTTTAGTGTTTGATTAGGCGGATCCTTGCTTCTCATTTGAAGGCGGCAAGACAAAAAGACACCCTAGAGGGGCCGAGTGAACCCTTTTTTTGGGGCCGGGTATCCTAAAACGGGACGGGAAACGGTTTAGTGTTTGATTAGGCGGATCCTTGCTTCTCATTTGAAGGCGGAAGACAAAAAGACACCCTAGAGGGGCCGAGTGAACCCTTTTGGGGACCAGGTATCCTAAAGCGGGACAGAAAGGGTTTAGGGTTTGATTAGGCGGATCACACCCTCGGATCCCCTAATCCAACCCAAAACCCTTTCCTCGCTTCTCATTTGAAGGTGGCAAGACAAAAACACACCCTAGAGGGGCGGAGTGAACCCTTTTGAGGGACCGGTATCCTAAAACGGGACGAAAAGGGTTTAGGGTTTCATTAGGCGGACGCTATCCGGATCCCTCTAATCAAACCCTAAACCCTTTCCTGCTTCTCATTTGAAGGCGGCAAGACAAAGAAAAAAAGACACCCTAGAGGGGCCGAGTGAACCCTTTTTTGGGGGGGCGGTATCCTAAAACGGGACGGGAAACGGATTAGTGTTTGATTAGGCGGATCCTTGCTTTTCATTTGAAGACGGCAAACAAAAGACACCCTAGAGGGGCCGAGTGAACCTTTTTTGGGGGCCGGTATCCTTAAACGGGATTGGAAAGGGTTTAGGTTTGATTAGGGGACCGCCACCGCAAATCCCCTAATCAATCCCTAAACTCTTTCCCTTGCTTCTCATTTGATGGTGGCAAGACAAAAACACACCCTAGAGGGGTGAGTGAACCCTTTTGGGAGGACCGGTATCCTAAAACGGGACGGGGAAAGGGTTTAGGGTTTCATTAGGCGGATCACATCGCGGATCCCCCTAATCAAACCCTAAACCTTTTCCTTGCTTCTCATTTGAAGGCGGCAAGACAAAAAGACACCCTAGAGTGGCCGAGTGAACCCTTTTGGGGGAGGGGGTTTCTAAAACGGGACGGGAAACGGTTTAGTGTTTGATTAGGCGGATCCTTGCTTCTCATTTGAAGGCGGAAGACAAAAAGACACCCTAGAGGGGCCGAGTGAACCCTTTTTGAGGGGACCGGGTATCCTAAAGCGGGACAGAAAGGGTTTAGGTTTGATTAGGCGGACCGCTACCGCGGATCCCCCTAATCCAACCTAAACCCGATTCCCTCGCTTCTTATTGAAGGTGGCAAGACAAAGACACACCCTAGAGGAGCGGAGTGAACCCTTTTTGGGGGGACCGGGTATCCTAAAACGGGACGGGAAAGGGTTTAGGGTTTCATTAGGCGGATCGCTATCATGGATCCTAATCAAACCCTAAACCCTTTCCTGGTTCTCATTTGAAGGCGGCAAGACAAAAAGACACCCTAGAGGGGCCGAGTGAACCCTTTTTTGGGGGCGAGTATCCTAAAATGGGACGGGAAACGGTTTAGTGTTTGATTAGGCGGATCCTTGCTTCTCACCTTGCTTCTCATTTGAAGGCAAGATGACAAAAGCACCCTAGAGGGGCCGAGTGATCCCTTTTTGGGGGGGCGGGTATCCTAAAACGGACGGAAACGGTTTAGTGTTTGATTAAGCGGATCCTCGCTTCTCATTTGAAGGCGGCAAGACAAAAGACACCCTAGAGGGGCCGAGTGAACCCTTTTTGGGGGGGACCGGGTATCCTAAAGCGGGACGAGAAAGGGTTTAGGGTTTGATTAGGCGGACTGCACCTCTGATCCCCCCTAATCCAACCCAAAACCCTTTTCTCGCTTCTCATTTGAAGGTGGCAAGACAAAAACACACCCTAGAGGGGCGGAGTGAACCCTTTTTGGGGGACCGGGTATCCTAAAACGGGACGGGAAAGGGTTTAGGGTTTCATTAGGCGGATCGCTATCGCGGATTCCCCTAATCAAACCCTAAACCCTTTCCCTTGCTTCTCATTTGAAGGCGGCAAGACAAAAAGACACCCTAGAGGGGCCGAGTGAACCCTTTTGGGGGGGGCCGGGTATCCTAAAACGGGACGGGAAACGGTTTAGTGTTTGATTAGGCGGATCCTTGCTTCTCATTTGAAGGCGACAAGACAAAAAGACACCCTAGAGGGGCCGAGTGAACCCTTTTGGGGGGGGCCGGGTATCCTAAAACGGGACGGGAAAGGGTTTAGTGTTTGATTAAAGCGGATCCTCGCTTCTCATTTGAAGGCGGCAAGACAAAAAGACACCCTAGAGGGGCCGAGTGAACCCTTTTTGGGGGACCGGGTATCCTAAAGCGGGATGAGAAAGGGTTTAGGGTTTGATTAGGCGGACTCTACTCCTGATCCCCCTAATCCAACCCAAAACCCATTCCTCGTTTCTCATTTGAAGGTGGCAAGACAAAAACACATCCTAGAGGGGCGGAGTGAACCCTTTTTGGGGGGACCGAGTATCCTAAAACGGGAAGAAAAAGGGTTTAGGGTTTCATTAGGCGGATCGCCACCGCGGATCCTCTAATCAAACCCTAAAGCCTTTCCTCGCTTCTCATTTCAAGGCGCAAGACAAAAGACACCCTAGAGGGGCCGAGTGAACCCTTTTTTGGGGGCGGGTATCCTAAAATGGGACGGAAACGGTTTAGTGTTTGATTAGGCGGATCCTTGCTTTTCATTTGAAGACGCAAAACAAAAAGACACCCTAGAGGGGCCGAGTGAACCCTTTTTTGGGGGGCCGGGTATCCTTTAACGGGACGGGAAAGGGTTTAGGGTTTCATTAGGCGGATCACATCGGATTCCCCTAATCAAACCCTAAACTCTTTCCCTTGCTTCTCATTTGATGGTGGCAAGACAAAAACACACCCTAGAGGGGCGGAGTGAACCCTTTTTGGGGGGACCGGGTATCCTAAAACGGGACGGGAAAGGGTTTAGTGTTTGATTAGGGATCATATCATCGGATCCCCTAATCAAACCCTAAACCCTTTCCCTTGCTTCTCATTTGAAGGCGGCAAGACAAAAAGACACCCTAGAGGGGCCGAGTGAACCCTTTTGGGGGGGGGGGGGTATCCTAAAATGGGACGGGAAACGGTTTAGTGTTTGATTAGGCGGATCCTTGCTTCTCATTTGAAGGCGGCAAGACAAAAAGACAGCCTAGAGGGGCCGAGTGAACCCTTTTGGGGGACCGGTATCCTAAAGCGGACAGAAAGGGTTTAGGTTTGATTTGGCGGACCGCTACCGCGGATCCCGCTAATCCAACTTAAAACCCATTCCTCGCTTCTTATTTGAAGGTGGCAAGACAAAGACACACCCTAAAGGGGCGGAGTGAACCCTTTTTGGGGGGCCGGTATCCTAAAACGGGACGGGAAAGGGTTTAGGGTTTGATTAGGCGGATCGCATCAGGGATCCCCTAATCAAACCCTAAACCCTTTCCCTTTCTTCTCATTTGAAGGCGGCAAGACAAAAAGACACCTTAGAGGGGCCGAGTGAACCCTTTTTTGGGGGCGAGTATCCTAAAATGGGACGGAAACGGTTTAGTGTTTAATTAGGTGGATCCTTGCTTCTCACCTTGCTTCTCATTTGAAGGCGGCATGACAAAAAGACAGCCTAGAGGGGCCGAGTGAACCCTTTTTTGGGGGGGCGGGTATCCTAAAACGGACGGGAAACGGTTTAGTGTTTGATTAGGCAGATCCTTGCTTCTCATTTGAAGGGCAAGAAGACAAAAAGACACCCTAGAGGGGCCGAGTGAACCCTTTTTGGGGGACCGGGTATCCTAAAGCGGGACAGGAAAGGGTTTAGGGTTTGATTAGGCGGACCGCTACCACGGATCCCCTAATCAAACCCTAAACCCTTTCCCTTGCTTCTCATTTGAAGGCGGCAAGACAAAAAGACACCCTAGAGGGGCCGAGTGAACCCTTTTTTGGGGGGGGGGCGGGTATCCTAAAACGGACGGAAAGGGTTTAGTGTTTGATTTTTTGGGACCGCTACCGCGGATCCCCTTAATCAAACCCTAAACCCTTTCCTTTGCTTCTCATTTGAAGGCGACAAGACAAAAATACACCCTAGAGGGGCCGAGTGAACCCTTTTTGGAGGGCCGGGTATCATAAAACGGGACGGGAAAGGTTTTAGGGTTTGATTAGGCAAACCGCCACTACAGCATCCCCCTAATCAAACCTTAAACCATTTCCCTTGCTTTTCATTTGAAGGCGGCAAGACAAAAAGATTAGACACCCTAGAGGGGCCGAGTGAACCCTTTTTTGGGGGTCGGGTATCCTAAAATGGGACGGAAAGGGTTTAGGGTTTGATTAGGCGGATCGCATCGCCAACCCCCTAATCAAACCCTAAACCCTTTCCTCGCTTCTCATTTGAAGGCGGCAAGACAAAAAGACACCCTAGTGGGGGCGAGTGAACCTTTTTTGGGGGCATGGGTATCCTAAAACGGGACGGGAAAGGGTTTAGGTTTGATTAGGCGGACCGCTATCGCCAACCCCCCTAATCAAACCCTAAACCCTTTCCCTTGCTTCTCATTTGAAGGCGGCAAGACAAAAAGACACCCAAGTGGGGCCGAGTGAACCCTTTTTTGGGGGGGCGAGTATCCTAAAATGGGACGGGAAACGGTTTAGTGTTTGATTAGGCGGATCCTTGCTTCTCACCTTGCTTCTCATTTGAAGGCAAGATGACAAAAAGCACCCTAGAGGGGCCGAGTGATCCCTTTTTTGGGGGGGCGGGTATCCTAATACGGGACGGGAAACGGTTTAGTGTTTGATTAGGCGGATCCTTGCTTCTCATTTGAAGGCGGCAAGACAAAAAGACACCCTAGAGGGGCCGAGTGAACCCTTTTGGGGGACCGGTATCCTAAAGCGGGACAGAAAGGGTTTAGTGGTTTGATTAGGCGGATCGCTACCTCTGGATCCCCCTAATCCAACCCAAAACCCTTTCTCTTGCTTCTCATTTGAAGGTGGCAAGACAAAAACACACCCTAGAGGGGCGGAGTGAACCCTTTTTGGGGGACCGGGTATCCTAAAACGGGACGGAAAAGGGTTTAGGTTTCATTAGGCGGATCGCATCAGCGGATTCCCCTAATCAAACCCTAAACCCTTTCCCTTGCTTCTCATTTGAAGGCGGCAAGACAAAAAGACACCCTAGAGGGGCCGAGTGAACCCTTTTGGGGGGCCGGGTATCCTAAAACGGGACGGGAAAGGGTTTAGGGTTTGATTAGGCGGATCCTTGCTTCTCATTTGAAGGCGACAAGACAAAAAGACAGCCTAGAGGGGCCGAGTGAACCCTTTTTTGGGGGGGCGGGTATCCTAAAACGGGACGGGAAACGGTTTAGTGTTTGATTAGGCGGATCCTTGCTTCTCATTTGAAGGCGGCAAGACAAAAAGACACCCTAGAGGGGCCGAGTGAACCCTTTTTGGGGGGACCGGGTATCCTAAAGCGGGATAGGAAAGGGTTTAGGGTTTGATTAGGCGGACCTCTACCTCGGATCCCCCTAATCCAACCCAAAACCCTTTCCCTTGCTTCTCATTTGAAGGTGGCAAGACAAAAACACATCCTAGAGGGGCGGAGTGAACCCTTTTTGGGGGGACCGAGTATCCTAAAACGGGAAGAAAAAGGGTTTAGGGTTTCATTAGGCGGATTGCCATCGCGGATCCCTCTAATCAAACCCTAAAGCCTTTCCTCGCTTCTCATTTGAAGGCGGCAAGACAAAAAGACACCCTAGAGGGGCCGAGTGAACCCTTTTTGGGGGGGCGGGTATCCTAAAATGGGACGGGAAACGGTTTAGTGTTTGATTAGGCGGATCCTTGCTTTTCATTTGAAGACGCAAAACAAAAAGACACCCTAGAGGGGCCGAGTGAACCCTTTTTTGGGGGCCGGTATCCTTTAACGGGACGGGAAAGGGTTTAGGGTTTGATTAGGCGGACCTCTACCGCAAATCCCCCTAATCAAACCCTAAACTCTTTCCCTTGCTTCTCATTTGATGGTGGCAAGACAAAAACACACCCTAGAGGGGCGGAGTGAACCCTTTTTGGGGGGGCTGGGTATCCTAAAACGGGACGGGAAAGGGTTTAGGTTTGATTAGGCGGACCGCTATCGCGGATCCCCCTAATCAAACCCTAAACCCTTTCCTTGCTTCTCATTTGAAGGCGGCAAGACAAAAAGACACCTAGAGGGGCCGAGTGAACCCTTTTGGGGGGTATCCTAAAACGGGACGGAAACGGTTTAGTGTTTGATTAGGCGGATCCTTGCTTCTCATTTGAAGGCGCAAGAAAAAAAAAGACAGCCTAGAGGGGCCGAGTGAACCCTTTTGGGGGACCGGGTATCCTAAAGCGGGACAGAAAGGGTTTAGGGTTTGATTTGGCGGACCGCTATCGCGGATCCCGCTAATCCAACCTAAAACCCATTCCTCGCTTCTTATTTGAAGGTGGCAAGACAAAGACACACCCTAGAGGGGCGGAGTGAACCCTTTTTGGGGGGCCGGTATCCTAAAACGGGACGGGAAAGGGTTTAGGGTTTGATTAGGCGGATCGCTATCATGGGATCCCTAATCAAACCCTAAACCCTTTCCTTTCTTCTCATTTGAAGGCGGCAAGACAAAAAGACACCCTAGAGGGGCCGAGTGAACCCTTTTTTGGGGGGCGAGTATCCTAAAATGGGACGGGAAACGGTTTAGTGTTTAATTAGGTGGATCCTTGCTTCTCACCTTGCTTCTCATTTGAAGGCGGCATGACAAAAAGACAGCCTAGAGGGGCCGAGTGAACCCTTTTTGGGGGGGCGGGTATCCTAAAACGGGACGGAAAACGGTTTAGTGTTTGATTAGGCAGATCCTTGCTTCTCATTTGAAGGCAGCAAGACAAAAAGACACCCTAGAGGGGCCGAGTGAACCCTTTTTGGGGGGACCGGGTATCCTAAAGCGGGACAGGAAAGGGTTTAGGGTTTGATTAGGCGGACCGCTACCACGGATCCCCCTAATCAAACCCTAAACCCTTTCCCTTGCTTCTCATTTGAAGGTGGCAAGACAAAAACACACCCTAGAGGGGCGGAGTGAACCCTTTTTGGGGGACCGGCATCCTAAAACGGACGGGAAAGGGTTTAGGGTTTCATTAGGCGGACGCCACCGCGGATTCCCCTAATCAAACCCTAAACCCTTTCCCTTGCTTCTCATTTGAAGGCGGCAAGACAAAAAGACACCCTAGAGGGGCCGAGTGAACCCTTTTTTTGGGGGGCGGGTATCCTAAAACGGGACGGGAAAGGGTTTAGTGTTTGATTTGTCGGACCGCTACCGCGGATCCCCTTAATCAAACCCTAAACCCTTTCCCTTGCTTCTCATTTGAAGGCGGCAAGACAAAAATACACCCTAGAGGGGCCGAGTGAACCCTTTTTTGGAGGGCCGGGTATCATAAAACGGGATTTAGGGAAAGGTTTTAGGTTTGATTAGGCAAACCGCCACCGCGGATCCCCCTAATCAAACCTTAAACCCTTTCCCTTGCTTTTCATTTGAAGGCGGCAAGACAAAAAGATTAGACACCCTAGAGGGGCCGAGTGAACCCTTTTTTGGGGGGCAGGGTATCCTAAAATGGGACGGGAAAGGGTTTAGGGTTTGATTATTAGGCGGACGCCACCGCCAACCCCTAATCAAACCCTAAACCCTTTCCCTCGCTTCTCATTTGAAGGCGGCAAGACAAAAAGACACCCTAGAGGGGCCGAGTGAACCCTTTTTTTGGGGGCATGGTATCCTAAAACGGGACGGGAAAGGGTTTAGGGTTTGATTAGGCGGACCGCTACCGCCAACCCCCCTAATCAAACCCTAAACCCTTTCCCTTGCTTCTCATTTGAAGGCGGCAAGACAAAAAGACACCCAAGTGGGGGCGAGTGAACCCTTTTTTGGGGGGCATGGGAATCCTAAAACGGGACGGGAAAGGGATTAGGGTTTGAATAGGCGGACCGCTACCACGGATCCCCCTAATCAAACCCTAAACCCTTTCCCTTGCTTCTCATTTGAAGGCGGCAAGACAAAAGGACACCCTAGAGGGGCCGAGTGAACCTTTTTCGGGGGGGGTCAAGTTATCCTAAAATGGGACGGGAAAGGGTTTAGGGTTTGATTAGGCGGACCGCCACCGCCAACCCCTAATCAAACCCTAAACCCTTTCCTTGCTTCTCATTTGAAGGCGGCAAGACAAAAAGACACCCAAGTGGGGGCGAGTGAACCCTTTTTTGGGGGGCATGGGTATCCTAAACGGACGGGAAAGGGTTTAGGGTTTGATTATGCGGATCGCCACCGCGGATCCCCCTAATCAAACCCTAAACCCTTTCCCTTGCTTCTCATTTGATGGAGGCAAGACAAAAAGACACCCTAGAGGGGCCGAGTGAACCCTTTTTGGGAGGCCGGGTATCCTAAAATGGGACGGGAAAGGGTTTAGAGTTTGATTAGGCGGACCGCTGCCGCGGATCCCCCTAATCCAACCCAAATCACTTTCCCTTGCTTCTCATTTGAAGGTGCCAAGACAAAAACACACCCTAGAGGGGCGGAGTGAACCCTTTTTCGGGGGACCGGTATCCTACATAACGGACGGGAAAGGGTTTAGGGTTTGATTAGGAGGACCGCTACCGCGGATCCCTAATCTAACCTAAAACCTTTCCCTTACTTCTCATTTGAAGGTGGCAAGACAAAAACACACCCTAGAGGGATGGAGTGATCCCTTTTTGGGGGACCAGTATCCTAAAACGGACGGGAAAGGGTTTAGGGTTTGATTAGGCGGACCGCTACCACGGATCCCCCTAATCAAACCCTAAACCCTTTCCCTTGCTTCTCATTTGAAGGCGGCAAGACAAAAGGACACCCTGGAGGGGCCGAGTGAACCCTTTTTTGGGGGGGTGGGTATCCTAAAATGGGATTTTAGGGAAAGGGTTTAGGGTTTGATTAGGCGGACGCCACCGCTAACCCCTAAACAAACCCTAAACCCTTTCCCTTGCTTCTCATTTGAAGGCGGCAAGACAAAAAGACACCCAAGTGGGGGCGAGTGAACCCTTTTTTGGGGGGCATGGGTATCCTAAAACGGGACGGGAAAGGGTTTAGGGTTTGATTACGCGGACCGCTACCGCGGATCCCCCTAATCAAACCCTAAACCCTTTCCCTTGCTTCTCATTTGATGGAGGCAAGACAAAAAGACACCCTAGAGGGGCCGAGTGAACCCTTTTTTGGGAGGCCGGGTATCCTAAAATGGGACGGGAAAGGGTTTAGGGTTTGATTAGGCGGACCGCTGCCGTGGATCCCCCTAATCCAACCCAAATCACTTTCCCTTGCTTCTCATTTGAAGGTGCCAAGACAAAAACACACCCTAGAGGGGCGGAGTGAACCCTTTTTGGGGGGACCGGGTATCCTACAACGGGACGGGAAAGGGTTTAGGGTTTGATTAGGAGGATCGCACGCGGATCCCCCTAATCCAACCCAAAACCCTTTCCTTACTTCTCATTTGAAGGTGGCAAGACAAAAACACACCCTAGAGGGATGGAGTGATCCCTTTTGGGGGACCAGGGTATCCTAGAACGGGACGGGATAGGGTTTAGGGTTTGATTAGGCGGACCGCTACCGCGGATCCCCCTAATTAAACCCTAAACCCATTCCCTTGCTTCTCATTTGAAGGCGGCAAGACAAAAAGACACCCTAGAGGGGCCGAGTGAACCCTTTTTTGGGGGGCCGGTTATCCTAAAATGGGACGGGAAAAGGTTTAGGGTTTTATTAGGCGGACCACTACCGCGGATACCCCTAACCAAACACTAAACCCTTTCCCTTGCTTCTCATTTGAAGGCGGCAAGACAAAAAGACAACCTAGAGGGGCCGAGTGAATCCTTTTTTTTGGGGGGCATGGGTATCCTAAAACGGGAGGGGAAAGGGTTTAGGGTTTGATTAGGCCGACCGCTACCGCGGATCCCCCTAATAAAACCCTAAACCCTTTCCCTTGCTTTTCATTTGAAGGCGGCAAGATAAAAAGACACCCTAGAGGGGCCGAGTGAACCCTTTTTTTTTGGGGGGGGGGGGGTATCCTAAAACGGGATGGGAAAGGGTTTAGGGTTTGATTAGGCGGACCGCTACCGCGGATCCCCTAATAAAACCCTAAACCCTTTCCCTTGCTTCTCATTTGAAGGCGGCAAGACAAAAGGACACCCTAGAGGGGCCGAGTGAATCCTTTTCGGGGGGGGGGGGGCGAGTATCCTAAAATGGGACGGAAACGGTTTAGTGTTTGATTAGGCGGATCCTTGCTTCTCATTTGAAGGCGGCAAGACAAAAAGACACCCTAGAGGGGCCGAGTGAACCCTTTTTTGGGGGCGGGTATCCTAAAACGGGACGGGAAACGGTTTAGTGTTTGATTAGGCGGATCCTTCCTTCTCATTTGAAGGCGGCAAGACAAAAATACACCCTAAAGGGGCCGAGTGAACCCTTTTTGGGTGGACCGGGTACCCTAAAGCGGGACAGGAAAGGGTTTAGGGTTTGATTAGGCGGACCGCTACCTCGGATCCCCCTAATCCAACCCAAAACCCTTTCCCTTGCTTCTCATTTGATGGTGGCAAGACAAAAACACACCCTAGAGGGGCGGAGTGAACCCTTTTTGGGGGACCGGGTATCCTAAAACGGGACGGGGAAGGGTTTAGGGTTTGATTAGGCGGACCGCTACAGCGGATGCCCCTAATCAAACCCTAAACCCTTTCCCTCGCTTCTCATTTGAAGGCGGCAAGACAAAAAGACACCCTAGAGGGGCCGAGTGAACCCTTTTTTTGGGGAGCGGGTATCCTAAAACGGGACGGGAAAGGGTTTAGGGTTTGATTTGGCGGACGGCTACCGCGGATCCCCCTAATCAAACCCTAAACCCTTTCCCTGCTTCTCATTTGAAGGCGGCAAGACAAAAATACACCCTAGAGGGGCCGAGTGAACCCTTTTTTGGAGGGCCGGGTATCCTAAAACGGGACGGAAAGGTTTTAGGGTTTGATTAGGAAGACCGCTACCGCGGATCCCCCTAATCAAACTTTAAACCCTTTCCCTTGCTTCTCATTTGAAGGCGACAAGACAAAAAGACACCCTAGAGGGGCCGAGTGAACCCTTTTTTGAGGGCCGGGAATCCTATAACGGGACGGGAAAGGGATTAGGGTTTGAATAGGCGAACCGCTACCACGGATCCCCCTAATCAAACCCTAAACCCTTTCCTTGCTTCTCATTTGAAGGCGGCAAGACAAAAGGACACCCTAGAGGGGCCGAGTGAACCCTTTTTGGGGGGACCGAGTATCCTAAAACGGGACGGGAAAGGGTTTAGGGTTTGATTAGGCGGACCGCTACCGCCAACCCCCCTAATCAAACCCTAAACCCTTTCCTTTGCTTCTCATTTGAAGGCGGCAAGACAAAAAGACACCCTAGTGGGGGCGAGTGAACCCTTTTTTGGGGGGATGGGTATCCTAAAACGGGACGGGAAAGGGTTTAGGGTTTGATTATGCGGACCGCTACCGCGGATCCCCCTAATAAAACCCTAAACCCTTTCCCTTGCTTCTCATTTGATGGCGGCAAGACAAAAAGACACCCTAGAGGGGCCGAGTGAACCCTTTTTTGGGAGGCCGGGTATCCTAAAATGAGACGGGAAAGGGTTTAGGGTTTGACTAGGCGGACCGCTACCGCGGATCCCCCTAATCCAACCCAAATCACTTTCCCTTGCTTCTCATTTGAAGGTGGCAAGACAAAAACACACCCTAGAGGGACGGAGTGATCCCTTCCTAAAACGGGACGGGAAAGGGTTTAGGGTTTGATTAGGCGGACCGCTACCGCGGATCCCCGTAATTAAACCCTAAACCCTTTCCCTTGCTTCTCATTTGAAGGCGGCAAGACAAAAAGACACCCTAGAGGGGCCGAGTGAACCCTTTTTGGGAGGCCGGGTATCCTAAAATGGGACGGGAAAGGGTTTAGGTTTGATTAGGCGGACCGCTATCGCGGATACCCCTAATCAAACACAAAACCCTTTCCCTTGCTTCTCATTTGAAGGCGGCAAGACAATAAGACACCCTAGAGGGACGGAGTGATCCCTTTTTGGGGGGGACCGGGTATCCTAAAACGAGACGGGAAAGGGTTTAGGGTTTGATTAGGCGGATCGCTACCGCGGATCCCCCTAATCCAACCCAAAACCCTTTCCCTTGCTTCTCATTTGAAGGTGGCAAGACAAAAACACACCCTAGAGGGATGGAGTAATCCCTTTTGGGGGACCGGTATCCTAGAACGGACGGGAAAGGGTTTAGGGTTTGATTAGGCGGACCGCCACCGCGGATCCCCCTAATCAAACCCTAAACCCTTTCCCTCGCTTCTCATTTGAAGGCGGCAAGACAAAAAGACACCCTAGAGGGGCCGAGTGAACCCTTTTTGGGGGGCCGGTATCCTAAAATGGGACGGGAAAGGGTTTAGGGTTTGATTAGGTGGACCGCTACCGCGGATACCCCTAACCAAACACTAAACCCTTTCCCTTGCTTCTCATTTAAAGGCGGCAAGACAAAAAGACAACCTAGAGGGGCCGAGTGAATCCTTTTTTTTGGGGGGGGGGGGGGGGGGGTTATCCTAAAACGGGAGGGGAAAGGGTTTAGGGTTTGATTAGGCCGATCACCACGGATCCCCTAATAAAACCCTAAACCCTTTCCCTTGCTTTTCATTTGAAGGCGGCAAGATAAAAAGACACCCTAGAGGGGCCGAGTGAACCCTTTTTTTTTGGGGGGGTATCCTTAAACGGGAGGGGAAAGGGTTTAGGGTTTGATTAGGCGGACCGCTACCGCGGATCCCCCTAATAAAACCCTAAACCCTTTCCCTTGCTTCTCATTTGAAGGCGGCAAGACAAAAAGACACCCTAGAGGGGCCGAGTGAATCCTTTTTGGGGGGACCGAGTATCCTAAAATGGGACGGGAAACGGTTTAGTGTTTGATTAGGCGGATCCTTGCTTCTCATTTGAAGGCGGCAAGACAAAAAGACACCCTAGAGGGGCCGAGTGAATCCTTTTGGGGGGGGGGGGGCGGGTATCCTAAAACGGGACGGGAAACGGTTTAGTGTTTGATTAGGCGGATCCTTCCTTCTCATTTGAAGGCGGCAAGACAAAAAGACACCCTAAAGGGGCCGGTGAACCCTTTTGGGTGGACCGGGTGCCCTAAAGCGGGACAGAAAGGGTTTAGGGTTTGATTAGGCGGGACCGCTACCTCGGATCCCCCTAATCCAACCCAAAACCCTTTCCCTTGCTTCTCATTTGATGGTGGCAAGACAAAAACACACCCTAGAGGGGCGGAGTGAACCCTTTTTGGGGGGACCGGGTATCCTAAAACGGGACGGGAAAGGGTTTAGGGTTTGATTAGGCGGACCGCTACCGCGGATCCCCCTAATCAAACCCTAAACCCTTTCCTTGCTTCTCATTTGAAGGCGGCAAGACAAAAAGACACCCTAGAGGGGCCGAGTGAACCTTTTTTTTGGGGAGCCGGGTATCCTAAAACGAGACGGGAAAGGGTTTAGGGTTTGATTTGGCGGACGCCACCGCGGATCCCCTTAATCAAACCCTAAACCCTTTCCCTCGCTTCTCATTTGAAGGCGGCAAGACAAAAATACACCCTAGAGGGGCCGAGTGAACCCTCTTTTTGGGGAGCGGGTATCCTAAAATGAGACGGGAAAGGGTTTAGGGTTTCATTAGGCGGACCGCTACCGCGGATCCCCCTAATCAAACCCTAAACCCTTTCCTTTGCTTCTCATTTGAAGGCGGCAAGACAAAAAGACACCCTAGAGGGGCCGAGTGAACCCTTTTTTTTGGGGGAGCGGGTATCCTAAAACGAGACGGAAAGGTTTTAGGGTTTGATTAGGCAGACGCCACCGCGGATCCCCTAATCAAACTTTAAACCCTTTCCTTGCTTCTCATTTGAAGGCGACAAGACAAAAAGACACCCTAGAGGGGCCGAGTGAACCCTTTTTTGAGGGGCTGGGAATCCTATAACGGGCGGGAAAGGGATTAGGGTTTGAATAGGCGAACCGCTACCACGGATCCCCCTAATCAAACCCTAAACCCTTTCCCTTGCTTCTCATTTGAAGGCGGCAAGACAAAAGGACACCCTAGAGGGGCTGAGTGAACCCTTTTTTGGGGGGCCGAGTATCCTAAAACGGGACGGGAAAGGGTTTAGGGTTTGATTAGGCGGACCGCTACCGCCAACCCCCCTAATCAAACCCTAAACCCTTTCCTTTGCTTCTCATTTGAAGGCGGCAAGACAAAAAGACACCCTAGTGGGGGCGAGTGAACCCTTTTTTGCGGGGCATGGGTATCCTAAAACGGGACGGGAAAGGGTTTAGGGTTTGATTATGCGGACCGCTACCGCGGATCCCCCTAATAAAACCCTAAACCCTTTCCCTTGCTTCTCATTTGATGGCGGCAAGACAAAAAGACACCCTAGAGGGGCCGAGTGAACCCTTTTTGGGAGGTCGGGTATCCTAAAATGAGACGGGGAAAGGGTTTTAGGTTTGACTAGGCGGACCGCTACCGCGGATCCCCCTAATCCAACCCAAATCACTTTCCCTTGCTTCTCATTTAAAGGTGCCAAGACAAAAACACACCCTAGAGGGGCGGAGTGAACCTTTTTTGGGGGGATCGGGTATCCTAAACCGGGACGGGAAAGGGTTTAGGGTTTGATTAGGCGGACCGCTACCGCGGATCCCCCTAATCCAACCCAAAACCCTTTCCCTTACTTCTCATTTGAAGGTGGCAAGACAAAAACACACCCTAGAGGGACGGAGTGATCCCTTTTTGGGGGACTGCGGGTATCCTAAAACGGGACGGGAAAGGGTTTAGGGTTTGATTAGGCGGACCGCTACCACGGATCCCCGTAATTAAACCCTAAACCCTTTCCCTTACTTCTCATTTGAAGGCGGCAAGACAAAAAGACACCCTAGAGGGGCCGAGTGAACCCTTTTTGGGGGCCGGGTATCCTAAAACGGGACGGGAAAAGGTTTAGGGTTTGATTAGGCGGACCGCTATCGCGGATACCCCTAATCAAACACAAAACCCTTTCCCTTGCTTCTCATTTGAAGGCGGCAAGACAATAAGACACCCTAGAGGGACGAAGTGATCCCTTTTTGAGGGGGACCGGGTATCCTAAACGAGACGGGGGAAAGGGTTTAGGGTTTGATTAGGCGGACCGCTACCGCGGATCCCCTAATTAAACCCTAAACCCTTTCCCTTGCTTCTCATTTGAAGGCGGCAAGACAAAAAGACACCCTAGAGGGGCCGAGTGAACCCTTTTTTGGGGGGCTGGGTATCCTAAAATGGGACGGGAAAAGGTTTAGGGTTTGATTAGGCGGACCGCTACCGCGGATACCCCTAATCAAACACTAAACCCTTTCCCTTGCTTCTCATTTGAAGGCGGCAAGACAAAAAGACACCCTAGAGGGGCCGAGTGAACCCTTTTTTTTGGGGGGGGGGGTATCCTAAAACGGGAGGGGAAAGGGTTTAGGGTTTGATTAGGCGGACCGCTACCACGGATCCCCCTAATAAAACCCTAAACCCTTTCCCTAGCTTCTCATTTGAAGGCGGTAAGACAAAAAGACACCCTAGTGGGGGCGAGTGAACCCTTTTTTTGTGGGCATGGGCATCCTAAAATGGGACGGGAAAGGGTTTAGGGTTTTATTATGCGGACTGCTACCGCGGATCCCCCTAATGAAACCCTAAACCCTTTCCCTTGCTTCTCATTTGATGGCGGCAAGACAAAAAGACACCCTAGAGGGGCCGAGTGAACCCTTTTTTGGGGGGCCGGGTATCCTAAAATGGGACGGGAAAATGTTTAGGGTTTGATTAGGCGGACTGATGTGTGCATTTTACATAGTCTTTATAGGCCATTTATGCACACATTTCTATGCTATTTTAGTAGTAAATTGCTACGAATATGCCCCGAATAGTCTACTTTGGGTTCTCTTGTCATATTTGCAGGTATGAGCCAGAAAGGAGTAAATCAAGCCTAAAACATGTCCCTAGGCATGCATTTAGGAGATGAGTTGTATTGGAGCTTGGGAACTATTGATTTGAGATGCGCGCGGAAGTAAAGAAGCTAGGCGAGCAAAACAAGAACTCCAAATTACTAGTGCCTAGTTTGAGGAGCCACATCTCGAGTTATACGAGAGATAATCAGGTTATTCTAGTTGGATATGAAAGCTTATCCTCTTAGCTTTCCAACGCCACAAAAATCGCTTGATTCGGACAAGTAACGAAGAAATGGCAGCCGTTTGAAGTTGATCGCGGAGCGGAATTACGCGCCGAGAAGTCCTCGATCGAGAGGAATTGTTCTCGATCGAGAGCCTTAAGTGCTCGATCGAGCAACAATCTTTGACGGGCTTGGCCTGTTTTGTTATTTAGGATTAGCAAGTCATTATTTTGTTATAAATAGGCTTGCACGCCAAACGCATGATACATCAGACGGGACTGGAGCTCTTCTCCGCCGCCACCTCTTTCTTATTTTGTTAGGATCTTAAATTCTGCTTCTATTCTTAACCTTTAATTGGTAATTCTATTGCTTTAATTCTTCCCTTATGCTTTATTCATTAATTATGCATTGCTAATTCTCTTGCTAGGATATTAGGGGAACCGTAATTATGTTAGATTAGTAATCGATCTATTATGATAATGCTCATATGATCCATGTTGTTTTCGTTACAATTAATTGTTATAGTCTTTTTGAATCGACGCAATTAGATTATAAATCGTAGTAAACCTCGACCTAGATCAAAAGATTGGAAAGGGTGAGACTCGTAGCGATACATTAGGGCGTGGTAGTGAGGGCGAAAGCTAAGCTATTTGTGCTTTAGGGCGAATTAAGGACCGAAAGGTGACGTTTGTTACCCCTTAGATTTATTTGCTTGACCTTAAACTTAGATTACTAGACTAATTAATCGCGGTGAACCGATTGTCCTAGCTATCCCTTTCCCTTGCTTTTCTCTCATCCCTTACCTTGTTGTAGTTTAGACTTTAAAATCGAATCAACCCAATTTGTGACATTAATAAACGAATCGTTAAAAATGATATCTTGCCTCCCTGCAGATCGACCCTTATTACTACCTATTAGTAATTTGGTTTATAAATTTTATCTTTGATACTAAAACGACGGTATCAAATTTTGGCGCGTTGTTTGGGAGGCAATTGCCCTATTTGTTTTTTTTTTTTTTTTTTTTCGTTTATTTCCCCTCCGTCTCGTGGAATTTTATTTCGAGACAGTTCTTATCTTCCTTGCTAGTGTTGTTTGATAGGTCCTACAGGTCCTATGGCCATGCTTCAGGAGGTATTTTGTGAGAGATGCGGATCGTGGGACACGATGCGACGGTTCATCGCCTTTCAGATCGTGACCAAGTTTATGCTTATCGACAGTATAAACAAAGTCACTATGTTTCGTCCCCACCTCGCAGTTATGCACCACCGCATCCGTACTATCAACGAGGCTTCCGAGAGCCCTCCTATTCTTTTTCACCACCGCAACAACCAACCCCTCCTGCTGTCAACAATGAAGAGTTTGACGAGTTGAAATCACTATTAGCGTCACTCACACTTCAATCGCAACAAATGGAACAATCGAGGAATGCCTCAATTGAAAGTCTTACGCACCAGGTCGCTCAGGTAACAGTCGAGACGGATTTTGATGTGTACAACTCGGACTTCGAGGACGATTACATTATTGCGACATTTGACAAGGAAATCCCATCAGAAAATTTGGTCGATCGAGCTGTTACCATTGCTCGATCGAGTGGATTTGGTGAAGAAGAGTCTCGATCGAGTGACTTAGTTGCTCGATCGAGCACAATAGCTGCGGGCAGCATTGAGTTAGCATCCGACTCTGTCCAGATTGGCGATGAGAAGGTGAACGAAGACCATACCGCTTCAATGAAAGGTAGTATCACTCCTTTTGTTGACATTAGTACGACTACTTTTCATCCTTCCGTCAATTCATATCGCTTTGAATTGACGCTCCGCCCCGACTCGGGAGCAATTTGGAGGAAAATCGCTATATTTCTTCTTATGCAGGTCTAACGAGTTGTGACCCGGGAAAGGGATCGAAAGATTCTATCCCGCCTAGGAAGAAAGCACGACAAAGAGCCGATGAGTTGTGATGGATGCTATGATAGGGCCGCCTTTGCCGCTATACTATGGAGGACGGTAGTGAAGCTGTCGATGGCTGAAATAACTGCTTTCAGTCAAAAGCCTCGAGGAGGGGCGATTTATTTCGTTATTCGTTAAGCCGGGTTTGCAACCCCGTGCAATTTGTAATAAATTATATACTTAAAACCATTTCTGTTTTTATTAGGCATTTCTAAGACAATGTTTTGCGTGAAACATTTATTTGGTATTTGGATATATTTTTGTGTTTAGTCTTGCAGGTAGCTGATAAAGGATTTGGTCGAGTAGTTTACTACTCGATCGAGGGGAAATTGGAAAGTCAAGGCCTCGATCGAAAGGCCATTCAGGTCGATCGAGGAAGCAGACCTTAGTGAAGGCTCGATCGAGTAACTTTGTTACTTGATCGAGAGGATTATGGAGAAAGAGCATCTCGATCGAGAAGATAGAGGAATTTTCGACTTTTCTTATTTCTTTTCACCTTATTTCCTCCTCTTGTTACTTCCCAATTTCGTGCACCCCCTCCCCCTTAATTTTCTATCTGTTTATATTAGCCCAGAAAATACCAAATAGGACTACGGACCCTTCTGTTGCCGTAGTCACCTCTTCTGTTGTGCTTTTGTCTCGTGCGCGCTTACTGAGTAGTATGCTGGCTACTCGTCCCCTTAGTTTGATGCTGGTTCGGGGAAGCCATCCTGTAAGTACCGCCTTCCCTTGTTCTTCCATCTCATTTACTGTATTTTAGGAACATGTATTAGGTTTGCGTACCCCATCTCCCTTTTTGCTGCTGTTGGTTAGCTGTGAAGACAATGAAGACATTGTCTGTTTTGGTTTGGGGAGGGTATATGCATCCTTTTGAGTCTGCATTTGCATTCGTTTTGCATTCATATTTCTTGCATTTCCGTATGCATTGCACTTAATTTCGAAAAATTATTAACCCATAAAAAAACTTAAAAATTTCACAAAAATTCAAAAAAAAAATCACGTTTAATTTTGCATTTAGGTTGTGTCGGAATGGAACATTTCTATGCTAGAATTGTTTTCACTTAAGCCTTGCAAATTTCTCACGACTTTTAGTAATTTTCAAAGCAATTTCTCGAATTTCGTTTCTAAATATGTTGAACAATTAGAATTGACTTGAAATTTTGGCAAACTACAATAACTTTCTGAGGTTTAGAGCTTTATAAACTGGTGACATCTATGACCAGTTTCATATAGGAATTGAGAGTAGTACTCCTTGCATATCATGTATCATCAATTTGCACATTTTTGAAATTCAATTGCTTATTGCCTACATACATTCGGGTTAGTGGTTGGTGTCACATGCAGGGAGATGCTTACATTACCTTTTCTTTCATTTTTACCCATATAACTCCACATTTAGCCAAATTTGCCTTTTGTCCCTTAACTACATCCAAATTTAGCCTGCCCTGTCAAGCTAGTTTAGATTGTTTTGTGGTATATTATTTATTGTGCCAAGTTTGGTCTTATATCTAAAGTTGTGGGAGTTGGTAATTTATGAAGGAAAGGAGGAAAAAATGAAAAAATCAAAAGAAGAAAAAAAAAATCGAAAAAAAAAAAAAAAAAAAAAAAAAGAAAGATGTTTCACTCCTATGCTTTATTATAATCATATGAGGAGTATTTTCAGTGAGTTTTGTGCCAAATGAAGAGCACTTCTGCTTAATTTTGATGGATAAGAGATGGATATGTTCTATTTGGTTCTGTTATGGTGCTAGCTTGATCACCTATACCTTCACATTTCCGAAAAATGTTTTGCCTATTCTTACCCATTGCCTCACTTTACCATAATTTTGTAAGCTCTCGGCTGTGACGGACCTCGTTTGGTTGGAATGTATGTGTACGGTAGCTAGAATTGTCTATCATATTAGTTGCATGCATGTTTATGTGGGTCGTAGTTTAGGTGAGCGTCTATATTTTCTTTCTCTCTTACATATAATGCTTACCTTGTGCTTAGTTGAGAGAGAGTGACCCGGGAGAGTCCAATTTTGAATGTCTTGCAAGGTCAAAAGTTCAACTATTTATGAGATATGTATAAATTCGTTTGCTTTGTTATTGCGCTATTAGTAGTTGACTCTTTTGCATTAAATCGGTTTGAGCAAACGGTTTCAGCTTGTCCTAGTTTTTGTTCCGTTCCATTTAGCTCATTAGTTAGTTGCATTTAGTTTGTTTGAGGACAAGCAAAGGTTTGGTTTGGGGAAGTTTGATGTGTGCATTTTACATAGTCTTTATAGGCCATTTATGCACACATTTCTATGCTATTTTAGTAGTAAATTGCTACGAATATGCCCCGAATAGTCTACTTTGGGTTCTCTTGTCATATTTGCAGGTATGAGCCAGAAAGGAGTAAATCAAGCCTAAAACATGTCCCTAGGCATGCATTTAGGAGATGAGTTGAATTAGAGCTTGGGAACTATTGATTTGAGATGCGCGCGGAAGTAAAGAAGCTAGGCGAGCAATTAGATTATAAATCGTAGTAAACCTCGACCTAGATCGAATGATTGGAAAGGGTGAGACTCGTAGCGATACATTAGGGCGTGGTAGTGAGGGCGAAAGCTAAGCTATTTGTGCTTTAGGGCGAATTAAGGACCGAAAGGTGACGTTTGTTACCCCTTAGATTTATTTGCTTGACCTTAAACTTAGATTACTAGACTAATTAATCGCGGTGAACCGATTGTCCTAGCTATCCCTTTCCCTTGCTTTTCTCTCATCCCTTACCTTGCTGTATTTTAGACTTTAAAATCGAATCAACCCAATTTGTGACATTAATAAACGAACTGTTAAAACAGATATCTTGCCTCCCTGCGGATCGACCCTTATTACTACCTATTAGTAATTTGGTTTATAAATTTTATCTTTGATACTAAAACGACGGTATCACGGACCGCTACCGCGGATCCCCCTAATAAAACCCTAAACCCTTTCCCTTGCTTCTCATTTGAAGGCGGCAAGACAAAAAGACACCCTAGAGGGGCCGAGTGAACCCTTTTTTTTGGGGGGGGGGGTATCCTAAAACGGGACGGGAAACGGTTTAGTGTTTGATTAGGCGGATCCTTGCTTCTCATTTGAAGGCGGCAAGACAAAAAGACACCCTAGAGGGGCCGAGTGAACCCTTTTTTGGGGGCCGAGTATCCTAAAACGGGACGGGAAAGGGTTTAGGGTTTGATTAGGCGGACCGCTACCACGGATCCCCTAATCAAACCCTAAACCCTTTCCCTTGCTTCTCATTTGAAGGCGGCAAGACAAAAAGACACCCTAGTGGGGGCGAGTGAACCCTTTTTTGGGGGGGGGGGGGTATGGGCATCCTAAAACGGGACGGGAAAGGGTTTAGGATTTTATTATGCGGACCGCTACCGCGGATTCCCCTAATCAAACCCTAAACCCTTTCCCTTGCTTCTCATTTGAAGGCGGCAAGACAAAAAGACACCCTAGAGGGGACGAGTGAACCCTTTTTTGGGGGGCCGGGTATCCTAAAATGGGACGGGAAAAGCTTTAGGGTTTGATTAGGCGGACCGCTACCGCGGATACCCCTAATCCAACCCTAAACCCTTTCCCTTGCTTCTCATTTGAAGGCGGTAAGACAAAAAGACACCCTAGTGGGGGCGAGTGAACCCTTTTTTGGGGGGCATGGGCATCCTAAAACGGGACGGGAAAGGGTTTAGGGTTTTATTATGCGGACCGCTACAGCGGATATACCTAATAAAACCCTAAACCCTTTCCCTTGCTTCTCATTTGAAGGCGGCAAGACAAAAAGACACCCTAGAGGGGGCGAGTGAACCCTTTTTTGGTGGGCCGGGTATCCTAAAACGGGACGGGTAAGAGTTTAGGGTTTGATTAGGCGGACCGCTACCGCGGATCCCCCTAATCAAACCCTAAACCCTTTCCCTTGCTTCTCATTTGAAGGCGGCAAGACAAAAAGACACCCTAGAGGGGCCGAGTGAACCCTTTTTGGGGGAATGGGCATCCTAAAACGGGACGGGAAAGGGTTTAGGGTTTTATTATGCGGACTGCTACCGCGGATCCCCCTAATGAAACCCTAAACCCTTTCCTGCTTGTAACACCCCTTAATTTCGGACCATTATTATATTGCAGAAGTAATTTATTAATCAAGTAAAATTTGATATTAATGTATTTGAAGTAATAATAATTCAAAGAAATATAATTTTATTATATTTTGAAGAAAAGTATTTATTTTGATAGTTTCGAAATGTTTAAAAATAGTTTAAACCGTGTAAAAACTATTTATTTCGAAATAAGGGCATATCGGGGAAAAATGACAACTCTTTTGAAAATTGGGCAAACGATTTTGGAAATGGGTCATATGAATACTCAATTTTCTTGTAATCTCGTGTTTAAGAACTTTGGTCTTGTCGGAATTTGCATTTGACAAACGGTTTTAATTATTGTCGAAACGAGACAAAACCGACTCATAAAATTCCGTCTCAATCCCGCTCCTCCTCTCCCTTTTCCGCGGCACACCTCCCCTCCCCCTTTTCTTTTCATTTTTATTTTTCCACCATCACCTTCCTTGATGTTCTAAAGCATTCTAAAAGAAAAAAACACCATTTTCATACCAACTTAAGCTTTTCTATGGTAATTTCATCATAATTTCTTCATTTCTAGTCCGATTTTCGCAAAATTTATATTTTCGGAATCCTCTCTTCAAGATCTACATCCTAGTATATTTTAATTTCAGTTTTCTTGATGTCGTTTTAAGAAGATTTTGGGTATAATTTCGATTTTTGTGCTTATTGTTGTGTTTTTATTGTTTATTTAGGTGAAGATTTAGAAGACGAGTTTGGAGACTCGTATATAGTTGAAGATAGTGGTTAGTTGGCAGATTAGGGTTTGGGTTCAATGTGCTAATTGCTCATTTTGTTGCTAAAGGTAACATATTTCGAGTTACTCGACGAATAATCGTCACATTCTTTGCTTTTTGTATGATTTTGTGATTTTTATTTGAGTAGTTTATTTCACATGATAATATGGGTTAAATGCATGTCTAATTCATGTCTTTTGTTAGTTTAAGTTAACATATTAGTATAGGAATGATTAATTGATGCTTTAGACGATGTTAAATCGAACAAAAATGGAGAAATGGAGGGTTGGGGGTGGCGGCCAGCTCAAAGAAAGCCCCGCAGCCCGTGCGCAGGCCACGGCTGGCCCGGGTTAGCCCGTTGCTTGTTCCGCGGTTTTTCATGCATTATTTGTCATTTCGGGTTCATTAATGTTATAGTTAGTATAAGTCACATATGGGTACACTTTTGAAATGAATCATATTAGTAGTAAAAATTATGTTGATGGTAAAAATTATGTTTATTTTGGTAGTTGACACATGTTAGGATAGGTTATAAAATGAAATTGTAATGAATAGGCTCAAAATGAATTTTATAGCGATAATTGTAATGTTTGGATGATTATGCCGAAAACTGAGCCTTAGTCCCTTTGACTGAATCGATGTCAGTCAATTGTGTGATTGGTCAGCCGCAATTTAACCCGCACTGTCGCAGATGGGGTTGCGGGTAAAAATTCGGTTGGATGAAATTTTATATGAATTGGATAATCGGCCTTTTTCTTGTTTTAGGCCATTTATTATGTTTTTATTTCACATATGTTGTTGGTTGATTTGAGTAGTTTCTTATATTGTAGAAACGGCCCTAGATTCCCTGAAACCTTTAATATTGTTAATATTGCTAGAAATGGAATTGGTATTGAATACTTCTTGCAGGTTGTTGTGTTTGTCATAGATAGGTCTTTATAGTCTCTGACGAGTATATGTTCACTGCTTAATAGCCTTTGTGTTCCTGACTTGGTGGGTTTATATCCAAGTTAGGGCATGACCTCGTTACTTATTTTGAGGGTAAGTGGTCAGCTTAAGTACTAGCCAACCCTTTGGTGGACTCCTTAGGGTACTCACTTTGTTTTAGAAAAATTGTGGGTCTTGGGTGCGGTGGTGTGTATCCGCATGTCTAGGTCTGCGCAGATTTTAGGCTAGGGTTGTGTTGTGTCTTGGCCATGTTTTGATAGAACCTCTGAGCCAAGATACCGGTTCGATTACCTTCCCTACCTCGTGGTATAGACTTGAGTTACAGAGTGACTATTGACCGTACTAAGAACTTATGCCTGTCTTTGATATATTGCCCTTTCTTGTATGGTAATTTTATGAATTGTAATAGGTGAGATGTAAGCCGGTTACAATTGATAAAGTTTGGATTACTGCTTGTTATATGTTTCACATGATAGTTTAAATTGGTCAGTTTAGTGTTCATAGGTTAGAATACTTGATAATTGAATTATTTTATCATGTTGATTACATGTTACATTACATGTTACATTAAATATGACATTTCGTGGCTGGGAGGACTCGAAGTTACTCCCCACTGAATTGTGGCTTTCGTGTTTGTATAAAATGCGATTGACAAGTTGGTGATGCTTGGATGGGGTACACGGACGAGCTAGTGAGCAAAAGAACCTTGGACTTAGTTTGGCTATTTTTGTAGTAAACCTTTAAACTTTTGGTTGTGTTTATATTTTGAAGGGACATATGTCTCCCTCTTTTTCTTTGGTTTGTATCACTTTATTCTCGCAGCTTTAGCATAGTTATGTAAATTAGTTTGTTAGCAATTGCAGGTTTTGGCACCCTCCTCTTGGAAATGATTGTGAATGGTTTAGAAAAGTTTTAAAAATTACAGGTTTTGTCTAGTTGAACCAATTACAAACATATCCTGTCAGTTTTTCTGTAGAATTTACGTGTTTAACTAACGCTATATATAAGGGTGTCACAGTTGGTATCAGAGCTTGTTGCTCCCGACGCACGTTTGTGCACCCCACTTAAAAGCACTTGACCTTTAAATAATATACTTGAGAGAAGGGTAGGATGGGTAGATTTAGGATTTTATGTGGTAGTCTGTTTGTGATTGCTAATTGATAGGTACTAATTAAATTTTCTCTTTTAAAGATGGCTTCGCCAAGAAGAGTTGATGATGCTATTTTACTAGTTCTTACTCAAATTCTCCAAAACCAACAAAATCAGCAGAATCAACAAGCTCCTCCTCCTCCCCCGCCTCTTGAGGGTACTCCTGCACCTATACTTGGGTGGCTAATCAATTAACCCGAATCAATACTCCCACTTATGGTGGAGAGATTGATCCGATTGCTCTTACAGGTGGTTTTGGAGTTGGAGAAAAGCTTTACGTTGTATGATGTTAAGAAAGAACATAAAGTGAAGCTGGCATCTCACTTCCTAGTACGAGAAGCAGATCGATGGTGGTCCATGATCGGGCCTACCGTTTCATCCGAACCGGGATTTGACGGGAACGTTTCAAGGAATTAGTGGAGGCCCGATTCTATCCGCAAGAACTTAAAAAAGCAGAAGTTGAAAGGATTCATGGAATTAAAGCAAGGAAGCCTTCTGTTCGGCCTTCACCGATAAATACAACGAGTTGGCTCATTATGCAACTAGATTGGTGAAGGATGACAATGAAAAAGCTTTCTTTTATCTTGAAAAGCTCTCTCCTAAAATCAAAAGCATGGTCCGTCGGGACTCCACCAGCTTTGTTTCAATTTACAATGATGCTTTATGGGCTGAGAATTCCCTGAAAAACATTGAAAATGAAGCTCGTGCAACAGATTCATCTTGGCAAGAGGCCTTTATATCCATCTTCTAGGCCTTATACTCCTTCACCCAGGTTCACCTCTTCTCCCCCTCGACCCAAACAAGAGGAGATTTGTTTCTCTTGTGCAAGCTAACCGGGGTGGTCAATCTTGACTTTTAACGACAATAAAGGTGCTAAAGACCGAATGTGCTATAACTGCAAGAAACCAGCACATCCTGGTAAATGCTTCGTTGATCCTATCATATGCTTTTCATGCAACAAACCGGGCCACAAGGCTAATGTTTGCCCGGAGAAGAAGGTGACGGCTCCTACTACTCCCCGCCGCCCAAAGTGAGGCCGAAAGGCCGGATTTTTGTCATGAGCCGAGCGGCCGAGGCACACCCCGATATCATTCGGTACATTTTCTATTTTTGATGTTCCCTGTTTGGTACTATTTGATACGGGTGCCTCTTTATCTTTTATTTCAATGAAACTCTCCGATAAATTATCACTTGAATCATCACATGGAGAAAGCACATCTATATTCTTACCCTCTGGTGATGTCTTTTCCTGTTCTAAAATCTATCCGGAAATCCCTATTTCCATTGCGGGATCTATATTTCCAGCAAATTTTTTCCAATTTCCGCTTGAAGAATTTGATGTCATTTTGGGCATGGATTGGTTACATACTTATCATGCTCGATTTGAATGTCGGGACCAGAAAATAATTCTTACAAGCCCTTCAGGTCACCGTGTGTCTTATCAAATGGTTAAAAGACAAACCGGTACTAAATTAATTTCTGCTATGAAGTTTGTCAATGCGATGAAAAAGGGCCATCAAGCCTTTTTGTGTATGGTGACTTCTTCAAGTTCTTCCTCTTTGCCTCCTAAAGAGAATGTTCCTGTAGTATGTGAATTTCCCGATGTTTTTCCTGATGAGCTACCGGGAATTCCTCCTGAAAGGGAAGTTGAATTTACTATTGATCTCATTCCTGGTACCGGCCCTATTGCTAAAGCTCCTTATAGGCTGGCACCGTCTGAAATGAAAGAGCTGAAGACTCAGCTGGACGATTTGATTGCCAAAGGTTTTATCCGACCTAGCTCTTCACGTTGGGGTGCTCCTGTTCTCTTTGTAAGGAAAAAGGATGGATCTATGCGGTTATGCATAGATTATCGTGAACTTAACCGGGTTACTATCAAGAATAAATATCCTCTTCCTAGAATTGATGATCTTTTCGACCAACTCCGAGGTGCTTCCACTTTTTCTAAAATTGACCTTCGTTCGGGCTATCATCAAATTCCAGTCCGAGAAGCCGACGTTCCTAAAACCGCCTTCAGTACGAGATATGGTCCTTTCGAGTTTACAGTGATGCCATTCGGATTGACCAATGCTCCAGCAGTATTCATGGATCAGATGAACCTTACTTTCAGAGAACACCTTGACAAATGCGTTGTAGTGTTCATTGATGACATCCTGATCTATTCTAAATCTAAAAAAGAACATGCCAAACACCTTCGTGTTATTTTAGAGATTCTGCGCCGTGAAAAATGGTATGCTAAATTCTCTAAATGTGAATTCTGGTTATCTAAAGTGACCTTCCTTGGGCACGTCATTTCAAAAAAGGGCGTTATGGTAGATCCTGCCAAAATTGAAGCCGTTGTTGATTGGAAAAGTCCGACCAATGTTTCTGAAATCCGTAGTTTCCTTGGCTTGGCGGGTTACTATCGGCGGTTTGTGAAGGATTTTTCAAAGATTGCTAGGCCGATGACTCGATTCTTTGAAGAAAGAGTCTAAATTTGTGTGGTCTGAGGAGTGTGAAAATGCCTTCCAGGAATTGAAAAAGAGGTTGACTACCGCTCCGGTGTTGACCTTACCAGAAGAAGGAGTGGACTTTGATGTTTACTGTGATGCTTCTAAGCATGGTATAGGTTGTGTCTTGATGCAAAAAAAGAAAGTCATTGTGTATGCCTCTCGACAGCTTAGAGTTCATGAAGTTAACTACCCGACTCATGATCTTGAATTAGCTGCGGTGGTGCATGCTTTGAAGATTTGGAGACACTACCTCATTGGAGTCCATTGCAACATCTACACCGACCACAAAAGCCTGAAATATCTCTTTACCCAAAAAGAGCTGAACATGAGACAAAGAAGATGGTTGGAATTGGTGAATGACTATGATGCCGACCTAATTTATCACGAAGGAAAAGCTAATGTAGTAGCTGATGCTCTTAGCAGAAAATCCTGTCATTCTTTGAATTCTTTTCAGGAATTACCTCCTGAACTTGCTTTAGAACTTCAAAAATTAGGAATAAGCCTTGTAAAAAGGGGCTCTAATCATCTTAATGCCATGTCAGCCGAACCTGACTTCTACCGTGAGATCCGTGCTTGCCTTCCCGATGATCCTACTTTCAAATCCATTCGAGCTAAAATTCAACTTGGGCAAGCTAAAGATTGTAAGATTGATGATGATGGGTACCTTCGTTATCATGGTAGAATCTATGTTCCAGAGGCAGCTGATTTGAGAAAAAGAATTCTTGATGAAGCACACCTCTCTCCTTACTCCATTCATCCGGGAGGTACTAAAATGTACAAAGATTTGACATTGCAATTCTGGTGGCCTAGGATGAAGATTGAAGTTGTGGAGTATGTCAGTAAATGCCTCACCTGCCAGAAAGTAAAGATAGAGCATCAAAATCCCGGGGGTTTGCTTCAACCCTTGGATGTTCCTCTTTGGAAATGGGAGTCTATTTCCATGGATTTTGTGATGGCTTTACCCAGGACTTCCACTGGGAAGAATGCTGTTTGGGTGATTGTTGACCGATTGACTAAGTGTGCTCGGTTTATTCCTATCAAAGAGACCTGGAGATTAGAAGTTCTAGCTGGTGCCTATGTGAATGAAGTAGTGCGCTATCATGGGGTTCCTAAAGATATAGTTTCAGATCGAGACCCTCGATTTTGTTCTTGTTTCTGGACTGCATTACAGGAGGCCTTGGGTAGTAAACTATTGATGAGCACTGCTTTTCACGCCGCCACTGATGGTCAAACTGAGAGAACAATTCAAACTTTAGAGGATCTTCTTCGTGCCTGTGCCTTAGATTTCCAAACTTCCTGGGAAAAATGTTTACCTCTGGTTGAGTTCTCTTACAACAACAGCTATCAAGCCTCCATTAAAATAGCACCATATGAAGCTATGTACGGTAGAAAATGCCGTACTCCAGTCTGTTGGGATCAAACCCAAAATGTTCCAATGTTCGGACCTGATTTGGTGACCGAGTCCGTTGAACAAGTTAAAATCGTTCGGGAGCGGATGAAAGCCGCTCAGGACCGTCAAAAATCATATGCTGATGTCCGTCGTCGACCACTTTCCTTTGAGGTTGATGATCAAGTATTCCTTAAAGTGTCACCTATGAAAGGGGTGAAACGGTTTGGCGTAAAAGGGAAGCTGAGCCCTAAATATATTGGACCTTTCCGGGTGATTGAAAAGATTGGTCCTGTTGCTTACCGTTTAGAATTGCCCCCAAATCTGAGCAAGGTTCACAATGTCTTCCATGTTTCTCAGTTGAGGAAGTACATTAGTGACCCTAGCCATATCATCCAAGAAGAGATTCATGAATTGGAGCCTAACTTGGTGGTTGAAGAAAGGCCAATTCGGATTCTTGAAAAAGCCAATAAGCAACTTAGGAGCAAAGTTGTACCTCTAGTCCGTGTTCTTTGGTGTTGTGGAAATGTCGAAGAAGAGACTTGGGAGACTGAAGCTTCTATGTTAGCTAAATATCCTGAATTATTCTCGTAAGGTATTCCTTTTTCGTACTCTTTTTCCGCGTTACTAAGCTGTATTTAATCATAATTAATAAAGATATTATTCTTATTATAGAATTTTAAACTAAAAGTTTGAAAATGCTTTTATGATTTTCAATGGTTTTAACATTAATGAGTGTTAAATCTCGTTATTGGAGACGTCCCAATAATGGGTTTTCTCATTTATTGGTGTAGAAATATTTTTATATCTTGATATGAATGTGGATGTTCTTGTCTGATCAACGAGAGTATCACCATTTCATTAAAAAGATACCTATATTTTCCCTATGATTATATTATAAAGATGTTGTGTACTATAAATTCTCCTTCTAAGTTTCGAGGACGAAACTTTTTAAAAGGAGGGGTGATTGTAACACCCCGTAATTTCGGACCATTATTATATTGCGGAAGTAATTTATTAATCAAGTAAAATTTGATATTAATGTATTTGAAGTAATAATAATTCAAAGAAATATAATTTTATTATATTTTGAAGAAAAGTATTTATTTTGATAGTTTCGAAATGTTTAAAAATAGTTTAAACCGTGTAAAAACTATTTATTTCGAAATAAGGGCATATCGGGGAAAAATGACGACTCTTTTGAAAATTGGGCAAACGATTTTGGAAATGGGTCATATGAATACTCAATTTTCTTGTAATCTCGTGTTTAAGAACTTTGGTCTTGTCGGAATTTGCATTTGACAAACGGTTTTAATTATTGTCGAAACGAGCCAAAACCGACTCATAAAATTCTGTCTCAATCCCGCTCCTCCTCTCCCTTTTCCGCGGCACACCTCCCCTCCCCCTTTCCTTTTCATTTTTCTTTTTCCACCATCACCTTCCTTGATGTTCTAAAGCCTTCTAAAAGAAAAAAACACCATTTTCATACCAACTTAAGCTTTTCTAAGGTAATTTCATCATAATTTCTTCATTTCTAGTCCGATTTTCGCAAAATTTATATTTTCGGAATCCTCTCTTCAAGATCTACATCCTAGTATATTTTAATTTCAGTTTTCTTGATGTCTTTTTAAGACGATTTTGGGTATAATTTCGATTTTTGTTCTTATTGTTGTGTTTTTATTGTTTATTTAGGTGAAGATTTAGAAGACGAGTTTGGAGACTCGTATATAGTTGAAGATAGTGGTTAGTTGGCAGATTAGGGTTTGGGTTTAAGGTGCTAATTGCTCATTTTGTTGCTAAAGGTAACATATTTCGAGTTACTCGACGAATAATCGTCACATTCTTTGCTTTTTGTATGATTTTGTGATTTTTATTTGAGTAGTTTATTTCACATGATAATATGGGTTAAATGCATGTCTAATTCATGTCTTTTGTTAGTTTAAGTTAACATATTAGTATAGGAATGATTAATTGATGCTTTAGACGATGTTAAACTGAACAAAAATGGAGAAATGGAGGGTTGGGGGTGGCGGCCAGCAGGCCTGGCAGGCCCGGCAGGCCCGTGCAGGCCCACGGCTGGCCCGGGTTAGCCCGTTGCTTGTTCCGCGGTTTTTCATGCATTATTTGTCATTTCGGGTTCATTAATGTTATAGTTAGTATAAGTCACATATGGGTACACTTTTGAAATGAATCATATTAGTAGTAAAAATTATGTTGATGGTAAAAATTATGTTTATTTTGGTAGTTAACACATGTTAGGATAGGTTATAAAATGAAATTGTAATGAATAGGCTCAAAATGAATTTTATAGCGATAATTGTAATGTTTGGATGATTATGCCGAAAAGTGAGCCTTAGTCCCTTTGACTGAATCGATGTCAGTCAATTGTGTTATTGGTCAGCCGCAATTTAACCCGTACCTGTCGCAGAACTGGGGTTGCGGGTAAAAATTCGGTTGGATGAAATTTTATATGAATTGAATAATCGGCCTTTTTCTTGTTTTAAGCCATTTATTATGTTTTTATTTCACATATGTTGTTGGTTGATTTGAGTAGTTTCTTATATTGTAGAAATGGCACTAGATTCCCTGAAACCTTTAATATTGTTAATATTGCTAGAAATGGAATTGGTATTGAATACTTCTTGCAGGTTGTTGTGTTTGTCATAGATACATAGTCTCTGACGAGTATATGTTCACTGCTTAATAGCCTTTGTGTTCCTGACTTGGTGGGTTTATATCCAAGTTAGGGCATGACCTCGTTACTTATTTTGAGGGTAAGTGGTCAGCTTAAGTACTAGCCAACCCTTTGGTGGACTCCTTAGGGTACTCACTTTGTTTTAGAAAAATTGTGGGTCTTGGGTGCGGTGGTGTGTATCCGCATGTCTAGGTCTGCGCAGATTTTAGGCTAGGGTTGTGTTGTGTCTTGGCCATGTTTTGATAGAACCTCTGAGCCAAGATACCGGTTCGATTACCTTCCCTACCTCGTGGTATAGACTCGAGTTACAGAGTGACTATTGACCGTACTAAGAACTTATGCCTGTCTTTGATATATTGCCCTTTCTTGTATGGTAATTTTATGAATTGTAATAGGTGAGATGTAAGCCGGTTACAATTGATAAAGTTTGATTATCGCTTGTTATATGTTTCACATGATAGTTTAAATTGGTCAGTTTAGTGTTCATAGGTTAGAATACTTGATAATTGAATTATTTTATCATGTTGATTACATGTTACATTACATGTTACATTAAATATGACATTTCGTGGCTGGGAGGACTCGAAGTTACTCCCCACTGAATTGTGGCTTTCGTGTTTGTATAAAATGCGATTGATAGGTTGGTGATGCTTAGATGGGGTACACGGACGAGCTAGTGAGCAAAAGAACCTTGGACTTAGTTTGGCTATTTTTGTAGTAAACCTTTAAACTTTTGGTTGTGTTTATATTTTGAAGGGACATATGTCTCCCTCTTTTCCTTTGGTTTGTATCACTTTATTCTCGCAGCTTTAGCATAGTTATGTAAATTAGTTTGTTAGCAATTGCAGGTTTTGCCACCCTCCTTTTGGAAATGATTGTGAATGGTTTAGAAAAGTTTTAAAAATTACAGGTTTTGTATAGGTGAACCAATTACAAACATATCCTGTCAGTTTTTCTGTAGAATTTACGTGTTTAACTAACGCTATATATAAGGGTGTCACATTGCTTCTCATTTGAAGGCGGCAAGACAAAAAGACACCCTAGAGGGGCCGAGTGAACCCTTTTTTGGGGTGCCGGGTATCCTAAAATGGGACGGGAAAATGTTTAGGGTTTGATTAGGCGGACCGCTACCGCAGATCCCCCAAATAAAACCCTAAACCCTTTCCCTTGCTTCTCATTTGAAGGCGGCAAGTCAAAAAGACACCCTAGAGGGGCCGAGTGAACCCTTTTTTTCGGGGGGGGGGGGGCGGTATCCTAAAAAGGGACGGGAAACGGTTTAGTGTTTGATTAGGCGGATCCTTGCTTCTCATTTGAAAGCGGCAAGACAAAAAAACACCCTAGAGGGGCCGAGTGAACCCTTTTTGGGAAGACCGGGTATCCTAAAGCGGGACAGGAAAGGGTTTAGGTTTTGATTAGGCGGACCGCTAATGCGGATCCCCCTAATCCAACCCAAAACCCTTTCCCTTGCTTCTCATTTGAAGGTGGCAAGACTAAAACACACCCTAGAGGGGCGGAGTGAACCCTTTTTGGAGGGACCGGGTATCCTAAAACGGGACGGAAAAGGGTTTAGGGTTTCATTAGGCGGACCGCTACCGCGGATCCCCCTAATCAAACCCTAAACCCTTTCCCTTTCTTCTCATTTGAATGCGGCAAGACAAAAAGACACCCTAGAGGGGCCGAGTGAACCCTTTTTTGGGGGGGCGGGTATCCTAAAACGGGACGGGAAATGGTTTAGTGTTTGATTAGGTGGATCCTTGCTTCTCATTTGAAGGCGGCAAGACAAAAAGACAGCCTAGAGGGGCCGAGTGAACCCTTTTGGGGGACGGGTATCCTAAAGCGGGACAGAAAGGGTTTAGCGTTTGATTAGGCGGACCGCTACCGCGGATCCCCCTAATCTAACCTAAAACCCATTCCCTTGCTTCTCATTTGAAGGTGGCAAGACAAAGACACACCCTAGAGGGGCGGAGTGAACCCTTTTTGGGGGTACCGGGTATCCTAAAACGGGACGGGAAAGGGTTTAGGGTTTCATTAGGCGGACCGCTACCGCAGATCCCCCTAATCAAACCCTAAACCCTTTCCCTTGTTTCTCATTTGAAGGTGGCAAGACAAAAAGACACCCTAGAGGGGCCGAGTGAACCCTTTTTTGGGGGGGCGATTATCCTAAAATGGGACGGGAAACGGTTTAGTGTTTGAGTAGGCGGATCCTTGCTTTCGATTTGAAGGCGGCAAAACAAAAAGACACCCTAGAGGAGCCGAGTGAACCCTTTTTTTTGGGGGGGGGGGGGGGGTATCCTAAAACGGGACGGGAAACTGTTTAGTGTTTGATTAGGCGGATCCTTGCTTCTCATTTGAAGGCGGCAAGACAAAAAGACACCCTAGAGGGGCCGAGTGAACCCTTTTTGGGGGGACCGGGTATCCTAAAGCGGGACAGGAACGGGTTTAGGGTTTGATTAGGCGGACCGCTACCTCGGATCCCCCTAATCCAACCCAAAACCCTTTCCCTTGCTTCTCATTTGAAGGTGGCAAGACAAAAACACACCCTAGAGGGGCGGAGTGAATCCTTTTTGGGGGGACCGGGTATCCTAAAAACAGACGGGAAAGGGTTTAGGGTTTGATTAGGCGGACCGCTACCGCGGATCCCCTAATCAAACCCTAAACCCTTTCCCTTGCTTCTCATTTGAAGGCGACAAGACAAAAAGACACCCTAGAGGGGCCGAGTGAACCCTTTTTTTGGGGGGCGGGTATCCTAAAACGGGACGGGAAAGGGTTTAGGGTTTGACTTGGCGGACCGCTACCACGGATCCCCCTAATCAAACCCTAAACCCTTTCCCTTGCTTCTCATTTGAAGGCGGCAAGACAAAAATACACCCTAGAAGGGCCGAGTGAACCCTTTTTTGGAGGGCCGGGTATCCTAAAACGGGACAGGAAAGGTTTTAGGGTTTGATTAGGCAGACCGCTACCGCGGATCCCCCTAATAAAACCTTAAACCCTTTCCCTTGCTTCTCATTTGAAGGCGGCAAGACAAAAAGACACCCTAGTGGGGGCGAGTGAACCCTTTTTTGGAGGGCATGGGTATCCTAAAACGGGACGGGAAAGGGTTTAGGGTTTGATTATGCGGACCGCTACCGCAGATCCCCCTAATCAAACCCTAAACCCTTTCCCTTGCTTCTCATTTCATGGCGGCAAGACAAAAAGACACCCTAGAGGGGCCGAGTGAACCCTTTTTTAGGAGGCCGGGTATCCTAAAATGGGACGGGAAAGGTTTTAGGGTTTGATTAGGCGGACCGCTACCGCGGATCCCCCTAATCCAACTCAAATCACTTTCCCTTGCTTCTCATTTGAAGGTGCCAAGACAAAAACACACACTAGAGGGGCGGAGTGAACCCTTTTTGGGGGGACCGGGTATCCTAAAACGGGACGGGAAAGGGTTTAGGGTTTCATTAGGCGGATCGCTATCGCGGATCCCCTAATCCAACCCAAAACCCTTTCCCTTTCTTCTCATTTGAATGCGGCAAGACAAAAAGACACCCTAGAGGGGCCGAGTGAACCCTTTTTTGGGGGAACGGGTATCCTAAAACGGGACGGGAAATGGTTTAGTGTTTGATTAGGCGGATCCTTGCTTCTCATTTGAAGGCGGCAAGACAAAAAGACAGCCTAGAGGGGCCGAGTGAACCCTTTTTGGGGGGACCGGGTATCCTAAAGCGGGACAGGAAAGGGTTTAGGGTTTGATTAGGCGGACCGCTACCGCGGATCCCCCTAATCTAACCTAAAACCCATTCCCTTGCTTCTCATTTGAAGGTGGCAAGACAAAGACACACCCTAGAGGGGCGGAGTGAACCCTTTTTGGGGGTACCGGGTATCCTAAAACGGTACGGGAAAGGGTTTAGGGTTTCATTAGGCGGACCGCTACCGCAGATCCCCCTAATCAAACCCTAAACCCTTTCCCTTGTTTCTCATTTGAAGGTGGCAAGACAAAAAGACACCCTAGAGGGGCCGAGTGAACCCTTTTTTGGGGGGGCGATTATCCTAAAATGGGACGGGAAACGGTTTAGTGTTTGAGTAGGCGGATCCTTGCTTCTGATTTGAAGGCGGCAAGACAAAAAGACACCCTAGAGGAGCCGAGTGAACCCTTTTTTTGGGGGGGGGGGGGCGGGTATCCTAAAACGGGACGAGAAACTGTTTAGTGTTTGATTAGGCGGATCCTTGCTTCTCATTTGAAGGCGGCAAGACAAAAAGACACCCTAGAGGGGCCGAGTGAACCCTTTTTGGGGGGACCGGGTATCCTAAAACGGGACAGGAAAGGTTTTAGGGTTTGATTAGGCAGACCGCTACCGCGGATCCCCCTAATAAAACCTTAAACCCTTTCCCTTGCTTCTCATTTGAAGGCGGCAAGACAAAAAGACACCCTAGTGGGGGCGAGTGAACCCTTTTTTGGAGGGCATGGGTATCCTAAAACGGGACGGGAAAGGGTTTAGGGTTTGATTATGCGGACCGCTACCGCAGATCCCCCTAATCAAACCCTAAACCCTTTCCCTTGCTTCTCATTTCATGGCGGCAAGACAAAAAGACACCCTAGAGGGGCCGAGTGAACCCTTTTTTAGGAGGCCGGGTATCCTAAAATGGGACGGGAAAGGTTTTAGGGTTTGATTAGGCGGACCGCTACCGCGGATCCCCCTAATCCAACCCAAATCACTTTCCCTTGCTTCTCATTTGAAGGTGCCAAGACAAAAACACACACTAGAGGGGCGGAGTGAACCCTTTTTGGGGGGACCGGGTATCCTAAAACGGGACGGGAAAGGGTTTAGGGTTTCATTAGGCGGACCGCTACCGCGGATCCCCCTAATCCAACCCAAAACCCTTTCCCTTTCTTCTCATTTGAATGCGGCAAGACAAAAAGACACCCTAGAGGGGCCGAGTGAACCCTTTTTTGGGGGGGCGGGTATCCTAAAACGGGACGGGAAATGGTTTAGTGTTTGATTAGGCGGATCCTTGCTTCTCATTTGAAGGCGGCAAGACAAAAAGACAGCCTAGAGGGGCCGAGTGAACCCTTTTTGGGGGGACCGGGTATCCTAAAGCGGGACAGGAAAGGGTTTAGGGTTTGATTAGGCGGACCGCTACCGCGGATCCCCCTAATCTAACCTAAAACCCATTCCCTTGCTTCTCATTTGAAGGTGGCAAGACAAAGACACACCCTAGAGGGGCGGAGTGAACCCTTTTTGGGGGTACCGGGTATCCTAAAACGGGACGGGAAAGGGTTTAGGGTTTCATTAGGCGGACCGCTATCGAGATCCCTAATCAAACCCTAAACCCTTTCCCTTGTTTCTCATTTGAAGGTGGCAAGACAAAAAGACACCCTAGAGGGGCCGAGTGAACCCTTTTTTGGGGGGGCGATTATCCTAAAATGGGACGGGAAACGGTTTAGTGTTTGAGTAGGCGGATCCTTGCTTCTGATTTGAAGGCGGCAAGACAAAAAGACACCCTAGAGGAGCCGAGTGAACCCTTTTTTTGGGGGGGCGGGTATCCTAAAACGGGACGGGAAACTGTTTAGTGTTTGATTAGGCGGATCCTTGCTTCTCATTTGAAGGCGGCAAGACAAAAAGACACCCTAGAGGGGCCGAGTGAACCCTTTTTGGGGGGACCGGGTATCCTAAAGCGGGACAGGAACGGGTTTAGGGTTTGATTAGGCGGACCGCTACCTCGGATCCCCCTAATCCAACCCAAAACCCTTTCCCTTGCTTCTCATTTGAAGGTGGCAAGACAAAAACACACCCTAGAGGGGCGGAGTGAATCCTTTTTGGGGGGACCGGGTATCCTAAAACGGGACGGGAAAGGGTTTAGGGTTTCATTAGGCGGACCGCTACCGCGGATCCCCCTAATCCAACCCAAAACCCTTTCCCTTGCTTCTCATTTGAAGGCGGCAAGACAAAAATACACCCTAGAGGGGCCGAGTGAACCCTTTTTTGGAGGGCCGGGTATCCTAAAACGGGACGGGAAAGGTTTTAGGGTTTGATTAGGCAGACCGCTACCGCGGATCCCCCTAATAAAACCTTAAACCCTTTCCCTTGCTTCTCATTTGAAGGCGGCAAGACAAAAAGACACCCTAGTGGGGGCGAGTGAACCCTTTTTTGGAGGGCATGGGTATCCTAAAACGGGACGGGAAAGGGATTAGGGTTTGATTATGCGGACCGCTACCGCAGATCCCCCTAATCAAACCCTAAACCCTTTTCCTTGCTTCTCATTTCATGGCGGCAAGACAAAAAGACACCCTAGAGGGGCCGAGTGAACCCTTTTTTAGGAGGCCGGGTATCCTAAAATGGGACGTGAAAGGTTTTAGGGTTTGATTAGGCGGACCGCTACCGCGGATCCCCCTAATCCAACCCAAATCACTTTCCCTTGCTTCTCATTTGAAGGTGCCAAGACAAAAACACACACTAGAGGGGCGGAGTGAACCCTTTTTGGGGGGACCGGGTATCCTAAAACGGGACGGGAAAGGGTTTAGGGTTTCATTAGGCGGACCGCTACCGCGGATCCCCCTAATCCAACCCAAAACCCTTTCCCTTTCTTCTCATTTGAATGCGGCAAGACAAAAAGACACCCTAGAGGGGCCGAGTGAACCCTTTTTTGGGGGGGCGGGTATCCTAAAACGGGACGGGAAATGGTTTAGTGTTTGATTAGGCGGATCCTTGCTTCTCATTTGAAGGCGGCAAGACAAAAAGACAGCCTAGAGGGGCCGAGTGAACCCTTTTTGGGGGGACCGGGTATCCTAAAGCGGGACAGGAAAGGGTTTAGGGTTTGATTAGGCGGACCGCTACCGCGGATCCCCCTAATCTAACCTAAAACCCATTCCCTTGCTTCTCATTTGAAGGTGGCAAGACAAAGACACACCCTAGAGGGGCGGAGTGAACCCTTTTTGGGGGTACCGGGTATCCTAAAACGGGACGGGAAAGGGTTTAGGGTTTCATTAGGCGGACCGCTACCGCAGATCCCCCTAATCAAACCCTAAACCCTTTCCCTTGTTTCTCATTTGAAGGTGGCAAGACAAAAAGACACCCTAGAGGGGCCGAGTGAACCCTTTTTTGGGGGGGCGATTATCCTAAAATGGGACGGGAAACGGTTTAGTGTTTGAGTAGGCGGATCCTTGCTTCTGATTTGAAGGCGGCAAGACAAAAAGACACCCTAGAGGAGCCGAGTGAACCCTTTTTTTTGGGGGGGGGGGGGGGCGGGTATCCTAAAACGGGACGGGAAACTGTTTAGTGTTTGATTAGGCGGATCCTTGCTTCTCATTTGAAGGCGGCAAGACAAAAAGACACCCTAGAGGGGCCGAGTGAACCCTTTTTGGGGGACTAGGGTATCCTAAAGCGGGACAGAACGGGTTTAGGGTTTGATTAGGCGGACCGCTACCTCGGATCCCCCTAATCCAACCCAAAACCCTTTCCCTTGCTTCTCATTTGAAGGTGGCAAGACAAAAACACACCCTAGAGGGGCGGAGTGAATCCTTTTTGGGGGGACCGGGTATCCTAAAACGGGACGGGAAAGGGTTTAGGGTTTCATTAGGCGGACCGCTACCGCGGATCCCCCTAATCCAACCCAAAACCCTTTCCCTTGCTTCTCATTTGAAGGCGGCAAGACAAAAATACACCCTAGAGGGGCCGAGTGAACCCTTTTTGGGGGGACCGGGTATCCTAAAACGGGACGGGAAAGGTTTTAGGGTTTGATTAGGCAGACCGCTACCGCGGATCCCCCTAATAAAACCTTAAACCCTTTCCCTTGCTTCTCATTTGAAGGCGGCAAGACAAAAAGACACCCTAGTGGGGGCGAGTGAACCCTTTTTTGGGGGGCATGGGTATCCTAAAACGGGACGGGAAAGGGATTAGGGTTTGATTATGCGGACGCACCGCAGATCCCCCTAATCAAACCCTAAACCCTTTTCCTTGCTTCTCATTTCATGGCGGCAAGACAAAAAGACACCCTAGAGGGGCCGAGTGAACCCTTTTTTAGGAGGCCGGGTATCCTAAAATGGGACGTGAAAGGTTTTAGGGTTTGATTAGGCGGACCGCTACCGCGGATCCCCCTAATCCAACCCAAATCACTTTCCCTTGCTTCTCATTTGAAGGTGCCAAGACAAAAACACACACTAGAGGGGCGGAGTGAACCCTTTTTGGGGGGACCGGGTATCCTAAAACGGGATGGGAAAGGGTTTAGGGTTTCATTAGGCGGACCGCTACCGCGGATCCCCCTAATCCAACCCAAAACCCTTTCCCTTACTTCTCATTTGAAGGTGGCAAGACAAAAACACACCCTAGAGGGACGGAGTGATTCCATTTTGGAGGGACCGGGTATCCTAAAACGGGACGGGAAAGGGTTTAGGGTTTGATTAGGCGGACCGCTACCGCGGATCCCCCTAATCAAACCCTAAACCCTTTCCCTTGCTTCTCATTTGAAGGCGACAAGACAAAAAGACACCCTAGAGGGGCCGAGTGAACCCTTTTTTGGGGGGCGGGTATCCTAAAACGGGACGGGAAAGGGTTTAGGGTTTGACTTGGCGGACCGCTACCACGGATCCCCCTAATCAAACCCTAAACCCTTTCCCTTGCTTCTCATTTGAAGGCGGCAAGACAAAAATACACCCTAGAGGGGCCGAGTGAACCCTTTTTTGGAGGGCCGGGTATCCTAAAACGGGACGGGAAAGGTTTTAGGGTTTGATTAGGCAGACCGCTACCGCGGATCCCCCTAATAAAACCTTAAACCCTTTCCCTTGCTTCTCATTTGAAGGCGGCAAGACAAAAAGACACCCTAGTGGGGGCGAGTGAACCCTTTTTTGGAGGGCATGGGTATCCTAAAACGGGACGGGAAAGGGTTTAGGGTTTGATTATGCGGACCGCTACCGCGGATCCCCCTAATTAAACCCTAAACCCTTTCCCTTGCTTCTCATTTCATGGCGGCAAGACAAAAAGACACCCTAGAGGGGCCGAGTGAACCCTTTTTTAGGAGGCCGGGTATCCTAAAATGGGACGGGAAAGGTTTTAGGGTTTGATTAGGCGGATCACATCGCGGATCCCCCTAATCCAACCCAAATCACTTTCCCTTGCTTCTCATTTGAAGGTGCCAAGACAAAAACACACACTAGAGGGGCGGAGTGAACCCTTTTTGGGGGGACCGGGTATCCTAAAACGGGACGGGAAAGGGTTTAGGGTTTCATTAGGCGGACCGCTATCGCGGATCCCCTAATCCAACCCAAAACCCTTTCCCTTTCTTCTCATTTGAATGCGGCAAGACAAAAAGACACCCTAGAGGGGCCGAGTGAACCCTTTTTTGGGGGGGCGGGTATCCTAAAACGGGACGGGAAATGGTTTAGTGTTTGATTAGGCGGATCCTTGCTTCTCATTTGAAGGCGGCAAGACAAAAAGACAGCCTAGAGGGGCCGAGTGAACCCTTTTTGGGGGGACCGGGTATCCTAAAGCGGGACAGGAAAGGGTTTAGGGTTTGATTAGGCGGACCGCTACCGCGGATCCCCTAATCTAACCTAAAACCCATTCCTTGCTTCTCATTTGAAGGTGGCAAGACAAAGACACACCCTAGAGGGGCGGAGTGAACCCTTTTTGGGGGTACCGGGTATCCTAAAACGGGACGGGAAAGGGTTTAGGGTTTCATTAGGCGGACCGCTACCGCAGATCCCCCTAATCAAACCCTAAACCCTTTCCCTTGTTTCTCATTTGAAGGTGGCAAGACAAAAAGACACCCTAGAGGGGCCGAGTGAACCCTTTTTTGGGGGGGCGATTATCCTAAAATGGGACGGGAAACGGTTTAGTGTTTGAGTAGGCGGATCCTTGCTTCTGATTTGAAGGCGGCAAGACAAAAAGACACCCTAGAGGAGCCGAGTGAACCCTTTTTTTGGGGGGGGGGGGGGTATCCTAAAATGGGACGGGAAACTGTTTAGTGTTTGATTAGGCGGATCCTTGCTTCTCATTTGAAGGCGGCAAGACAAAAAGACACCCTAGAGGGGCCGAGTGAACCCTTTTTGGGGGACCAGGGTATCCTAAAGCGGGACAGAACGGGTTTAGGGTTTGATTAGGCGGACCGCTACCTCGGATCCCCTAATCCAACCCAAAACCCTTTCCTTGCTTCTCATTTGAAGGTGGCAAGACAAAAACACACCCTAGAGGGGCGGAGTGAATCCTTTTTGGGGGGACCGGGTATCCTAAAACGGGACGGGAAAGGGTTTAGGGTTTCATTAGGCGGACCGCTACCGCGGATCCCCCTAATCCAACCCAAAACCCTTTCCCTTGCTTCTCATTTGAAGGCGGCAAGACAAAAATACACCCTAGAGGGGCCGAGTGAACCCTTTTTTGGAGGGCCGGGTATCCTAAAACGGGACGGGAAAGGTTTTAGGGTTTGATTAGGCAGACCGCTACCGCGGATCCCCCTAATAAAACCTTAAACCCTTTCCCGTGCTTCTCATTTGAAGGCGGCAAGACAAAAAGACACCCTAGTGGGGGCGAGTGAACCCTTTTTTGGAGGGCATGGGTATCCTAAAACGGGACGGGAAAGGGATTAGGGTTTGATTATGCGGACCGCTACCGCAGATCCCCCTAATCAAACCCTAAACCCTTTTCCTTGCTTCTCATTTCATGGCGGCAAGACAAAAAGACACCCTAGAGGGGCCGAGTGAACCCTTTTTTAGGAGGCCGGGTATCCTAAAATGGGACGGGAAAGGTTTTAGGGTTTGATTAGGCGGACCGCTACCGCGGATCCCCATAATCCAACCCAAATCACTTTCCCTTGCTTCTCATTTGAAGGTGCCAAGACAAAAACACACACTAGAGGGGCGGAGTGAACCCTTTTTGGGGGACCAGGGTATCCTAAAACGGGACGGGAAAGGGTTTAGGGTTTCATTAGGCGGACCGCTACCGCGGATCCCCCTAATCCAACCCAAAACCCTTTCCCTTACTTCTCATTTGAAGGTGGCAAGACAAAAACACACCCTAGAGGGACGGAGTGATTCCATTTTGGAGGGACCGGGTATCCTAAAACGGGACGGGAAAGGGTTTAGGGTTTGATTAGGCGGACCGCTACCGCGGATCCCCCTAATCAAACCCTAAACCCTTTCCCTTGCTTCTCATTTGAAGGCGACAAGACAAAAAGACACCCTAGAGGGGCCGAGTGAACCCTTTTTTTGGGGGGCGGGTATCCTAAAACGGGACGGGAAAGGGTTTAGGGTTTGACTTGGCGGACCGCTACCACGGATCCCCCTAATCAAACCCTAAACCCTTTCCCTTGCTTCTCATTTGAAGGCGGCAAGACAAAAATACACCCTAGAGGGGCCGAGTGAACCCTTTTTTGGAGGGCCGGGTATCTTAAAACGGGACGGGAAAGGTTTTAGGGTTTGATTAGGCAGACCGCTACCGCGGATCCCCCTAATAAAACCTTAAACCCTTTCCCTTGCTTCTCATTTGAAGGCGGCAAGACAAAAAGACACCCTAGTGGGGGCGAGTGAACCCTTTTTTGGAGGGCATGGGTATCCTAAAACGGGACGGGAAAGGGTTTAGGGTTTGATTATGCGGACCGCTACCGCGGATCCCCCTAATCAAACCCTAAACCCTTTCCCTTGCTTCTCATTTCATGGCGGCAAGACAAAAAGACACCCTAGAGGGGCCGAGTGAACCCTTTTTTAGGAGGCCGGGTATCCTAAAATGGGACGGGAATGGTTTTAGGGTTTGATTAGGCGGACCGCTACCGCGGATCCCCCTAATCCAACCCAAATCACTTTCCCTTGCTTCTCATTTGAAGGTGCCAAGACAAAAACACACACTAGAGGGGCGGAGTGAACCCTTTTTGGGGGGACCGGGTATCCTAAAACGGGACGGGAAAGGGTTTAGGGTTTCATTAGGCGGACCGCTACCGCGGATCCCCCTAATCCAACCCAAAACCCTTTCCCTTACTTCTCATTTGAAGGTGGCAAGACAAAAACACACCCTAGAGGGTCGGAGTGATTCCATTTTGGGGGGACCGGGTATCCTAAAACGGGACAGGAAAGGGTTTAGGGTTTGATTAGGCGGACCGCTACCGCGGATCCCCCTAATTAAACCCTAAATCCTTTCCCTTGCTTCTCATTTGAAGGCGGCAAGACAAAAAGACACCCTAGAGGGGCCGAGTGAACCCTTTTTTTTGGGGGGGGGGGGGTATCCTAAAACGGGACGAGAAACGGTTTATGGTTTGATTAAGCGGATCCTTGCTTCTCATTTGAAGGCGGCAAGACAAAAAGACACACTAGAGGGGCCGAGTGAACCCTTTTTGGGGGACCGGGTATCCTAAAGCGGGATGAGAAAGGGTTTAGGGTTTGATTAGGCGGACCGCTACCGCGGATCCCCCTAATCAAACCGTAAACCCTTTCCCTTGCTTCTCATTTGAAGGCGGCAAGACAAAAGGACACCCTAGAGGGGCCGAGTGAACCCTTTTTTGGGGGTCCGGGTATCCTAAAACGGGACGGGAAAGGGTTTAGGGTTTGATTAAGGGGATCCGCAGTAGCACCGCGGATCTCCCTAATCAAACCCTAAACCCCTTCCCTTTCTTCTCATTTGAAGGCGGCAAGACAAAAAGACACACTAGAGGGGCAGAGTGAACCCTTTTTGGGGGGGACCGGGTATCCTAAAACGGGACGGGAAAGGGTTTAGGGTTTCATTAGGCGGACAGCTACCGCGGATCCCCCTAATCCAACCCAAAACCCTTTCCCTTACTTCTCATTTGAAGGTGGCAAGACAAAAACACACCCTAGAGGGACGGAGTGATCCCATTTTGGGGGGACCGGGTATCCTAAAACGGGACGGGAAAGGGTTTAGGGTTTGATTAGGCGGACCGCTACCGCGGATCCCCCTAATTAAACCCTAAATCCTTTCCCTTGCTTCTCATTTGAAGGCGGCAAGACAAAAAGACACCCTAGAGGGGCCGAGTGAACCCTTTTTGGGGGGGGGGGGGGCGGGTATCCTAAAACGGGACGAGAAACGGTTTATGGTTTGATTAAGCGGATCCTTGCTTCTCATTTGAAGGCGGCAAGACAAAAAGACACACTAGAGGGGCCGAGTGAACCCTTTTTGGGGGACCGGGTATCCTAAAGCGGGATGAGAAAGGGTTTAGGGTTTGATTAGGCGGACCGCTACCACGGATCCCCCTAATCAAACCGTAAACCCTTTCCCTTGCTTCTCATTTGAAGGCGGCAAGACAAAAGGACACCCTAGAGGGGCCGAGTGAACCCTTTTTTGGGGGTCCGGGTATCCTAAAACGGGACGGGAAAGGGTTTAGGGTTTGATTAGGCGGACCGCTACTGCGGATCCCCTTAATCAAACCCTAAACCCTTTCCCTGCTTCTCATTTGAAGGCGGCAAGACAAAAAGACACCCTAGAGGGGCCGAGTGAACCCTTTTTTGGGGGGGGGGGGGGGCGGGTATCCTAAAACGGGACATGAAAGGGTTTAGGGTTTGATTAGGCGGACCGCTACCGCGGATCCCCCTAATCAAACCCTAAACCCCTTCCCTTGCTTCTCATTTGAAGGCGGCAAGACAAAAAGACACCCTAGAGGGGCCGAGTGAACCCTTTTTTGGAGGGCCGGGTATCCTAAAACGGGACGGGAAAGGGTTTAGGGTTTGATTAGGCGGACCTCTACCATGGATCCCCCAAATCAAACCCTAAACCCTTTCCCTTGCTTCTCATTTGAAGGCGGCAAGACAAAAAGACACCCTAGAGGGGCCGAGTGAACCCTTTGGGGGGGGGGGTATCCTAAAACGGGACGGGAAAGGGTTTAGGGTTTGACTTGGCGGACCGCTACCACGGATCCCCCTAATCAAACCCTAAACCCTTTCCCTTGCTTCTCATTTGAAGGCGGCAAGACAAAAAGACACCCTAGAGGGGCCGAGTGAACCCTTTTTTGGGGGGCGGGTATCCTAAAACGGGACGCGAAAGGGTTTAGGGTTTGACTTGGCGGATCGCTACCACGGATCCCCTAATCAAACCCTAAACCCTTTCCTTGCTTCTCATTTGAAGGCGGCAAGACAAAAAGACACCCTAGAGGGGCCGAGTGAACCCTTTTTTTGGGGGGCGGGTATCCTAAAACGGGACGGGAAACTGTTTAGTGTTTGATTAGGCGGATCCTTGCTTCTCATTTGAAGGCGGCAAGACAAAAAGACACCCTAGAGGGGCCGAGTGAACCCTTTTTGGAGGGACCGGGTATCCTAAAGCGGGACAGGAACGGGTTTAGGGTTTGATTAGGCGGACCGCTACCTCGGATCCCCCTAATCCAACCCAAAACCCTTTCCCTTGCTTCTCATTTGAAGGTGGCAAGACAAAAACACACCCTAGAGGGGCGGAGTGAATCCTTTTTGGGGGGACCGGGTATCCTAAAACGGGACGGGAAAGGGTTTAGGGTTTCATTAGGCGGACCGCTACCGCGGATCCCCCTAATCAAACCCTAAACCCTTTCCCTTGCTTCTCATTTGAAGGCGGCAAGACAAAAAGACACCCTAGAGGGGCCGAGTGAACCCTTTTTTTGGGGGGCGGGTATCCTAAAACGGGACGGGAAAGGGTTTAGGGTTTGACTTGGCGGACCGCTACCACGGATCCCCCTAATCAAACCCTAAACCCTTTCCCTTGCTTCTGATTTGAAGGCGGCAAGACAAAAATACACCCTAGAGGGGCCGAGTGAACCCTTTTTTGGAGGGCCGGGTATCCTAAAACGGGACGGGAAAGGTTTTAGGGTTTGATTAGGCAGACCGCTACCGCGGATCCCCCTAATAAAACCTTAAACCCTTTCCCTTGCTTCTCATTTGAAGGCGGCAAGACAAAAAGACACCCTAGTGGGGGCGAGTGAACCCTTTTTTGGAGGGCATGGGTATCCTAAAACGGGACGGGAAAGGGTTTAGGGTTTGATTATGCGGACCGCTACCGCGGATCCCCCTAATCAAACCCTAAACCCTTTCCCTTGCTTCTCATTTCATGGCGGCAAGACAAAAAGACACCCTAGAGGGGCCGAGTGAACCCTTTTTTGGGAGGCCGGGTATCCTAAAATGGGACGGGAAAGGTTTTAGGGTTTGATTAGGCGGACCGCTACCGCGGATCCCCCTAATCCAACCCAAATCACTTTCCCTTGCTTCTCATTTGAAGGTGCCAAGACAAAAACACACACTAGAGGGGCGGAGTGAACCCTTTTTAGGGGGTCCGGGTATCCTAAAACGGGACGGGAAAGGGTTTAGGGTTTCATTAGGCGGACCGCTACCGCGGATCCCCCTAATCCAACCCAAAACCCTTTCCCTTACTTCTCATTTGAAGGTGGCAAGACAAAAACACACCCTAGTGGGACGGAGTGATACCATTTTGGGGGGACCGGGTATCCTAAAACGGGACTGGAAAGGGTTTAGGGTTTGATTAGGCGGACCGCTACCGCGTATCCCCCTAATTAAACCCTAAATCCTTTCCCTTGCTTCTCATTTGAAGGCGGCAAGACAAAAAGACACCCTAGAGGGGCCGAGTGAACCCTTTTTTTGGGGGGGGCGGGTATCCTAAAACGGGACGAGAAACGGTTTATGGTTTGATTAAGCGGATCCTTGCTTCTCATTTGAAGGCGGCAAGACAAAAAGACACACTAGAGGGGCCGAGTGAACCCTTTTTGGGGGACCGGGTATCCTAAAGCGAGATGAGAAAGGGTTTAGGGTTTGATTAGGCGGACCGCTACCACGGATCCCCCTAATCAAACCGTAAACCCTTTCCCTTGCTTCTCATTTGAAGGCGGCAAGACAAAAGGACACCCTAGAGGGGCCGAGTGAACCCTTTTTTGGGGGTCCGGGTATCCTAAAACGGGACGGGAAAGGGTTTAGGGTTTGATTAAGGGGATCCGCAGTAGCACCGCGGATCCCCCTAATCAAACCCTAAACCCCTTCCCTTGCTTCTCATTTGAAGGCGGCAAGACAAAAAGACACACTAGAGGGGTAGAGTGAACCCTTTTTGGGGGGACTGGGTATCCTAAAACGGGACGGGAAAGGGTTTAGGGTTTCATTAGGCGGACCGCTACCGCGGATCCCCCTAATCCAACCCAAAACCCTTTCCCTTACTTCTCATTTGAAGGTGGCAAGACAAAAACACACCCTAGAGGGACGGAGTGATCCCATTTTGGGGGGACCGGGTATCCTAAAATGGGACGGGAAAGGGTTTAGGGTTTGATTAGGCGGACCGCTACCGCGGATCCCCCTAATTAAACCCTAAATCCTTTCCCTTGCTTCTCATTTGAAGGCGGCAAGACAAAAAGACACCCTAGAGGGGCCGAGTGAACCCTTTTTTTTTGGGGGGGGGGCCGGGTATCCTAAAACGGGACGAGAAACGGTTTATGGTTTGATTAAGCGGATCCTTGCTTCTCATTTGAAGGCGGCAAGACAAAAAGACACACTAGAGGGGCCGAGTGAACCCTTTTTGGGGGACCGGGTATCCTAAAGCGGGATGAGAAAGGGTTTAGGGTTTGATTAGGCGGACCGCTACCACGGATCCCCCTAATCAAACCGTAAACCCTTTCCCTTGCTTCTCATTTGAAGGCGGCAAGACAAAAGGACACCCTAGAGGGGCCGAGTGAACCCTTTTTTGGGGGTCCGGGTATCCTAAAACGGGACGGGAAAGGGTTTAGGGTTTGATTAGGCGGACCGCTACTGCGGATCCCCTTAATCAAACCCTAAACCCTTTCCCTTGCTTCTCATTTGAAGGCGGCAAGACAAAAAGACACCCTAGAGGGGCCGAGTGAACCCTTTTTTGGGGGGGCGGGTATCCTAAAACGGGACATGAAAGGGTTTAGGTTTTGATTAGGCGGACCGCTACCGCGGATCCCCCTAATCAAACCCTAAACCCCTTCCCTTGCTTCTCATTTGAAGGCGGCAAGACAAAAAGACACCCTAGAGGGGCCGAGTGAACCCTTTTTTGGAGGGCCGGGTATCCTAAAACGGGACGGGAAAGGGTTTAGGGTTTGATTAGGCGGACCTCTACCACGGATCCCCCTAATCAAACCCTAAACCCTTTCCCTTGCTTCTCATTTGAAAGCGGCAAGACAAAAAGACACCCTAGAGGGGCCGAGTGAACCCTTTTTTGGGGGGGCGGGTATCCTAAAACGGGACGGGAAAGGGTTTAGGGTTTGATTAGGCGGACCGCTACCGCGGATCCCCCTAATCAAACCCTAAACCCCTTCCCTTACTTCTCATTTGAAGGCGGCAAGACAAAAATACACACTAGAGGGGCCGAGTGAACCCTTTTTTGGGGGGCCGGGTATCCTAAAACGGGACGGGAAAGGTTTTAGGGTTTGATTAGGCAGACCGATACCACGGATCCACCTAATCAAACCTTAAACCCTTTCCCTTGCTTCTCATTTGAAGGCGGCAAGACAAAAAGACACCCTAGAGGGGCCGAGTGAACCCTTGTTTGAGGGGCCGGGAATCCTAAAACGGGACGGGAAAGGGATTAGGGTTTGAATAAGCGGACCGTTACCACGGATCCACCTAATCAAACCGTAAACCCTTTCCCCTACTTCTCATTTAAAGCCGGCAAGACAAAAGGACACCCTAGAGGGGCCGAGTGAACCCTTTTTTGGGGGGCCGGGTATCCTAAAACGGGATGGGAAAGGGTTTAGGGTTTGATTAGGCGGACCGCTACCGCCAACCCCCCTAATCAAACCCTAAACCCTTTCCCTTGCTTCTCATTTGAAGACGGCAAGACAAAAAGACACTCTAGTGGGGGCGAGTGAACCCTTTTTTGGGGGGCATGGGTATTCTAAAACGGGACGGGAAAGGGTTTAGGGTTTGATTATGCGGACCGCTATCGCGGATCCCCCTAATCAAACCCTAAACCCTTTCCCTTGCTTCTCATTTGATGGCGGCAAGACAAAAAGACACCCTAGAGGGGCCGAGTGAACCCTTTTTTGGGAGGCCGGGTATCCTAAAATGGGACGGGAAAGGGTTTAGGGTTTGATTAGGCGGACCGCTACCGCGGATCCCCCTAATCCAACCCAAATCACTTTCCCTTGCTTCTCATTTGAAGGTGCCAAGACAAAAACACACACTAGAGGGGCGGAGTGAACCCTTTTTGGGGGGACCGGGTATCCTAAAACGGGACGGGAAAGGGTTTAGGGTTTGATTAGGCGGACCGCTACCGCGGATCCCCCTAATCCAACCCAAAACCCTTTCCCTTACTTCTCATTTGAAGGTGGCAAGACAAAAACACACCCTAGTGGGACGGAGTGATCCCATTTTGGGTGGACCGGGTATCCTAAAACGGGACGGGAAAGGGTTTAGGGTTTGATTAGGCGGACCGCTACCGCGGATCCCCCTAATTAAACCCTAAACCCTTTCCCTTGCTTCTCATTTGAAGGCGGCAAGACAAAAAGACTCCCTAGAGGGGCCGAGTGAACCCTTTGGGGGGGGGGGTATCCTAAAACGGGACGAGAAACGGTTTATGGTTTGATTAAGCGGATCCTTGCTTCTCATTTGAAGGCGGCAAGACAAAAAGACACCCTAGAGGGGCCGAGTGAACCCTTTTTTGGAGGGTTGGGTATCCGAAAACGGGACGGGAAAGGTTTTAGGGTTTGATTAGGCAGACCGCTACCGCGGATCCCCCTAATCCAACCCAAAACCCTTTCCCTTACTTCTCATTTGAAGGTGGCAAGACAAAAACACACCCTAGAGGGACGGAGTGATCCCATTTTGGGGGGACCGGGTATCCTAAAACGGGACGGGAAAGGGTTTAGGGTTTGATTAGGCAGACCGCTACCGCGGATCCCCCTAATTAAACCCTAAACCCTTTCCCTTGCTTCTCATTTGAAGGCGGCAAGACAAAAAGACACCCTACAGGGGCCGAGTGAACCCTTTTTTGGGGCGGGGGGGGGGGGGGGGGGGGGGCGGGTATCCTAAAACGGGACGAGAAATGGTTTATGGTTTGATTAAGCGGATCCTTGCTTCTCATTTGAAGGCGACAAGACAAAAAGACACACTAGAGGGGCCGAGTGAAACCTTTTTGGGAGACCGGGTATCCTAAAGCGGGACGAGAAAGGGTTTAGGGTTTGATTAGGCGGACCGCTACCACGGATCCCCCTAATCAAACCGTAAACCCTTTCCCTTGCTTCTCATTTGAAGGCGGCAAGACAAAAGGACACCCTAGAGGGGCCGAGTGAACCCTTTTTTGGGGGTCCGGGTATCCTAAAACGGGACGGGAAAGGGTTTAGGGTTTGATTAGGCGGACCGCTACTGCGGATCCCCTTAATCAAACCCTAAACCCTTTCCTGCTTCTCATTTGAAGGCGGCAAGACAAAAAGACACCCTAGAGGGGCCGAGTGAACCCTTTTTTGGGGGGGGCGGGTATCCTAAAACGGGACGGGAAAGGGTTTAGGGTTTGATTAGGCGGACCGCTACCGCGGATCCCCTAATAAAACCCTAAACCCTTTCCCTTGCTTCTCATTTGAAGGCGGCAAGACAAAAAGACACCCTAGAGGGGCCGAGTGAACCCTTTTTGGAGGGACCGGGTATCCTAAAACGGGACGGGAAAGGGTTTAGGGTTTGATTAGGCGGACCTCTACCACGGATCCCCCTAATCAAACCCTAAACCATTTCCCTTGCTTCTCATTTGAAGGCGGCAAGACAAAAAGACACTCTAGAGGGGCCGAGTGAACCCTTTTTTGGGGGGGCGGGTATCCTAAAACGGGACGGGAAAGGGTTTAGGGTTTGATTAGGCGGAACGCTACCGCGGATCCCCCTAATCAAACCCTAAACCCCTTCCCTTGCTTCTCATTTGAAGGCGGCAAGACAAAAATACACACTAGAGGGGCCGAGTGAACCCTTTTTTGGGGGGCCGGGTATCCTAAAACGGGACGGGAAAGGTTTTAGGGTTTGATTAGGCAGACCGATACCACGGATCCACCTAATCAAACCTTAAACCCTTTCCCTTGCTTCTCATTTGAAGGCGGCAAGACAAAAAGACAACCTAGAGGGGCCGAGTGAACCCTTTTTTGGAGGGCCGGGTATCCTAAAACGGGACGGGAAAGGTTTTAGGGTTTGATTAGGCCGACCGCTACCGCGGATCCCCCTAATCAAACCTTAAACCCTTTCCCTTGCTTCTCATTTGAAGGCGGCAAGACAAAAAGACACCCTAGAGGGGCCGAGTGAACCCTTGTTTGAGGGGCCGGGAATCCTAAAACAAGACGGGAAAGGGATTAGGGTTTGAATAGGCGGACCATTTCCACGGATCCCCCTAATCAAACCGTAAACCCTTTCCCCTGCTTCTCATTTAAAGGCGGCAAGATAAAAGGACACCCTAGAGGGGCCGAGTGAACCCTTTTTTGGGGGTCCGGGTATCCTAAAACGGGATGGGAAAGGGTTTAGGGTTTGATTAGGCGGACCGCTACCGCCAACCCCCCTAATAAAACCCAAAACCCTTTCCCTTGCTTCTCATTTGAAGGCGGCAAGACAAAAAGACACTCTAGTGGGGGCGAGTGAACCCTTTTTTGGGGGGCATGGGTATTCTAAAACGGGACGGGAAAGGGTTTAGGGTTTGATTATGCGGACCGCTATCGCGGATCCCCCTAATCAAACCCTAAACCCTTTCCCTTGCTTCTCATTTGATGGCGGCAAGACAAAAAGACACCCTAGAGGGGCCGAGTGAACCCTTTTTTGGGAGGCCGGATATCCTAAAATGGGACGGGAAAGGGTTTAGGGTTTGATTAGGCGGACCGCTACCGCGGATCCCCCTAATCCAACCCAAATCACTTTCCCTTGCTTCTCATTTAAAGGTGCCAAGAAAAAAACACACCCTAGAGGGGCGGAGTGAACCCTTTTTGGGGGGACCGGGTATCCTAAGACGGGACGGGAAAGGGTTTAGGGTTTGATTAGGCGGACCGCTACCACGGATCCCCCTAATCAAACCCTAAACCCTTTCCCTTGCTTCTCATTTGAAGGCGGCAAGACAAAAAGACACCCTAGAGGGGCCGAGTGAACCCTTTTTTGGGGGGCGGGGATCCTAAAACGGGACGGGAAAGGGTTTAGGGTTTGATTAAGCGGACCGCTACCGCGGATCCCCCTAATCAAACACTAAACCCCTTCCCTTGCTTCTCATTTGAAGGCGGCAAGACAAAAATACACCCTAGAGGGGCCGAGTGAACCCTTTTTTGGAGGGCCGGGTATCCTAAAACGGGACGGGAAAGGTTTTAGGGTTTGATTAGGCCGACCGCTACCGCGGATCCCCCTAATCAAACCTTAAACCCTTTCCCTTGCTTCTCATTTGAAGGCGGCAAGACAAAAAGACACCCTAGAGGGGCCGAGTGAACCCTTGTTTGAGGGGCCGGGAATCCTAAAACGGGACGGGAAAGGGATTAGGGTTTGAATAGGCGGACCGTTTCCACGGATCCCCCTAATCAAACCGTAAACCCTTTCCCTTGCTTCTCATTTAAAGGCGGCAAGACAAAAGGACACCCTAGAGGGGCCGAGTGAACCCTTTTTTGGGGGGCCGGGTATCCTAAAACGGGATGGGAAAGGGTTTAGGGTTTGATTAGGCGGACCGCTACCGCCAACCCCCCTAATCAAACCCTAAACCCTTTCCCTTGCTTCTCATTTGAAGGCGGCAAGACAAAAAGACACTCTAGTGGGGGCGAGTGAACCCTTTTTTGGGGGGCATGGGTATTCTAAAACGGGACGGGAAAGGGTTTAGGGTTTGATTATGCGGACCGCTATCGCGGATCCCCCTAATCAAACCCTAAACCCATTCCCTTGCTTCTCATTTGATGGCGGCAAGACAAAAAGACACCCTAGAGGGGCCGAGTGAACCCTTTTTTGGGAGGCCGGGTATCCTAAAATGGGACGGGAAAGGGTTTAGGGTTTGATTAGGCGGACCGCTACCGCGGATCCCCCTAATCCAACCCAAATCACTTTCCCTTGCTTCTCATTTGAAGGTGCCAAGAAAAAAACACACCCTAGAGGGGCGGAGTGAACCCTTTTTGGGGGGACCGGGTATCCTAAGACGGGACGGGAAAGGGTTTAGGGTTTGATTAGGCGGACCGCTACCACGGATCCCCCTAATCAAACCCTAAACCCTTTCCCTTGCTTCTCATTTGAAGGCGGCAAGACAAAAAGACACCCTAGAGGGGCCGAGTGAACCCTTTTTTGGGGGGCGGGGATCCTAAAACGGGACGGGAAAGGGTTTAGGGTTTGATTAGGCGGACCGCTACCGCGGATCCCCCTAATCAAACCCTAAACCCCTTCCCTTGCTTCTCATTTGAAGGCGGCAAGACAAAAATACACCCTAGAGGGGCCGAGTGAACCCTTTTTTGGGGGGTCGGGTATCCTAAAACGGGATGGGAAAGGTTTTAGGGTTTGATTAGGCAGACCGCTACCACGGATCCACCTAATCAAACCTTAAACCCTTTCCCTTGCTTCTCATTTGAAGGCGGTAAGACAAAAAGACACCCTAGAGGGGCCGAGTGAACCCTTTTTGGGGGGGTCGGGTATCCTAAAACGGGACGGGAAAGGGTTTAGGGTTTGATTAGGCGGACCGCTACCGCGGATCCCCCTAATCAAACCCTAAACCCCTTCCCTTGCTTCTCATTTGAAGGCGGCAAGACAAAAATACACCCTAGAGGGGCCGAGTGAACCCTTTTTTGGAGGGCCGGGTATCCTAAAACGGGACGGGAAAGGTTTTAGGGTTTGATTAGGCCGACCGCTACCGCGGATCCCCCTAATCAAACCTTAAACCCTTTCCCTTGCTTCTCATTTGAAGGCGACAAGACAAAAAGACACCCTAGAGGGGCCGAGTGAACCCTTGTTTGAGGGGCCGGGAATCCTAAAACGGGACGGGAAAGGGATTAGGGTTTGAATAGGCGGACCGTTTCCACGGATCCCCCTAATCAAACCGTAAACCCTTTCCCCTGCTTCTCATTTAAAGGCGGCAAGACAAAAGGACACCCTAGAGGGGCCGAGTGAACCCTTTTTTGGGGGGCAGGGTATCCTAAAACGGGATGGGAAAGGGTTTAGGGTTTGATTAGGCGGACCGCTACCGCCAACCCCCCTAATCAAACCCTAAACCCTTTCCCTTGCTTCTCATTTGAAGGCGGCAAGACAAAAAGACACTCTAGTGGGGGCGAGTGAACCCTTTTTTGGAGGGCCGGGTATCCTAAAACGGGACGGGAAAGGTTTTAGGGTTTGATTAGGCCGACCGCTACCGCGGATCCCCCTAATCAAACCTTAAACCCTTTCCCTTGCTTCTCATTTGAAGGCGGCAAGACAAAAAGACACCCTAGAGGGGCCGAGTGAACCCTTGTTTGAGGGGCCGGGAATCCTAAAACGGGACGGGAAAGGGATTAGGGTTTGAATAGGCGGACCGTTTCCACGGATCCCCCTAATCAAACCGTAAACCCTTTCCCTTGCTTCTCATTTGAAGGCGGTAAGACAAAAAGACACCCTAGAGGGGCCGAGTGAACCCTTTTTGGGGGGTCGGGTATCCTAAAACGGGACGGGAAAAGGGTTTAGGGTTTGATTAGGCGGACCGCTACCGCGGATCCCCCTAATCAAACACTAAACCCCTTCCCTTGCTTCTCATTTGAAGGCGGCAAGACAAAAATACACCCTAGAGGGGCCGAGTGAACCCTTTTTGGAGGGACCGGGTATCCTAAAACGGGACGGGAAAGGTTTTAGGGTTTGATTAGGCCGACCGCTACCGCGGATCCCCCTAATCAAACCTTAAACCCTTTCCCTTGCTTCTCATTTGAAGGCGGCAAGACAAAAAGACACCCTAGAGGGGCCGAGTGAACCCTTGTTTGAGGGGCCGGGAATCCTAAAACGGGACGGGAAAGGGATTAGGGTTTGAATAGGCGGACCGTTTCCACGGATCCCCCTAATCAAACCGTAAACCCTTTCCCCTGCTTCTCATTTAAAGGCGGCAAGACAAAAGGACACCCTAGAGGGGCCGAGTGAACCCTTTTTTGGGGGGCCGGGTATCCTAAAACGGGATGGGAAAGGGTTTAGGGTTTGATTAGGCGGACCGCTACCGCCAACCCCCCTAATCAAACCCTAAACCCTTTCCCTTGCTTCTCATTTGAAGGCGGCAAGACAAAAAGACACTCTAGTGGGGGCGAGTGAACCCTTTTTTGGAGGGCCGGGTATCCTAAAACGGGACGGGAAAGGTTTTAGGGTTTGATTAGGCCGACCGCTACCGCGGATCCCCCTAATCAAACCTTAAACCCTTTCCCTTGCTTCTCATTTGAAGGCGGCAAGACAAAAAGACACCCTAGAGGGGCCGAGTGAACCCTTGTTTGAGGGGCCGGGAATCCTAAAACGGGACGGGAAAGGGATTAGGGTTTGAATAGGCGGACCGTTTCCACGGATCCCCCTAATCAAACCGTAAACCCTTTCCCTTGCTTCTCATTTGAAGGCGGTAAGACAAAAAGACACCCTAGAGGGGCCGAGTGAACCCTTTTTTGGGGGGGTCGGGTATCCTAAAACGGGACGGGAAAGGGTTTAGGGTTTGATTAGGCGGACCGCTACCGCGGATCCCCCTAATCAAACACTAAACCCCTTCCCTTGCTTCTCATTTGAAGGCGGCAAGACAAAAATACACCCTAGAGGGGCCGAGTGAACCCTTTTTTGGGGGGCCGGGTATCCTAAAACGGGACGGGAAAGGTTTTAGGGTTTGATTAGGCCGACCGCTACCGCGGATCCCCCTAATCAAACCTTAAACCCTTTCCCTTGCTTCTCATTTGAAGGCGGCAAGACAAAAAGACACCCTAGAGGGGCCGAGTGAACCCTTGTTTGAGGGGCCGGGAATCCTAAAACGGGACGGGAAAGGGATTAGGGTTTGAATAGGCGGACCGTTTCCACGGATCCCCCTAATCAAACCGTAAACCCTTTCCCCTGCTTCTCATTTAAAGGCGGCAAGACAAAAGGACACCCTAGAGGGGCCGAGTGAACCCTTTTTTGGGGGGCAGGGTATCCTAAAACGGGATGGGAAAGGGTTTAGGGTTTGATTAGGCGGACCGCTACCGCCAACCCCCCTAATCAAACCCTAAACCCTTTCCCTTGCTTCTCATTTGAAGGCGGCAAGACAAAAAGACACTCTAGTGGGGGCGAGTGAACCCTTTTTTGGGGGGCATGGGTATTCTAAAACGGGACGGGAAAGGGTTTAGGGTTTGATTATGCGGACCGCTATCGCGGATCCCCCTAATCAAACCCTAAACCCATTCCCTTGCTTCTCATTTGATGGCGGCAAGACAAAAAGACACCCTAGAGGGGCCGAGTGAACCCTTTTTTGGGAGGCCGGGTATCCTAAAATGGGACGGGAAAGGGTTTAGGGTTTGATTAGGCGGACCGCTACCGCGGATCCCCTAATCCAACCCAAATCACTTTCCCTTGCTTCTCATTTGAAGGTGCCAAGAAAAAAACACACCCTAGAGGGGCGGAGTGAACCCTTTTTGGGGGACCGGGTATCCTAAGACGGGACGGGAAAGGGTTTAGGGTTTGATTAGGCGGACCGCTACCACGGATCCCCCTAATCAAACCCTAAACCCTTTCCCTTGCTTCTCATTTGAAGGCGGCAAGACAAAAAGACACCCTAGAGGGGCCGAGTGAACCCTTTTTGGGGGGCGGGGTATCCTAAAACGGGACGGAAAGGGTTTAGGGTTTGATTAGGCGGACCGCTACCGCGGATCCCCCTAATCAAACCCTAAACCCCTTCCCTTGCTTCTCATTTGAAGGCGGCAAGACAAAAATACACCCTAGAGGGGCCGAGTGAACCCTTTTTTGGGGGGTCGGGTATCCTAAAACGGGATGGGAAAGGTTTTAGGGTTTGATTAGGCAGACCGCTACCACGGATCCACCTAATCAAACCTTAAACCCTTTCCCTTGCTTCTCATTTGAAGGCGGTAAGACAAAAAGACACCCTAGAGGGGCCGAGTGAACCCTTTTTTGGGGGGGTCGGGTATCCTAAAACGGGACGGGAAAGGGTTTAGGGTTTGATTAGGCGGACCGCTACCGCGGATCCCCCTAATCAAACACTAAACCCCTTCCCTTGCTTCTCATTTGAAGGCGGCAAGACAAAAATACACCCTAGAGGGGCCGAGTGAACCCTTTTTTGGAGGGCCGGGTATCCTAAAACGGGACGGGAAAGGTTTTAGGGTTTGATTAGGCCGACCGCTACCGCGGATCCCCCTAATCAAACCTTAAACCCTTTCCCTTGCTTCTCATTTGAAGGCGACAAGACAAAAAGACACCCTAGAGGGGCCGAGTGAACCCTTGTTTGAGGGGCCGGGAATCCTAAAACGGGACGGGAAAGGGATTAGGGTTTGAATAGGCGGACCGTTTCCACGGATCCCCCTAATCAAACCGTAAACCCTTTCCCCTGCTTCTCATTTAAAGGCGGCAAGACAAAAGGACACCCTAGAGGGGCCGAGTGACCTTTTTTGGGGGGGGGTATCCTAAAACGGGATGGGAAAGGGTTTAGGGTTTGATTAGGCGGACCGCTACCGCCAACCCCCCTAATCAAACCCTAAACCCTTTCCCTTGCTTCTCATTTGAAGGCGGCAAGACAAAAAGACACTCTAGTGGGGGCGAGTGAACCCTTTTTTGGGGGGCATGGGTATTCTAAAACGGGACGGGAAAGGGTTTAGGGTTTGATTATGCGGACCGCTATCGCGGATCCCCCTAATCAAACCCTAAACCCATTCCCTTGCTTCTCATTTGATGGCGGCAAGACAAAAAGACACCCTAGAGGGGCCGAGTGAACCCTTTTTTGGGAGGCCGGGTATCCTAAAATGGGACGGGAAAGGGTTTAGGGTTTGATTAGGCGGACCGCTACCGCGGATCCCCCTAATCCAACCCAAATCACTTTCCCTTGCTTCTCATTTGAAGGTGCCAAGAAAAAAACACACCCTAGAGGGGCGGAGTGAACCCTTTTTGGGGGGACCGGGTATCCTAAGACGGGACGGGAAAGGGTTTAGGGTTTGATTAGGCGGACCGCTACCACGGATCCCCCTAATCAAACCCTAAACCCTTTCCCTTGCTTCTCATTTGAAGGCGGCAAGACAAAAAGACACCCTAGAGGGGCCGAGTGAACCCTTTTTTGGGGGGCGGGGATCCTAAAACGGGACGGGAAAGGGTTTAGGGTTTGATTAGGCGGACCGCTACCGCGGATCCCCCTAATCAAACCCTAAACCCCTTCCCTTGCTTCTCATTTGAAGGCGGCAAGACAAAAAGACACCTTAGAGGGGCCGAGTGAACCCTTTTTTAGGGGGCCAGGTATCCTAAAATGGGACGGGAAAAGGTTTAGGGTTTGATTAGGCGGACCGCTACCGCAGATTCCCCTAATGAAACCCTAAACCCTTTCCCTTGTTTCTCATTTGAAGGCGGCAAGACAAAAAGACACCCTAGAGGGGCCGAGTGAACCCTTTTTTGGGGGGACCGGGTATCCTAAAACGGGACGGTAAAGGGTTTAGGGTTTGATTAGGCGGACCGCTACCGCGGATCCCCCTAATCAAACCCTAAACCCCTTCCCTTGCTTCTCATTTGAAGGCGGCAAGACAAAAATACACCCTAGAGGGGCCGAGTGAATCCTTTTTTGGGGGGCCGGGTATCCTAAAACGGGACGGGAAAGGTTTTAGAGTTTGATTAGGCAGACCGCTACCACGAATCCACCTAATCAAACCTTAAACCCTTTCCCTTGCTTCTCATTTGAAGGCGGGAAGACAAAAAGACACCCTAGAGGGGCCGAGTGAACCCTTTTTTGGGGGGCCGGGTAACCTAAAACGGGATGGGAAAGGGTTTAGGGTTTGATTAGGCGGACCGCTACCACGGATCCCCCTAATCAAACCCTAAACCCTTTCCCTTGCTTCTCATTTGAAGGCGGCAAGACAAAAAGACACCCTAGTGGGGGCAAGTGAACCCTTTTTTGGGGGCAT